>NC_143017.1:159745181-160345181 GCF_055824585.1 Amblyomma mixtum | reverse complement strand
TTCGACTCTCGCGTCGACGTGCAGGTTCGATCTGCTGCGTGCAGCTGCTGAAGGTACTGCGATCACAACGGACAGACGGGAAGACGAGGTTGTTCGCTGCGCGAACACGTCTGGTTCTCTCCAATAACCACTCGCGCCGTCCCGGCCGAGCCAACAGCGCTAGCGGTATTCATTAATGTTCGAGAGTCATTAAACTAAAACGAATATGGCTACTATAGACCACTATGATCTCTTCCTCTAGTGTTTCGTGCAACGCTTCACAGTAGCGACGGAAACGCACCACCCAGCCCGCGACGGGTACTTTTGTGAACGAACCGGACCATTTCAACTTGCACGCCTCCCTCTGCACTTCACCCCAACACGCGACGCATTCGCACGAGAAAATGACAAACTTCAGATCGGAAAACAACCGAAGTTCTATAAGCGAGCGCCTCGAGTTGACCCGCGCTCTAACGCCATGCGCCGCAATTTTGCGCACCGGGCCCGACAGGCAGTGCTAACACACGGTGCAGCGGTTCCGTGACGCCAGCACAGCGAAGTTCCTGCACTGTCTCCACGTTTGGAGAAAAAAAAAAGCGAAAAAATCAAAGTACCAAATGGCCTTGAGAGTCGGCGCCGGAATCCCCAACAGTTTTTAAAGTCGCGCGCTATGTCGCAACGGTCCGTTACGAGGGCTTCTCTCTCTTTTCTGGTGCTGAAACTTGGCACTTCAAATTTCGCTGCCCTTGTGATCGAGTGCTTGGGTAAGCTTTTACAAGACAGGTGGGAGGCCAGAGAAACGCAGAGCCAGCTAGGATACTCTGCGAAAAGCACGCGTTTCACAAGCCGCGCACTGCGCACTATACGCATGTCCGGAACGAACGCGGTCGCCACCTTCGTGGCGCGCGGCCAACGCGATAAACAATGTGCCTGCGGAAAGAGCTACGGTGCAGGGACGGGAGCCACAAAATAGCGAAGAGACGGAAGGGCATGGCACGCAGCAAAGCGCACTTTGAAACTACACATTCCGTCGAGAAGCGAGCCCTTTTAGTAGAAATGCACTGTGACGTCGAGGAGGAAATAGGTGCACCAAGGAATCAACTTCGAGCCCGCTCTAACGCCTCGGCCACAATATCAGCCGGCGATTGAAGGGTAAATCCCTTTTTCGGTCAGTGTTGTGGAGGAACCACTCATACGTTTTTGACTTGCTTCCAGGACACCCTGCAAACTGATCCAAGAAAACTGACCCTCGCCGACACGTCCTCAGACATACCGATGCATGCAAATGGGGCCCGTAAATACCCGGGAGCTACACGCAAGAAGCCCGCCAGTTCTCGTTCTCGTACTCAGTCCAAGAGCAAGCGTCTCGGCTGCTCGCACGATTATGACGCGATATAAAAAGGTGGCCGTGGCTACACTCTCTTCCGTAAAAAGAAGCGGGGGCCCCTGACAGTCAGGTGGTAACGATGAGGACAGACAAGCGCTCCTTCCAACTAAGTTTTATTCGAAATATCGGACGAAATATATAGAAACGTGTAAGGAGAAATGGAAGCCACAGATGGCTTACAAGACAGAACCACAAAATCAGCCCTGTTGTCGCGCGGTTCGTGAACAGATATAGAATTTCTTCTTGCGAAGAACCAACCGATTTCCAACGCATCAAAAATCTCTTCTCGTGTGATTTGAATAGGTATGTCTGTCAATAACTACTGATCTCTCGAAATCAGGAGCGCGGTAGCCGCCTCCCTCGAAGTTAGTCGAGACTGTGAATGGCGTCTCACGCATTTCCCGTACTACATTGCTGGCATGCTTTCGCAGTCGTTCATTTAAACATATCGTCCACGCTGGCCAACGTAGAAGTGGCCGCATGACCAAGGCATTTTACGGACAAAGCTCTCCGCACAATCCACATACCTGCTGTTATGTCGTGTCTGAAATCCTACACTCCGATTTCCCAATGGATTCACACAAAAAGAAACTCTACAAAGCCGCTTGCCGTGACACCAGCAGAGTTCTGAAACTGGACAGCACTAAGCGAGATGCACTCCTCAACACACCGACCAGGATACCTTTGAGCGGCAGCGAATAAAAAAAAAAGGTCTTTTAAGACAATGAAAAAAAAAAATGAATCCACGATTATTAAAAAATAATTGCTGCGGTTTAACTGCTGCTGAACCTGGTTAGAGAGCGAAAGCTATGGCGTATCGGGCAACTATAGACGCGGCTTGGCGTCTGTAACGTTGAGTGCGTTCCGGACACAGGATAGGCAACGCGCCCACCCTGCCACCCTGGCAGGTGGCAGTTAATGGTTGGTCGCGTGAGTTTACTCACCCGATGAATGCTGAGGCCTATTGCAGCAGTGCCGCGTGTCTGCCACAACGTTGTCAGCGCTAACGCATGCAGCCCACATCTCTCTCTCACCACCCCACGTACATCAAAGCGCGATTCAGGCGTCCACTGACCCAGGGAGGCAGTCACGCGCACTTCTTCTCCTCAAAATGATCGGAGTGTAAAACGTTGTCAGCGCCAACGCCGACGGCATATGGCTCTAGTGCCGCGTGTCTGCCACCACGTTGTCAATGCCAACGCATGCAGCGCATATCTGTCACTACCGCCACGTAGCTTAAAGGGCCACTGACCAGGGTCCGGACATTTTTGAAAAACAAGCCCACTGCATAGATGAGGCATCGAAGATAACCTCTGCAAAATACTAGAGCCATGCGCGCCCCGAAAAGCTGCGAAAATTCAAATCAAAGCCCGCTCGTTCTTTCCTTCCACAAAAATGGCCCCGCCCCACTACTCTGCACCCCGCTGACGTCAAGGGTGGCTACTTTCGCTAAAGGCACTCCATTGGTGCATCGTTCTGACTGACGGGAGAAGGTTGGGCGTAGCCTTGGCGTCGCGTCGTCTGCACAAGGCTTTCCGCAGCGCCTTCTGTTCTGGCTCATGCCTACAAACCCGCATGAAGGAAAAAAAAAAAAAAACTGCGGAGGGAGCGTGCGGCGACAGCCTTGAACCCTTGCCATAAAAAGTAAAAAATAGTAAAACTGAGGGAGTTGGTTCGCCCCCCCCCTCCCCCCCCCCCCGCCGTGATCACGTCACGAGAAGCTCTGCGTGCGCGCTCCCTTCTGTTTCTTTTCTTCTATGCGAGCCCCCCAAAACAAGGTTTTAATTAGTAGTGCAGCAGAGCCTTTCCCTCGCTCGTCCACTTGAGCGCTCCGCATAGACACCGCTTATCCTCCATGCATCTTGCGTACGCCCTGACTCCAATGAACGACATGGGCTTCGGAGCGGAGAAAAGACACAAACACACAGAACACAAACACACATGAAGAAAAGCAAACGGGCGGTTGCCGGGTCCGCACTTCGCCGTGTGTTTCGAACAGAAACGACTTCCGCCCATCCGCTCGTGAAACGGTGGGGAGGCCTAAAAAAAAATGAAAAGGTGGCTCGCTAACTGGGAATGACAAACAGATGTATGAAAGGGTGCGCTCGCTAACAAGTCTAGGTGGTCGAGCCGATCGCGCCTCTCGATCGTTCAGTGTGCGGAGAAAATGCGACGACGCTGTTTCAGCCCCAGCAGCAAAAACCAAGAAAAGAATTCTATTGAAGGCGGGGCCATGACGTAGCCCCGTGACGCACTCCACAGACACCACGCCTCCGGCTTACGTCGGAGAAGGAAGGGGTGATTTTGCCTTGCCGAGCCTACTCGACGAGGAGCGGGAGAGAAGAATTTCGAGGAGGGAATGGAAGGAGAGGAGGCTCGCTGAAAGAGAGGTAGAGAGTGTCTGCTGAGCTGGGGTGAGGTGCCCACTGTCCCAGGGGGGCAAGTTATGCGCCTTTCCTTGGCTTTCGTAGCTCCCGCTCTTCATCGGTTCCGTAGCTCAAAGCGCGATTCAGGTGCCCACTGACCCAGGGGGCCAGTTATGCACCTTCCCTTTCCTCTGCTCTACCTGAAGGTCAAACGAAGGTGAAATCTTTAAGACACGGTGACGTTGACTTTACCTAGAGTAGTGAAGCTTTCGCTTCAAAAACGACATTTTCCGAATTCATGATTAAAAATGGGCCGTCCATTTTAAAGGGCCACTGCCCAGGGTCCGGACATTTTTGAAAAACAAGCCCACTGCATAGATGAGGCATCGAAGATAACCTCTGCAAAATACTAGAGCCATGCGCGCCTCGAAAAGCTGCGAAAATTCAAATCAAAGCCCGCTCGTTCTTTCCTTCAACAAAAACGGCCCGCCCCACTACTTTGAACCCCGTTGACGTCATGGGGGGTTACTTTCGCTAAAGGCACTCCATTGGTGCATCGTTCTGACTGACGGAAGAAGGTTGGGCGTAGCCTTGGCGTCGCGTCGTCTGCACAACGCTTTCCGCAGCGCCTTCTGTTCTGGCTCATGCCTACAAACCCAACGTTTTTCTAAAAACGTTGTACAAACCCGCATGAAGGAACAAAAAAAAAAAAAACTGCGGAGGGAGCGTGCGGCGACAGCCTTGAACCCTAGCCATAAAAAGTAAAAAAATAGTAAAACTGAGGGAGTTGGTGAAATGCAGCGCGCGTGAAATGCATGAAACTTGCGATTCAATCAATGTTCACGGCTGCGACTTCGAGGGCGGTGGACACTGTGCTCCTGATTTCGAGAACTCAAGTTATTGACAGACACCCTACGCAGATCACACGAGAGATACTGGAGGCGTTGGAGATAGGCAGTGACTGCGTAAGTGCGCCATCAGTTGCTCTTCCGTAAAAAAATGGCGGGGGCTTAGCTTTGGTTAAGCCTGGTAGGTTGCGGAAGCAGGTGTTTTATACAGCATATGCAGCGCGTCTAGTGAGAAGAGAGCGGCGCGCCGTGCCAAACGGCCGCCGTTACCAGACGAGCCGAGTTGGTAGCCCGTCTCTCGCTCCTGGTATAACGTCACGCTGTGACGTCACTAGGCATGGTATGACGTCAGGGGTCAGTGCCAAGTGGCCGCCGCTACGCGAAAGGCCGTTCTTGGGAGTAGTATTGCTTTCGCATTAAAGATATTCGGTACTTGTGCCGTAACCACGTGACAACATGACTGGTTTTGAGGTTCTGTCCAGTGTCATTTTTGTTTTCTTTCCCCATAAACGTCCGTACATATTTCTACCGATCTTTCGGACAAAATTTAGCTGTAAGTAGCGCTTCTCCGTCATCTTCACACGTCCGTGTGTTTTCTGCGCGCTGGTGTCAAGCATGGTAACGACGAGTCCGAAATGTGTACTGCGGCAACGGTGAAGGATTGACGCTACATTAAAGCTTAATTAAGACCGTACAATTTGTCCCAAACGGCACCGCAAAGTACGCTCTGCAAGCGACACACACCTTCCACAATACCCACCCACGGAGAAAACCTTCTTTTAGCCCTGGATTTAAAAGGAGCCTTTGACAACGTCTCCCATCAGGCTATCCTAGAGGAGCTGAGTGGTCTAAACTGTGGAGAGAGGATATTTAACTACATCAAGGCTTTCCTCTCCAACAGAACCGCCACCATAGGCATTGGTGAAGTCCGTTCTCATCCCTTCCCCATGCCTAACAAGGGTACTCCTCAAGGGGCTATAATATCCCCCCTCCTCTTCAATATTGCCATGCTAAAGCTAGCAAGAAAGCTTCAAACGCAGCCCGACATAGGCTACACGGTCTATGCCGATGATATAACTCTATGGGCCACACACGGCTCCTTAGCCCAAAAAGAAGAAGCCCTACAAGAAGCCATACACAGGGTTGAAGAATTTGCTGCGGAAAGTGGTCTGGAGTGTGCCCCGGAGAAGTCTGAGGTCATTAGACTCCACAAACTCCCTTACACATCCGCAGGAGAAGTTGAGCTTTTCCTGGGTGGACGCAAGATTAATGAAGTGGACAAGATCCGAATACTGGGGCTCTGGCTTCAAAGTAACCTCAGATCCGACCATATGATCAGAACCATCAAAACAACAGTTAATCAAATCTCAAGAATGATCCGCCGCATTACCTGGCACCGCAAGGGTATGAGAGAAGAGGACACCCTTAGACTCGTCCAGGCCCTAGTTCTGAGCAGGATAACATACGGCCTCCCTTACCAAAAACTGGGCACTGTGGAAACCAGAGCTGTCGATACAATCATAAGAGGGGCTTACAAAACTGCCCTCAATCTTCCAATAGCCACTTCTACAGAACGACTCCTAGAGCTTGGTCTGCACAACACTTTTACCGAGCTCCAAGAAGCCCTCTTGGAAAGCCAAAAAGAACGCCTTCTAAAAACCAATGCGGGAAGGACGATCCTGACTAAATTAGGGACATGGCCGGGGCTGGAGACAAGAGGCAGTAAAACCTCTCTTCCACTCCAAACCCGAGAAAAGATCAGCGTTAGTCCAATCCCACGTCACATGCATCATGCTCATCAGCAAGTCAGACGACAAGCGCGAGCAAAGGCACTTCAGAAACACCTAGAAAGCGACCGTAAAGCCGTTTACGTAGACATTGGGGCCTACCCCACGCCGGGAAAGTTCTCAGTCGCTGCGATTGACCACCAACTAAAACCGGCTCTCCAAGCTTCTATATATGCAGAAAACCCCTCCTCTGCAGAGGCTCTGGCAATAGCTATCGCCATCAAACATAAAGACCAAAGAGGAGAGTCCTCCCACGTTATAACAGACTCCCAAGAAGCCTGCCGCGACTTTCTTAATGGCAGGCTTCCCTCAAGAGCAACACAGCTACTTGGCAATCTCAGCCTAACACACAGACTAACATGGACACCTGGTCACGAAGGACTAGCTGGAAATGAGGTAGCCAACGATCTAGCCCGAGATTTAACCCACCGGGCGGATCCTCATCCCTACCCCACGCCCATGCCTAGCTCCTATGGTGACAGATTAGAACATATTCGGCTGGAGCGCAGAAAATACCCACCCCCTCACATAAAACTAGACTCCTCCGCAGCCATAGACTGGAGGAAAATTCAGACCAACACTTTCCCTAACTTGTTCATCCTACACAAGATTAGCCCCACTCAATATCAGAATACATGCCCTTGGTGTGGAGCTTGCCCTACGCTCTACCACATATCGTGGGAATGTACAACGAAACCAAAACACTTAACTGTATCCAACCCGACATATGAGCAGTGGGAGGTGGCCCTGACCAGCGAGACCCTGGATCACTAACTTAAGTTGGTTCAGCAAGTCCGTCAGTCAGCTAAAGCCAGTGGCGCCTTGGACTAGGGGTGCCACCCAAGTTGCTCGAGCAACCTTCCTCTTTTTAAATAAAAGTTTTCTCTCTCTCTCTTCCACACGGTGTGTGCAACGCTGGGGAGCAGGGGGGGGGGGGCTACAGTGCGATTATTAGACCACGCCGGAAGTCTCGACCCGCGTTGGTTTGGTTTGGTTTATGGGGTTTAACGTCCCAAAGCGACTCAGGCTATGAGGTATGCCGTAGTGGAGGGCTCCTGATAATTTCAGACACCTGGGGTTCTTTAACGTGCACTGACATCGCACAGTACACGGGCCTCTAGAATTTCTCCTCCAAAGAAATTCAGCCGCCGCGGCCGGGATCGAACCCCGCGTTGGTCCATTAACATCTCTGGCTGCGCATCAAAGGACTATGCAGGAGACCTAACAAATAAACTCCCACTTCAAAGCCAACCTGAATCATTACATAAACCTGGTTTCGTCCACTGCCCGCCCCACTCCGCGTACTCTGGGACACGCACCGCGAGGCAAAGCCAACCTGGACCATCAAAGACCGCCTGGTTTCGTCCACTGCTCCACTCCGCGTACGGGACAGGCGCAACACCAAAGCGAGAGGGGGGAGTTCCACCCACCACAACGTCTCGAGGTCGCCACGCGATAACGCGCTGACCAGCTAGCTGCACAAGACGACGACAACGGGCGCGCTCGAGTCGATGCTATCGACCGCCGCTGCCATTTATACGCGCGGAGCCGCGACGAAACATCCGCCGCCTCCTCTTCTGTGCTGCTTCTCTTTCCCCCACGCTGGGCTTTGCGGGAAATCCCGCAGCCCAGGAGCCAGCGTGACGGGCTGCGGACGCTTGCTTCCCGCAACAAAGACCTACCGCGGTAGCGAGGGCCCTAGCGTTCAGCCGCTAAGCACGCGGTCACATCGAATCCCGATTGTGGCACCAGCATTTCGGTCGAGGCAAAGCGCGAAAAAAAAAAAATCCCTAGAACGGCCATCGAAGATGCTGCATATGTTTCAGCTAGCGCTGCTGTGACTTGCTTTCTGCGGGCACAACTCGCCTCCTCTGCGAGCACAGAAACGAGCGACTGCGTGACGGCAAGCTCCCGGGCCACCCAGCGATCGACTGGCGAGCCACATCAGAACTAGGGCTGCTGTCGGCGCTAAATCAAGGAATCGCGTGAGCTGCAGGCGGGCTGAAAAGACCATCTACCCCTACTCTGCACATGTCCATATCATCAGGTCGCGTGACCCTCTAACGTCACAGTAAATCGGCCACTGAATGCCGTGAAATCTGCCCACAGCCCTCGTACAGCAAGCACTGTGAAGCGCCCGTGTGCTGTGCGATATCAGGTGCACGTTATAAGGATGGGCTCGAAATGAATGCGAAGCCACGCAACTGTGGTGAACCTTTTCAACCTTCATTTCCCTCCCTTCTTTCATACACTCACGGCGTGGTTCAGCTGTCCAGCATGAGTGAGACAGACGGCTGGCGAGTCTCTCCTCACAACCATCGAAGCAACCACCAACTCACGATAAAAGGTACAGGCGCGCTCTACAACAAGTCCTTCTGAGTCGACATGCAGGTTCCGCCTACTGTGCGGAAATATACGGAACAGAGGCAACGCAGACCATGCATACGCAACCAAATGAACGCAGGTCAAGCTTGGTAAGGTCGAAAAGAAGTGACGGGAACATTGGCGAGACGCGGACACAGAACGAGACCACCGTGAAGCAATCCAACACTGGGAAAACATCAAGCGAAGGCGTGGTGTTGGCTGTATGCGCATACGCCTTGCAATGCTGAAAGGGAGAAATAGAACAATAATATCAGCCGAACGATTAAAGTGCGAGAGCCCGCCGTCCCAGCACGCGCTGGGGTACCCTTTGGTCGTTGGTTGGTGTCAGTGATGAGGATGTCGTCACCAGGAAGTATTCCAACGGCTTTAGCATTAGGGCGAATTTGTTTTTTTTTTCTTTTCCCCCATTGTCGTTGGTTTCGGTGACGACACACTGCGTGTTGGTCGACGAGAATGGAACAGAAACCAAGGCACAAAGTATCCTCACATTATACAGGCCGATTGGGTGGGATGAGGAGAGCTGTCCGATTCTGCCAGTAGGAGTTATTAGGGTAGTGGATGCGCGAGTTGGGTAAGGGAGGGAACGAAAGGACAGCTCCGAAATCCCGAGGGACCCGGGAAGAGCTGGAAGAGCACGACAGCAAAGGAAGACCAGGGCAGAGAGAGGAGATCCTCGGAAAGGAGTGCGAAGGGGTGGGGAGGGGGGCGGATGTTGTTGCTCCGCTTATGCCCAGACAGGAAACCGCGACGCCAGCCGCCGGAGAGCGCGCATCAAAACGGGGCGCGCGCAACCGGCGGGCGGTCTATAATTAAGCTGGCCCAGACATTGTCGTCCGCGCCACGGCGGATCGAGGCGGCGCGAACGACAACAATCGCCGGCAGCACGAAGCGCGAGAGCCAGCCTGGTGTTTTTTTCTCTCTCTTTCTTTCCGAGAGAGAAGAACGAACAAACTAAGATAGCGCGAGGCACGAGATAGGCCGGCGCGTGACACTGCGCTGGCCAGGTCTGCATGCTTTGCACAGGCTCTGCCAATGTGTTATACACATCACGAGGAAATGCGCGCGCGGTCATTTCTTATTTTAACGCCTGACCCGGTTAAAAAGATAAAAGAAGAAAGCAGGAGCACCCCCCCCCCCCCCCCCCCCCTCGCGACTATAAGTCTGCATGGCGAAGGCACGCAAAAATCTCGGCAAACAAATCAACTTCGCGTCAGGCGAGGGGAGTGTGTATGCGCAAGGCACGAGGAGGGACCTAATTTTAACCGAGCTAACCGCCTGGCCAACGGAAATTAACGCAGCGACAGCGGCCGACTCTCGACAGGTGTAATGCAAAGCTGGCGCGTTCGCGACGCCAGCAGCGCTCTTGGAGAATCAAGGGGGAAAAGAGAACTGGCTATCTTCCACAGCTTCAGGCGTAACAAAGAAGGGGGGGGTATAACAGGCTACGGAAAGGCGCGCTAACATTCTCGCTCCGTGAGAACACCCGAACCGCTCAGAAAGGAAACGGATGAATGGAGTGAACCAAGAAGGGGGAGGGCGTCAAAATGTAAGAAGTGCTGGTTCCCATGGTACTAATAATGCCCAGCTGCGACAAACAGTTGATTCCAATCAGCCGTGTTCTGACCAGAGTTCTGCACGCTTGTCACTTGTTGGAGGTTATTTAAAAAGGGGCTCTAAATGAAACTGCGGTATGCTTGGGATGGTAAAGCACACAGCTTCACGGTTTTTTTTTTTTTTAATGGACGCTATTTCAAAAGGGGCTCTGAAAGGGGCCCCAACAAAGTTACGGTATGCCTGGGTTGCTTAAAGCACGCCGCTTCACGAATACCGTCCAGCAAGAATTTTTTTTTTAATTCGCTGTGTAGAAGGTGAGTTACGTGTAGTCAAAATTTCAATTTCAGCGTCTTCGCGCCTTTCCTCTCCTGTCGTCACTTTTTGCACGCTGGAAGGTCGGCGCTCTTCCCTGCTCTCGAAAAATACTGGCCACCTTAACACCTGCCAAAGGAAATTAAGGATGTCTCGTTGACTTTCGCGGGATTTTTCTATTTCTCATCGCGTCGTGGTTAGGGAGCATGCGCTTGGCTGCAAGGTTCTGGCGAAGTAGTGGCTTTTCAGCAACCCTCCAGACAATGGCAGAAAAAAAAAATCCGGACATGAAATCCCACCAGGCTCAGGCGAGAACACAAGGCGCTGGTCTACGCAATACCTCCCACGCTATCCCGCCCCGCGCAGCTCGAAGAGGGAAATGATCAGGCAAAAAACAAATGAGAGAAAAAAACGCGAAAATTGGCTTGGACAAGCGAAAACCAGTCTCTCGCGCCTTTCATAGGCTCCACATAATACAGCGAGAGCTGTTAAGCGCACGTTTTCCGGCTCCGCGGCGTCGTTGGCGTCGTAAAACAGGGCCACACTGATCGGTCAGCATGCAGTGGCGTCTCCCATGCAACGCGCCACGCTGACTGGTCCCCGTGTAGTGACGTCACGCATGGCGTCAACGCAACACGTCATGGAGGCTCACCCCGCTGAGTGGTCTGAACTCAGTGACCCACTAGTGACAGCCTGAGCAGCCAATAACGAATACTATATTCACCACTGGCAACAGCTACCGCAGGATCTCGCGCTAAACAATTGTAACCGTCCTGTGAGCTTTTCTTTTGTTTGCTTTCACGGAACGGCTTTTCCGACTTCCGCTCGAAAATTTCGCGCACAGATCGAAGCTCCACGAATGCGGGCGCGCTTCGTAGCGCATGCCATGCATCGCTGGCGTTACCTAATCTCTGCACAGCACTGGAACGGCGCCGAGGGTGCCGAAAAGCTCGAAGACGTCCCTAGACGTCAACGCACGCGTAGGCGCGCGCACTATTTCGCCAAGTGCAAAGCCCCTCACTAGTACATACAGCTGCGCCCGCAACCGCAGGCGACGGAAAAAAACGGCAGCGATGGACGCAGGCACAATACGAAGAGCACATACGAGGGCCGGCCGCCACATCCACTTTTCCCGCTTTCCATCTAATTAATGCGCAGGGGAAGGTAACACCAGCTCGGAGGACGCAGCAACATAAGACAGAGAAGTGTGCAGAACAGCAATCCTCTGTCATGCGTCGCGTCTTTTTCACTAAGGTTGGCCGCCTTGGGATAGCAGTTGATACAGCGACATAGGGCTCGCCCGTCTCTTTCACTGCCCTATCTCTCTCCCGCGCCGAATAACGCTGCGTCTTTTCACCAGCAACTGGCTCGCTGTTTGTCTCACTTCACGCAACCCGGATGGAAGAGGAGGGGGTTGTTCGCTACACGAACCCCTTGCAACAGTCTTTTCAGAAAATGAATAGACAACAAGCTCAGTCCACCCCTGCTCTGCTCTTGCCAATTACAAAAAAAAAAAAACGGGAAAGAGACTGAAGGATGTTTCAGAAAAAAAAAAAACAGGAAGCAGGATAGGAGTACAAAGAGTGCCGGGAAATGCCCAGCTGGTGGAACAGGAGCATGGAGAGGAGCTGGCCAAAGATGTAGAAACATACGGGGGACCCGAGCGCGCGCGGAGGGCGCCCACCGTCCTTCCGAACGAGCGGCAACCCTTTCGCGCCTCCGCCGCCAAAGCGGAGCAGTGGCGGCGTCGCGCGAGCGAGCGACCGCGCCCCCTCCGAACCGGGAGGGGGGCGGAGGGGAGCAGCGCGACGGAGCAGCTAGCAAGCGAGCGACGACGCTGGCGGCGTGCGCGCGCGCGGATAGCAACAGCCGGCGCAGCAGCAGCGGCGGCATATGCCTCGCCGCCGTCGAGGGCAGGCGCGCGCGGAATGCCGTCCGACGGCCTTGCGGGGCCACCGACCTCCTCCTCGGCACCGCGGGGGGGAAGAAGAAGCGCGCAGGGCGCCCAGCGACTCCTCGGACCGGACAGCGCGCGGGCAGCAGCAGGCAGGCGGCGCCGAACTGAACAACAGTGTTTCCAGTTCGAAAACCCCTTTCCGAAACTGTGGGCACTGCAGTACCCTACTCTGCCCCTGCACCGATTGCTTCGGCAGCGCCGATTCTCATCACAGTGCATGGAGGGTCCTTTTTGGCGGTCGTCGACAGCGGAACCTCCATCTGCATGTCGTTTCACGCAACAGCCCTTCACTACGGCGACTCTCATAGCGTGAGTCGCTTTGGAACGTTAAACCCAACAAACCAAACCAAACCAAACCAAACCTGGGAAACACTCCCACGCACGCACGCACGCACGCACGCACGCACGCACGCACGCACGCATCCCGATTCTGACCTGCGGCAGGCAGTTCGGGAGTGATGACGAGCCACCATAGAGAAATATAGGGCCACTGCGAAACCCTCCTCATCAATGAGATTCAGCGGCGGGTGTGGTGTGGTGGCACGCGTGCGGAGAGGACTACTCAGGCGCCAGAGGCCAAAACAGCTGACACGAAACGCAGAGAATGCGCAGCTGCGTTACGGAGGAGGTGCAGACCGTCTTCTGTGACGTCGGTGCCATTTCCCACCGCAGCGATTTCGCGCGCGGGGTGTCGCCACAAGGAACAGCCGGGCGTCTTGACCCGTCCAGCCACTGCCGCCGAGGCATGCTGTCTCGTATCGCACACACACAAGGTCAACCGACCAGACGCTCCGTCCGTGACCATGGCGGCGCATGTTTACTCGTGCAGTTCCTAGGAGAGGAAGGAGGTCGTGTCTCGGACAGCCTAGCTTTGTACGCACCGACGACGCACAAGACATACGCGAGAGTTTTTTGTGAAGGAAGGGATGAGGAGAGGATAGGGAGGCGAAGTACAGAGGGGAGCGATAGCGAGAAAGAACAGGGGAGGGGGAATATGGATTAAAAAATCTGAATCTTGCCCCAATAAAATCTGCAAGAAATATCTACGAAGCATACCCTTGCTGAAAACGCTTGCTATACGAAAGGAAACAGCCTGAATAGCAATTACTACTAAACGTTGCCGTTCAGTCATAACTCCCTTGCCAACGCCTATCACGCAGCTTCTCTCCTGATAAGCGCTCCTGCTTACACTCTTCCAAGCGGCCGCAATTGGTTGGTTGGTAACAACTTTATTCATAGTCCTGCAGAGCTTTCGCCGACGGGGCCTTAGGTCTCCCACGTGGGGACGTCGAGGCGCTGCCTCGCCGTCGCCTCGCGGGCCTGCTGGACGGCCCAGAGTTGGTCCCCGAGGCTGGGGCTGCGCAAGGCAGCGGCCAACCGCGGCGGGAGGGTTCCGGAATTAGCACCGTGAAGGTTTTTGTTGCAGTCCCAGAGCATGTGAGTTAAAGTGGATACATTGGCGTTGCAGACCTTCCATATATTTGTCGGGTATGTACCGGGGTAAAGCCTGTGGTACAGTTCCGGGTTGGGGTACGTGAGCGTCTGCAGTTGTCTGAGGGTCACCGCGTGCGCCCTGTCCAGCTTGTCGCTGGGCGGAGGGAAGGTTCGGCGGGCCAGGCAGAGGGCCTTGGTAATTTCGTTGTAGCTGGTCAAGCAGTCTTTGGTGCTATTCCACGGACGACGGTCGCCGGCGCGGTTCGCGAGCTCGCGCGCCTTGGCGTGTGCCGTCTCGTTGCGGTTGCGATACGTCCTCGATACTTCTCCCATGTGCGCCGGGAACCATTGAATTCTGGTTTGGAATTCTACCTCCTGCTGGACTTGTCGGTTCCTCAGGACTCGGGCCGCTCTCTGTGAGATCCATCCTTTGGCGAAGTTTCTAACCGTCTGACGCGAGTCGCAGAGAACCACGGTGCACGTCGGATCCGTGAGGGCGAGTGCCACCGCCGCTTCCTCCGCCTCTTCTGCGCGTTCGCACGCTACACTTGACGTTATGCGCGTTTTGCCGCACGAATCGACGACCGCAACCGCGAATCGCGAGCGTTCTGCGTATTCCGCGGCGTCAACGAACCTTGTCCCCGTATCGTCTCCGTGGCTGTGCAGGAGAGCTCTGGCTCTGGCCACTCTTCTTCCCCGGTTGTGTTCCGGGTGGACGTTTCGTGGAATCGGGTCGACTCTTAGCGTTTGTCTGATCGCGTTTGGAATGGCGACTTTCTGGCCTTGTTGTACGTGGTAACGGATGCCGAGACTTTCCATGATCTGGCGGCCTGCTGTCGTTCCCGTTAATCTTTCCAGTTGTGAAGTGCGCTGCGCCTCGGCGATTTCGCTAAGCGTGTTGTGAAGTCCGAGCTGGAGCAAGCGATGCGTGCTGGTGGACTCGGGTAGACCCAGTGCTATCTTGTACACCCTGCGAATGAGGACATTGATCTTGGCTTCTTCTCCCTTGTACCAGTTGTGGAATGCCGCAACGTACACAATATGGCTAATGACGAAAGAGTGTATGAGTCGTGTGAGACTCTCCTCCCTCATTCCGTTTCTTCTGCTAGTGACCCTCTTGAGGATTCGCATGGCGTTAGCTGTCTTGTGCTTTAATTTAGTGATCGTTTCGCCGTTGACGCCGTTGGCCTCGATTATCATGCCGAGGACCCTAATTGTGTGTACTATCGGGATGGTTGCTCCGTCTCTCGTACGTAGTCTGATCTCTTCGTACTCGCGCTTTGTCGTTGCCGCATTGCGACCACTCCCGGGTGGTCTGCCCCTCTGCGTGGGGCGGTAGAGTAGGAGTTCCGACTTTTTCGGCGAACATCGTAAACCCGTACCCTCTAGGTATTCCTCTATTGTCTCGATTGCTAGTTGCAGTGCCGTTTCGATGTGACCGTCGCTGCCTTTGTGCACCCAAAGGGTTATATCGTCGGCGTATATTGTGTGCCGGACGTCTTTCAGTTCTTGTAGCTTTTCTGCTAGGCCGATCATGACCAGGTTGAAGAGCGTGGGCGAGATGACGGAGCCTTGCGGGGTGCCGGTGCTCCCCAGCGTTTGCTCTTCTAGCTGGAGGTCCCCTGCCACTAAAACAGCTCGCCTGTCTGTCAAGAAATCTTTAACGTAGTTGTACGTGCGTACACCTAGGTTATGCCGCGATATCTGGTGTAAGATCGCCGAGTGCGCGATTCTATCGAACGCGCTTTCAAGGTCGAGGCCGAGAATTGCTTTGGTGCCTCTCGTCTTGCCATCAAGAACGTGGTGCTTCAGTTGTATCATTGCGTCCTGCGTGGACAATTGTGGGCGGAATCCTATGATGGATGGTGGGTATGCCCCTTTGTGCTCTAAGTGGGCTTGCCAGCGGTTAAGCAATGCGTGCTCCATGGTCTTGCCGACGCAGGACGCCAGCGATATCGGGCGAAGGTTTTCGAAAGCGTGTTCCATCTGGACGCCACTTAGTTCGTGTTCAACGAATGTGAGACGCTTCCTAACGAGCGTGCATACACCCCTCCCCTTGATTTTGCTGTCATGCGTTTTGTAGCCAGTCAAAGTAGCCGCATTGGTGAGTGTTTCTTGTAGTAATATTACGTCCGGTTTACGTGTTGCGTGCCGGATGTGTTGCTGTAGAACCGCCTTTTTGCCGGCGAAGCCACGGCAGTTGCACTGCCATATTACTATCCCTTTATCATTGGCCATGTTGATGCTGAAGCGAGTTGTCCGCCTGCCCTTGATGGTGGCTCGGTCCCGCATCACAGCTAGCCGGCACGTGCCCGTGTTGCGTGAATACGGAGTGATTCATTATTATCTGCATGTTTCCTTAGTGGTCCTGTTTGCTAGCCCGAGGACTGTTGCGTGAAGGGTCTCAATGGTACTTTGCATGGTGCACAGCATTGTCTTGATGTCTGTAATTTCGGCTGGAACCTGGGTCTCGAAACCACCCTCGTGCTGTTGTTGTAGCGCGCGTTTCTTCGGGGCGGGCGCGTTCGCGTCCGGAACGCTCGTTGGCACCTGCTGTTGTGCGATTTGTTTGTTTTGTTCCACCACGGCGTGCTCGCGTCTGAGTTCTTGCATCTCCAACATGAGCTTTTGCACTAATTCGCGCATTACCGCGTTCTCTTTTCGTATTTCTGCGTTCTCCTTTCTGAGCGCCTCTAAAATGCCATTATCGGCTTTGTGATTTTGCTTATTAGCGCCGCAATGCCTCAGGAAAATCCCGGCACCTTCCCTTTCACGGTGGAACCTAGCCGCAGCGCTCCCAGATGCGGCGGCCGGAACTTTCCACGGCGGAGTACAGCCCGCGTGCTCCCGGCATTCGCGCGGGCGACCCATACGAGCAGCCGGCGCGCATTCCATCGAAGCGAGGCCGGGGATTTCCGGCCGCCTGATTCCGCTCCTTGCTTTGAGGTCAGCCAGTTCCAAAGTGGGAAACACGTTGGATCCGCTCAGAAACCTTCCCTCCTCGCATCGAAGGGCCCCCAATGAGCTTTTGCTACGCGCGCTGAGGGGTCAGCCGAGCGGAGCCGTTCATATGAATACGCGAGTTTTGCGGTCACGACAGAGCGCCGTTAAGCAGCGACGAAGACTTATTTGATAAGCCTCTCGTTTGCCTCTTGATTAGTTAGCAGTATGCAGGCCTCTTTCGGCGAAGAAGCCACGGTCTGCATGTGTTGCCCGAAGCCACCACTCCCCAGCGCCCCTCTAGCAGATCGGAACGGATCGGGGCAGCTTGGGTGCAACTCCAGACACCCACCAGCAACAACAAAAGAAGCCATTTTTCGCTTACAAGCCTCTACCCACCAGAACGAAAAAGCGGCGGTGAAATCAAATTCAAAGACTCAATGGCAAAGCGATGAACGCAAAATGCGCGACCAATACTGTGACGTGGCTTTGTCGCATCGCTTTGTATAATCACCTGTGCATTTTTTTTTTGTTGCACAATTTAGGCCACTGGCATTGATTACAGGAAGCGGCACAGGCTAGTTTCGTTAATGAATAGTAGCAGGGCTCGGTATTTGCAGCTGTCAGTGGAGCGGCGTCCTGCATATCAATTAGCTAGAACACGTAGGCGTGTCTACCTTTCTTCAGGGCCGGCTAGGAAAGCTGGGTGCTGCCCCCCCCCCCCCCCCCCTACACTCTGAACAGAAAGGAGTAAAAAGAGAGCTTACTCCCTTTTCACTCCCATACAGGCGTACACGTGTTCAGAGTGCACGGTCAATCCGGACCGCACGGCGGAGGAGCGTCGCACGCAGCGCGTGAGGCCTGCGCGCAGTCAGCAGCCGCTAGGAGCAGCTGGTCCGATTCGAATATAGCAGTGCGCGGTTGTTGACGGCGCACGACGCAAGCAAGACAGCGGGAGACGTGGACAGGGTGGGAACGACGACCGCGCCGCAACAGAGGACTCGATCTGCACGCGCGGCAGGTCATGCAGCGCAGCACCACTTGCTTGGCCACAACCCTTTGGGGCAGGGCGCTCGTTTTCGGAGGGGGAAAAAAAAAAAAACCCGGAGAGAAAAATAAAGGGGGGGGGGGGGGGGGGGGGAGCTGGCCGGGCAGGTTTCTCGCTTTGGAAGCGCAACCAGGCCGAACGAAGAAGCAGCAGCGTCGAGGGGAGAAAGAGGGACCCTCCTCCTCATGCCAAGAAAGAAGGACGCAATCGGTGCGTGCCCGCCCGTTGCGCCACCGGCGTTTGGAATGCGGCTGCCGTCGTTGCCGTTCCTGGCAGCACGCGAAGAAGAACGCGCCGGCGGCAGGATCGGCATGGCCGGAGAACGATAGCCGCGGGCGACGTAAAGACGGCTCTTACGAGCGTGCCGCCACTAACACATATGGGATCACTTCTACGAACGTGGAGAAGAGCACGTGCGAACATGGCGACGGCTGAGGGGAGGGGGGTAAAGGCGGCTCAACGATGTCAACCTTCAAAACCAAACGATTAGTAAACAGCTCCAGTTATTTATTAGCTACCATTCCTGGAGCGTCGGTCAGGGGGGAAAAAAATGGCGTGAAGAAACTTGGAAGCCCCCGCCACTGTAGTAAACAAGCCAAATTGTGGCACGACGGCACTTAGCACAGCAAGCAGTATTTCGAGAAACCACGCATGTTTGAGAAACGGCGCAAACAGATGCCTGCCGGTCACAGCCACGTCGAGATACACTCACCCGTTGGCTTTGGTGACTGGCGTAGGATATCCTAGATGCTTAACGCTGCGTCGCAATAATGTTCTCCCCGGCGCACCCGCGCGCCTTAAACTACCGCTTGTTAATCCAGAATCAGAGACACGGCGTTCCGCCCAAACGTATCCGAACGGCATTCGTTAGCCACGAACCGCACTGACAGCATTTATTTGATAGTATCTTTTTAAATGTATTCATTACGCCTGCGTCACACGAAAGGAGCACACACACACACACGGCTCTTTACTACACGACGCAAACTCCCAGTAAGACAGACTAAAATTACCAGAAGCGATACCAAAGGCCGACCACTGTACGACGTCGCGCGCAGCGCAGTTGGTTTCGCGTTCGACGACAGGCGCGTGGAAAGCTGCTTTCTGCTGCAGACACGCACCCTACGGAGGAACGACCCAAGAGATCACACCTCGACTTGGGTAAGCATTCGCCGCCCTTCTTTTCTCGATTCTGAATCCTCTTCACGAACCGTCGGGATTGTTTCCTTTTCCCCTTATTGAGTATCTTTCACTCATGAAAGCAGACTCCCTCCTTTCTTGACCGCAAGTGTGCACTAGGGAGCAAAAGTGGTGTATATACGCCAGCTTCGACCGAAGTGCATCTTAACCGCAATGCCACGGCCGCGCCTGAAGTAGAAATAGCCGAAATGTGGACCGTTTTTATCTGCAGACGGGTCACTCGCCTTGTTTTGATCCGTCACCCTAACGCTCACGCTCATCGGATATGCTGAAAATTTAGCGTTGCGATGAGGTTTAGTCGAAGCTCGTGCGATATAAACCACTTTTTTCTCCGTGCCGCAGTACGTGCGATAAGCGGCTGGGCTGGGTCTGTCAGGTTCAGTCTGAACAAACTGAACGAGTTCAAACTGCCCCCCTCCCCCCAAGTCGCAGACGCCCACGAAGAAGTGAAGAACGGACTTCCGCGGCTTGAGAACGGGGAGCGGCCAAATTAACAACGAGGGCGAGGCAGACCAGGCGGCCATAGCGTGAGCAACCGGAGGGGAATTCCCGGAGCGCGCACTGCGGGGGCCGACGACACGACTCGTTAGCTCCAACGCGATCGCCGCTCTTTTCCGCGAACTCTCCCCAGGCTCAACTAATCATCGCCGGTCTGAGCAAACCAGACACTGCACCAGCTCCCCTGCGGTTTACCCACTTCCGGATCCCGTTCCCTCTCTCTGGCGGTCGAGAGAAAACGCCACGGAGAGGCTTTACCTCTACGCACAGTGCACGCACTGCGCCTCTTCCTCGAGGGTCCGTCGCGGTGGAGGGAGAACTTCAGGCCCCATAGCAACACTGCAGAGAGGGTTAACAGCTGTGCGCCGATCATGCCCGAGGGCTGCAAGCATAACAGTATAAACACCACACTCACCGACCAGAGCTGCTTATTCAGTCGCACGCCGCGTGCAACGCCGCAGAATGCGACAGTAGGGAACGCGAAACTTGCGAGTACGAGTGATCGCCGCTCCCTCCTTTCTCCTTCGCGAGTAGAAAGAGGATGTTGCCCCCTTCTCTCGCATTACACAATTCCGGCGCGCGTTGCGTGTGCTCTGCGGTGTCCTCGTAGCGCGGCAGAAAATAGCACGACCGACTAGATGGCGTTTTCTGCTTCAGCTGAAAAGACCAACGATGCATATGCCGGCCCCTCGCAAAGAGAGAGAGAATTATCCATCGAGAGAGACAATTATTGAGCATATCCTTTCCCCATAAACAATTACTATTACCGTAATCATCGCTGCGCTATCCTGTTACGCACTCAAGCACCAGGCAACTGCGCGGGTCATTTCAACAAAATTAAGAAACGCGCCGTACAGGACAACGAGAGCGATCCTTCGCGCACAAAGAGTTATACATGTTCCGCCAAAAGCAGCGACCCGAGAAGCGGTATTTCGCGCTGTCAGTGCACGAACGCGGGTGGCGCACGCGAGAAAGCACGAAATGGCACAAATCGAAGAAGACTCGCACATATTTGCGGTGGTTCCCACACACACGGAAGAAAAAACTGCCCCGAAAGGATGCACTGCGGCTTGCCCATGCTTTCGTAACGAGTAGAATCCTCTACTCAACCCCCTACTTGCACCTGCGCAAACATGAGGATGACCAACTGGAGGTCATCCACCGGAAAGTCATCAAGCGGGCTCTCGACCTCCCGGTCACCACGTCCAACCAGCGACTTCTGGCCTTGGGCGTGGTGAACACATTTCGGGAGCTTCGAGAGGCCCACTTAGTCAACCAATACACGCGTCTTGCACAGACCACGTCCGGTCGCCGCCTCTTGGACCGGCTACACATCAAACATGACTACCATATTGAGGAAAGGGAGAGAGTGCCAGCACCCTGGAGACGCGCCCTCCGGGTCCGACCCCTTCCCCGCAACATGTCCAGAGAAGACCATAGCGGTCGTCGCCAGGCGCGCGCGGAAGCGTTGGCGCGATACTATGGTAACCAACAACATGTGTATTACGTGGACGTTGCCGGCCCACACCACGGGGTGTGGTACACGGCCGCAGTCGCACACAACACAAACACAGTCAACGGGCTCACTTTCAAAGCCTACAGCGCAACACACGCGGAGGAGATTGCCATTGCTCTTGCTCTCACTACTCCCAAGTCGAAACACATCATTACCGACTCGCGAGGGGCCTGTCGGAACTACGAGTTGGGCTGGGCTCCCCCGCTTGCCTGGCGCATACTGGAATATAGCTGTCGATCTGAAGATCCAACTCCACGCAACCTGATTTGGGCCCCCGGTCACCAGGGACTCCAGGGAAACGAACAGGCCGATCAGGCCGCCCGCGCACTCTCTCCCCGGGCTATCTCCCTGTCCTTGGAAGGGTACTCCCAATCAGACAATCTGGCCATTACTTTCAAACAAATCACCGATTACTACAAGGAGGAGCACCGGCGCTACCCGGCCCCTTGTAAGGGTCTGGATCGCGCTGACGAGCGCCTCCTCATCAAAATTCTTACTAACACTGTACTGTGCCCGGCGGTGCTTAAACATTTCAATACATCCTTTGATGGCGCGTGCCAGTTCTGTGGGGAGGTGGCTGACACCTTCCACATGGTTTGGGCGTGTCAGTCAAACCCATCTATCCCCCTCAACCCCAACCCCACCAGAGAGGACTGGGAGGCGGCCCTGCTCGGCTGTCAGGACCTAAAGACCCAAAAGGCCTTGGTTCACCGGACGCGGGCGGCGTTGCTTGCCAATGGGGCCCCGGAATAGGGGGGCTCCACCTAGTATTGTTAGGGGAAAGGGCCAATAGGGCCTACCCCAATCACCTCTCTGTAAATATTTATTACATTATAAATGTTTTTCACCACCACCACAACCCGCCATCGGTGTAACTGCCGGCACTAGGCAAGAACAGTGAAGAACGAGCGCAAAGACGATACCAGCGCAGAGAGAAAAGAACGAAAGAAGCGCCAGCACCGACTCGAACGAGTGCGACACCAAAACACAAGGAGTGGACGGACCTACACCCAACGGTCTGCTGTCGTGCGCGGCTTAGACTGCGACGAAGCTGGGCGAAGCGAGCTAAAGTTATCCGCGGGAGCGGTGCTAGACGCGCTCCAATCGAGCTGACACACAAGCTCTTCAAAGCGCGCGCGCCGGTCTCCCCAGAGAGGTCGGCAGCACGGCACGGCTGTTGATTGCTCCGAGTACGGCGGCGCCGAAGGCGTGATCGGAACTGCTCCGCGGTGACACAGTGGCCAACGATGGGCGAGCACGCCAGGCCGCGCGGCGTCGAGTCGTTAGCGTGCGCGCGCGGTCTGCCCCTCTCGCAGTGTTCTCACACAAACGCCCGCGCTCAGAGCTTCGACCAGCCAGGCAAGGCAGCACGCCACTTCACATCGTATACCGAGGCGCTGTGAACAGGTCAGACTACCGGAAGAGCGCTCGTGTACCCGGCTACGCCGTGTTCCGATGGCTGCACGAGCGCGAGGTAGCGAGTTCGATACTGTGATGGTCTTGCCTTGGTCTTTATCTCGATCCGACTTTCGCGCTGTTGCAGCACGAATGCTAACCGACTCGACCAGCTTTCGTCTACCGTCGTGTGATATCTTTCATCGCCAACGTCACGGCGGCCAATGCAGACGTACGGCTACCCGCAAAAGTTTACGGAACACGAAATCCACGAGAAAGCTTTGCTTCTCGGCATTTCCTCCCTATCTCGACCCCCCTGCGGCAGGGAAAGAAAATTCAGCTGCCTCGTGACTCTCGCGCTGCACGAATCTCTGCCGGCACCTGATACCTTCAGGTGCCTAAAAATCCGCCAAATAAGAAAGTTCTCGCCAGCCAGCCCGACACTTGAATGCGCCGCAACACGAGGCCGCGGCGCTTCGCGTGTACCCCTACAGGCGACGACCACTACCAACGCGCAACACGAGCCAAGACGATCCGTCACGAGGCCTCGTGCTGAAGCAAGACGACTCTGCTGCCCGGGAACAGTCCGCGGAGCTTCGTCCCCAGGTGCAGCATGCACGGAAGCTGCCGGGAATTCCGACGGGTTTCCTTTCCGGTGTGCCGTTTCCAGCATACCAGCGCAGGCATAGACAATGGCCGAATGCGTCTCAACCACTACACCAGCGCGCGTGTATTAACCGCACGCTATTCCGCTGGCATGTTCGTCGTCCGCATACCGAACCGTTCGCCTGCGGCGCGTAATCTAACACGGACGGACTGGCACGCCATCGCGCGTTCCAAAGCATGCGACACATTTGCCGCTCCTTACGTCACTTTCCATTTTCGCCGCGCGGGCTGCGCGTGCCCAAATAGCCGCGAGGTGCCGTCAATGGACACGAACGGAGCGGCGACAACGGGGAGGTTGCTAACACACGCCCAAAGCCGATCCATACACATACGGCAACAAAATTGGTTGGACTCCTCATCGCTGGACAGCGAACGTCCTTTTTTTTTTTTTTTTGCGCGCGTCACTGTAAATGCTCAGAATTGCACGACGATCAGCCTGGCTAAGAAGGGGTCCGGTAGTGATAGCAAGAGGCGGGACAGCCCACTGCTACAGTTTACAAATCTGAGAGATACGAGGCCGTAGATTGGGTCATCCAAGGCCACAACTTCGCCGGCGCAAAGCCGCACGAAGCACGCGGAACTCGCGTAACGCCTCCAATCTACCTCCGCCGCAGGTTCGAAGGACGCCACGCCTGCGCAGTTTCGCCGGGACCCTGCCAGTCGGCGCAGCGGACGATATTAGAAATCGGGGGCGGAATCGGTGAAGAAGAATCGTCATGTACCGGCCCAGATGAAGCATCGCATTACACACACACGACCATGACGACATGACGACGGCGTCATGGGAAAAGCAGGCCACGCCAGCGACGAGCGCGCGCACACACTCGCACACACGCACCGTGGGCGCGCGCGATCGACCAATTCGTCGTCCGCCTCGGCGCGATGGCCTTTCTCGGAAACGCCGCGCACGGTAATGACCCCAAAGGAGTCGCTCCGGTCAGCGGGTCGACCCCTCCTTCCGGCACGGCACCGCCGAACACTCAATGCCCCTGCTCTCCTCCTCCTCAGATTGTGCAATGCACGCCTGCATGCAAGTAGGCTCGCGCGGGACCGTGGGAACGGGAATGCCTCGCGTGCGCCCCTCGGCCCGCGCCTGCCTGCCAGCACTGCACAGCGCGGCGGCGAAGGACGACGCCTCGTTCCGGCGGCGGTATGCGGCCCTTCGACGAACTGCGGCGCGCGATTACCATGGACGGAGCGATGAAGTACCAATCACGGCTCATCCGGTATCTTGAAATGCACATAACTGCGGGTATATTACTGAAAAGATCAAAACGGTGATCGGATCCATCGCGCTCGCGTCGCAGTCACCGTATCGCCTCTCTCTACAGGTGTGCCAACAGTACTTTTTTCGAAACCCGATTCGAATGTGGATAGTGCAGCTGTAAACCGAATTGAACAGTGAAAGAACCGAATAGAATATTTGTATGATTATTCGCTACTTGCACCAATACTAGTACAGAAAAGGATATTCATGTACAACAAAGAAAAACTAGCGGGAACGCTAAAAGTCATGTAGATGAAAGCTGTAGCTGTCGAAAGACGCAACAGTGAACTCCGCAGTAAAGCACGCAGCACGAAGTCAGGAGTAATTCGCACAACCCCACCTCACTCACTTCAAAAAGAACAGAATCGGTTCGAGCCCACCCTTATTCCAATAACCCCAAACAGTGCTTACTGGCGCCTATACAGGATCGCACCTTGACCGACAGAGTGCCGGGGTATAGGTACAGAATATCGTGTTTCGACTCGTCTCAACCAAGCAAGCATGTTTTTCCTCACTGCTTTCACTCCGACGACCACTCTGCAAAGGCTTGGCTCAGAAACCTACTAGGCTGCACCTATAAGCACGGAGTCGTCCAAAATGAACAAATAACCAGGTGCGACGAACCTGAACAAGCTATACCGCACAGCTTTGTGAATTACTTGCATAGCGCCGGAGGTACTTAACGTCGCGCACCCATAACGAAACCGAGCGATATAGCAGCTTCCTTCGACATTCGACAGTTTTCCACTAAGTTGCAACGCGTGCATCAGTTATCGGTAATCGATGTTCTGCGACATAATAATCCTAATTCCTTCGCCCCCGGGGAGACAAAAAAAATTCACAGGGGCACCTAATCACAGGGACACCGTGTTGGCAGTGAGAAGCTGATGATGCCTTCACCGGAAGTGACGTCACAGCCAGTTTGGTTACGCGACTTTCCTTCCGCGAATCAACTAATTTAGCTTCCGACTTCTAATCCAATCGCATTAAGAAAAGGAGGGGGGCGAGGAATCCTGTTTCAAGGCCACAAGGGATACAAAGGCTTCACTCAAATACCAACGACGAAAGAAACTTTCGTCACGTTGCTGTCGACTAAATAACAAGCAAATATTGTGGCTGGCTTTTCCAAACACCATTTATCCCCCGCCCAATAGCCCTTTCCAAGAGTTTCCCATAAACCCGCCTCTGTTGCACAAAAATCGGAGGGTTTCAGCTGGTAATGCGGCGGTGTCCGCAGCCTGCACCCATTTATTTCATCTTTCAATGGATGAATATGGTATAAACCGCTAACACCGCTGGACGCAGTGTAACAAGGCAGCGCATAACATTCATTTCCCCACTCTCTTTCTCCCGAGATAAGAGCAGCGCGAGCAGACCAGGCCCAGAGATCCGCCTCGGCGGCGCTGGAGTCGACAGCTGCGAACAGGACGGCCAGGCGCGGAGGGCGCCGCGTTCAAGCCCCAGCTCCGGAGAGAGAGAGAGAGAGAGAGAGAGAGAGAGAGAGAGAGAGGGGCAGCAGGCGGGGAGAGAACCCAGACGGCGGCAGCACAAATGGGTCACGCTGTCGGGAGCCCGGCGGCGGCAAACGGCGACTGGGGTTAAAAGAGGGGGAGGGGGTAAGGCCCAGCGCCGGCGCTCGTCGGCCGCGCGACGCCGGGCTCTGGCCCCGGCCGCTTCGCACCCTCTCCCTCTCGGGGCGGCGACGCCGGCCCGGAGACGACCTTCCGCCCTGCGAGGAGGCTCGGACGCGAAGGAAAACCCTGGCACGAATGCGCGCCTCGCCAGCGGCGATTACGTCGCTTCCGCCTCCTGATTCCTTCCCTAAACGCTTCCGCGCCGCTTCCTGGCCGCATCCACTGGGGACCTCCCGAGCTATCAAAAGTCCTGGAGCCAACGGCGCTGGCACGGGGCGCACTTACGGCGGCGGCGTTCTCAAACGTTGGTTCCATCCGCAAAACGGCGCCGCCAGGACGGGGACTTTCGTTTTCTTTTACCGGGTCGCTCACTGTATACCGCCAACTGCTATTTTGAAGTCTTCCCCGCCACTTTCACCGCGAGGCTTCCATTTCGCTCGGCCGCGCGCTTTATACGTCCTCCTCACCTCCACCTAAACCTCAAGATAGCAAGAGGCGACGTTGGCGGCGTGGTAAACAAACAGAGAGCGCAGGAGCGCGCGCACAGCGGTCCTCGCGGGAAGAGAACAAGAGCTCTCGTCCGACTACAACTGCCGACGAGGTATAGGGTGATCAGACACGAGAAGACGCCACTTTCCCTGGACTGGTACAAGGTTTGAGGCCCGTGGCCAGCAACACGTCATCCTTTTATCAAGGAACATCCCGTTCTTGGAAACAAGTCCCGTATGCGACGCCGTTTTGACATTCCGTCCCTCCTTCCTCTCTACTGTCCTCTTCCCTCTCTTTTTTTTTTGTCTGCACAAATTTCACACGATCGAAGAAAAAAACAAAACCTGAACGAACCTTGTTTATTTTCAATCAGGCAGTTCACCTCCTGGTAAGCACCCACCCTCCATGGCGTTCGCACAGACCAGCACCAGTACGCATGTTCGAGGTTCGACCCCAGCCACGCACGGCACAGTACGATGCCGACGAAAAGATGAAACGCCCGTGCACTCAGCTAGACTTCGTTGCCCATTAAGAGCGTGTAGTGGCAGATGATTCGCGGCGATAAAAAAAGAAACAAGTGCCGGAACCTTTCTTCCATCCCGACGAGCCTCCACAGCACAAGCCTCTCTCCGGCATCCACTGTAAACAGAGTGACGAGCGTGTTAAGCCGTCCTAGCAGATGATCAGCCCTTCGATGTGGCCGCCACTAACACTAAATCACGGAATTTTTCCAAGTTCTAGCACAAATTATCCACCGCGCCCCTGAGTCACTCTCTTTCTCTCTCTCTCAACGCGCGTGCACACACGCACACACACACAGGAAGACGGGTGGCACAACGCTGTGCTGGGTGCTCAACATATCTGATTGCGCAGACAAATGTTACCAACGAGAACGAGGTCCGAAAGCAAACTTACGCTTCCGCGGGGAAATGCGAAACACCACGGCCGACTCTGCACAATACAGCACACACGTCGTTTCCGATGCGAAACGAACGCAATGCTGTCGCTGTTAACACGCACGGAGAGCAGCAGCCAACGAGGACGATGCCACGACGAGTTACTACTTCGTCGTGTCCCAATAACCGACCGAAGAGCGGAGGCGGCGTGCTTCCGAGAAGCAAACGCCCGCCAGAGTAGTGGACCCGCACTCTACAGGAAAAATCCCATGCATCACGCCAGGGGCATACGCACGATGAGTTCGTCAACACACAAAGATGCCCAGCTGCTCACCGCCTGACTGACAATGCGTGCATCGCGTCAGTTTATTTGCACCGTAACAGAGGGTAGTAAGGCTACGTCATCGCTCGAGCCCGCCTTTTCCTCTTTTTTTGTTTGACATTACCAAGAGCGAGAACAATAACCAGCCGTAAACGCGCCTCCGTGGCGCGCACGTCACTGCAAGCTGACCGTGACGCAAGCGAGCTTCGCACCTGTTGACGAAAGCCAATTCCGGGTACGGGCAAGAATAAAGCGTGAGCACGTGTGGAAAATAAAAGCAGCGGCGACGTATCCACAAAAGTGAGTGCGCGGGTCTTGGCGGGGAGCGTAGGCGCATTAACGCGGCTGCCCAAGGGGCGTGGTTGTTCGCTTCTCACGAAACTGTGGTGGATATGGTTTAGCGCGCAGTCCCAAGGAGAATGACAACTTTCTGAACGTAAAAATGCAATGAGGAATCGCGAAAAAAAGTACAGTCTTGAATAATTTTTTTTTTTTTTAAGGAACTGTGACAACTACGAAGCAATCCCTAACGGAGCTAACGAGGGAATCCCCTGGCGGCAACGAAGTGGGTTGTGAACATACTAACCCTCTGATTTTAGAGCATAACCCTTCACGCTCGCACAGAAGGAGAGAACAGGGGTTCCAATGTCCCAGAGAGAGTGAGAGGATGATGGACGGAAGGACAGGGAGGGTAACTAAGCCACGCCCCGTATGCTACCCTGCCCGAGGAAAGGGGGACGAAGAGAGATAGAAAGGGGATAGAGGAAGGCAGATGACTTTCTCACATGACCGCAGTCCGTAACTAACAGGGTACACTGTGCACACTCTGAAAGTTTGCAACCTTGAACTCAATCCTGAGTCCTTCAAGAATTTTAAAAGTGCCTTCACAGATGTACTCTGCGATGACGGTTTAGTTCAAGGACCCAGAATCTTGGCCTCTGTAAGGGGACGAGGATCTAAGCGGCGGAGCTTTGCAGCCAGGAGGACACGCTCACGCTCAAACCGAGGGCAATCGCAAAGCTGCGCATGGCTAATGAGGTACGACATAGTGGGGGGATAAATTTCGACCACCCGAACTGGGCTCAGCTCGCAGCCGAACGCCACAGCCACCTAACCGGGTGGAGAGGAATCGGCAGGAGATTCTTTCTCCGCGGAGGCATGCAGCCAAACGCTCCCGTGTTGCAGTCACCTGAAGCCAGCACAGCCGTGACCCTTCAGACTCAGCACGAGTTAGAATTCACCCGCACTCTTGGTTCTTCCCAGATAAAGCAGAGTGGGCGCACATGAAGACACGCAAGACTGGCCTGCCGTACCAACCGGAAGGTCTTCAGCCTAAAGCATAACTGGCACATTCAGCGCTGGGCAACTCTCGGTGCACATGTGTAACTAAATCGGGGCGTGCGGTATGCGGGCCACAGGGCTACGTGCGCAGTTAAAAAAAAAAAAAAAGAAACGAGCGGATATCACCAGACAACAGCGTCAACACGGCGCAGAAGTGTCCGGCAGGACGGCGAATTGAGAATACTGCTTCAGAAACGAGACCTTCAAAGCCTACCCATTAGAACGCCTTTTCGGGAGGCGCACGATAGATGGCAGCCCATGTACTAAATGACAAACGCAAACCCGAGACAGAGTACAGGTCAGAATGCGTTGCCAAATAACAAATGTACGAGCAATCGCTAGCTGAAGCTGGGCAAGAAAAAAAAGAAAACGGAGACGAAAAAAACAAAAGATTTCAGCGAGCGTTACGTGCCGACGGCGCGGAGTGGTGGCGCGCGGACAAAAAGCCGGCCGAACGTCACCGGCACTGACGGAACGAGACACCAGTCAGGACCGACGCGCGAGCCTTGTCATAGACCTGAGTCGCGGAAAAAAAAAGAAAAAAAAACTTTTTTTCCCACAGCCAGGCGAGGAACACGAGCGCGAAGTAAGCGCACCCGAATCGGTCGCAGATCACTGGCCGAACCGGTTGTTCTTGCTTTCAGCGTCTTTTTTCCTTTCTCTTCGATCACCGTCGCGACAGTCGACAACCGGAACGGATAGCGACGAGTCCGTGACATCGCCTGCTGCGGGTATAACGAACGCTTCCGAACTCGCGACCGTTGTCTGGTGGGGAAAAAAAAAAAAAAACGTCGCCGCGGTGCTTAGCTTAGCCTGTGAGCCACCGGCGGCGGTGTCTCCAGGACTCCGGGAGATGTCGCCGCATACCGCTAACCCGATGGTGCAGGAGTTCTTTTCTGAGCTCCGCGCGAGTATGAAGAGGGAGACGGCTCTCGACGGACGATGAACTGATTATAGTCGGATACAATTCCAGAACGAAGCGGCTTTTCCCCGTCAAAGGACCCCCCCCTCCAGCCAATGGCGTCGGGCGATTCTCATGACCCTGCTAGCTGGATAATGCAAGGAGGGGACTATCCCCTTTTATCGGCCACTACCTGCATTGTCATACTACAGCAGGACCATGAGAATCGGCCGACGCCATTGGCTGGAAGCATATGCGCACGTGGCATGCGTACCACCACGTGCGCAGCTTCGGACAATTCGGACTTCGCGAAAATGTCCAGTTCGACGAGAGATCACTACAGCAACCCGTTTCAAGTATGGCAGTAAACTAACCGAACTGTCATTTTGCCCAACCGTGGTTTACTCATTCCTCCGGGTGCCATTACTTCCAAACCTCTAAATTTCGACGGAAGTTCCCCGGTGTGGTCGATATTAGACACCTTTAGCGTACCGTGTTACCGATATCGGTACCGGAGTACCGGGAGCCCGCGCGTGGCCAATGCGCATGCGCAAATTGCCTTGACGGCGCCACATACCCGGCAGCTGTGATCGCGCCCGCAACGTCTGAACCAAACAGCGCGCGCTCACCGCCGGTGTGCGGGCTCCCGGTACTCCGGTAACGGTAACGCGGTACACGGTATGCTAAAGGTGTCCCTTAAACCGGAGCCCCCCGCCCCTCAACGCCGCCTCCGATAGCCTGCGTGAGCAGCTTTGAGGCCGCAGAGAGAGACACCGACGACGTTTACCTACACGGTACACCATTACTGCAAATGAGATGTATCAGAATGACATACTCCGCAGCCACGTATTGTAATTCCCGCGGATCACGCGCTCTGTACAACCGCACGTAACGCAAACGCAGCGGGTTAACAACTCGGATCTCTCTCGGAAGTGTTGCTGCCAAGCCTGTGTCCGTCCTTCAAACCACGCAGCAGCGAGGGCGGCTTGCCTCCGCGAGACGCAATTTTCGCGAGCCTTCGAGCAAGCGCAAATCATTTTACGACGTTTCGCAGAGCGCGCGTGGCATGAAGGAGCCGCCCCATGAACAGAGCGAAGAAAAGAATCCGGCTACCGGCGGCGGGGGAGGTGAAAGGTCGACACCAGAACATGCGCCTTCCGCAAACAGGCAGCCGACGACGTTCTAGCTCGGCTGTTGACTTAACGAGCGCACTCTCGTCAGCACCCGAGGCAAGCCAAAAGAAAGAAACCCGCAGGCAGCAGCAGCGCGCACGCCGTCTCGGGCTGTCGAGCCGAGAAGGGAATAAGCTTATCGCGGGAAAAATTTCGACGCGCCCGTCACCCGGGGTAATCGAGCCTGGATTGCTGCTCGTGCATGTGACCGGGCCTTGAGGGCGCCTTTCCAGACCTGCTGGATTGCGCGTCGAGTCTGCAAGCTATACATAACCGCGCCGGGGCGACACAGCGGTTATGGCGCTCGGCCGCTGCAGCCCGAGGGCGCTCAATCAAACCCAGGTCGCGGCGGCAACGTTTAGGCGGAGGCGAATCGAAAAAGGCGCCCGTGTCAGCGCACGTTAGAGAAACCTCAGGTAGTCGAAATTAATGCGGAGACCGGCGTCTCTTTCTCTCTTCCTTCTTTCACATCCATGTCACTGCGCGTGCGCAGGAGGCGTCCAGTAAAACGGTATACGTCTCCGCTAATACGCCTCCGCTATGCTGAAGACGTCCAATTTCCACTTAACCAATTTGCCGGATCGAAAGATATTAGGGTCGGAATGCGCGAAGCCTGCAGCAGAGTGATCCGAACCTTTTTGTATATGGACGGAACAGTACGAATAAAACGAATTTTGCGATACAGGAGAATCCCGTTAATTAGAACTGGCTTAAACCGAACTCTCGTTTTCTTTTTTTTTTCCCTGATGTTTCCGCTCCATGAGCATAAAAGAAGGGACGCCAAATTTTCTCTAAGACAATGGCGCGCAAGGCGTCATAGACCTTGCTTGTCTCGATAAAAAATGCGGAATTCGCCTCTGCGACAGGTAAATGATTCACAACCGAATTTCTTCTCTCATGTAGTTTCGACAAACCGTATATCTGCTACGTCACAGCTGATGCTGACGTCACAGAAGGCAAACAAACACGGCGATATAATCGTTGCTTCGTGGCTTTAATCTCCATTAAGAGGGTTTAAAATTGGGCTAGTTGGTAGTTAACATGGTCAAACATAACTGCGCTTTTGAAAAAGACTTGGGACAAAACAGGGACGACACAAACTGTCGTGAGCAAACAGTCAACTCGTGCGCAAACAGTCAACTCGTGCGCAGATGACTGTTTGCGCACGAGAGTTTGTGTCGTCCGTGTTTTGTCCCAAGTCTTTTTCAAAAGCGCAATTATGTTTGACCATTTTAATCTCCATCTCTTGCACGGGCCTGTCCTCAGCGGTCCGGGACAACACCGCGGGAGAGAGCAGCAATTATACAGGCCTTTTTGTGCGCATCACGTGGCCTCAACCACGACCTGTGCCCTTTCCCTTGCGCTCTCTTTTCTGTTGCTCCGGCACCTGTGACGGTGATCACGTGGTCGCGGACGACGACAACGCCAAACCCGGGGCTCCGCACTATTAGCTCGCGCTGTAATAAAAATAAGAGGCAAGTGCTCCCGCAACCGAGATGGCCTCGATGTGGCAGCTGGTGCTGTGCGCTAACGGAGTAGACGCCGTTTCCGTTGGTTTCTCTCGTCAGGGCTGAAGGAGTGACGCTTCACAGACGGATAATGGGCGCGGAACGTGCCCGAGGTGATGGCAGACATATTCGCCACCGGGAAAGCGAGCTCTGACTTTCTACGCAGACATTCTCTCCGAGCTCTCTCACCACAAGCCCGCCCGGCCCAACTCCCGAGGTAAAAAAAAAGGTCTCGAAAAACTACGCGGAGACACGTCACCGCTTCCTCCGGAGAAAGCTAGAAGCTCCGGAAAAAGTTACACAACAGCAACATGAATCGGAAACGATGAGCGGAATACACTTTTCAGCCTAGCTGAGTTCCAAGCTTCCCCCGAATACATGAAACACCTTGAAATAGAACGCAAAAAAGAGCAAGAACAGACATTCTAGAATTTCATGGCCAGCGCGATGAAGGCAATCGTGTCGCTGCACTGGCACCGGCGCCCCCTCTACGCTTGTGCTACCCCGTTTTTCTGTTCGGCCTGTCACCGCTTGACGAGATTGGGAAACCTGCCCCGGAACAACGTGACTGCAGCTCGCGCAATACGGGAACATTCGGAGGTCGCTGGGAGAGAGAGGGAGAGGCCTTTGCCCTGCAGCAGTGGACTCATGACGATGCATACGTCATGCACCCCTCTCCAAGAAAGCTGCGACAGTCGCGCTCCCACGAAATCATACTTCGACGATGCTTGTGCCGAGGAAAGGAGCGCACAGCCAGGGCACTGCTGCGTTCGACAGGAAGCCACGGCCTTCCACAAAAGTGCGTAGTCACAAAATTTTTGGTTGCCCGTTTTCTTCTTAATAAGGGAGTAATTACTCACTGACATCCACCCGAGCGCAGCCATACGGCTACAAAGGAAAACTATACAGCTTTCTCAGAAACTGTATCTTTTTGTAATGATGCGCAAGACATTGGCATACATGCATCACGATGTGGTATTCGCCTGAGAACGCTAAACAATTTAAAATCAAGTTTCTTCTCTTTCCTGTTTTCGTTTCAACAGCCGAGCGATGGCGGTGACGTCGAAGGTCAGTAAAGGTCACGTGAGGCATGAACAGCGACACAATCGCTGCGATCTCTGCTTCGTCGCTTTAATTGAATACAACGTTAAGGCCGTACTGCCTGAATAGCCAGAATCACAACGAGCAAAGAAGCAGCGATTATAATGCAGTATTCTTCATGTCTGATGTGACCGTTACTAACCTTTGACGTCGCAGCCATTGCTTAGCTGTTGAAACAGAAACCGAAACAATCGAGAGAAGGGATTAAACGATAAATGATTCAGCGGTCGCAGGAGAATACCACGTGTGGTGCGCATGTAATGTCTTGCACATCGTAACAAAGAACAAAAGATGCAACTGAAATTTGGCGTCAGTAGGCATTTACAATACCTCGAAGATCGCGCCACATATCGGATAATTAATCATCGCAGCAAAGCTTATGCGGTAAGCGAGGTGTCGACGCTTAGGTGCGCGCGCGTCCTACGGCATCGCTTTTTTTTCCTTGCGAGCGCATTCATCTACCGGTGCCCTCGCCATGCGGCCTTCCGAATAATAGACGAGCACCAGCGCAGCCCGAACGCTATCGGTGCGAGTGAGCGAGCTGCGCGTACGCACAACCGACCCCGCACAGGCGCAAGCGGCGAACCTGACGCAACCCATGAGCGCGACGTCACCGGGAACTGGTAGTAGCTGGATGCCGAACGTACAAATTATACCCGGATCCTTATTTTCGAAGGAAAAGCAATACAAAAAATGATATTCAATGTACTTTCAAAGAGCTCACTTCCGCAAGCAAGGGCTGCAAGTATTTGCAGAGTTTGGCGCCCCGTCGGCAGGAGCTCTCCAATAGATATGTCGGCCAAGCGTGGCAGCGGCTCCGCAAGTCAACAGCGAGCAATGAAAATTGATCGATACACATTTGAAATGTTCTTTATTCTTCATTATGGTCCCAGTCTACCTCTGCCACCATAAAACGCCTTGCAAAGCGACGCGCATTCCACTTTCTCGCACGCGCCACACTATCAGAGACAACGTCACGTGGGCGGCTAAGAAAAATAAGTGAAAAAATTAAAGCTCCCAGCCGGAGCACCCAAGACAATTTCATCCCATTTGCGTTATTCGTAAAAATCCGACTCTCTGGCTCTTCCTGGCTACGTATCTGATGCTCTTGAAAACAGCCGCTGCCACCAACACAGGCTCGATGTTATTAGTCGGTCCTTTCTACACAAGTTTTTGAAAAGCTGCCTCTTCGGTCACCAGAACGCGGCAATCTACCCACACGAGCCAAATTCAATTTTATACCCCGTGTACGGATAAATTAGTTGGTCGGCGGCCCGCAATCCTGCCGAAAATCGACCTCCTTGTACAGCGTACCTCGACACTGCTTCTCCTGCGTGCGCGCGTGCTTTTTAATCATCTGTTACGAAAGGCGCTGCAAGACGCATCGGCGTGGCCTGGCTGTACAGCTACACCACTGCGCATTCTGTTACGGGGTCACAAATGGTCACAAGCGATGCCGAGGAAGCAGGGACAGTCGTCGACACCCAACAAAAGCATGGCAAAACTGCGTAGGAATTGATGCGGCCGCCCAGATGAACGGACGCTCGCACACAAAACATCCATCCACCTTTCCCCGCGGACAGTGCCTTCGAAAGAAGCCCTATAGAGAGAGAGTCGCAGAAAGTGCCGCGACCCGATCCGTGTAGCTCCGTGAGACATTCATTCTGAGCAACGATGTACCATCGGTTGCGTGACAAGCAGCTATGGATTGATGAATTCTTACGTGCTAAAGCAACGACACTGAGGACAGTGAGTCACGTCGCAGCCATCGTCATCACTGCACTGCAGGGCAAAGGTATACCTCCCACTGATCTCTCATGAGCCTGTTCCTGTGAAAGCTGCGACCACCCTATTTACGAGAAATTCCTAATGTCATCCGCCCACGTGCCTCCCCTGTCGGCCCCCGCTACGCTCGCTTTCCTTTGGAATCCACTCCGTTACCTCAAGCGACCATCGGTTTTCTCCTCTTCGCTGTAGTTGAAGGCTCCGACCTGACTTTCTGAACACCTCCTGGACGTCCCGCACCGAATCCTCAGCACGTAGCAATATCTGTATTTCGCCAGCACCGAAATTCAGACGCCGCAGCCGGCATGGAACCGGGCACCTTGGGCCCACAGCAGCCAAAAGCCGTTGCCACTGAACCACCGAGGAGGCGGGTATACGCTCCGAGCACGGTGCAACAGTGCGACAAGGGTACACTGGTGCGCTCTCTTCTCGCCGCTTTCAAATTACAACAACACTGTAGTCGAATGCAACTGAACAAAGAAGCTGCTTCCAGCCAATGGCGTCGGCCTAATCTCATGCTCTCAAACTAGCACGACAATGTAAGGAGTGGCAGATCAAAGAGGATACACCCCTCCTTCACTGGTCGGGAATAGCCCTCTCCTCACATTGTCACGCCGCTCCTTGCAGTTTCACGCTAGCAGGTTCATGAAAATCGGCCGACGCCATTGGCTGGAAGGGGGGGGGGGGGGGGGGTCCTTTGACGGTGAAGAGCCGCTTCGTTCTTGAGTTGTATCCGACTGCATAGCACCGCTTGTTGCTCTTTATGCCGTACACACGAAGATTTCTGACAAAAAAAAAAACAAAACAAACAAATCATGCGACGACAGCAACTATTGTTCGTTTGTTTGTATGGCTTCTGGGATAAATTACAAGTTTTGCATCCTCGCTACGCTTAGGAACAAATTAGGTGAACGCCGGTGTGAAACAATGACCTGGGCGCCCCAAAACGAGTGGCGGAGGGAAATACCCTGTATGAGACGACACCCTTTTCCTTAGCGTGCGCTCTGGCGTCACCTGAGCGAGCGCGCCCAGCGCCTTTCGCGGTCTCACGGGAACCGGAACGATATGCGGCATCCTCGAGACGCGTAAACAAACGCCACTGCGTTCGCATTTGTTCCGACGAGAACGGGCGCGCGAAATCGGAGCAGCCGCCCGAATACCCGTGGAAACCGCACGGCAGCGACCGCCGGCGTGCCTCGCTGACGCCTGAAAAATGAGACGGAGCGTGAAGGCAGCATCGGCACAGGCCAGGGGCGCTAGCATTGCGTCAACACTTCCAGCATTCATCCTGCGATAGCGACACTTTATTAACATAAATGCTGAATAGAAACCGTCGCCGCCGCTAACTGCGTCATAAGGGCGCTCTTTGAACACTCAAGGAGCAAGCACACATTTTTTTTATATATTTTCGAGGCCCCCCAACCCGAGTGTACACGCTTTTAACAACTTCCTTCACGCACCGATTTCCAAGTTCATCGTCGGCGACAAAACAGGGGCAATCACAGGTGCTTCTTCAAATGTCGTAACAGAAAGTAACTCGCAGGAAACGAGGCCCGGAGAATACATAGTAGACCAGTAGGGCAGCGACATCAAACCCGCAATCCATTACCTCGCGCGCAACGTGGCCCGGCCATTGTGTCATCAAGCAGCGAGGTTTTCTTGCTCTTCTCGTAGGCGGCACGTAATCGATCAGCAGAACAAAGGTCTCATCCGCCGAAGTTGTCGCCATCATCTCAGCCGCAGAGGCTGCCACAGTTTGCAGCATACATGAGGGCATCCTTCACGCGCTTCGTCCGTCTGCGCTCGTCTTCCACTTAGCGCGACTTCCTCGGTACGAAACACCAACTAGCCCCGGCTCTTGCCTTGTTCGCCTTCTTCCGTCAAAAGAAAAACAAACTGACCACGGCACGGCGCTCACTGTCGTCTTCTACTCCAGCCATGCCCGTTTCACATGCAAGCGAAAACGCTCGCGATTCCTGCCGCCGCGGCGAAAAAAAAACCGTTCCGCGGCGGCTCGAGCGGCCACAACGACGAGGTTCCAAGTTGGAATTTTTTCTCTGCGACGCATAGAGTTTCTTACCTATTACCTAGAGGGAAAGCTGGCGGCGCTGCACTTCAGCCACCATGGACGCCCAAAGCATCATGGGGCGGTGAGCTACTTGTTGCGGCACAGTCGTAATTTTTCGGGAACACAGAGTGGCACTACTAAGAAGTTTCATTCCGAAAACGCTGTTCGTGTGTGCGCAGACGACTTTCGCGCGAACGCAGTGGGCAAAAGCCATAGTAGTGAAAACGCGACGACACACGACGCCAATAAAAGGTTTCACTTTTCCGAAATGCCATTAAAAAACCTCTTATAGTATTTAAGCAACATCTTTTTTGAAAACATATTTACTTTTAAAAGTGCACCTGTTAATTACGAAATATTAGTTTTTATAGCGTTCACTACTTGGCCAATAGGAGAGCGAGTCGTCTCTTATTTTGGGCAAACTTTGCACTTAAATGCTTTTCTGCTCGTTTGTTGCAATAATTAGACCAGATATTGAATGTTAGGACGTTTGTAGTTATCAAACAGCTTTATTTTTTTCTATTATTTTTTGGCCAAAAGTTGCAGTTCCGCAACAAGTAGCTCACCGCCCCGTGATGCTTTGAGCGCCCATGGTGGCTGAAGTGGTCTCGAGGGGTCGCCATGCAAACTCCCATAGACGGGCTGCCAGCTTTCCCTCTAGGTAATAGTAAGAAACTCTATGCTGCGACGCGCCGCTACCCGTGAATTTCCCGAATCTCACCCTCTAAAAGCGCATTCGCACCTGCGTTTCGCGGACGCGACGTCGCGCCACCGATTTTCGTCGATTCGTCACGGTCGCTCGCGACCTGCTCAGGGACCGTAACCTAATCGATCCAAATCGGGTCGCACGATGTCCGCGACTCGTTTGCTGTACGTCCTTCGTGCACTCCGTTAGCAGCCCAAACAGCGCCTAACACTACTCCCCGAGGATGCTACTGTTCGGCCATTTGTTCTTCTCGATGCAGCGCCTGGAGGACGCCGGAACACAACTGCAGTCACCGAAAAATCCCGCGTTCGATCGTCTAACCCCTCCCCTTCCAAACCGTTTGCGTTGACGGGCCAGTGATTCGTACCGCCGTCAAGCAACCCTAAATCCGCCTCGTGCGGTAAAAGAACACTTGTGGCCCTTTCTTCGATTTGCTCAAGGTGGGGTCAAAGACCCATTTCCCAAGCATTTTGCCCTGAATAAGCCGAGCACCAGACCAGGTGAAGCTTGTAGCCATCTGTATCACCCGTGGTTAACCGGCGGGACTGGGGATCGACAACGCGCGTGCGACGGCGAAAGCTCACGTAATTAGGTCTCCTCCACAATGAGCAATCACGGTCCTAACAGCCGAGTTCGCCACTCGACAGCGAAGCCGAGGCGAACGACGGAGGAGGAGCCGGAGATTATCTAATCGCTCTACGGGGAACGATAACTCATTCGCCGCTCCGCAAAGCCTGGCGTAGTACAGTGAAAGCGTTTCCGCCCTCCGGATTACTGCCGTAAACGTTTCGTTCACGCGCGCCGGTCGCTCAAGCCCGCTTAATTGGGGCGCCGAAGGCCACCAATGCGACCCCTTTTTAGGTACGCTCTGAGGCGACCATTATTAATTCGTCCCCTTGTTTGTCCAGGTTAAATGCACGCCGCGGGAAGGAGCCGCGACTTACGCAACACTTGGCGACTGACAAATTGCCGGGCAGGGATGCGTATTAACGACTGTCGATGTTGCGCCATCGTGCATCATTTCCAGAAGAGGACGGTAAAAGGGGGCGGCTTTCTTGAGAAAGCCGCTTCAGCTACACGGCACTGCATATAAAGTGCACGGTTCAGCTTTCGAGGAGCACCGCGCGCAGATGATTTATGCACAGCTTATTACCGCACAACGTTTATCTACGCTAACTACCCCCGATCCGCTCTCCTGACTCCGCAGTGATGGGCACGAACACGAGGGAAAAGGTTAGCCCGTAATGGGTTACGTCGAGGTGTAAATTTGCGATACGACTGACACAAGGTTGCGGGCACGGGGGAAATGCTCTTTTTTTCTCTCTCTCCATAGAAGCCATCTCGTTAATGCGAACTCCCGGTTTTTCGACCTGAAATATTGGTAAAAGACGCCGACACCGGATGCCTGTAATCGTTGGTGTAGCTTCCTCATACGAACATCGAACAACGTGCGCGCGACAGCAGCTCGCCTGCGGTGGGCCCCAATCAGGGACAGTGCAGCTCTCTCTGCGCACGCTGCCTAGGACGATGGTGGCAGCTTGGTCGCTAAATAATGTAGCGAAGATCATTCCGCAGATGGTAGTAGACAGGTTTCGGTCGTGGCCGACGTTGTCAAACGCGCCTTTGATGTCTAGCCCTAATTTACTTGAATTATGAGGAGTTATAATCAAGGGGAGTACTGCCCTCGGCAGTGCGCTGCTCTCCGAGGCCCGGGCGGGGGTGTTGCGTACGAAGTGGCAAGCACGGACTGCCGACCAGGACAATGCGGACATCATGTGCGCCACGTGTGGGCAGGAAGAGGAGACTCGATCGAACATGTTGTTCTGACATGTCGATCGAAAGCTTCCCCCCTGCCAACCGAGTGACCGAACACGAAGCCATTTTCAGGGCCAGGGAGATCGACACTACAAAACGCCGCCTTGAAAATTGAAATAGGCTTAAACGATAGTTGGCGTGAACGACACGGCGGGACAGACTCCGCCATAGCGTCTCAAACTTGGCTACGGCTTTTTTTCAATGTCCGCCCGTTATAAGGGATAAGCCCCACATCCAGTCCAATCGAACCAATTCAAGCCAAAAGCCATCCATGACTACAACCAATCCTCACCGACAGCCAGCACGCCTGTCACCGGTAACGTGCAGGCAGTTTTCGCGAACAGCTCTTGTTGCGTCCTGACGCAACAAAGCGTTATTGTCAGCCAGCGCATCTACCAAGGAAGAGAGAAAAAATTCACAGGGACGAATAAATACCTTGTAAATATACAGCTCACAGCCGAAGGCTCAGCTCCGAATGGTGACCTGGGCCAGTGAGGTCGCCAGCACTCACGGTCTCCTGGCCACCTAGCGCGACCGCGAGTGCCCACCTGTCTCCTGCAACCCCTCTTTGCCCCATCCCCGCCCTCCTCACCCGCTTCCTGCTAAGGGTTGCTAAGTAAGTTTTTTCCACCACCACTCCAGTGAAGTTCGCGGTGCTGTACATTGTTTGCCGCGTCCGGGTTCGCGATAGAGGAATGCCCCTTGCGTTCTTTTCTTCTGTCCTCCACATAACTGCAGAGAAGGGGGTGAGTCACTCGCTACCCAACGGGATAGGGGGATAGCGGAGGATTCCGAGAAAACGGGAAAGGTCAGGATCCGCTTCGCGTGGCGTGTCTTTTCTCCCATGTCTGCAGGTGCGTGTGTTGACAGCTTGAGGCGCGGTCAACAACACGCCAGCTGTGGGCATGAAGACAGTTTGTAAGTGAGAGTACTGAACAAATTGGCCTTGAGGTGACTTTCTTCAAACCGGAGGTTGAAACAACCTGCGCCGTGAGAATGTTGCGAAGATCGCGGGATTCCTGGAAGGGAGAATCCTCCGAAATCATGGTGGTGGAAAGTGTACATATTTGCACAGTGTTGGATGTTTGTGGTGTTGCCTTATTGGTTACTGTATCCACCGAGGGCTGGTTTCGTCACGTAGAACTACGAGTCAGTCCAACGTAAATAAGTTTTCCCCTTGCTTGTATCTTTCTTTGTTTTATTAATTGTTAATAAGAAGTCAACCTCTCCAGAAGCATTCTCTACCAACGTGACTGAGCAATATCGAATCTAAAAGACGTCAAGCATCCTTCAGTAATCATCATCAACACAATTTCCCTCCACAAGATCGAGAGGGAAACTCAACTACTCCGATGAGGCTTTTAATGCTACCTACCGTACTGAAAATTCTCCGATGCCCTGAGTACACTCGCTTCGCGTATCCGAGACTTGAACTGATGATGATGATGACGTCCTCAGGCTTAACTGAACGCGGAGAACCCCCGCGACTACATTTTCAAAGGTAGCAGCACATGGCGCAAGCGCACGTTCGACAATGAGGAATTACAGCGCTCGTTCAAAAAAAAAGAAAAGAAAGAAAGCTGGCGCAGCGGGTAATAACCTGGCGCGCAGATGATGGCTACAGCTGTTCGGAGCACTGCGCGGAGCGAAGGGATGACCGGAGGCGTCCCAGAAGGGAGAAAAGAGGGGGAGAAAAACAAAAATCACGACACAATCTACCTCTCCGCAAAAGAGTTTTATATGCAGCCATTGCCTCCACAACATGTCCCCGATCCTTCACTCAGGACGCAAGCAGGCCCACGCTGCCAGTCTCTCGATGCTGCAGCGCAGCTCAGCCCTTTGTTAATGCGAAAACATTACATGGCTCATCAGTCAGGAAATGCGGCGCTGACCGACCGTCCACGAGAAACGGACCGAAACCCCCCATATGGCTTCACTGCAGACAGGATGCGCGTTGTGCTCCGACCGCGCCCGATCGGTCACTCATGAGTACATTCTTGAACATTCGCCGCGCTAACAAGTGCGAGAACAAGCAAAGCAAAACCCTACTCACCCCTGCCCGGTCGATTTGCGAGAAAAACGCACATGCGCCGTGAACGGGCCTGCACAAACCAACACTGCGGCATCCAAGGTCCAACGAATGAGGCTGTCCGCTCATGAAGCAGGCGAGAGACACATCACGGACCGCCGAAGTCAGGGAACAATCGAGACTCCGGTGTCAAGCACAATCATTAAGTGGGCGCGTAGCGTAACACGCAGAAATCAACGCCATGTCGATTTATACGCTGCAGACACAGACGCACACACTGCAGGCATCTACACACATCGCGGTACATCACTTCGTGAATCGGCGGTTTTCAGTCTTGTGAATCAATACAAAAAAAAAAAAAGACCTTCGCAAAATGTCGTACCAACTAGCCCGTCACCTCGCTCTTGTGAACCAGCGCGTTACTTTTCCGCCACGGAGAAAGCGGTCGGACGGAGACCAGCGCCACGAGCGATGGTTACAGCCACCTGCTTAACTTGAAACAGGGATGCACTGGAGAGCTCCGTCGCAAGCATGAAGAGTATGCCATACACGGCGCTGGTGGCGCGTATTAGGAAACGGCCGCGGCTATGCACTTCCAAAAAGAAACCACGCAAAACCGGCACGGAGGAGCCAAAGGAGACAGACAGAACGGTTATTTTTTTTTTCTTAGCGCGAAAAAGACGCACGCTGCGCGGAGTGTGACGCCACGTCGCGACGTCACCGCACGTGCGCTCGGCTCCACCGTCGCGACACTTGTCGCGCGCGTTTCGAGACTCTTCTTTCTCTCTCGTTCTCGTTACTTTCGTTGTTCCCTGCGTCGCCGCTATCTCCACGCCTCCTTTACAATGCACCGCGTTGCGACACGCCGCGAGAATAAAACGAGCCGCGCGTTTACACGTAGCGACAATGTTTCTTCTCCCTCTTCGCGTCTGACGTCTCCCGGCGCGGCTTTGACGGCGCGCCATGTGAAATCAGCCTGCAGCGCTCATCAGTCACTGTGGCAGTAGCTGCTGATTAGGGCGAAGCCTCGCTGCGCGCACGCGGGGGCCGTTTTCATTCCCACAGTGCGTTAATGATTCGACTACAAAGGATAATGACAGCGCTAAAAGAAATTCCGCAATTGTTCTTCACTCCGCAACCCAACTCCACATCACTACTCCCGCCTTTATATCACACGCAAACACTCCTTTTCCAGACACAGCGAACAAAATTCGACTCCAGCAGCTCAACACCTGCGAAGCAGTAAAAGATATGACGAGGTAAAGCTATTGCGAAAAATACCCCGGATACAGAAACACGTCTGCGCGCACTCGCGCTTCCAATGTCACTACGCGTGTCTTTTACGACCACTTAAAGCGCTTTTCCGTTCCACGTAACCGTTGTAGCCACCCCGACAGCCAACGGCCTCTGTGCTTCCACACACGAAGCACACTCTCCCCCGCCGACCCTGACCCACAAACCCGAATCCACCCTCTCCTCATTTCTGACTGACCGATATGCGCCACGACCCCCCTCTCCCTCCCTTCTTTCACCTCGATTTGCCGATGAAGAGTGGCCAGATAAAGCTGTTGTTCTTGTGTAGCACAATTACGCAATGATGCGAAGAGCCTCCCAAAGCGTCAACTTTGCTTTTTCCTTTTTTTTTCTTTTTTCACGTTTATAAACACGCAAGCTGCTCGTCCCTTCGCGACTGAACAAATCCCCGCGCAGCGATCAAAAGCGCCCGCTTTTGATCGCTGCGGACAGCGAAACAAGCGCCCTTTGTCATTTCTCGTCGCCTCTCGCAGCTAAAACTTTAGCGTGCCAAAAACTTGGGAAGCTCGCCCAGCGAGACGCGTACACGAACCAACTACGCATGTGATGTGCGGCGATACGCAGAGCTTCTCACGAGACCACAGTCGGATATTTAACAGCTCAGCCGACACTCATGACCCCCCACCACACGTGCTCCTCCTCTGCGATACGGAAATAGTCTGCTGTCTGAAGTGTTCTTGTTATCCGAATAAAGAGCTCAACACAAGGCGAAACTGAAAGCGCCGACTTCGTTTAGTGCTGCGGTTGGTTAGCGGAGTAATACAGCAAACCTGAGGCGGGAAGCATGCCGCGCTGCTGCCAAACTGCTGATCTTCAAAACAATGCGAGGACATTTCACGCCGTTATAGACACGAGGACACTGCAAGGCACACGATCGTCAAACGAGGCTACACGACGGAATGCGAGGAAAGTCCCCAGTAGACCTTAGAAATCCCATGGAAGTCCCGAGGACGTTTAGGATGTCCGCAGGACGTTCAAGGGAGTTCCAGTGCCTATCGGGGCGTAGCGCAGCCGAACCACTCGATAGAATGCGAGGTGTCACTCGCTTCGGACTCAATCCGCTCGCAACTTGCGTGAAGCCGTCCTGAGCATGGAGCCGGTTTCGTTTTCGCACGACGCGGCGTGAACGGCCGTTCTCAACAGGCTGCGAGCCCCCTCACATTAAAAAAAAAAAACAAAAAAAAAACAATACCACTCTTTTAATTTTCTTTTTTCTTTTGTTTCCCCATACATCAGATAAAGCTGTCAGGGTCAAACTTTTCTCTAGCGAAGATTGGCACGGCGGCATGGTACGCAGGGTTTAACGTCCCAAAGCTGCGTATAGGCCCTAACGAGGGCATACTGGTGCGCTCCGGATTTATCGAGGCCAAGGGCAACGTTTTTAAATATACGCAGGATTCTTTCAGCTGCACTACGAGTGCGCAGCACAAGGGCTCCTTCGCATCTCGCCTCCTTCAAAGTGCGGTCGCCACGGCCGGAAGCGAACATACGCGAACTCGTTAACCAGCAGCCGAATGCCATCACCACGCAAGATGCAGACGGGCTACAAGACGCGAGGCCTCGCAATGGGCGAGACGGGAATTGCGTGTTAGCGAGAAAGCCGGAAGAAGAACTTGGCAAGCAAGCAGCAGCGCGATTCATTCACTCGAAATGTGCGTCACGCCGGCGTGCGCTTGGGGCCGAATTTCCGCTTTCCAAATGCGGCGTCGCTGATTCAAGAGTTGCACGGAGGAAGACAATGGCAAGAGCCAGAGAGCACTCTGTTCCTTTTGAATGCATGAATGAATGCAATCGGCGGCTACACTTTCGGCTCGCTTTGTCCGCCGATTTTTTTCTTTCTCCATCCGTCAAATGAAACGCTGGCAAATAAAACGCGCGCGGAAACATAAAGGGTATGAGCGGGATTCGAACCCAACGTGGTTTAGGTGCCAGTTTCGGTAGTGGCAAAGCGGCGCGCTGAGGCCGTTCGAACCGACACGAGCAAGTGGCGCTGCTGCATGCTCTTTCCTAAACTCCTTCCAACTGGAGCCGCCGCGGTGGCTCAGTGGCTATGGTGCTCGGCTGCTGGCCCGAAAGACGCGGGTTCGATCCCGGCCGCGGCGGTTGAATTTCTTTGGAGGAGAAATTCTTGAGGCCCGTGTACTGTGCGATGCCAGTGGACGTTAAAGAACCCCAGGTGGTCGAAATTTCCGGAGCCCTCCACTACGGCGTCTCTCATAGCCTTAGTCGCTTTGGGACGTTAAACCCCATAAACCAACCAACCAACCTTCCAACTGGCATGCAGGGCGTAAAAGCTTACGCAAAGGGCACGTGCTCTGGTAATTATGTTGCAATTAGTGCGCCTTGAACAGCAACAGCGTCGCTAAAATCGCGCTAATTTCGTACGCACCGAAGCACGAGGAGAAAAGTAGAGAGAGAAATTTTGCCCGCTTATGAATGCACGACACCCTCACGAGATGACCTGAGAGAGACTCCTCGAAAACGTACCGTTGCTGCTTTTAATCCCTTTGGCACGCGCGCAGTGTGTGTGTTTCTGTGACGCGTTCGCTGTTCCGTACGTAGCCTCCCTCGCAAGTGCTCTTTTCCGCGCTTGTAGTATCCACGTTTGTTCTTTTCATGTGACAGCTTTGTTAGGGGCCCCGTGTCACATAAAAGCCGGCGTCAACGTCGCTGGCCGTGAGCGAAAAATATCCACGAAAAATTCCTAGAGGAGCGACCTTATAGGGGTTGGGCCACATGAGTCACGTGACCTTATGACGTCGCCACAAACTGTCCAATGGACTGTCAGCTAACTGCCCACCGTGGCAGTTAAATTAATGACGTCGCGAGAGGTTGCTCGGGGAGAGCAACCTCGGTCTCGCAAGCTCCACCGATGGCAGCGCCTGCCATCGCGGGACAGTGGCGCATCGCTTAACCGCTGCACCAGGAGTGGCACGAGGACCCCCAGGGATCTGTGAATGTAACGTAGAAAACGACCTATTCGGCACATATGGTCATTACCGCTGCCTCGTCACGCCCTTCAGGCGGAGCTCAAGTGTCCTCTCCAGTTTTTCTGTGTGCCTCCTGGTTTGCTCGTCACATGCATAAAATGTCTGCAAATACGCTTGTGCCCACGCTCATCCACCACACCAATCTCACCTGAAGTCATGACACAACTGGAAAGTAAATAACAAAACAAAAATCGCGCACCGAGACGCCGCTAACAGGCAAGGACTCGATGTGAACTGTGGGGTTTTAACGTGCCAAAGTGGCCCACCCATGGGATATGAGGGACGCCGTAATGGAGTCCAGGCTCCGCATTTATTTATAGACCACCTGAACTTCTTAACGTGCGCTGACGCAGAGCGAGGGGGCCTTTTGAGTTTCGCCTCCATCGAAATACGGCCAGAATTGAACCCTGGTCCTCCGGCTTAGTAGCTGAGCGCGCTAATCATCATGCATTGAGCCGCAGCGGAGGGTGCTTTGCAAGTGATGTAACGAAGGGAGTGCTTGAAGGTTTCCTCAGTGAAATAACTTCGTCCAGTTTTTGGGCGCGGAATCCAGAGGCTACGTTTGCACTGCCATTCACTCCAAAACGGTAGCGACTCGTCTTTTCTCCCAAGGACGTCACCCGTTTGTTTCAAATGACGGGAAGATTTTTAAATCCAAATTTCCCACCGGATAACCTGTATTTCACTGCGAGACAATCACCATAGCCCGAGAATCAATTTTTACTGAGAGTCGGTGGAGTCGTCCTCGATGTCAATTCCGGCCCATATTTGGGGTCGCTCACGTTCACCTACCATCTGACCGGCGAGCTGTCCCCAACCACGCCCCCTTTCTTCTTTCCCAGCCCAAAGGAAAGTGCAGTTTCTCCTCGTTGTTCCGTGCGTGCGAATTTTAACTGCGCTAGAAAAACTGTACGCTAAGCCCTACGCACACAACTATACTGCGAGCCTGTGTTGGACGACAGCCGCTCGAGATAGTTATCGAATCTAGACGCCTAACACGGCCTGGATATCACGATGACGACAGGCGCTGCAAACCGCGGGCGGGTACGATCAGGCAGCGCAGACCGCAACTGCTAAGACGACTGCAGCAGTGAGGGGATCATTTCTATTCCCGTTGATCGATGACATCAGGGGAGCTAGGCAAACAACAACACATGAGTCACCGAGTGAAATCCCTGGCGTTCGCATCTGAACTCGCGCTCTGGAGACAGCGTCGAATGAGAAACGCGGAAACAAACGATGCCGTCGCGACCGCACTGGACCTGCATGTGTGGTCAAACCTTCAGCACAGCTGCCAAGCGGCTCCGATACTATGACATCACTCCATGGGACTGCAAGTAGCCACTGTTCGACACTATAATGTGTGCGGAATGGTGGCAGCGAAAGTGAGGTCGACGACAACGTGGAACTCTTCGGATGTGAAATCTAGTGATTGTTAAAGCGACTGGTTCTGGTTAATGTCCCTTCTGCCCAAGCCTTTAACTCAACAGAAATCGGAGCATCAGGCCGCGAGACAGTCCGTAGAAGCCCGCTCGAAAACCGGCCGGCAATCAGTGGCACTGCGGATCGGACCCTGTACTCTCCGCATAGGGTGATCCCAATCACCGGGCCACCGCTATTCATCCCAGAGGAAGACAATTACCGTCGAAGCAACATTTAATCGCTCGGCTGTGAAACTCAGTTACTGTCGCGCACGACTGTGCTCCAGCGTCCTGTCTCTATTTGCACAGCCACCAAGCATCCATGTAGCCTAACAACCAGCTTTTAACTGACGTGCACTCGGCAGGACTCCGGCAATATGTGTCTCTCTCTCCCTCTCCGGCGCACACAACCAGGATTACTAATGCGCGCGGTTTTTCGCTCAGCAGGGCAACGCATGCCCCGATCTTGCCGGGGTGCGCGCATCAATCTCGGACTGGAGCCAGAGCCCGCCCCGGGGCGGTTACCGAGCGCGCTTTCGCTCGCCGGCCAAGGCCGTCTGGGCGCCGATAAGGCCCGGCGGCGCTCGGCCCGCCTCGAGGTCGGCTCGCTCGTAAAAAGAGAGGAGAGTGGGCGGGGAGCCGCCCGGTAGCATGAGCAGCAGAAGCAGCACCCTCCGCCCCCGCCGCGACATTGTTGCGAGCGCGGCGCCCTTATCTGGCGCCCCCCGTTGCACAAGCGCGCTCGGCGCCGGGGCCCGGCTCGCGCAAATCGGAGCAGCACATCCTCCGGGGGCGAAGACAGGCGGACACGCGCGCAACAACCGCCTGGCGGCACCGCGACGCCCGTCACGCGAGGGAAAGTAAAAAGGACATAAAAAAAAAGAGACGGCGGGCAGGACGGCCGTCGCCGCGCTCGTCACGCCCGCACGGCTGTGAGCACGGCGCGTGTCCCTCGCGTCTCACGCCAGGTACGGGAACTTGCAAGCGCGCGTGTGTACACGGAACGCGCTGGCATGCCAGAGGGTGGCGCGACGACTGGGCGGACAGGCGAGGAAGAAGCCCTTCAGTGCGCGTGTTTGACCCCCGCCGCGGAGAAAGGGGCTGCGGGAGACGCATGTAAAAGGTGCCTCCGGGGTCGTTGAACATGCCACCGAGGCATGAATGAGTGCCGACACGGCCCGCGGTGACCATGATCGCGCGCAACAGAGCAGCAGCAGAGCAGGCAGGCATGGCCGGCGACGGACAAGGCAAACGCACGCGCAGGTGGCGCCGCCGCTCGGCGGCGCACGCAAGCCGGCGGCGGCGGCGACGCCCGTGCCATGCAAACAGAGGCCGCGCGGCGGACACAGACTGGAGGAAGGGGAGGGAGGGAGAGCCGCCGCGCGGAAGAAGGAGGGAGGAAAAGACGAAGCTTCGGCGGCGGCGTACAATCTGGCGGAGGCCTAGGGTACTCACGCTTGACGCGGATGCTGTCCAAGTGGAAGAGCTGGCTGGCCTTGTTCCAGTCGGACTGCTTGGCGAGCAGGACGGGGTCGTCCGGCGTGTCCATCCCCGCTGCCGCTGCGCCGTCACTGCGGGCCACCACCATGGAGACAACGGGGCACCATTCAGCCCGGGCCAAAACACTCCAAGCCACACACACTCGCGCGCGCGCAGCACCAGCACCGCCGAGGAGATGCTCTCTCGTCGCCGGCAGGGCAGCACGCAGCGTAATCCAAAACGGTCCGAAGGGCGCACGCTCGCTTCACGGAACCATCCCCATCGTGGACGCCTCAATCCACCGCCGCCAGCGCTGTCCTTTCGGAGGAAACCAACATAAAGTTTCGCCGCTCGCAAAAAGCGCCCCTCGCTCGCTGCTCTTCCTTCGCCCCCTCCGCCGGGGCCTCCCTCTCCCCCGTCGGCTCTGGCTCTCTTCTGCGCTCGGCGAAGGAAAGCGCGCCGCCGCCGCCGAGGGAAACGCAGGCCACAGGCGCGCACAGCAACAGCGGCGACCCCTGGCGTCGTCTGCGATAGCGACGCCCCATTGGCCGCCACGGCGCCGGGCCGACCAATTGCGAAGCGGCAGACGGCGACCCAGCCGACGACTGCGGCTGGCGCTGAGGCTGGCGCGGCGGCCAGCGTCGGCGAGCGCCGACGGCCGTCGGCTCCTTTCGGCCAGCGGAAACGTCACCATAAGCCACCAACCCGCTCACGACAGAAACTTGCTAATTCGTGCTCTCTACCGTACGCAGCTGAATCCTGCTCGCGCAATTGAGAGCGTGCTGCGAGCGTCCGATAGCTCGCGCCCTCGAAGGATTCACCACCGGCTACAGCTAGACACGCTCGTCGAGGCGAGCAAAACAAAAACAAAGGCGCTCTTCGCCGCAAAACACGGGCCGCGCTTGTACAGCGCTGAGGCCGCGCCGTCGGCGTCCATCCAGCTCTCGCTCGCCCTGCGACCTAGAAACAGCGGCGGTCGCGCCGCGAGTTTTTGAATGAACGCAAGCGGATGCAGAGAAGTGTCGGGCCGCGCCTACGCTCGTGCAAGTACGTACGCACGCACTTCCTCCAAGGACGACGCGGCTTCCCTTCTCCCCCAAGACGGCAGGAAGCCCGCGGAGAGCAGCATCCGCCTGACAAGCGACAGATAAAGAAAAGCAGCCCCCACTTGGGTACGTCGTCGCTCCCCCCCAACTCCAGCTGTGAATGGAGTCGGCGACAGGCCGACATCCCCCCCCCCCCCCCCCCCCCTTTTTACGTCGGGCCCGGTTGAACGAACGCGCCTCCCCGACAGCTGCCGACAGCGCTGCTTCACTCTGGCCTGAGCTGCGTGGCACGCGCACTTTCTCCCAACTCGGCCTATCGCCTAAGGCCACGCGGCACTAGGAATTCGCACTCCCAACTGAACGACAAATGCCTTTTTTTACTGTTCCTCCACTGAGCCTGTGACGCTCAGAACGAGCCCTACACCGACCCGTCCTGAATCCGCTCCACTGTCCCGCGCAATGAGTTGGATTTTTCCTTGCCAGGACTCGAAAATGTCAAGAGGAGAGATGTATTCAGTACTCATTAATTTTTTTCTTGTCGAACCACATTTACAAGGAGGGTCATAACTGCCCACGAAGCTTACATGACAAACTGACCTAGATACCGAGTTCACAGAGCAATAATGTAAACAGCAGGGCTGCGTACGAATGCGGGGTTCTACTATTGACGAGTAGTCACTACTTTGTGCCTGATACACACGAGTCAACAAGCAACGGCTCTTTGCCCTCTATAGCCTCGACAAGGTCAAGGCAGCCCCAGACGGCCAGGAAGCTCGAAATGACGCCACAGGGGCGCGAAGAAGACCCAGTTCGAAACAGGGAGCCGACACAATGCATGCAGACTTCAACCTCGGCGCGACCATGGAAGCCTGCCGAGTGCAAAGCTCACAACTTAAATAGCGCGCTCGGTTCAAGGGGTGATCAGATCCCACCGAAGGTGAGGTAATTATTTTCTTCCACTGAGACTTCCGAAATTTTTTCGTGATACGAAACGAACATTTTTAAAAAGAGATAAACCGCAGGACCCACGACGCCCACTTCGCTCGTATGCAAATATGCCAACGCAGTCGGATGAAGTAGCCGGAACGTATTGAACCGGACGAGCGGAAGCCAGGAATAGATCTTGGAGAGGATAAGAGGACAGGGAATATGACCCATGCTTCCGGGGCAGCAATGGGTCAGACTTGCCATTTGCCAGTATTTATATTTTCTCGGAGTAAATCAATACGCAGAGATCAGCTGGCGCAGATAAAACGACCTCTTTCGACAGAGAGTAAACACTAACGTGTATTGTAAGCAACAGCAGGATGCATTCATGGGCGTTCGCGATCAAATCGGCTGGCGCAGGATATCCGCGCACCACAGAGGTTAATAAAGATGGAGGCATAAACAACATGTGAAAGCCGGTAGCAGCAACAATTCCACCGGCGTCTCCCCATATTCCAATGCTTCTTCTTTTACTCTCGTAAGTGCCTAGGCGCCAGAAGGTAAACAACTATAGAGACAGAGAGAAAAACACGACTGCCAACGCTCGACGATTCCCTTCCCATACCAGTTGCCTTGCGTGGTGCACTAGCAACACGGAGGACACGGCACAACAAGAAAGGAAGCAATGTCGGACAGAAGTGGAAAGCGTTGCTGAACAAGGTGCGGAGTTCGTGATCTGCAGGCTGAGGGGACGCTTCCTTTCCAGCTGTTGCATCGCGAGGAGGGGGCGGGGCATCGCAGCGTGGTGGCGTCATACGACAACACAGCCGGCTCAGGGCGAACGGGCACATGCTGAAAGGGGAAGTTTCGACGGAGCAACCGGACGCTCAGTGTAAAGGCCGTCCCATCGCGCACCAAACTTGGACCAGGGAGCGCAACTTCGCGTCGCAGCGCCAAGCAGATTCCTATCCATCTGTTGCACAACAAGCCGACTTCCTGAACGCACGCTTCGGCCAACTGCAAAGCATTCCCTTCCCCAATGTCCGTGAAGGTCAGCGGCCTTGCTCGCGCCGCCGGTCCAGCGGAGAGAAGCACGGCCCAGACAGAAGCCGTTGATCGGACACCTCCTCACGCCCGGTCCCAATTTGCCACGCCACGCGAGGCGTTGAAAAGAGGACGCCTTTTATACAAACCGGGTACCGGCCGACCGACCGACAGGCTATCGTCGATCGCCCTACCGTGCTGCACCGCAGGCGAGAAGCGGCGCGCGTTCTTACCCGCTCGGCGCGTAGCCGGCTCTGCCTGTCCGTCCATCATCCGTGCGTGAATGAGCAAGCAGCAGCCGACAGCCAGCGCGCGCCTAAAAAAAGAAAGCACGACGAGCAGCAGGCAGAGGAGCTTCAACAAAGGCGCCGACAAGGGAGCCGGCGTCATTCAGGCGCCCACGCAGTAACCCCCCGCCCAACGTGGCCTCGCTCGCAGCAGTGACTCCGTGGCCAGGCCACGTACTACTGCCTCCAAGACGACCGGCCAGGACGAAAGAAGAAAAACAAGCAGAGCGTGTAAAGAGGAACCCGTCTCAAATACTACGAATTGAGGTGCTTTTTTTTTTTCGTGGCGAGTTCTCACCCCCTTCATTCAGTGACTGCTCAACGCGACTGTGCCAAATTGGGCTTCTCGTTCTCTCGCACAGGAAAAAAAAAAAAAAAATGGAAAATCCGGGCGCCGCGAGCTCTTTCCCGGATGCGTTATTGTTGCGTCCTTGCCTTCTGTTGCCACCAAGAAACTCAGAGAGAGAAAAAAAAGAAGAAAAGAGCATCGTCCGTCCTACATTCTCTTCGTCAGTGAGTGTATCCGCATGAATGGACCTCGCACACCATCCGAGCCCACCGCTACGAGAATCCGATTTTCCTCGTCGTGCAACCCACTACACACAGTGTCGCATGTACTAAGAAAGGTCTGCACGTCAATGCCAAACCATCAGCATCGCGCGAACGCTTTTCAACAGACCGCGATCCAAGCCGCTTTGACCTCTGACTTCGAACCACTTGCCACACCCACCTCGACGCCCAAGGAGTCACAGCCCATAAAAACATGGTCACTAAGCTTAACTTCCCTTCTTTCTACGCCATTCCAGCTGTTACAGCTATTTCAGGCTGCAATATTCAGTGCCGCGTTTAACTCGCTGAATCCGCCAACGCTCACGTGGCCACATGCATGGCCAACGTGACAACCCAGCGCAAGTGTACCAAGAACCCGCCGCCGTTCGAACGCCCGCGGTGCGTGCCGGGAATGTGAACGTGGTGCCATGCGGTGGCGCCATCACACGACGACGGCGTCACGCCAACGTCACGCGCACGTCACGGCGGCGCCATTGGCCGCGCTCCTGTTGCTACGGGACGCGGCGGCCGGCGCGCGCCCTATCACGTCCGCCCGAGCGGCGGCACGGTCCAATCAGGACCGGTCGCCAAGGTTCAGAGACCCCCCCACGTCGAGGCGCGTCGGCGGCGGTGGCCCAACAACAGCGGCGGCTCCCGCGGCAGCGTCTGCCGTCTCGCTGAGTCCGCGCTGCTGCTGCCTACGGCGGCGCTAGCCGCCTGTTCCTACGCGCGCGCGCACGCTATGGCCGGCTACCACACTCCCCTTTCCTCCAGGGGGCATGAGCCTCTCCGAACGCCATTGCGTAACTGCCCCTGTCCCTCGTCGGCGTTGTTATTACCCCCTCCTCCCGCTCTCTGGCGAACGCGAGGAGCGAAGTTTTTCAGCCCGTGAGCTAGTTGCCACCCGGACACAACAGGCCGTAGGCGCCTTCCCTCCCTCGCCTCTTTGGCGCTGCCGCAGTCCCCGCATCTCGGGAACGATACCATTCATTCCCAGGAGGAAGAGAGAAATTTTTCCGCTGTGGGAAACAAGCCACTGCTCTCCAGAGTTGCCGTTGCGAAACTCGCCCGCCCGCCGGCCAGACAGGCGACGCCGGGAAGCCTTGACACGGGTCAGTAAACACTGGCCACGCACGCCTCTGGTCGTGACCTTGTTGTTGCCTAGTCGCGGTCGGTTACCCCTTCGTCACCTGATGTGGCGAACCAAGCGTCAACAAATGGGATGTTGGAAGGCCACGCGCTGGGTTTGCGTGTCACCCACGGTTTTCCAGTCAAATCTTGTCCCAGTCAGATCATTTCCGAGCATTTACGCTTCACTACACACTGATCTTAGCCAAAAGGCCGAGAAGAGATCGGCGCTCTAATCTCTATGCAGCGGACAAACACACTGCCTTATGTTTGTTCGTGAAAAGGGCAAGAAAAGGCTTTAAAAAGCGCGCAGGAGTCAGGAACGCCACAAGACAGCTGACAAATAAGCACAGAAGAGTAACCTTGCAGCTCTCCGATAAACTCGGAATCAGTTCAAGGTGACGAAACGTAAAGAAGCAAGTAACAAAGTCCCTGCATTGCTGCTGAGTTTAATATAGATTTCGTAAAACCTATCAAGATAAAACATGCCTTCACAGTCGTACCGACCATATCAAAGAGTGCCACAAGATGGTCTGTCTAGGCTTTCATGCGTCCAGCAGCGCCTATGTAACGCAGTTCTTCACGCAATTATATTGGCAAGTCGTCAGGATAAATCAATGCGTGTTGAACCGATCGCTAGGGTAATCGAATGCACGGAATATATCGCGACTGTAATTGTGCAATTTACGGGAAAATGAGAAAGGACGACAGATCATCAACGTAAAATATACATACAAGCCCACTAGCTGCTATACTCCGAAGCGGTTTGTTGGTCTGGTACAGTACACATAGTTCGTTCCTCCCTGCATCCAGACCACGAAGAACTCGTCGTTTCATATTCCAAACAGTTATTAAAACAAAATCATTCTAGGTGATAAAAACTACACACGTGTTGCTGTGGTGGTTATTATGCGCACGTCGTGTCAGTCAGTGCGGCTACAGCACGGAAAGACCATTCATGTCAACTGGCGATGATGCGTGCGTTACAGTTGATGACATAGCAAACAGGCCGTATAGAGCACCTGGACGACTTCACGAAAGTTTCCTTGCACGCACCTCGCCTCTGTCACAGCAAAACTTCCTTACTGCACGCGGATATGGCAAACACAAGGTTTTACAGAAGATAAGGTTTCGTTTTTGGCAAAATTCTACAGAACCTAACTCATTTTTAATAAGGGAGCAAATTGCTCATTGGCATCCACCCGAGCGCAGTCATAAGGCTACAAAGGAAAGCCACATTTGACCATTTAATCCTTTGCTGCCAAAAGCGCCATCTAAGGAGGCTACATCGAGTAACAGTGTTTGGTAATTTGTATGGCCCGCGCGGCTGCCGATAGCGGCTGATGATCTTGCACGCGGTTGCCTTTGAGGGGGAGTTGCCTCAAGTGCTTTCGCACGTCCTACTCGGTTTAACTGCGTTAAAACCCTGCCATTTTTTTCTTACCGAAGAACCAGCCAATCGAGCGATCAGCTTTGAGAATTCAGCTCATAATTCGCTTACACCAGGTGTATAGCGCCAACTTCACTGCCAAGTAATAATTTACACCCAGCCGGCCGCGATGCGACAGAGAGCAGTACGCTCCCATTAAAAAACCGTATAGGCTGTTATAGAAAAAGTAATGAAGAAAACAAGAAAAAAAATTTGACAGAGGTCTACCGCACTGACGACCAATCCAAGAGTCTGAGAACAGAGAACTGTTTGGGGCCTCGGTACTTTAGTCAGGTACAACTTCAGTCTGCAGTGAAGCTCCGCCCACATTTAGGACCGCCGAACAGGATTCTTGCGTGACAAAAAGTAGACCGTTGAAAAAGCTTTTCTCGTTAAGCTCGAGACAAAATTATAAGCTTTGATAGAGTAAAACTTCAAAAATTTGATTTCGTGCACTGCGGCAACTGGCCAGCAGAGTAATACAGGTCGCCGCGGACCGTGGCCAGTGTTACCAAAAGCTGTTGTGTCCGATTGTACCCTAGTACGGACCCCTCCTCCGCCCGACCGCTCCCCATCCTTAAGCCTACTCCATCCCTCGTTTCCCCTCACGCACATGAAAAAAAAAAAGCCAGAATCCCACCCATAACGGGTTGACCCACCTCCTATTTTTCTGCATGGAGGCGGCCCAGGCATGGACGAACACCCGAACACGTGCGAGCTAGCACACACAATGCAGTTGCGGCGACAGAGGGGGTGCACGACGCTCTTACGCGAGACGCAGCGTACGCACCCCATTAGGCATAGTAGTCCATTCTAGTGTCGGGTCACACACACACGACATAAACGGGACTACACCTGCGGGAAGCCGCATCGAACCCACGCCGTCGAACGCGTATACGCACGGCGTAGTATACGCAGCTGCTGCTGCTGTGTTCGTGTGTCACACACGCACGCACACAATGAATAAACCAAACTACAAGTCCCAGGATGCCCGCGCAGATGTGCGGCGCAGCAGCGTGTATGTGACAGGACGCTCTCAAAAGAACCGACAGGAAACGAGGGCGCTGTTCGAGCCGTGCAACACAGGCACGACAGAGCTCGCACAACCCTCACAAGTGCAAGCCACGCACGCACGCAGTGCAGCAGCACTGTTGCACGAACCCCGGGACACACCCCGTCAGCTGTGCACGCAATGGGCATCTGCTAACAGCGGTCGCAACCGCCGCAGTGTGCGTAGGCGGAGCTCCGTTTTGTGAATGAAGAGGCAACGGCGAGGGGAGGAGGGTGGTGCAGGTGTGGTGTGCTCCGCTGTTTGCGTTCGAGCGAGCGTGCGTGCGTGCGGGCAAGCAGCCCTCCTCTGCACCCAAACAGCGGAGAAGCTCACGCGGATCTTTTCACGACGGCCGCGGGCCGTCTACGCGAGGAGCAACCGCATTTGCATGCGGTCGCGGCCCGGTGTTTACCCTGTACACAACGCCACGGAGCCCGCCTCGCCTTCTCTTATCTTTCCTTTTCAGCGACGACGGCTGATAATGGGATCAAACCGCGCGACCTCGGTCGAGGCGATGTCCGCAGGACGCACGCGACGGAATTACCATCGACCCGTCACTTCGCACCGCGAGAGGCGTTTAATTTAAACTGCCGACCCCGCTTCAGATATGCACCGGCTTTCGCTGAATTTCGCCTTACATCTTTGCAACCAGTGCTGGCGTCAGTTTTTTTTTCGTCAACCCTTCTTTCACTCACTACGACTAGTCATGCCTAAAAAAAGGCGAAAAAAAAAAGAGCGTGAACTTGTCCGGACTTTTGAGAATGCGGTTAAACACTATCGGAAAGCACTTCTTCAAAGCGACACAACGATAAACCATTGCATCTGAGCTCTCGGCAGCGCCGCATGCAAAACCGGTAGAACGATCTGGCGCCGTACTGAATCGAAGTGCAGAGAAGGAGACCAACGGTGTTCTCCTCTCAATGTGGACACGACGTTCGGGCCATTCAATAACTCAAACGTGTTACGTCCCGAACCGCCAGTAACTGATACTGTTGCTCATCCTTTTTTCACCTCAGGCTCAGGTACTTCAGGAATTGCTCAGGCGTCTCAATTCTGAACCCCACGAACCTCATCTCAGCAGCTTGAGCGAGGTGAAGAGTGCAAGAATTCAGGAAAGTGCTGAAACTCTATCCCATGCCTGTTATAGCCCTGTTATAGCCCTGTTATAGCCCGTGATCTGGGCTGACTACAAATGAATGAATGAATGAATGAATGAATGAATGAATGAATGAATGAATGAATGAATGAATGAATGCCAGGATTACTCCGAGATCCCGATCATCTTCGCAATACAAATGCCGAGTGAGCGAAGGGTGACCTTGAAGGGACACTAAAAGAAAACTACAACGAGGGAATCAAGAAGCTTTGCTATAGACTAGTATAGGCTGCCGCTTGCAAACGCCATCTGGGGTGCGAGAAAATATTTATATTTTCGGCTCTGTTGCTGAGAAAATCGCAAATGAAGTTTCCAATTTCGTCCACCATTTCCTCCTCCGATTCCCTCCCCCACTCAACTTCGGGAGTTCGACGTCATATTCACGCACTGGAGTCCCCGAAATACTCGGCCAATCCGAGGCGCCAGATTTAGAGAGTGGAAAGGCGCCTCCGGAAACTGCGACGCGCTCTCTTGTAAACACTCGTACCCGTCAAAACAAACGCCCGGTGATGTCGCTGCCGACGAAGAAACTCTACAGCTAGGTGTTGCACGTATCAGTTTGTAACGGAAGGCACCGATAAAAGTACTCCGAATTCATTTTTCTTTAATTTTGTTTCAACCGAAAAAAAAGTCGATATTTCTGGCTTGCATGGCACAATTAATGTGGCTATTCAGTGCCACTTATAGTAGGTAACAGGAGAAAAAACAGTGCTGGAACCAGAAAGGCGGTGAGACAACGGTATCTTTGGAATTTCGTACCCCGGTTCGGGGACTCCGGAACTTTTTTTTAAGTGTGTGCGTGTGTGTGTGTGTGCGGGGGACTTCGAGTTTGTAATTTATTGTCCGTTTTATTTACATATTTACATGCTAAGTTTTATTTTTCTTGTTTCTGCTTTTGTTATTTTGCACTGTTCAGTGTTATATCTGTTGGTGCATATAAAATTTGAACTGAAATGGGCAGTTTTATGAAGTGCACAACCGAGGAGTGACTAGTGATCGGTCGCACTGAAAAAGTCTGCGCATAGCCTGTTTCAGTTCCGCTAACCACATTCATGAACGGGTCAGACAATCAACGACAACTGTTGGGACATGGTTGGTTTAGGTTACCGAAACGAGAAGCTTTACGAGCCCAGCGGTGGCATAGCGGCATCCGCCTCGCATGCGGGATGTGCGGGGTTCGAACCCAGTGCCACCGGGTACCCACCGGTGATACAACGGGTACAAGCTTTCCTCTGGTCTAGTGCTCGGCTTCTTCAGGGTGAAATGCTTGGAGAAATGGGTAGATCGAGAGCACCTTGTGCCATGGCGTTCTTTCGGCACAGTTGCCATTGCACCGTAAGAATCCATCGTCACACATCATCATCGAGATGCTTTACGACTGGCTACGAAGCCAGCTAGCCATGTGCTTTACATTAATAAAGTCCTACAGCGTTAGTCAGAAATCTGATCCGAGTGCAAGCATTTGGAGACTGGGGAGGCGCTGCCCCCTCTGAAGAAATATAGGGAAGGGGGGAGGGGGTGACCGCCCCCTTTCCTCTGTTCCGGGGGTCCCTGCCCTGGCTGTGAGTTTTGAGGCACTGATCCGCGAACTCGGACAGGCCGCTACAGATAGGACTACCGGTATAAGCTCCACCTCCTAGCTAAGAGCTGTCGGCTCAAGCATGATCTTTTTTCACTGCACGTAAGGACACTGGCAGCGTTCGCAGCCGTAACAAGCAACCGTTAACTCGAAACCGGGTGCAAACGATATGAGAGTATCGCGTTCTGGCTTCCGCACTGTCGTGCATGGTATACGCGATCCTCTCGTCTGACGCAGAGTGCAACCGGAGCATGACAATAAAGGTTTTATAACTAAACTTACACAAACGTTTTTGCCTCACAGCCCGGCCATTTAGCTAGCACATGTCAATTGTTTTGTTACTACTGTAGGACTTCCTTCGGCAATCAAAGCTCTTAATACGTCCTTTCATGTGTTAATTACTGCTTCACGAGCTACTCGTACAGCAAAAAATACGAGGATAAACTCTGCGCCACTGTTTACCGCACAAGAACATCATAGTTTTCACAGAAAAAAACCCCTAAAATTCATACTACAGAAAAATACATTCGCAAAAAAAAAAAAACTAAACAAGTAGGAAGCCTGTGTTCTGAAAAAAAAAAGTCGATCGAATTTTCAAAAAAATAAAAACCGGAAGTTCAACCCCTACCACAAGCAGAGGAAACTAAGGGTGCATTTATGCAGCAACAATTCCCTCCGAGATTCCTTCTTTGGCATCTTTGCCACTCTTCAGGCCCCGTCTTCGATAACGGAGCCGGCGAATTTCATGGATTGTTTAGCTACCAACCGTGACGTCACAAGTATCAGCTATAAGCAAAGGAATCGTCACGAGATGCGGCCCCTGTGACCTACTACTTCAGCGATTACAGCTTACGGCAGTGGGGCTACGCCAACTACAATGGCAGAATGCAGAGCCATTGAGGCTTCGAATTGGGCGCAGCGCGAAGATATATAGCCGCGATTTCGTCACGAGTCGACAGAAAAAAAATCGGCTCGGAGCTGCAGTCGTGTCTCCTGAACACCGAGTGATATGTACTATGCGGGTTACTGCTTGAACCAGAAAAAAAAAGAAGAAAGAAATGGCACTTTCCAGTTTGAGAGCGCCTGTAGCCTGGATACGTCGGATGGACCGAAAACGAAAACGCTTGACTCGCCGACCACACAAGCTGCTTCGTTAGTGGGGCGCAACAAGGCTGGGATAACCTAACAATCCTATTACGATTCCATTCTTTTTTTGATTGCCGTCTACTGCTCCAACTGTACAAGGCCAATTTCACGATATTCGACGTCCACACAGGAAGATGATATAAGCTTATAGGTGCAGAACATGGATAGATCGACATCATCTCTGATGGTCGCATACGGTGATTTAATTCTTTTTTTCCCCGCTCTTAGAGTGCGGTTTATTCGATGCCACGCCCACTAATTGAGCTGCGAATGAATGAATGAATGAATGAATGAATGAATGAATGAATGAATGAATGAATGAATGAATGAATGAATGAATGAATGAATGAATGAACTTCATCTGGAGAATGTGGCGGGCGTCGTCCTCCCGGGCTACATTACGTAAGCCTTTGCGATGTGTTCGGCGCATCGAAGCTGTTCGGCTAACTTCCACAACAGACCGTGCGCTCGGAGAGCATTCCCGAGGAGAGGCTCCGAAGAGCTCTCCTCTCAAGCATCCCCATATGATGATGTGTGACCGTTCAGTTTCTCCGCGACATCGGTGAGGGATGACATCTGTCCCGCCAAGTGCTCGTCAAACAACGGCTCCGGCCATCTTCGCAAAAGAGGGCTCCAGACAGGCGAACGCCGTCACCGCGCGTTCAATTACGCGGTAACCGCATCAAGGCACGAAGCACACTGAACATGGGACGTTTTTGTTGTCCCGGTGGAGCTCAGAAGCGAATTTTGCCGAAAGTGGAATTCCGGCAAAACCCTCTCGACATGTAACGCACGTCGCGGATGGACATCCAGCCAAATTTAACGCCAGTTAGTGCTTCTCCCCTTACGTCTTAATGGCATCCGCGTGGTGCCACACGCGAAAATTAATGGCATTAGCATTACTGTCATTTGCAACTTACCGAGTTGGCCACAACACATTCTGCGTACTCTAGTCCCCATTCCATGCGGAGAAAATTTCTTGATATAACAGCGTCCTATCAAATGGCAAATGGTTTGAATGATAACTTCCAGTTAGATGAGACACCGCTACTTCATTTTCGATGCAAATGGCGCAATTTTGACCGGCACTTCTTGCGCGCCGAGACTGCCTGACACGCGAGTTAAAGGCCATTTTTTCGACTTGTCAAACAAATAACAGGGGACATTTTGTGCAAAATAACTTTTACATTACATCTGGACAGGACTGCTGAGATTTTTTGCCCATCAGCACAGTTTATAATGAAGAAAAATTTCTGACTGGCCGGCAGGCGTTATTGTCATCGCGACGTACGCATAATGACATCAGACGTTTTTAGCATACCGGAGATGCATTAGCGGAGACGTATGCCTGTTTCCCGCGTGCCTCCTGCTCACGCGCTGTAGCCCGGTCCACCTGGCCCCACCCATGTCACTCAGGAGGCATCCGGCAAACCGGAATACGTATCCGCTATTAAAACCGTCTATTAAATCTGGATGCGCAGCACCAGTTCTGAAATTAACGGAATTAACAAAGTTAAGACCCTAAACATCTACGGTCATTTGTGGTGCGCGTGGTGCACTGCTATTCTCTCCTTAATACTTGCCCTCAGAAGCGACTGGGAAGGTGCCCTTCCGGTCGCCAACGTCACAAAGACGTCGCTCGCAGATGACTTTAGCTGAGAACGCAGCGCTCGTTAACGAGCCGCAAAGTAAATTTCTCCGCCCACCTGCATCGCCCACGCGGTTCGAAAGCCCCGCCGCAAAATTCGGCCGCCCGGCTATCACAGCGGCGACGGAGTTTCTCCACTCACTGTTGACGTCACGGGGCGTACATCTTCCGCGGAGGGGAGCTCCCCTAGCTAAGCAAAGCAGCGCTTCTTCCCTCCCGCTCGTCGTGACGATGCTAGGGGAACGTCCAGCAAGAAGCGGGGGCGGGCCAAGGGGGGAAACGCTGCCTTCTGCACTACTCACACACAGCAGATGCCGCCCCCCCCCCCCCTCCCTCTTTCTCCCACCCACGCGCTCCCGCGACAACACCGCTGCCGTCCAGCGCAACGCAAAGGCAGCGCAGCCGTCTCCCCCCCCCCCCCCCCCCCCCCCCCCCCCCCCCCCTCTTTGACAATACCCGGCGGCGCTCACTGCTGTGCTGCACGCGCGCGCATGCATGAAGGCCTGGAGGGGAAGGGGGTTGGGAAAAATAGTGCTCCCCCTTTGGCCACCGCTACATATCGGAAGCTGGAGAGGGGAGAGCAGTGAGGGTCCGCGACGCGGCGACTGCAATGATTGCAATCGGCGGCGGCGGCGCGCGCGCGCAGAGGGAGAGAGGGAAGGCCGGGAGGCGTACCCTTCTCTCCGCACCCAGCCAGCGCCTCGCGCACCCCGGGCCCGGGCTCCGCGGCGGCTGCCGCCGTTCGATGGACGGAGCAGCGCGCTCTCCTCTTCCGCCTCCGTCTGGAGCTCCGGCCGAGGGGGGCGAAAGGGAACGGCGGTCCATCTCGCAACCGCCGGCGCGTAGCGGGAGCTCCGCTTCGTTCTCGTCACCTCGGCGGGAACCCGCGGCCCAGACGACGGGCGCACAAGAGGGAATGGAGAGAGAAAGGGGGGGGGCCTGCGGCGACCCGGCAATTTCCAGCGCCACCTCGCTCTCCACTCCACTTTCCCCCTCCTCCTCTTACGGAGTTCCCGCCGCGCTCCCCGCCCACCCTCCACCTCGCGACGGCCATAACACGTGCTACTGCCATTACGCGGTTTCGCCACAGAGACGCGCACGTAACGGCGCGCGTCGGCGTTGCAGCGATCAAATCACGCGCTTCTCATTACTTATATACCGAAAGCGCCGACGGCGCCACCGAGAGGCGGTTTCGCGAGCCCTTTCAGCGTTCTCGCACAAAACGGTAGCGACGACGCGCCGTCCATCACCCGCTCGTTTCACGTCCGTACTGTCACACACAACAGCCAGCCGGCGGAGCGTGCCACGCGGTCGCCTGGTGTTCGAGGAAACCGCATTTAGATGATGCGCGGACGGTAAACGTATGCGCGTCTCCCGAAGCTGACGCCAGGGTGACACGAGTTGGAAGAACATCACGAGTCACTGGATAATTTTTCACAGTAGTGCAATGCTCCTTTTCCCACCATTGGATTTCGAAGCCCTGATTGATGCTCCAAAATCTTCGATCGTATCCTCGGTTCCTTGTGCATCCGCCTTCGCAACGTCATTATAAGTGGCATACCTCTGCGCGGATTGCACGGAGAACATCGTAAATAACGTGAAACGGAAAAAAAATAATTTTGTTAACTCGTTGAAGCAACATCCTGCACATGCATGCGGGTACTAGAGGCAAATCCCAGAGACTCTGTAAGCCTCCCGCTCCGTGGGAAGTCCCTGCAAATGGTGGTATTTGCTGTTCTGGCAACACTGAGCCGCGGCGGCCATATTTCTTCCAAGCTCGGCGGTGCGGGGAAAAGGAACGCGGTACTCTGAAAACTTAACCAGTGACTAATGACAATAAACGCGCGAACACAAGGCCATTCAGCTACAGGCACCAAAGGTACCACCGTACAGTAAGTGTCATTCGCTATCTATCACATTACTCCAGAGACCCACCGCAAACCGAAAGTTGGCGGAAGACCCAAAAGTCTCCACTGCCAAGTTTACTCTCCTTCGCTGCTCTCAACAACAGGATTTAAAGAACCCACACTCTTTCACAGTTGAGTTGGCGGGCACGGCGAGTACAGCTGGCGGTGAAAGAAAGGAGAAACTGGGCCATGCTGCCCAATAAACACAACACCTGACGGCAGAGACCAGCGCTCGGGATGCTGAAATCCCTTCCCCTTTCTCTCTCTCCCTCATGACTGCTAAATATACAAGGAACTAAAGCGCCGCACTAGCCCAGCTCCAAGTTAATTTACGCTAACACTGGCAGGGCTGGACACGACATCAAAAAAAAAAAAAAAGTACCTTCGATATCGACACCCTCAAAAAACGTATCTCCGATACAAGATACAGAACCGAAATTGACTTCCGATACTGGCACTCGACACTGTATCGTCGATACTCCGATACACCACTGAAATCGCCAATATATAATAACCAAGATAGTATTATGTATGACGCGACAGTGTAATGGGTTCATTCTCATATATGCAGAAGGTCATTCTCTACTTTCGTAGATCCCTGGGAGTCCTCACACTCCTCTTGGAGCAGTGGTGCAGCGGTTAAGCGATGCGCGCCACTGCTCTGCGATGGCAGGTGCTCCCAGTGGCGGGCCTTACGCGTCCTGCATGTTGCTCTTCCCGAGCGACCAATCATTAATTTACCTGTCACGGTGGGCAGAGTGCTCACTATCCGGTGGCCAGGTTGCGATGACGCCTCAAGGTCACCTGACCTAGGTGACCCGCCTGCCTCCTAGGATGCTGTTCTGTGGGCACCACCTGCCAGAGCCAAGCTCGTGATCTTTCGCTCACAACGCCGACGCCGACAACGCTGACACTGAATTTTCTGTAGAACGGGGTCTTTAACGATATAGAGTTAAGAACACGGCGGTGGTGCCTACAGTACACGCTCATGGTGTTTCTCAGCCAACGGGTTACGGGCTACCAGTAGGCCAGACAGTGTATCGACAAGCGAACTGCTTGTCGGCGGCCTCTCACGGACTGACCAGCTGCGGGAGCAGATGACCTGGACCACTGCGCCGCAGTGTTTACATCCATGACGCCACTTTATTTATTTGAAATTTCGTATCTACGTCAGCAAAGATCCACGCCTACATTAAGACGGCGAGCAGTTTATCCTTCACACGCATCTGCTGGCCGGTGCCACAACCTGACTGCATATTCTCGCACAGAGGCCACCCGAATCAAACCGGCGGCGGTAGCTTTTCGAACACTGGGCCGCACTCAAATGCCACGACCCCGCACGTGTGTCTCGACTCTCTCTCCCTCCCGACAAAGATCAGAGTTCGAAAGACGATGAGAAGCAAAAATTCACCCTACAAGCAAGCAAACAAGCGTGCTAAAACAAACAAACAAACAAACACAAGAGGCGGGATGCAGCGGGGTGAGAGGAGCGAGGAGAGGGCAGGGTAGAAGCAGGAGAGGGAGGCGCGCGCTTTCTACAAAATGGGCCAGCAAACTGTATGGGCAGCTCGGTACGGCGACTGAGTACGATGACGCCGCTCGCGTGCCGAGCGCCACGGTCACGCCACGAGCACGCACACACACGAGGGGGGAACGCGGCTCGTCCTGTTTCCTCTCCCCACCCCCGCGGAGAGAAACGTGTGCCCGCCAACAGCGCACGCACAACTAGTTTGGGGTCATGGTTAGGTGAGTTTCGGTTAGTGCCGCAAATATACACGCAATAAGTACACCAGAGCGGCTAATTTGTGGACACCCGGCTCGTGTTAGACGGCGGAGCACGTTACGAAGAGCCAAGAAAAAAAAAAAAAAAGGAAAGACGCGGGGCGAAAAACAGGACGCTTGAGCCTGCGAGCCCCACGATCTCTCGTTTTAGCACTGCACAACACGCTCGAGCGGAATAACATGGGTCGGCGCTACTCGCAATAAGAGTTTCTGTAACGCATGCATGCAGGGCGCTAAAGGTGCGAAAGGGTTATTGTTTTCCGCTGCATCACCGCTTTCTTAGCGTTCTTTATTCCAACCTTGAATACGCGCTGTTATGCTCGCATGGCACTTAGTTCCTCCTTTCAGTGATTCTTCTCTATTAGCCCTGATGGTACTGAAAGTAAACAGAGGAATAAAAATTCCGGGGGCACTTTGGCTGTCTAAAGTGGGTAGAGGCGAAAGCGTTTTCCAAACTACTTTCGCTGCTTCTGTGGCACTGGTGGCGTCACATATAATTGAGTACTAATTACTAAGTGATGACAAATCACTAATTAATGGTTAATTACTGATTAACGCCTGAATATTAATTAACTGCTAATTAATGACGCTTAAGCTTCGCCTTTAGGAGTTGAACGCGACAGCGTGTTGTAGCGCTGCCAGGGAGTCCACGGAACGCCACCACCCGTTCGGCGCGATGCCTTGCCCTTTGAACGCAACGCTTTTTGAGGAAAGGAAATGGCGCAGTAATTCTCTGCCATCTCGGTGGACACCTGAACCACACCGTACAAGAAGGGAGAAAGTGGGAGTGAAAGAAGAAAGAGGGGCCGTAATGAAGAAAATGAAAATTGTATTTGAGGAAAGGAAATTACGCAGTAACTGTCTCACATATCTCGGTGAACACCCGTCAAAATTCAGGGGGCACTTTTTTTTACCAAGTGTGGTCACTGATGTGTGGTTAAGATGTTAAGCTTCGCCTGTAAGAGTGGAACGCGACAGCATCTTGCAACGCTGCCAGGGAGTCTATAGAACGCCATTGCCCATTCGGTTCTACGCCTCGCTCGTCGGTAAATTCGTTTTTGAGGAAAGGAAATGTATCTGTCTCTCATATCTCGGTGGACACCTATATCTCTCCGGAAGGGAAGGGAGGAGGATGAAAGTGAGCGAACACACCGCATTCACTAAACGCGCCTTTGTTCATTCTAAACCATCGAGCTGGCATGGCCGAGTGGATAGCATGCTCTTCTCGCACGCCGAAGACCGGGGTTCGATTCCCGAGCTCGACCAATTTCCTACTCCGTTTTATTTATTTATATGGCCTGACTAGAAAAGTTAATTAGGCTAATTGGGTAATTAAGCAATTAACTAAGCTCAGTCCCACTTAATTGGAGCATCACTATACGATCCCTTCAATTGGTTGCATGGTTACTAGGCAAAGTACAATTGGCCCCTTTTGAAATTCGCGCACTGTGACGTCACGGCCGTTTCGACCAATTGAAAAGCGTGACATTTTCTGTCGACAACTGCTGCTTACAACGATGAGGCATTAAAGGCTTTCGCCTTAAAACTTTCTGTTCTTTCTGTCGATTCGCCACTGTACCCTCCCTGGCACTTAAAAAAAACCCAGATGGTCGAAATTAATCCGGCGCCCGTCAATATACAGCGTCCGCGCCCTGCAATATATGGCGCCCCTTCCAACGTTCATTCCCTCCTTTACCCTCTTCCCTCGCGGCGTGGCTGGGAATTGACGCCGGGAGCGCAAAAGTCGCTACCCCGTTCGCTTGTTCATAACCCACAGGCGCACGCGCCGATTCGACTCGCATCTTCTAACGGAGGCCAATAATTTTAACACCGTAACCTCAACTCTGGTTAGCACAGAAGGCCACGACGGAACTACTCGATATTTAAAATCCATAAACTTGACCGGCCGCCTATAGGCGAAACGTGTATACGAAGAACTCAAGACGACTGTCAAGTTCCACTGACAGGGCGGACTCGGCTTTCCTTCTCTCCCACTCTGATACGGTGCCCAGCAGTGGATGGGCAGGAAAGCGAAGACGGTCCGTTGTTCCTATGCAGTGGGTTGTTCGGGACCGGGTGCGCGGGGGTGAAGTTGGAGAGAGGATGCGGGGTCGGTCGCTAGTGCTGAGAGGCCGACTCTCCGCGGCAAGGGGACGAAGGACCGCCTCCTTCGCTTTCCTGCCTAGCCTCTGCAGTATTGCCATAAAAAACATGTCCGCGAGAGGTGGTGCTTCGCGTCTTGTGCCCCGCCGGGATCCAGGCACCCTATCTGTCCCCTCTGATTTGACGCGCGGCCCGGCCGACGCACTATTTCCGAAGAGCGCGCCCACGCGCTCCCTTTAAGTGTGAAGCAACCTCTACATTGACTTAATAATAATAATAACAACAGTGCTTATTTCCTGTATAAAAATACCAATTCGGGCCTGCCGAAGCCTCGAAAGACTTCAGTGGCAGCAACCGGCAGCAGGCAACACCCGGCTCCAGGCAACACATCTGGGATATACTACTGTCGCGAAAAAACAGACTACAACAGAAACAACAAAAAAATGCCACCACATTTCGGGGAATATTACCTAACCAGGTGGGCGATACTGATCCGTGCCTCGCAGACTATAAAAAGCGCAGTTCGCGACACTACAGAAAAACAAAAGAAAGAAAGAAAAAAGTTCATTGACCAACCAACCAATTGACCGAGGCCTCCTGGCTGTGTAAGCACAAAAAGCATATTGTCAGCCAAAAGTGCTCCCAGCCTGCCGGCTATCCGAGGGCAAAAGTGAGAACATTGGCTGCATCGCGGCCGCCTGCTTCCCCCTCCTCACTTCTGCTAGGCGCCTTAGCACTCACCTGGCTCTCTAACGACGGCAACAGATTGTGCACACTGTCCAGTCCATGTTGTTCCATGCTTCCATGAACGACATTCATTTTGACCAGCGGCTGAACGTTGTGCTGGAACACTACAGAGATTCTTTCCCATCGATTATATTTAATTCTGTCAGCAGCGCCGAATGTCTGATCCCGGCAGTAAAGCTGGCGTTCAGACGCCTCCGCCGATGACGAAGGGCGAAAAGAATATAATTGGAATGAAATCGTTTCGTTAATGTAAGGACCATGCCGTTTGTGCGCGGTCGTGTACGCGGGGAAAATCCTGCCCAGTGCTTCCAAAGCGCTCGCGCTTTCGTTCCGAGCCAGATACGACATTTCCTTTCTATTACCGTTCGCGGGTCGTCTCCGCTCATATCGGCCGGCACACCTGTCTTCGGTCACCGCAACGCACTGCGAACGCGTTCTCCGGCTTTTACCCGCATCGGCGCAAAGCGGCAGCTGTGTCGTTGACGCTTCCAGACTGAACGGCACGCGCAGACAGCGACAGCTGACGCCACCCTCTGAAGGTCTACGTGCGTCTCGGCGGCGCCTCGGCCGCGAGGACAAACCAGGTGCACAGCGTACACGGCGACGAGGGACCGCTGCAGAGATGCCGACGAGGAGGAGGAGGAGGAATAGGCAGCAGGCCGCGCGGCCTCCCCCTATTTTTAGAGCGCGAAACAAGAGCGCTCGCTCCTCGCTCGGAGCAGCGTCGAGACGGCTGCGCGAAGAGGCAGGCACCTGGAGACGGGGCAGCAGCAGCGGCAGACGAGCACCGAAGAAGCCCTCCAAACAGCGGAGCAACAGTCAAGGTCGCTCGCCCCCCCCCGCCGGCCACCCAGCGACAAACGCCGGGCGATCACGGGCGCGTCGCCGCCGCCGTCCGGCCCGATTTTCGCCGCCCCGAGCTCCCCGTGAGCCTACCGTGAGCAGAGACGCAACGCGCGGAGGAAGGAGGCGAGCGGGAGAAGGGGCCGCCGAGACACAACACGAGCGCAACAAAACGAGCCCTAGCGACGACGACGACGACGGCGCACCAGCAGCAGCCGCGGCGCAGGACCACCTGAGAGGGAAGCGGGCGCAAAATAGCGCCAATCATTAGGAGTCCCCCCCCCACCCCCTCCGCCGCCGTGGCCGCCGCACCACGCGGCCCCTTCCGCCGCCGCCGGGTCGTCAGCCCTCGAGCGTCCCTTGACATTTTCGGGCGTCGCCGTGAGGCCCCGGCCGGCGGCCAGCAGGCAGCCAGGGCAGCTCCGAGACCCGACGCTGGCTGCGCTTCGCCGTTGCCACGGAAACCGGCGAGAGAGAGCGCAGCGCCGCTGCCGTTGCCATGGCAACAAAGAGGGGCGCGCAGCATGGGTAGCGTGGGCAGCGGGAGCAGCCGCGCGCGCGGCACAACACACAAGAGCCGCCTCGCCTTTTCGCTCCGGCCGGTGGCGGCGGGAGCTGCGGAGCTGTCCGCGACACCGACGAGGAGGAGAAGGGGGAAACGGCAGCCCAACCTCTCCCGACCAGCCTGTGCAATGTGGTGGTGCTCGCGCCGCCACGCGTGGTGCAATTCGCGCTGGTCGCCGCTGACCAGCGTCGTGCCACCGCCAGCTGCTGCTGCTACGTGCGCCGGCGCCGGACGTGAGTCGGTTCGCGGATGGAACCATTCTCGCTGGTCGCCCCGAAAAAGGCCCAGCCAAAGGGAGAAATGGCTTCTGCGCGCGCGCCGTATTCGAGTCACGTTTCATCAGGTCGCGGAAAGCCATTAGCGCTGACGGAATGCTGCGCAGAGCGCGCGGTTGCCTCAGAACCGCACGGCCCATAAGGCACACCTTTCCCGCACCTGCTGTGGGGCCGCTGTGCAATCGACGGAAAATTTAAAAAAAAACGAACCCAAAGACCGGCGTTGCTCATCCCAGAGTGAAGGCCACGAATTGCTCTGCAAGCTGACCGACCACCTGCGACTGCAGCCGAACGCCGCGATTCCAGGAACGAATTCACCAGTTTACACGAAAAACATCCGACTAAGGCGCTCGTTATCGAACCTGCAAACAAACAATGAGCGGACACGCCCGAGCATCAGTAAAGGGCGCATGACGTGCGCTATGATTCAGTAAAAAGCCAAACAAATTTTTGTCCACTTGGTAAAAAGTAACCTATTGGTTCGCTTTAGAAAATATATGGGAAACAAACAATGCAACTAGACAAAGGCGATTCAAACGTGAGCCAGATTTGCTGCATTCGAAAGGTTTACAACTGCTGATGGCAGCAGGAGCGAAATTTTAAAACGTCAAGTTCACACTGTAGTTGCATGACCGCAAGAATGAGGGGAAGATACGGAAACGCATCTCAGCCAGCCTTTTCGGGACTAACTGGAGGACGGGGGAAGAAATTGTCAGTCTACCTCTGTCCTCACTGCTATCCTCATTTTATCTCCATCACCTCCTTTTCAGCCCTTTCGGGAGACGACAACCGTTGTGCCTCTTCGGGTGTATAAGGTGCCAGCCCGCTCCTTTTACCACTCCCAGAGTCTGTCCTCATGCTAACATGGCAAACAACAACAAAGCCGTCAGTACCACCCTATGCCGCGTATAAATTCTTACACGACCTTTACTGTCCAGCGTATGCACCAGCGTATGCACCAGTTATGTCAAGGCTTGGCGCATTGAGAACAGTTGAACGTCGGTGAAAAGCGAGCTCCCAAAAATAAAAGAACGGCGACATCTTCATCCTTTCTTTTTTTATTTTCTTTTAGACGACGACGAACCACGACTTGCCAAAGCATCGGTCTCCTCTAACTGCGCAGCAAGAGAGTCACTGCACATTTTCTTGTTTCTACCAGGAACCTTATTCCCACAGACTGCAAGCAAGACTGCGTCAGAAAGCAATCTGTGTTTTCTTCTTTCTTTTGTTTTTTTACGGAGATCGCCGAATAGCAGCATTTTGTCTGATTCCTCATTAGGGATAAGGCAGGGATTTCCTGTACCGCTAAAAAAGGGCACCGCATTAATTGAGAGCCGCCGGCCGGTGATAATGTTTGCACTGGGCATCGGCGGCATCCCGAGTGAACAAGGCAGAGGCGCGCGCGAAACGTACTTACAGTACCTCTTTCCCTCAAACCCGGAAGACCGGTACATAGACGCCCGGCTCTTCGCACCACGAACGCGGAGAGATCTCGAACGCTAAGCTCGCCTTGATTGCGCTTAGATTGCAACGCAGGGGGGCTTTATGCTATGCGCCGCACCGCGTGAATGATTGAACCAGCCAGCGCAGAGTTCTTCCGCGCAAAACAGGAAACAACAGGACAGGGCGCGCGCGGAAGCATCGCAGAGGTGGGGGGGGGCTTATCCCAACCACGTGATCCTCTTGCAGCGTGAGATCCCTCGCACCTGGCACTTAGTTTATGTGGCGGCACCGCGGGGGCGGCCGCGCTTCGTTCTATTCAAAGGGGGAAAAAAATTGCGTGTAGCAGGATGAAGTGGGGGGAAGGAGGAGGGTTGTGCTGTAAGTCAGGAGAAAACCCTTTGATCTCCCCCGAAAGCCTCTCCTGTCGCCACGCTCGTTGCCGGTACGTGAGAACAACGGAGAGAGCAGATACACCGCGCCTGTAAACAAAGCGAGAGCGCGCAGCGGGAACTGAAGGCCGACGGCGAGCTGGCAACGCAAGAACCATTCGTTTGACCTTTCGAACCCCTCACGCAGCCGGAGGGCTACAGATGTTATTCACGCGACCGCGGGTGCTGCTGACGATCCATCAACAGGGAGCTTCCTTGCTTCTCTCTATCTCTTTGGGCGCACTGTGCTCAAACAGGGCTCACCAGTGGCCTCGAGCGTCAGAGGAAGCCCCTCAGTTACAAATTTAAACAGCAGGCTACAGGCCTAAGCATTGCATCACCGGCAGGGCAATTTTTTGGCACCTGGGCGACCACTGTACATCACGGATGGTCTCCGAGTTTGACAGCGTCCAAGTGACACCAACTGACGAGATGTTTCATCGACCTCGCTTTTGGAAGAACAGTTCCCTTCCTCGGTGTCAGAAGAGGGCGCGTAGTTCATTATCCACAGCTCGGAATAGGCGCTATCCAAACCCGAGCCGGTGCGCACCGCAGCTATACCGCTATCAGCTGATTTCCTCCAAAATGAAGGGCAGGCGGTAGTGAGCGCTTGGACTGTCCGCGTTTCCCTCACGTGGTTGTGTTTTTAATAGCAACAGCCAGGAGGTTACAGCATCTCCCTCCGGTTGGACATCGCAACTCAGTAGTTGTCAACGTCCTCCGGGCCCCGGCGAACGTGAAAGCGAACACGATGCGCATGTGCCCTCTGACGTAATGCGATTCATGTGGGCTTGGCTGAAGTCCGCGGAGAAAGAAGTGCACAAAAACTCTGGTACGATCGAGTAAAAGCACTGGCAAGATGAGCATTATAAACTGCAGTCCGAGTGTGCGTGCGCGCGTGCGCCGCCTATCCGAATAGGCGGCGCACGCGCGCACGCACACTCGGACTGCAGTTTATAATGCTCATCTTGCCAGTGCACTCAGCCCACGACTAAATTACCGCTACGTAATAATGGAAACGCGCCCGTGCTTGCTGGCACGCTCACGGGAGCACTTGTTCACTTTCGAAAAATGCTCTCCTGCGCGGCGGCAAATATGACAAGGTCGCGCGGGAGCGCCCGTATACCGCACGGATGCTCTGCGCGAGTCGTAGCACATAGTCGAGCGATGAGCAACGTGCGGCTAACAAGCCACAGCACTTGGAATGCTCTCGAATAAAACAAAAAAAAATCGTAAAATTTTCAACAAACTCATACGAGGCCACTGTTCCCGACAAGGCTTCAAAGTCAGGAAAATTCAATGTTCTCTTTAGGATTGATTGTTATGACTGATCGACTGATTGAAACTTTTCATGTGTGCGCCGCGAAAAGTGGCGTGTGGGGGTACCTGCGGCCTTGTGAAGTTGTCATTATTAAACCCCATTTTCTGCTGCGCGCCTTAGCCCTGTGCGCGTACTGGGTGCAGAACATTATTATTATTACTGTTGTTATTACTATTATTATTATCATTAAAAAAACAAGCGTAGATATCCATGCAAATGCAGACAGTGGGAACACTGGCGGCCCCTGGCGACAGTGCCCGTATGCCATTTTAGGTGAGCGCACACAGTTCCTCGACCATACAAAGAAGCCGGACAAGCGACCAAAACGCAGCTGATAGGGTATATTTATAATATGGAACAACATAGTACCCGTACCAATAGCGCCTTATCACCGCGAAAATCGCGATCTGGTTCCGTGTTTTTGTCGTTTTCGAACGCGAATGGCGTGCGCTGTTAGTGGAGAAAAACAACCCAAAATATACTTTGGGCAACGGTCAGAAAGAAAAGCAGAAGCGAGGCGGCAGGCGCCTTCGTCACGGTGTAAGAAACTATTCTGACACCGTAGCCTTCGTGCGCGTCTGACTGCCACTGATCATCATACCAGAAGATCAATTCTCAGAGCACGCTTTCTCAACAATGTTGGCTCTGAATATCTGGCGCAAGCTTCCTCCTGGTCACTTTTCGTTCCTGTCCACGTTCAAGACGGAACTCCAAGCGTACCACGCTTCAAGCGCACGTTTCCTAGAATCAGCGCTGACGAACTAACTGAAAATCCAGGTGAACAGCAGCTATCCGACAGCCGCGCCGCAGTAACATGGCAGCCGTACAGCAACGGTAGTAGCAGCATCGTCCTCTCTTCACACTGTATCCTTTGACGCCTACGGCCGGCGATCCGGCCGCCTCGGACGACACAATGACGTCAAACGACGAGCAACGCCTTCCATCCCCATCTCTGAACGCCCACAGCTTTCGCCAAGCTTACTCGACCCACTACCGTCAACGCAAGTGGAGCATCAAAAGTCGGCGCCGTCCCACAGGCCGCCGTAGCAGCGGCAGCCAGCGCCTCGACGCCAGGCAACAACATCTCGGCCGGCGACGCATAGCAACAACACGACGCCGCAGCGGCCTTTTCACTCCACGTGCCCCGCTCCACTCCGGTCGTGGGGGGGGGGGGGGGGTAGGGCTAGTGGGAAAGGGGGAGGCGGTGTCGCCGCTCCTGAATGGAAGCAAGCGCCCACGGCGACGAAACTTCAGATACGACCGACGCGGGTGAGGCACGGCGCACGCAGAGGCGACGGCCCCCGGGGTCCGCACCCGTTCCTCACCCACCACCGCCTACGCCGCGGCCACCCTCCCCCGTTCTCTCTCCCCCTCCCACGTGACGACGACTCGAGCTATCAGCTGGCTGCCCGCTGGCATACCGCGAAGAGCTGCCGCGCTGCCCTCGTTATCGCTGAACGGACCCTCACGTCCGCATGGTGACCGCGCCACGAGGTCCGCAGCAAGGCCACGCTGTGAACTTCAAGTCAACCGACCGACCGGTGCTGGCTGCGTGCAGCACCGCGGTGCGGGATGCAGCACAATGCGAGCAGATATTCATGTTGGCGTTGCATGCGTTTCGTAGAAGAGCACGCTCTCCCTGACCCCATTCCTTTTCGGAGACTGTTCCCACCACACGTGGACGGCGGTACATGGGGCCCGAAAGGGGAGAGACGTGCGTCTGCTTCTGAAAGAGGTCTTCTGAGAGAGACGTCTCCCCTTATGAGATACCCACAGACTCTTTCAGAAGCGGCGCACGGGGGCGATAAATCGCCGCGGCCCGCCCCAATGTTCGGTCAGACGCTGCAAGCGGCAAAACTTCCGTCGTCTTTCCAAAACGGGCCTCGCAGCTGGCGACGCTGCGCGCAGGTCGTTTACCGGCCACTCCAGGCGGCATTCGCGCCTGGTCGCGCCTTCCAGGAACCACGCCGAACCGGACCGACGAGGCGCGAAAGTTGGCGACGGTGCGAGGAGGGGAAAACACGGAAACGTCGGCACGTGCCGAAGCGATGACATATTTACCGAGAAAAGGGTTGACGAAACATTGGCAGAGCGGTCGTTCCACAACATCACGCCACACCGCTCAAGCCCACGATGTGCCGAAGAGCCATGGTTTCCCACGGAACACACGCTCCCCATACTCTCAGCACTGGGACAAAACAGCAGCTGGCTGGGAAGAAGGGTAATCCCCCGAGGTGTGTGCTTATTAGGAGGACATGCACCCGGCTGCTGAACTGTCAACCCAAAGATTGACTTCCCAGTCAAAAACATTGGAGATTTCTCGACCACTCAACCATAAAGATCCATTAGGCCCTAGCATTAAGAAAATATTCACAAAATTTAAGTTGTGCAAAATATGCAGTGTGAGAAATATTTCTATAACTTAACACATTATTAATGTGCGAAAGGAAAACTGATTTGTGAGGACAACAGGGAGACACTCTGCCCGGTGCCAACCAACATTTTTACTACAGAATGGAAAATTGCAAGCTTTTATGGAAATCAAAGCCCATGGACACACCAGACACAAGAAACACTACACATTCACACTGTAGTCTGATACAACTCAAGAACAAAGTGGCTTAGATATATCAGATATTATTCAGATATATCTTTTGTTTGGTGTGGCCATTATGACTAATTTTGAGGATCATTTTTGCAAAGGAGAATTTGCTGTGAAGGCCAGCTTTCTTGCAATACAGGGACAGGTTATAACTGGGTATCCAACATTTCACCAGCTAAAATATGCAGTAATTGTTCCAACACATACATCAAAGCAATGTAGGCAAACAGTTAGGCAGGCATGTTAGATTCTAAGTGCTTGCCCACACATACATTCAAAAACTGACACTTCCTGTTGTGGACCAGTCTGCGTTCCCTTCTAGAACCATTCAGCTCTCAGTTTTCGCTTGGGATAACTTTTGAAGCCAGCTTTGATGTGCTCATGAGAACTGTCTCAATTGCTGCGAGACAAAACTCTTTCTAAGCTGCATCACTGCCACTGCTGCTTTTGGTGCTTATCAGCAGTTTTAAACCATTGATACCTCAAACAAGGAGTTCCAAATGCTACAATATGCCATTCTTCTCCTGCCCTGTGATGCAAATGAGAACAAACCAAAACTTCGTTGATGTGGCAGCTCATCTCTGGCAAGCTAAGCGAAAAAGCACAGGCTTGCATGAGCAGTTCTTACCATCAGCTATCATCCATTCAATCTACCCAACATAGCTATCATCCATTTAATGCTATGTTACTCCACTTCATAAGATCTTGCAATAATTTATAACCTGACTAGAGAATAGACAAGAACGTCAAAATATTTAAATGCTGTAGAAAACTACACATACAAATTGTTTACTCTGCATACATTGTTATGATCTATCAAGCTCACCGCTTTGATGGTGTACAGCCTTTGTCAAACGTTTGGAGCCCAGTGGGTTTGCTTCTGAAGCACACTGTCTGGTTCATAATGCATCTCCAGCGCTCCAAATTTGTTGAAGGTGAGAAGATTTCTGGTCCTGCCTCCTCCAATGGGTAGGACTACCATGAATGTTACAGGAGTCCCACTGCGAGGCTTAGAAGCAAACCCCCTGGGCTCTAAACTTTTCACAAAGACTGTAAATTTCAATTTGTCGCACACAATATATGACATCAAATAACACGAGTATCTTTTTGAGAATCATGAAACGTTCTGTTCTGTGGTTTCATTTACATACGATGTACACGGGTCACATTAAAAGTAAGCAAAGTGCAGTTCCATGACCCAATTACACTGACCTTTGAAGCAGGGGCAGGGAACGTATCTTGGCAAACAAATGGGGCTCTAGCATACCTGCACATAGGATTGCTGCACCTCTTAAATTCCACAAAGTCATGTCATTCACTTGAGTCTTGAAATATATTTAATTTACTGCTGGGGTAATAGCCTGGAAGTGTCTAATAAATATGTCTATATATAGGCATGGCTTAAAACTGAGTGTGTTCCCTTGCTCCAAAAATGGCAAACACCACCATTAGCATCTTAAAACATGTTAGTTGCAGTGAAGCTCGCCCCGCCTTTAAATCAATCACAGACACCTGTCTCTGCTTTCGAACGCTTTAGTATAGATCGTGAGCATGTAGGAATCATTTTAGCAGCCTTCAGTTTTGCATAATGTAACAGAAAAAAAAAGCACCATCCATCTGTCATCATGCAGCCATCACCCTAACATTTGTGGTCTGAACCAACGTGGACTGAAGTGGACATGTCTACTTAGTTGAAAATTCCACAATATTAGCTTCAACTCCAGAATTGACATCTTTCTTGCATCATAAAGAGCCATCCTTTTCCATTCATGCAAAACCACTTGAATGCCCAGTTTCTGAGCAACAAACATGCCATCCAAGCCCCAGTCCTATTTCTGTACTCTGTGTTGCTTGTTCTTCAAAGTAACCATAGCACAGCACTTAATAATGCCCAGCAATTGATATTTGGCAAAGAACTAGTGCTACAAACAATATTAATGATCTGTACAGATGTGCGTCATCCTCCGTTGTCCCCAAAATGCATGCATGAACACAAAAGACAACTGTTCCGTTTTCTTTTCATTTCTATGCTTCAACAGTTTTTCTTTTTACGCAACTTGATAATTTGGTCATCGGTAGCAAACACAATTTCTTTTCAAACAAAGAATATTTTTTTATACCACTGCCCTTTTGCCACAGCCAGGAGTATGTTTTTTTTTTTTGGGGGGGGGGGGGGGGGAGGGGGGGGGGGTTCAGTCTGTCGAGCACCTCTCGTCAGCTGTCCAGACTGCTATCGATTGTCTACTTCACAAACTATGGAGCACCGCTGGGTCATAACATTCAAGAGAACTTTTTGTCACTCATGACCTGCTGTGTGAAGGATATCTGCTGTATAGCCATCCATCACCTTTGCCTTATCTGTTAGCAAATGCTCATTGTAACCCTCTTTTTTCTTGCTTGTAATCGCCTGGCTTGGAACCGCCAAGTTTAGTGATATTGAAGGACTCTGGTAGTACCTTTTCATCTTTTTTATCGTCTTTATTGATATCTTGCAATCCTATTTTGCTATGCAATTGCTTTGCACAGTTTCTTATTTGTGGTAGCCTCTAGCTGTGTTATTGTAATGGTTACCCGTTATAAATACTGTGTTGTTTTGTTTCAAAAGAGCTTTCCATGAACTTCTTCCCTAACCTTTTAAATGCCGCATTATGTTTTTTCCATGCTCCATTTTTAGAACACTGGCATTTCCCATATACAGAACGCTAAAGTCGTTTGAAACAACTTTTATTGTCTGTGCAATGAAAATTTCTTCATATGGTGCCTGAAGATAGCCTTGTAACTGTCTGCAATGTATTACACAACAATCAACACGTGGCTCTATTCCGTATTAGTGTGACTGCCCTCTGCACGCGCTGCCTTTGTCGTTGTCAGGTAAGGTGCGTGCATGACCACAGTATGCATGCAGCCCGCCACTCGTTGAGTGCCATCTTTGTGGTCATCAGGCGGGACGCGTGGTCATGAGACGTCCTAAACACTTCAGAATACGTCTCAGATGCCGCATGTAGCTGGGTGGTGAGAGCCCGAAGACATGCGGCGGGTCCAACATAAGTAGCATGAACTTGGGACGTTGCTCACGGACCTACTGCCCGAAAAAAACCCTCAAATGTGTGGTCACATATTTGACAGACACAACAAGACAGCATTTACGCCAACAAGAGTAATGCGGGAGACTCCGAGATAGAAGTATCGCCTGTCTTTGAATTTTGTTACTGCCAAATGCCAATGTTGCAAAAAAGGAACGTCTGCGTACAGTTTACTGTCACTGGAAGACACACAGGCTTTGATTTATTAATTTTCTTTCACAAAATTACCAACACTTTCTCAGTACTTATGTTCTGTGGTGTTAATTCGAACATTGTTCTTTCTAGCGAAAGGGCTTCACAAACACTCGGCTGTGACAAAGCCCAAAATATGTCCGTTTACCTGTAATAATTCAAAGCCTTTAAATAAGTCAATAATATGTAATGTAGTTGTGATGATTTCCACAAATCATTATACAGTAAACGAAAATAAAAATGAAGGGAAATAAAAAACTGCGTTTCATATGTTCTGATTTTGGAACAACACTGGCACGTAAAATGTTAATCCCTTATTGACACATGTACCTCTCGACTTAACACAGGTTGACAGGGTTTACTTTAATCGGGTCCACGAATCTCGTCAGTGACGTCGGGCAACTTAACTGCTGTCAAGGGGATCCTGAGCTTCTATCTGCTGTAAAAGCCGATGTCTGTGACGTTTTGTGCCACCTTTGTGTAAATGCCATCGCTACACTCAGTTTGCTAGTTTTTGTTCTTGATTTTAATGTGAGAGCACTATTCCGATGGGTAAACCCTGAGCAAGATCTTGCGAGGTTTTCATGCTTGTGGTATTTGTGGGTTTGTGCCAAGTGAGATAAAGAAATCAAAATAAATCAAATAAATATCTGTGACCGAGATTCGAACACGTGGCGGCGCGAACAGATCAGCTTCGCTGGCCATCACGCAAGAGCGCTAGATATCACCCCAGCTGAACATGTCTGTGTTAAACTGCAACACGCTCTCGTGCTACGTATTACACATCGTCTTCTTCATAAACTAATACTGCTGTCTAAATAATATTTGCACTTGGAGCTATGTGGCGGCAGTGACAGAGAGAGGTGCGCTGCATGCGATGGCTTGTACAATGCTGCGGCAGAAGTACGGCAGTAGAGCAATACGCGTTGGCACTGACAAAATTACTGCAGAAAAGCGGCACTGGAGCATAGGCCACTGGCATACATTCGATAAACTGACACTGAGGATGAAAAAGTTGAGGACACGCATAACTGGCGCCCTGGGTCAGTGGACACCTCAACCACGTTAGCAGGTATGTGGCAGTGGTGTCCACAAGTAAAACACTGCTTTCACAGAATATTTCGTGCTTAGCAATGCTAAACTGCCAGTCATTTTTTTGCATTCTACATTCCATCACATTAATATGCACCTTTACTGCCAACATCAGCAGCCACTAATATTCCTCTGAAGTTTCATGCAATTTTTCCTTTTTTTTTGTATCTCACGTAAAACATTTCTTTTGCTTTGACTTTATGCCATTTTACACTTGCCACTGGTATGCATAACATCACCTAATTCAATTAGCTACTGCCTCAGCCAAAAGCAACAAAGCATTAGAGTTTGTTTCTTAGCAGTGTTGTAAAGTGCTTATGGCACTTCTTAAGCTCTAAATCTGCGTAACAATACGGAAAACCCATGCCTTCATCTTTGGAGAGTTTTTGGTCATTAGGAGTAGCATAACGTCCCAATTTTATGGCTGAGAAGACAGCCCCTTTGCTTGGTTACTTTCGGTAAAGATGGTAACTGCTCAGCCTTAACTTTTTCAGAGCAAGACCCTGAAAAGCTCTTTACAGCTGGATTTGGCATCGGCAAAACACAAGTCTGATCACAGAACTTTTTCCAAGCACTCGCAAAGAAAAGTCCAAGCAAATTAACATGGCACATCTGGCATCTAAAACCGGCAATTATCCTCCCTGCTTTTTGGTGTCACTGCAGTTGTGCATACAGCCTAACAAATCAGGAGTGCATACCAATTTTCCCTTTGGTGATTAGAGATCTCCATTTATCTCCAGCATGTCTTTAAAGCCATGTATGCACCTCATGAGCCTTCATAGCCTTCTTTGATCAACGGAACAAGTGAAGGGGCACTGATTGAGCAGCTTTGGGATACAATTGCTGAAAATTAAGATATGCAACAGAAAAATCTACACGAATGCATTGGGGAAGCCCAATCCGCAGGCACTGAGCGACAGGATATCAAATGGAACACGAACACAACCTTGGCAGGTTTCCTCTGCTCTAGAATGTTTGTCCATACATTCTTGTTTTATGTTCACGTCTGATCGTTATTACACATTTCGTGAAAATTAACTGACTGTGGGGTAACACAAACGCCACCTAATACCATCTAATGTCTACATACTTGGATTCACACGGAGAAAAAGAACGAGATCAAACCCACAGACAGACTGTGCAGAAAGGAAATGAATTAAGCTCAATTCGAAATTAAAAAAAAGAGAGGGCAATTAATTAGTGGTTTTCAGGAGAAGAAACGACGCAGTAACTGTCTCACTTCTTGGTGGACACCTCAACAGCGCCGTGAGGTCAGGGAGGAAGGTGGGAGTGAAAGAATACAGAAAGAGGTACTGTAGTGGAGGGCTTCGGAATCATCTCTACCACCCGGGGATCTTGAACGTGCACCGACGTCGCACAGCACATGGGCACCTTTGCGTTTCGCCTCCATCGAAACGCGGCCGCCGAGGCTGGGTTCGAACCCGGGAACTCCGACTCAGTAGCCGAGCGCCCTAACCGCTGAGCCATCGCGGCAAAAGAAAGTTCATCGCGAGTGAGTGCCTTCCAGATGGCACACTTGAATTTGCCGCCGCTGCACTGCTCACGTACCGAGGACAGCATCGCGCTACGTGATTAGACGGTTTGATGTCGTAACCAAGCGCTGACATTTCTAAAATTCCGAAATTCCTGCCCCGACTTGGCTCTTCGCGGTTACCACTGACCCAATTATAACGATTCACAGAACCTTTCAACGGTTAGGGTGCGAAGGAATGACACGCTCAGCCGGGCCACTCCGCCACAGGTACGATTGAAAAACGGAAAACCACATACAGCATAAAAGTTGACAAAAAATCAAAGCTTCAAAACGCGCCCACGCGGCTTTGTTGACATGCGACGGCCGAAGGGAGAATGCACACACAAGAAACGAGGCGGAGAGCGCGACTAGACAGACAAAACAAAACAAATCGGCCCACAACGAGCATCAAAGCGAGAGCGGCGCTGGTGTACGCCACCCAAGAAAAATATCAAAGCACCAGCAAAAACAAAACATACGCCATTATTTTTGAGCAGCAAGGGAACGGTGGTCGGAGAAACCCAGGGTGACTGTTTTCAGACGACAACAGTACACTCGCAACTAAGGAGGCCAGAACATGCATTGCATTTTTCATGCAAATATGGCGTCCCCGATCCGAAGCGGCAGACGACAACGGCGGCGGCCGACAGGAGAGGGGAGAACATGAGCGAGAGCGAGGGGAAATGCTAAACGCGAACAGAACGCGACGCGGCGGCGGACACAAAAAATACGCCAAAAAGGCAGCCTCGAGGAGAAAGAAATGCGGCTCTTTTACTTCAGCAACGCCAATTCATTGGAGATTGAAAAAAATGAAAGAAACTGGGACCCTAAACGCTAATGAATGAGGAAACTTAGTGTTTTTCGGCAGCGCTGTCCGTATCGCTTCGCCCGAGTCACCCGGATGTAGACATCTTAGAAGCGTCGTCAGCTGATCGCATGCAGCCTCTGTTACTACGCGCCGCGAATTTCCGATCCCAACGGAAGAACCGAGCCGACGGTACAGCGATGATTGCCATTTATGGCGCTCATACGCTTACGATATGCGCCGGGCACGCTGTGCCCGTCTAAATGCGCGAATAAACAAACGAGTAAGCAAACTAGCCGATCTCGATCAGGAACGATAGAACCAAAGCACCGCTTACGCCTGCCTTTTAAGGCGCTTTATCGCGAACCCACGCTGCATAGCGAAACCTGCAAACCACCAGAGATGGACCGTCCGATGGCGCAGATTTCAACGACATAGCGATAAGAACGCGGCGCCCAGTCGTCCCGAGGCGAACGGCGTCTGCAAGGCTTAGCAAATTGTTGCAGTCCGGGGTATCTGTTCCGTACCGAGGTTCATCAACGATAGGGATGGCGAGTGAAACGGTTGAAAAAATAAGCGTAATAGGCGTTATCCTACGATTTCGACACCAGTTTGCGGCTTCATGTGACACGGGAATGTAAACACGAGTGAAATTCACGTGTTGCTGTGCGCAATGTGCTCTCGAGGCAGAAACGGAACTACGAGCGTTTTAGGTTGATCTTGTGCAGTTTATAACGACCTCAACCTGCAGCTACATTCTGCAAACTCACATTTCACTGATTTGAATGTTCACAAACCTACAGAAGCCAAAATTCATTTGTAAACATTGCGCGTTCCTCTTTGAAAGGACAACGCCATAACCACATGGCGCATTGGCTTGCGTGAGATTGCCACGCAGCCTCAGAAAAAAAGGGCCACCTACCTCAACAGAGGCTATCCACAGTTATTTCAATCCACAGCGTAGGTCAGATAATCCAATCAAAAGTAATCCAGAAGGCACACACACACAAAATAAAATCTCCAACACGTTAAAATGGCGCGGAAAATCTTTCAATTTGAATTCCGCTTATCCATGGCCGTTGCGTTTCCTCCCGCCAAAAGCGGCAAGGCCGAGCACCAGACGCTGTAGTTGCGTAGAGTTCAAGAAAGATTTGTGCACGTGCATGCGAATGAACCAATAATATCAGCAAACAATAACTTCTCTGACAAGGTAATGTTGCAACAAAAATGTAATTGGAAATACATAAACATAAAAACACGAATACGCAACTACCAACCGAGGTGCTGCTGGATGGGGACAGGCAACAACTCGGTTGCAAGGTTGGATTTCAACTTTGGGTACATATCAACTTTCGAATGAGAAAACTTCAAGCACAACAACAGGACACGTTTTGGAAAAACGGTTTATTATAGCTTACAGCCACACGCATTGCGCGTTTTCAAATCAGGAAGGAGACGCTAAAACAAAGTGCCAGATAAAAACAGACTTGCGCCGAGCCTGCAGATCACCCTTCAGATTTCTTCGGTTGCCTGCGATAACATAAATTGTAAAATAAGTCAGTAAGCTTCAACATTATAAAAAAAAAAATGTATAATCATGAACATAGCCATTCACAAGCCTCTGGTGGTTTGGCAACATGCGCACAAAAAGCACACGTTGGCGGGAAGGTGGTGCCACCTATGGAGCTTGCACGAAAACAATTCACCAGCGGCAAAGCACCGTCGGTCAAAACGCGAAAGCGGTAACCCAGGTAAAAACAGAGCATTAAGGTCCCTTTCCGAAAAGTTCGTCACAAAAAAAAAAAAAAAAAAATTCGCGCCATCTGTAATGACGTCGCATATGGCCAACTTGGCATACCAACCATAAGCTACACACGCATGTTTCACAAAACTCAAGTCCATCAGTCACCCAGGGAAAGCAAGCTGCAAAATGCAGCAATTAAATATGCACTCGGTTATAACAAAATTCACCCATTGCGGCTGGAAACCGATACCCAACCAAACACCAACTCAAGGAGAAATAAATCTCAAGGAAGGAATTTCTTGTGAGATGTGTTTAGTCATGTACTCACAGTGAAAGTTTGCTTACGCACCTTGTGGAACACACAATAAACCGCAAAATGCCTATCTATACACTGTACGCATCGCCCATAAAGGCATCAATGAAATCCACCCAGCAGCTATTTTTTAGAGTACACCCAGGAAAGCAGCTGAGGTGGCAAAATAGATATTAGGTGAGAAAAGGTGCAGTGACCATTCTCAAGGAGGACAAGTCAACCAACAGATGGAGGGCAAGAAATGACAGAGAGAAGCAGTTACTGCAGCGGCAGACTTGATGTTACTTTTGCCCGCCAGAGGTTCTTTCATGCGTAAAGATATTCCAGTAAATGAGCATTTTGTTTCAGCCTGCCACAAAGCCGCTGCTGCAGCTGGGGTTTCACCATCCAACCCTGAGCTCAGCAGATGAATGCCACACTCATTAACACAATAATAATTCCAAATACTTTCTGGCATCATAAAAGGATGAGAATAAAAAAGCAACACATTAAAAAGTGAAATGTGATCAACCTGAATGCAGCTGGATGTGTTCCCAGCTGCACAAAGAACAAGTAAAATCTTGCTTGGGGAACTTGAGCAAGTGTCTGAACACCTCGCATCAAAGCAACTGATGTTCAGTACAGGTGCAACGATCGATGTAGCACACAGGGAACCTGCGCTAGAGGTTTCCATGCTAATCAAGTGCTCCAACACAAAGCCTATAGTCGGATACAGATTAGGAACGAAGCAACAAATGCGCATCAATGGAGGCCCTCCAGCCAATGTGGTCGACCTATTGTCATGACATTGTGGTTAATCCCCTCTCACCAGCTAGCATGACATCACAGGGGGCTGGCAGGTGCAGGGGGATTAACCGCAGATTAGCCAGATTAATTGTGAGGTCCTGACACTCAACATACTACACTGGTTGGAGGGCCTTATTTGAGCAGCAAGTCTGATTCTGAAGCACATTGCCTTCATACACCCGACTGAACAATCTCAATGCAAGGCTATCCACACCCTGCAGTTGAAGCCAGATGCAGTGTGTGTATGATACAAATAGAAACAAGGAATTCTATCAGTCAGGCACACACTGGACACACTTACCTTTGGTCACAGCCCAAGTGGCTAGCAATGGTATTTTTGGTTCTATAGTGGAACTACCACAACACCACCCAGGCGACTCATATTCTCCATAAACACTACACAGCTGTTGAGCAAAAGAATTCACAATACGACAACAATGCTAACATGAAACATGCCATCAGCTTCCTTGCCAGGTATACTTAGCTGGCCTGCCAACAATAGCATGGCCACCAGTTTGTATTTGATGTACATGCTTCCAAGTGCTGACCATGCAGTACACAACTTTGCCAGAGGATCACCAGCTGGGGCAGACTTGCAGTGGGATATATAACTCGAAGTAAAAAGGCCAGTCCTTGAGTCTTATACCATGGCAAAATGAGTGCCCTTGTAGCTACATCACATCACACAGCAAACGCAACCTTAGCCCTGCAAAAGTCAAATGTGCACACGCCTCTGTGTCAAACACATTGCACTGCTAATAGCCTGACATGCATACAGGAGAGCTTTTGCATGGTGTGCTGCGTTCGCTTTAACAATACAAACATGCTGACACTGATCTAGAGACCATATACAAAGCAACAAAATCTCCCCCATCCTATCAGAGAGAACAGGATTTCACCTGTAGATGCCCACGACAACAGCGTGGTCCCTTTCATATGGTTCCAATGTGATTTGCTCCTGTGGCTTGAGGCGCTCCTGCTTCAGTTTCTCCACTTCACCGGCGAAGACTGCCTCAGGCTCTGCTGTGGAGTCAATGCAGTTGGCCTGCGCAGAAGCACGGGAGATGCCATGCCACTTGATAAGACAGCAAACGCCCACGGCTGCAGACACTTCGTAAAGCGTGATCTTTTCAGTGCCTTGGTCTGCGCAAGTGCTGTGCACCAGCCTCCCGTGCTTGATAAAGCTGCAGTAGACTCCCATCATACGCACTCGGTTAAGATTAATTATCAGATAAGACACAATGCAAGAGCATTTAGATGGTTTCCCCATGACTCAATCCACTTGAGGCGAACCACTTCTAGTGGCCCTTGGTTAAGACAGACTTACTCAACGACACGTTCATTTGCTGTGCACTAACCCTGGTAAAAGGAAAGGTGTGTAGATGTGGGATACACCTGCTCGTTTATAGGCAGATACACCACTTGTATTTTCGTCCACCGCAGGTGATGTACTCTGCAGTGCCAATATCTGGCTATGTCAGATCTCAGTGCTACAAAAACGCATATGGCAGATCCACATTGGTCGAGAAACTGCTTAAATTTTAGGTTTAAGCAGTTTCTCAACCAATATGGATCTGCCATATGCGTTTTTGTAGCACTGAGATCTGACATAGCCAGATACTGGCACTGCATAGTACATCACCTGCGGTGGACAAAAATACACGTGGTGTAATCTGCCTATGGCGTTGGCATGCATGCTCCTATAGCCTTTGTGGGGAGACTTCTGATACGACGAACATATTGTCATGGTCTCTTCAGGTTCAGCTTGATTCAACTGCCAAAAAAATTTGAAGTACAGTAGAATCTAGGCGATGCAAACACGGCTGATATGAATTTGTAAAACTGCTGGCCGAGTGCATTGTGTATAATGTGCAGAATTTCAGATACTCCGTGCTATCTTCCACACCCCCACAAATGATATGAATGCACAAGCCGTGACTGCACTCTCAAGCACTAAGTGCTGCCTGTATACCGCCATAACCAAGATCGCTAGTTGTTTGGTATGCACCGCGAGCAGTGAGTGGTGACATGCTGCCCAAAACAGTGAGCGTCAGCCCGTGGCCTGCACATTGCCGATGTCACAACCGCCAGTCATGTTTGTACACAACGCAAGTAGTGAGCTGTAGCCAGGCAGCAGTAAATAAATCCGTCAGTCATCAACAGATCTGCGTGAATCCATTTCCCATGCCTCTGCATACCGATTTTGTTCAGTTTGAATTATATGAAATTTGAATATGTGTATATCTCGTTGTCAAGAGAAATGCATTGCTGGAAAGGTAAAGTACATTCTAGGCCGGCTAATGGATAGTGGTAGCCATACTCGGGTATTGGCTAGGTTTGTTGGCAGCTAAACATGCCCCCTTTTCTTCGGTTCTTCGAGCTAGCGCGCAATCAGTCACTTTTCATAGCTGGACATTGCACTTGCCTTCATTTGACACGCCACCATGTGCCACCATGCTCAGCCACTTCCATTTTTCGTGCTGCACAAGGCACTCAGCGTCCCTCGCTGCTTTTGCTGTTTGATGCGCCACAGCTCTTGCCTGCTCTTCATCAGCCTTAGCAGCATGTTTGGCCCCCTTCTTACCTTTGTCTGTGGCTTCATAAAGTCATCATTGGCAACACAGGTGACCCTGTCTATCTTTACTCAACCTCCTCACCTGTACGGCCACAGTGGCAGCGTTGCAACAAGCATTTAGAAGCACAGAACGAATGGATAATAGAGAAAATGTGTTCCAAGAGAGGTCGCAGGGTAAAAATTGTCCGAAAGAGCGCCGCATTGCAATGTGTTGGCAGGACGGCTACCAATCAGCAGTCTCTCTCAAGAGCAAACACAAGCATCAGAGCATTCAGCGGCTGCCATCGTCACCTTCCTTGATCACCAGCTGCTCAAGGCCTGTCTTACAGTATTTGCGGTTTTCAACCTTGCGAGGTTCATCCGTATAACCCGCACCAGAAATTGATAAAACATGATCAAAATATGGGGGAGCGGGTTTATGTGGATTTGGGGGCTCTGGGGTCAAGGGGGATCGCCTTCGCGACAATGTGTGGCGTGCCACAGAGCATCCACAATCCCTACTGTCATCGATGCATGTCAAGCCAACAAATGACTGACGGAGTTTATGTCCTCATGCCAATGAGACGAATTCAACGGCCACACATCACAGTGTTGTACAGATGGATCACAGATGAGTGAAAAGCGATCCCAGACAACATGGAGCACAAAAGGAGCAGGAAGTGTGCAAGAAGCAGCACGCTTAATGGATTGGAAAATGACGACATCTTTGACAGCAGTGACGAAGCTTCTTCAGACGGCAGTGATAACAACTGAATAGGTCAAATGAGCGTTGCACAAGCTTGTAGAAATAATGTCGCTCTGACAACAAGGTTTTCATCACCTTCATGATTAAAAGTGCCTAGTCTTAGGTATTTTCTTCAGGCAACTGTGCAGGTGATATGAGGGGATGCTTTTTTTTTTCCTTCATGGCAGTCAAAAGTAAGGTGCAGGTTATATGAAGGGGTGGGTTATGCACGCAAAAATATGGTACGCTTCTACTCAACATGTAGCACTGGCGAAAGTAGCCATCCCTGAGTAAGGCTCCGAGCATCAAGTGGCCCATTGCCGCGAAAACGAAAATATGCTGCGGCAAACACCATGCAGGCATTTTTATTTTTATTTTGCCATGCTGCATGAGATGCAGCGCAGGTTGGACCCGAGGCACATTTCAGTCATCTGCACTTTCACTGAGCTTAAAGGCCTACTTGACCGAAATTTTTCAAACCTTAAAAAGGTTGTTTTTTCATAGTACACCCCCGTATTATGCTACCCACAAAACATTACGGTCCAGTTTCAAGCAGTTACGATGAAAAGGGCACGCAAAAATCAGAGTTTTCAATACCGAAACTGGAAAAACGGGCGCCATTGCCGCCCGCCGGAAGTGACGCATGTTTGAGACTGTAGTCCGGACGGGTTCGGAGCGTCTGCTCGTTGCGGCTCGAGCAAAGCGACGGTACCGCGCGTGCAGCACTTGGTGCTATAAATACTGGTTATATGTGAAAACACACATCTTAAAACGAATAAAACGCCCTAGAAAAAGTTTTACACGGGTTTTATTTGCTGTAGTAGACCAGAAAAGTCCTGGCTCAACATCAGCGAAGATGATCGCGCCGCAATGCTAGTGAGCGCTATTTGCCTGGCAGTATTCGATTACAGCTTGTGCAAAGTTCGGATATAGCGGAGGAAGGAAGCATATTCAAACGGAGGCCAAGTAGAAGGGCTTGTATTATAAATCGGCTTTTTTGAGCTGGCACGCGTGTGCCAACAGCACATGTGCGCTCTGCTGCGCGTACAATATGGTTGTTGTCTTGATAAAAAAAAACGACCTGCCTTCTCCTTTCTCTTCTCATTTTTCTCCCCTGTCGAAAGATATTCCTTCCTGTGCACAGAAATTTGGAACAGGTGCTGTGAACGCGAGTTAAATCAATAAAAACAGCTGGATGTCTAAAAAGAGAGCTCAAGAGAATTAAGTGCTGCGTTAAGCGAAAGAATATGCCAGAAGCAAAATTTGTGTTGCAAAATAAATATATATTTTTCTCTGAGGACCGTGGCATCAGTGCGGTGCCGATGGTGGGCTGGTTCATCTTTGCACGCCTCGGTCGGGCAAGCCACTGCGCGTTGCGAAATACATGCCGATTCAAATGAACAAAAACGTATGCGTTGCGTTCATTACAGTATTTATCTAGAACCACTTAAACCCCGTGTACTGCAGGGACGGAAATGTTTTTCTAATCTTTTCAAGCCACACAGCTGGGCAGCACGACGTGGTTGCCTAACCCCCAGTCGACAGTATACGCCCACCGCGCAAATTACTGTAGGTAGTGTGTCTCTATCGACTGAGTAATAATAAAGAACATATAATCAAAATTCTTTGAAAATATTATCATTGAAATAACATGCATTCAGTTCTCTAGGGTCTTGGAGACGCGCCTCGAACGGTAACGCTGAAGCTTCCTCTAATCGACCTCAGGTCACAACGACCTCCAGTCGTTGTGTGTGCCTCGTCTCTCCTTTGTCCCCGTCTTTTTGGCTGGTTTTTCTTAAGTATGTACCAACTAACCCAGATTTCAACTCTTCTGCGAAGTTTTCAGTAACGCTCGTGTGGCCTTCCAGGATTCTCAGCCCGCCCTGCAAATCTTCGAGGCAGCAGATACACTCGACGCACGACGGCATTATTGCGCATTGGGCAGAGCTGCGCCTGCAATAAACGGGTGTGCATATGTTGATTCCTTTTCAGACGAAGCAGACCTGTCCTTAGACTTCTGCCTGGTGTAAACGACGTGTCGTCAAAAGGGCGTTGCTCGATGAGCAAAGCCGTCCACTTTAGCTTCTGAACCGGCTTAGCTAGCTTGTGACAAGCGGTCCCCCCTCCTCTTTATTCTCCCGATTAGAGACGCCTCGAAGCCTTTCTTCTCCGAATTACAACCCGGTTCGTGGCATGCTTTGCCGATCGGGCCCGAAACGCGTACTACGTGCTCTGATGCATGACGTAGACCGGGACAGCTCTATCGACAAAGCCCAACCCACAAAAGGGGTTAGCGCGAGGCAGAAGCCTCAGTCACCCACCATTATCTTTTTTGAAGAAGAGAGGGGAATTCACGTTAAAACCTGAGCTCCACAGCTGACACCAGCTTTCGAGATCGGGGGTAAAGGTCAGTGGCCGAGAGGTATACATGGTGCTTTCCGCATTCCTTGTATTCCCTTCCGCGGCCATGCACTTCGTCGACATGATGCCAGCAGTTTATTTTTCTCGAAGACCATCGAGCTTCGCGGTGAAAACAGCCAGAAATGCGCCAGAAGAAGAGCTTACAAGGGGCGCGCACCCATTTCAGAACGCCTGAAACTGGCGAGCCGGCGATGCCGGTGTCTCAATTGTGCGTCATTTCCGGTCTGGTTTGTTAGTTGTCCAGCACACCGCTAGGGGACTGCGTCGTCTGCTACAGAGGTTTTTGAACGCTTCTAACTAAAATTCTGGGCGCTTCACAGCCCTAGCATTAAATATAAATATTGTTAATAATATGTACACTATATCGAGCGCAAAATTAGCCGAAGTAAAGTTTCGGTCAAGTAGGCCTTTAAAAGTGTGATTTCTAGGTGCTGACAGACGAGGATTGTACAGGATTTAAGCCACCGCTTTGAAAATAGTGCACAAGCATGCAGGTGCACCCGAACTTCACCTACACAGTGCATCCACAGTCTTTGCTGCTGTCTCCCTTCTAACAACAGCTGCTCGGGCAGGCAAAGAGCCATTGCAGGGCGCTTAAGACTTTCTGTGCATGCGAACGATCGCGAGGGCACAAAGCCCTGCAAATTCCAGAGACGAATGTTCCCCTTACAAGAAGTAAAACAAAATTAAACAAAGGAAGGCGAAGGTGTACATTTTTTTTTTTTTCACGTGCGCTTCCCAGCCACTCCATTTCCCAGCTGGTACTTTGTTTTTTCTGTGGTCCCGTGAAAAACGTGATAGCAGGGTTCTACTGTACTTCGAAAGTAAAAGTGTGGCTTGAATCAAATCAAATCAAGCTGCAAATGCTTTTCAGAAACTATTCGAAATTATGATTAGCCACACACCACTTGATAGTTTCACACTGCAAATGAAACTCCTAGAACAAGCATATCCATCCCAGCCATGTCAACTGCATTCGTGAAAAGAAGAAAATATGGAATCAACCTACCTTTATGGATATGACAAAATGACCACCATTCTTGAGAAAGTGATGAGCATTGATGGCAACTATTCTCGCCTGGTCAGGCTGAGCTACGTCTGCAAAAATGGTGTCCACCATACCTGCAAGACAGTCACGCCCCACAACATGAAACTGTATTCACTCTGTCAGATCAATGGGCTCACTGACTCTAGAACAGAAAGGACTGTGAAAGTGTGTAAACTATTGAGGTAGCCTCCTACACACTGATGCCATGAGGAAGAATCTTCGTACATTACAATATGAATGCACTGGGAATAGCTAAGGAACTGTGAAACGGTAGCAAGCCAAACGCTTCAAACCATCTGGTACATCACATTCCCAAGCTTCCCAACATCCACTAGAGTAGAGAGAACTCCAAGAAACCTCATTGGGCCAATGATTATTTGGACAGCCCATGTTTTTTTACGTGTTTTTTAGAACAAACTCATAAAGTTAAACCTGGACATAACAAAACTGAAAAATGTCCGAGATTTTTTCATACCAAGTTTTTGCAAGAAGGCTCAAAACGCCAATGCAGGAGTGAAAGCAAAGTAAATACAGGCCACCTTGAGAACATTGGACGGGACATTAAGTTCCATACTAAGGATATGATACCAATTACATATTTTGAAATTGTTTCACTGAAGAGTTTTTGTTTATCCGAGTTTCGCTTAGCGCGCGTCCACTGTACACTCGTTTCAATGAAGGCGGCGTTCGGGAACTGAGAACAGTGGTTATGGTGCGCGGCTGCTGGCCAAAAAGATGCGGGTTCGACCCCAGCCGCAGAAGTCGAATTTCAATGGAGGCGAAGTTCTAGAGGCCCGTGTGCTGTGCGATGTCAGTGCACGTTAAAGAATCACAGGTGGTCAAATTTCCGGATCCCTTCACTATGGCGTCTTTCACAGCCCGAGTCCCTCTGGGACATTAAACCCCCTAAACCATTCTTAATATCAAGGAATACGCTATATCAAGGTTCATACATCCGGGTTTAACTGTATTCATTGAGCAGCATTCAGTTTCCACAAGCAGTTGAGTTCGATGCTTATCGAGGGAACCCATTTACACAAATCACACAGAGCTGTTTTTCGAGAGCCACTGAGTGGATTCATGAATGAACTTACTGAAGTTACTTCCCTTTACGTGGCATCAGCTCGTAGCTATTCACAGGCAAACCCAAGGTAGATGACGGATGGCATGAAGTGCTTTGACAGCATGAACAGATATTCACAAGTACAATGCAAGTAGAGAGCAATAGGCACCAAGAATGGCTTTGGGAAAGCAGTACAATTCCCACAGCTAAAAGTGACAAAGCCAGTGTGCAAAAAAGAAACAGCCATACCAACAAGCATTCGATACTTGTGTGGATGGCGGGCATCTTCAATAATGGGGATAACGTTGGTCCTCTTCTGTGCCACGCCAATGAGGTCTCGGCCAGATCGATGAGAAAACTCGACAGCATAAACCAGGCCCTCCTGCAAAGGGAAAAACGAAAGAGCAGTTGCAAGACTTACCCTACATAATCTGAAAATGAGGAGGAAAGGAAACATTTCCTCAAAAAGGTTTGCAATAAAGTTAACACAGTCAAACGCACTTATAACAGTACTGCTAAGAGCAACATATAGGACATAACAATGAAAAATCAATGCACCGTCAGCTTGACTATGTATTGAATGGTAAAATAAACCGCTTACAGCAATGCTGCTAAAACAATTTATCGGTAAAACAAATACCAGAGAAACACGTGCAAGGGCCGCACCCTGTTTTCACAATGGAAATATATATATATAAAAAAATCCGTGTAAGAGCCGCACCAAAACTTTCCATGCGGGAATAGCCTTCTAAATGCACGCACCGTGGCCTGCGCGATCAGCTATGGCTGCGAGCAACGGGGCACTTAATCGCAGAGGCCGCGCACGCACACAGAAGCTTTCAGGTGCCGCCCACGAATGGCACCCGAGGCCTCGGCTCACCATCATCATCGACAAATTTTTCCTTCGCCATGAGCTCCCGTTACATATTGACATCAGTATCACCAGCTCGTTTTTTATGGCTGCTGCCGCCAAGCCTTGCAATTTTAGCACGATGGGCGAGCACCTTAAAGGGACACTGAGGAGAGCACTATTAATATTTTTTTTATAGTAAAATCCGATAGTTCGGCATGTCATGGCTTTGTTGCCACTTGGCCGGCAGCGAAAGATGCATTTATTTCTAAGAAATTTGAATTCGAAGTTGAAAAAGTTTTTCCCGCCGCTCTGATTCAAACTTGGGATTCGTCTATGACGACAGAGGACTAAGAGACGTGAAACATGACGTGCACATGACGTAACGCAGACTCCGTGATTTCTGACTGCCAGCAGTGCGGCCTAGCAGCAGCCGAAAAGAAAGCTACCGCCGGCCGCACGTTGAAGGCATCTATCGGCTATTGCGGCCGTCGCTACAGTCGCTTCGATTACGTTTGCACTAGCGTTTTGCCAGCGTTACGATGGATCTCGTTCTCGAAGTCGTCAACGAAGTTCTCGCAAATAGACACCTTTAGCATACCGTGTACCTTGTTACCGCTAGCGGAATACCGGGAGCCCGCCTACCGCCGGAAAACAGGCGCTGATTTGTCCCGATGCTTCAGGAGCGCGCGTAGCAGCCGGGCACGTGGCGCCATCTGGCGACGTCAAGGAGATTTGCGCATGCATTGGCTGCGCCTCAGTGATGCATGGTTTCTCGGTTCCTGGTGTTGCTAGAACCATTCGTTCTAGCAACACTGTTTTGTTCTATGATCTCATCACGCTTGTACTTGCGAGTTTGGCCTGTGGCGGCGATACCTGTATTTTGGTTCTTGCTCTTTTCTACGTTACAAGAGCTTTGTTGTCAGTATGAGTGGCGTTTTTGTAATCAGGAGCCGGTATTCTGTCGATACAAGCCAACTTCAATTTCTCCTCAGTGTCCCTTTAATAGCTACATGGCTGGGAGTTTGCTCTTGAACACTGCAAGTGTGCAGGAAATTTGACGTGGCCGAGAAGTGCGTTCGACGATGGTGCAACCAATAGGATGCACTGAGGAACACAAGCTGCAACTTTCCGCGGCAAGCCGTGCAAGTTTCCCTAACTAGAAGAAGAGCTGCTCTGCCATGTGATAGAAGTGCGAAAAAATGGCTACACGTTGATAGTGGATATGCTGCACGATTTGCGGGATGAGTGTACACCAGAGCACATCACCAGCCCACCAAGTTATTTTAATGTGCCTCATATGACCCCCAGAGAAAACAAATAGTTCGCTGCATCCACATGAGAGAGTATCCCCAATTATTTTGTGCATAGCTGCATCAAAACCTTCAATTTTCCTGTGAATCGAATGCAGTTAACACTGACAGGCACTTCATTTGCCTTTTCTGACAGTGTATAGCCAACAGCAAAAGTCCATGGTATGCATGTGCACGAGAATAGGTAAACTTGCTGCACACTAGTGAATCAGTCAATAGGTACTGATACCAGCAAAAGGAACATGCACACTGCTCATGCTCAAAGGCTTTTCAGAGTCAGCAAGCACGACTTTGCCGAAATAAATTTTGTGCTGGACATCTGCCTCATGTAAGCTTTTGCTACCACCTGTGCAGGTGCGGACTTAAGTAAACGGAGCACGCTACTCCAATGCCTTCCATATTGGAAATAAAGAAACATTGTTTGTCTCAGAGAAAGCGCACATACATCCACTGCCAGAACAAACATTTCAATTAGGCAACTTGTGAAAAATATTCGAAGACAATTGCATGCTCCGTTTATTTTTGTCCAATTTTCGTGCGGGCCTTGAGCGTACCAGTGGGTACTAACTCGAACACTAACTAGTAGCAAGCAATACTTACAGGCCCCACAATGTCAGCCACGTGGGATACAGTAGTTCCTGAGGCTGCTCCTAGGTACAGCACTTTGGAACCTGGTGGCATGTGAATTTGGTCGACACCGCCCAAGATGGCAGCGGCCAGCTTGGATCGGAAGGGGTTCCACACCCTGTACTCCATCTTTGCTTCATTTTCCTATCAGAGTTAAAAAAAAAAATTACGAGGAACTTTAGCGGCTAAAGTGCTGAAAGGCGAAAGACTGAGTGCTGCATTCTGCTACGCGATTGTTCACTTCACATTTCGTTGGTGCATTAATTAACTGCCAATTAATGACGCTTAAGCTTCGCCTTTAGGAGTGGAACGCGACAGCGTGTTGTAGCGCTGCCACTGAGTCCATTGAACGCCACCACCCGTTCGGCGCGACGCCTTGCCCTTTGAACGCAACTCTTTTTAAGGAAAGTAAATGGCGCAGTAATTCTCTGTCGTCTCGGTGACACCTGAGCCGCACTGTACAGGAAGGGAGGAAGTGAAGTGAAAGAAGAAAGAGGGGCCGTAGTGAAGAAAATGAAAATTGTATTTGAGGAAAGGAAATTACGCAGGAACTGTCTCGCATATCTCAGTAGACACTAGTCGAAAATTGTATTTGACGAAGGAAAGTTGCGCAGTAACTGTCTCACATATTTCGGTGGACACCCGTCAAAATTCGCGCGTGGTGACATCATGACAATTTGGACCAATCTGAAACGCGGACAAATACGCCTTGCTCGTCAGTAAATTGGTTTTTGAGGAAAGGAAATGTATCTGTCTCTCATATCTCAGTGAACACCTAAACCTCACTGCAAGGGAAGGGAGGAGGATGAGAGTGAACGAAGGCACCGTATTCACTAGACGCACCTTTGTTCATTCCAAACCATCAAGCTGGCATGGCCGAGTGGTAGCGTGCTCGACTCGCACTCCGGAGACCGGGGTTCGATTCCCAAGCTCGGCCAATTTCTTACTCGGTTTTATTTATTTATCTGGTCTGACTAGAAAGGTTAATTGGACCAATTGGTGAAGTAAGCAATTAACTAAACTCAAACTTACTTGGAGCATCACTATACGATCCCTTTAATTGGTTGCATGGTTAGTAGCCAAAGTACAATTGGCCCCGTTTGAAATTCGCGCACTGTGACGTTACGACCGTTTCGACCAACTGAAAAGCGTGACATTTCTTGTCGACAGCTCCTGCTTACAACGATGAGGCATTAAAGGCTTCCGCCTTAAAAAAAAAAAAAAATGACTGGCTTGTGTTAATGCTCAAGCTTTGTGGCTACTGGCTGTGTGGATTATGGTAAAATAACTTAACAAGAAAAAAAGAGTACAACGAAACAAACCACAATCAAAACTTATTGCAAAACTAGGTAACATGCAAAACGCAATTTTGGACCCCAACAAGCTTGTTTTACAACACCCAAATCAAAACAGTACTGGGGTGATTGCACAGAAACTGACACACCAATGTTTGCTAATATAACATTTACTTGCCTAATAAAAGCCACCAAACATTGTTTGATAAAATTCAAATTTTTGCAAATGAATGAATCCACTCTCGAAATCATCTTTAAAAAAAAAAAAAGAGAAAGAAAGACGCACTCATTCTACCAGTAAATACTGTAATTAGGATGCAGCTAGCCCTGTCGCAGCTGTGAAAACCACCACAGAAAACCCGCATCATCATTGGTTTGCACACTCTACGTGGCACCGTAGCACACACAGGTCCACGCGGGAGAGCCAACCTCCAGAAATGTGCTGAGGGGAAGTCAGCTTTTTGAGTCGACTGGTGTTGCCTAAAGTCCAATCTATCAGATGTCTATCGGACGTGACTGCTATTTTTTTTTTTATGATGTCGTACATGTAGTTTTATGATGCAGTCGTACATTTTCCCACACATTCACGTTGTAGCTTTACGGCGCTCAGAAATGATTCTATTTAAGAATAATTCGACATAACCCAGTCCCGGTATAACCTTGTTTCGACTGTAGTGGTGCCTGTGTGACAGTGTTCTTGGAGGTGACTGACAAATCAATGGGTCTCCGACATAGTTGTACTAGTTACGCCTCGTGGTGCAGGCAACTGCGAAACAATACTTGCGGCTGCCCTCCTCCCTAAATTACCATTTGCCAAGTTTGGGGGTACGATGCTGTTGTGCGCCATGGTTGCCTGCATAGGGACACCACACAATTGACTTCACACGAATAAGGTCTACGCAAGAGCATCCTTGGTTGAGGTCAACAGTATTGGAGCCTGCAGATCAATCTTCCTTGATGACACGTGCAGCCTAGTCGACTGAATGCGAAGCACATGTAGACACTGCTAACAATTTGGAGCACATGGTGGGGTCTAGCACTAACTTAACACCTGTTCACAACCTCTGTTTGTCAAATGCAGCACAAAGAGCTGTCAAAAATAGCACACCTTGAAGCAAGTTCTAACAAGCGGCTTACGTCAACAGAAATGCGTTTCTCTCCATAGACAGACTCTCCGATGACCAAGTTTTTGGTGACCAGAGCATCTTCTTTTCCTCGTGCAATAAAGACACCTGAAAATAATAATAAAAAAGTAAGCCCAACATCAAATTACTAAAGGCCCGCAAATGAAAAACTAAGAAGATGACGGTGAACACAATGTGCAGGCTACCCACTGAGAAGAAATTAAGCGGCTGCAAATGGAGTGCAAAGTGTGGCCAACGCAATGGCACACTTGTGCCAAGAGCAAAGGCACAGTGCGAGCTTCTCCTGCAATGTGGCCCAAAGAGGGTGCCAAAAGAAAACAAAATTGAATAATAACCAAGAGGTGATGATAACAGGTTGCCACTTTGGTCCAAACAAAATAAATAACAAGCAAATACCACAAAAGCTCATGCATAATACAGTGCAACCCCAATTATGTGTCCGCTGTTTATGCGACAACGCGCATTTTGCAAAGAATTAGCGCAGGTCCAGCGAACCCCCCATAGAAATAACACCTTCAGTTATTGGTGATTTCCATGAATGAGCAGCACAGTGTACTGGTCCATGAAGGATTGATGCGTGCCGAACAATGTCGTTTTCTCCATTGCAAATGATTCACCGGTACGACATTGTTGTCACAGCTTTCCTGTAAAAATATTCCCTTGGAGAACTGTTACATGGATGTTTGCATGCAAACAAAATAGAGGGTCGCTAAGTGTCGCTGCATCTTTTTGTGACACCAGCAAAACACAAAGAGCATGGAAACCAGAAGCTTTCTCACTGTTAGTATGAACAACTGCAAGACTGTGACAGCACAGTTCTCATCCGAAGCTGAGCCTATATTTCTGAATATTATTTGCCTGGACTAGAGTCACCTATGTAAGAGGTGCTACATTCGTTAACATCACTGAGCACGCAACTAAAGGACGCATTTCGAGTGCAAAGAGTTTTCTGCATGACTGTCTGTAATGACAGGGCTTTACTACTGCATGCTTGTATGGTGCACTGTTATCCATGGAAAGGGGGGTAAAATGATATGATGATTTCATTCGAGCTGAAGAGCGGCGGAACGCTGCCTGCAGTACACACTGAGAGCAGTGATCAATAACATGCGGTTGTAAATAAATCCACTTGGCAGTAAACAGACCTGCGTGAATATATTTCCTGAGCTTCTGCATATGGATTCTGTTCGTTTTTAGATGACACAAATAATTATCACAACCCTGTGAGAATCGCATCACTGAAGTTCTATTCTAGCCATGTGTGAAAATTTCTTCCCTTGTTCAAGCTCTTCTGGGCCCAATACACAGCAGACCAACTCACCTTCATGCCTGTGGGGCTCAATGAACACTTTCTTGCCTCCCCTGAAGCCACCTGCGACAATAAACAGAAAAATGACGACACCTTCGAAGGCACACCTGCTCCTCCACTCAGGTTATATTTCTGATAGTTCAGCAGGAGAAACCCTTGCAAAAACTCGCTTACCTTGCTTACATTATTCCAACAAGCACAAACAGTAAAAATGAGATATTGCAAAATACCGTGTATACTCGTGTAATGAACCCACTCGCATAATGACCCCCCCCCACCCCCTACATTTTGCCTCGAAAAATGATATTTTTTTTTTCTCGCGCAAAAGCTGCATGCCGATCTTCAGGGCCATATTGGAGCATGCTCGCGTTATCTCGGCGCGATTGGCCGGCACTGCTGACGATAACAAAGTCGACAGACTGCGACGTGGTGCAGCCAGCTTCTTTTAATGCGAGATACGCCGGCGGGGTAGCTCAGTATTCTGGAGCCCTTCACTACGGCTCTTCTTCCCTTCGCTCACAGCGCAGCTCGGGTGACCTTCTAGTGAGAGTGGCAATGCCGCATCTTTCCTTTACCATAACTGCATGATTATTATTGCCTAATGCGAGAGAAACGCCGGAGACACAAGCGCAGGTGACGCGGAAACGAAACTTGGTGGCTGCGCGCTTTTGCCGAGGATGATGATGACCTTAAATGATCTGGTTGCTTAGTGCCATCTGTCAAACACAAAACAAAACTTTGCTCATAGCGCCGTTTGTGCGCAGCGGCAGCAAAACGAAGTAAAGACAACGCATTTGGATGTCAGCCACCCGCCATATTGCTGGAGCTGCGTGTGAGTGGTCTGTGTGCTTTCACTTGTGCGTTGTGGTGATGGGTCGTTACGCCAGCTACACGGCGGGTTTGAAGGTAAAAGTCGTGGAGCATGCCTTGGAGTACGGCAACAGCACGGCCGGGCGACTCTTCAATATCGACCCGGTGCGTGTGCGCTACTGGCGTAAACAAGAGGACGAACTGAGGGCTACCGAAAAAGACCGGCGCGCATTTCGAGGGCCCAAACAAGGGAAGTTCCCTCACGTGGAGGAAGAAGTGCTGAACTACGTGAAGAGGCTGTGCAACGAAGGATGTGCTGTATCTCACGAGCTCATTCAGAACCACGCGCGGGCCACTGCATGGAGTCACGGCATTTCTGTTCACGAATTTAAAGCCAGCAGTGGTAGGACAACTCGTTTTATGCGTCGGAACGGGCTATGCCTGAGAAGGCGTAGGACGCTATGTCAGCGGCTGCCGGCGGACTGCGAGGACAAAGTGCGCGACTTTCATCGCTTTGTGATATGTATATGGGAGGAGAAGTTCCTGCTCTCACAGATTGGGAATGCCGACCAAACGGCGATAAACTTTGATATGCCACGGAACAGCACTGTGGACCTGAAAGGTGCAAAAGCGTGCACGTGAGGACAACGGGCGCCGAGAAACAGCGGTGCACCGTAATGCTCGCTGTAACGGCGGATGGCAGGAAACTGCCACTAAAACTCTTCCAAAAGGCACCTTTCTGGCTGGGATTCATATTCGTGCCCAAGAGAAAGGGTGGATGTTGGCACAACTGATGGTCGACTGGCTCAGGCCAGTCTGGGGACGGCGACCAGGGGCCCTTCTTCTGCCGTCGCTCCTTGTCTTAGTTTTCGTGGCCACCAAGACAAAGACGTCCCGCGCAGAATGAGCGGGCTGCGAACAGACATCGTCGTAATTCCGGGTGGCCTAACCTCAGTGCTGCAGCCACTTGACGTCTTTGTCAACAAACCATTTAAGGACAGCGTGCGGCGGCTGTACGCTGAGTGGATGGCAGCGGGCAACCATGACCTGACACCGACTGGCAAGATACGAAGGCCAACCATCGACATGCTTTGCAGATGATTTTTGGAAGCGTGGAATTTAATTACCTTCGAGGTGATCGCCCGCAGCTTCAAGAAAACTGGAATCTCAAACTGCCTGGACGGCACAGAAGACGACGCGTTGTGGGACAATGACGACGACGACGACGAAGTTGCGAGCGAAAGCCTCGACTCGAAGAGCGAGGCCGAGTGATAATGCAATAGCAGTGTGTGAAATAAATTTTCTTATTCACATCGCATCCGTGGTTTTTCTATAGAGGTAAGGCTGCGATTGCATTTTGTATCAATGCTGTGATATGAAATTTAATCGCCCGAAAAATTTCGAAAAAAAGTTTTCCCTGCATAATGACCCCCCCGCCCCCCCCCCCCCCACTTGAAGTCAATTTTTCGGGAAAAAAAAGTGGGTTCATTATGCGAGTATATACGGTAATACCTCGAACAAAGCTGCAACACACCACAATGCTGTTACTCCACAGGTCAGGTTTATTTAACAGCACACAAAGTGTCTCATGACAATGCCATGCTGCAAAGCTCTAAATCAATGTCAGAAATCCATTTTTCTTTTTCTAGCTGACACCGATTTCAGCGGCAGAACGTCCGAATTGTTGGAGCCACGTGGCTTGAGTTGACTATGATGGATTGCTGGAATGGAAATTCTCCACTCACCACGACCTCCGCCGCGTCCTCGTCCACCACGGCCCCCAAAGCCACCACGGTCACCCCCTCGTCCACGGCCCCCAAAGCCACCACGGTCACCCCCTCGTCCACGGCCCCCAAAGCCACCACGACCACCAAAGCCACCTGAAATGACAAAATGACAAAACATATGACAACACAGAATGCGTGAAGCAGAAAGTTACTTATGCACACAAAACAGCACTAAAACAAGCAACTGTCAAATTTGGGCTTGCCTACACTGCACTACGGAGAAAACTGCCATCAAAGAAGCGCCTGCTGCATAAACAGCTTGTACCCGACATCACAGGGACCATGATAACCACACTAGCTTTGGCAGTGCATACCAGGGGCCGTAAATGATCAAATCACAAACTTGTCAAAAATGGATCAATCAGCCACCCCTCCTATTGGTTGGCCGTGACCGGCAGCCATATTGCTTTTTTGCGTCATGGGCGGCTGCAGATTATGTCACGGATGTGGCAGAAGTGATGACGTTGCACACCTAATAATGCAGGCACAAACTGATTGTTTTTTGCGACCATCTCGAGGAGTTTGTGATGAAAAACAGCGGTGGTGTACGTGGTGTGAAACGACTGAGGCAGCTGTGCCGGCGCGAGCAGTGGAGATGGATGTAGCACGAAGATGCGGTTGACTTGCCGGATGAGCTGTTTCGGCCCCTTTTTCGACTGGAGAAGCAACAGACAGTGCAGTGGTTGCGTGACGAAGACACCGATGAGCTAGGGGGTGTGCATGCAAGCGCTGTCAGTAGGGCGGCAGGTGCTGTGTGCACTGTGGTTCTTTGTCACCGGCGGCGTTCAAGCTGCCATTGGTAACGAGCCACACGTCGGCCTCGCACAATCAAAGGTGAGCGAATGCTTGTGGTGGGTGTTGGAGGCAATCTGCAAAGTTGGCACACAGAAGGGGTGGGCTCCAGCGGTCACCTCTGTGCCACAGCTACATATAAGCAAAACACACTGCTGCTGGCAAAGAACTTTCTTTTCCCCCACAAATCACACTTTGTGGTCGTCTTCTGTTTCCAAAGGGAAAAGAAACAGACAACCACACATCACATACTGAAACACTTCACCCTTTCACACTTTTATCGTCGATCGTGAGCGAACAACACAGAGTTCAACAAGTTGTCTTCGTCGATTTCGTACCAAGCAATCCTTGCAAGTTTGCTCGGCAGACACGTAGCCTTCACTGCCCTTGTTCAGATTTTCCTGCGCACTTAGGTCAACCACACAGTATAGGCAACCTGCAGTGTAGTTTGCAGGTACATGTGGCGCCGTCTCGCGGCCGAAGAGACAAGCACTGAGTAGGCAGCTCGGCGCGGCCCGACCGGCTCCGCTTCCCGAGGAAGGCGCAAACAGCGAGGTTGTGCAGCTTTGCGGATTTTCTGGAAGCTTTACCTCGGCCATGTTACGCCATGGATGTCGGTCGCACTCGGAAAAAAAAACCAACCGGAGATATTGTTGCGTGAAGGACTGTCATACCCGAGAAGGGAACGGAGACGTGAAGCTGTTTTGTTTCCCTACAAGGCCGTACGGGTCAACCCGGCGACTGAAGTGCATCGTCGCAGTGCGTCGTGTCAAGGAAGTTGCACTGGTGTTATAATTCACGCGAAGCTAAGAGGAGAAAAAAAGTATAAATGTGGAGCGGCTGAATGAAGCTATAATATTGAGCGTTCATTAAATTCTCCGCTAGTAGTTCTCTTGCTTGGTATGGTCGAATTGCGGTCGCGCTCTCGCGTTAAGAAGCCGTTTTTCTGGTTCTGTCAGAACAACGGTCTTCAAATCAGGATTCGTCGCGTTCGAAAGCAGGGCTCTTGGTCGCGGTTTTGTCCTATACTGGTACTCAAGTACGTGCGCTCAACGTTAGCGCGTACGTGTCGAGGTACCATGAATTAAAGGCAGCACGCCTCGCGGGGTGAGTCGCAGGTGATTAATTCAGGTCCCACTCCCGTATGTCGTTCCCTTATGTGTTTGCCCGTCTCGCGCAGATTTACATGCTTTGCCTAAGGGGTGAATTGATTTTGCAGTGCTGTGTGTCATACAAATTTGGTTGCATTATATTTGAGTGGTGAAGACTTCTTCAACTGCAGCCCAAATGACAACACAAAAATATGTTCAAAGCACTTTGTCCGTGGTGAAAAGAGTACCATTGAAACGCATCCCAGTTATCTCCCGACAAGCAAGGTCATGCATGAAACTGAACTAACATTATTAACAACCTGAATTCAGCTGTAAACACCTGGATACCGCGGGAGTCATAAAGAGGCTCACTGTGTGGTTGCTTGGACGTTCAGTCTGGGCTCGATAGATGCAATTCTTTCTGTACACCCACCACTGTTTACTGTGCTTTCGATTACACGCTACGGGAAAAATTCACATATTCACGGGTCCCGTGCATCTAAACTTTGTCCCTTTATGTTTTTCAAAATCTATTTTTCATATCAGTTACCAATGCAAAGCGACGAGACGGTTGCTTACACATGCACTGTACATGCACAAGTTGAACGTCGTACACGTGTTTGCCCCGCTGAGACTGACACTTCGCCGAAATTTCAGCGCCATCCGTTTCCTTCACTGAGTGCACATGGTTGCTCTCGTAAAGGCGACATCCTTTTTAGAGCTCCGGTCGCCGAAAATACACACCGATGGCATCAAGAGGCTTGAATCCGCAATATAAAACAACCGACATTTTCAAATTCGTACTGGGCATGCACGCCGAAAAGAACGACCGCCTACCCAGTACCAAAAAAACATATGGTGGCGGCGCTGTAAGCAGCGCGACAGCGGCGCCGCCTGGCTATTGCAGGTTGCCTATATTGATTTTCGACACCACATAAAAGCCAATAACAAGGCGTGGAATCAGCTGTTTTCAAGCAAAGCGGCTTGTTGACGTTTTACTACCATCAGTGCACCCCTGTGGCAGCCAAAGTTACCCACCAGCAAATTTAATAGCACAACTTCGTACACTCCCAGTTTTGCTTAATGTTTTCCAACGTTAAACACGTTTTGGCAAGATAACGTACTGGTTATTTTGATCGCTGCGTATTTCTAGTCTTTTTACAAAAATTTAGCAGGCTGTCCCTCGCCTTGCAAAGAAATGCTCCCACGGCGCCGTCCTGCAGGAACTGGCTGATTCCTTGATGAGTCAAGCAGCGACGTCTCATCGTTTCGTCCTTTTGATGTCACTGTCAATAACTTTTGACCGGATTTGTGATAGTTCCGTAATACGGCTCTGAATAGGATTACAGAAATGTGCATCCTCTCAAAGTGCTCCTGGCTAACCAGCGTGGTAACTGCTGTGATGTCGGCGCAAGCTATATACAGGTAAAATGTCCCCTCACATACACCACGCTTATGTAGCAAAGCAAAACCGCAAAGCACTGCTGAACTACTGACACACCCTGCAGCACGTTTACATGGCCTGCCTTGCACGCTAATACTTGATCGTGAGATGTTATACATTTGTCTTTACTGTAATATCAGCCCCTCATGTGTGCCCAATATGACGAGTTGTACTGCTTCAAGCCTTTATAGAATAATCACTATAAACAGCCAGAACTATGGCGTAACACTGAAAAAGTGCGTCAGAAAACAACACTGCAACACAACAGCGGTGCAGCAGAACACTAGTAATGGAACTCAGTGTATCTACCACTCCTAGGGTAGATGACTTGAGTGTCAAACGAAAAATCACATACCGCGTCCGCCGCCTCTATCTCCGCCACCGAAGCTGCTTCGCCCTCCACGGTCACCAAAGCTGCCTCGGTCGCCTCGGTCCCCGAAGCTGCCTCGATCTCCACGGTCGCCGAAACCACCACGGCCGCCACGGTCGCCAAAGCTGCCACGACCGCCGAAGCCGCCACGGCCACCCCGACCTCCGAAGCCGCCTCGGCCGCCACGGTCGCCAAAACCTCCACGGCCACCACCGCGATCGCCAAAGCCACCTCGACCACCTCGGCCGCCGCGATCGCCTCTAGGAGTGAAGCCTAGCAAGGAAAAAGGCACAAATTTGAAAGATGCTGTCAGGCTTTCGGCGCTCTCACAAAAGCACCGGCAAATAAAAACAGCACTGGTACACTACGTTCGCAGCCTTTCGAGGAGCACTGCAATGCTTTACCGCGCTGATGCGGTAGTGCGGATTGCAACACGAGCAAAGCGAGAACGCTCGTTCATCACGCTGAGCTTGCGATCCCGAGAAAAAAGGTTGCATAACAACAAAATGTATATTAAGATAACAGTTACTTGAGGCGAAGTAGCTTTAATATAAATCTCCTTTCTTCGTTTCTCCCAAAGCACAAAAACATAAAAAAAAACATTAACACTCCTTCAAAACGGCGCGCGCCGGTCTTGGTAACAACTGTTTTCTAGTTGATCAGCATAGTTAAGTAGTGCAGCACGTGCTTGCCTGGTTACTAGCTCTGCAGTCGAATAAGCCCGTGCAAAAAATAAAGAAAGTAACGAATCATGCCACCAGTCCAAACGGAAAAAAAAAAAAAAAATTAAGTTTCAACCAAAACACGCGAGACGCTGACAGCCATGATAGCTTCAATCAGGCTCAGAAACATGACAGGGCGCAGAACAAAACACGCCTTTAACACAAATAAACATGCATAAAATTTGCACAATACAGAGGTGCTCGCCAACAAAATACTAGTTTTTGCAAGCATGCTCCTAAAACAAATGAGCGAAGCTTTCCTTTCCAGTGGTACTCAACATGCCCTTATGCACGCGGCGTGGGATTGCCGGCTAACGCCGAATACGCAAGAACTCAACGCTTATTTTGCATATAAGAAGATTCACAGCGTTCCACCCTGACCAATCATGGGGCTGACAATAGCCTAAATACAATACTACAACAATTAGAAATATTACCTGGTCTACCCATCTCTGCAACCACGTGTTACTCAAAACCACGCTTCCCTCGCGATGCGGCGGGTGATGCCATCAAGCTGACTGCCGCGCACCCTTATCCTCAGTGCCGTAGTGACCATAGCTCCAGTAGTTCTTTCTCACATCGAAGTCCAAACTCATAACTTTCTGCTCAGAATTACCCTAACATTGTTAAGAACATTTGTAAATTTTACAACGATTAATTCTTTTGTCAGTTTCTCCCACGATTCGCTTAGTTTTGGGACTAATTTTTATAACGTAGACCGCAATGACCGCAATATTATGGATAGCGGTTTTATTTACCACACTTGTTATCGAATTTGATTGCAAAATTAATACTAAACTTTGGGCGTTTCTATGGCCAAAATGTTTAATAAAATTTTTTTAAGCATTTCAGAAAATAAAGTTATAACGATATATTTTTATCAATTTATAGTCGCGCTGCCTTAGCTCTTTGACGGCCATTTCTTGCCCCTTCGCCACTTTCGCCTACCAACGCTTCGCGGGGGCGATGCCGAAATGGCGCTTCACACAGCTGATTGGAGTCCCTTGGGCAAAGATGTTTACTACAGGCGAGTTTTTCCGTGATAATTTTCCTACAAAGAAAGCAGGGCATGCACAATAATTTCCGATTGCTCGCTGGCGTTGCCTGTGAAAATCACTGACCACTACGTTTACCCGCTCATTTACTGTCTGTGTGTCAAGTGCGTATTGATAGTGCACACTGAAACTTGAAATGTGTGTGAAAAACATCTGACAGTTGTGCAGTAGTCACCATGTACTCACAGACCACTCAGCTTTTGTATCATGAGTTCACGGTTGTCAGTAAATTATTTCATTGTTCTGCTTTTGAGGGCTGTCATTGACTTCTTGACAGCGAAGCGCTCGATCGGGAAAGTGCAAATTCAGAGGCTGTTTCATTTTTGAGTAGCCGCGACTACCGTAGACACGTCAAGCATGCTTTGTCTGTGCAAAGGAACATCAGCTGCAACTTGTGATGCTTTAGCACATTACTGATTTGCCTTTCTCAATTAACATTGCCACAGGAAATTTGAGCTCTATTCGATGGACTGGCAGGCACAGAACCTTGAACTGTCAGATTTCATTGTCGCCGCAGCTCCGTTCGGGGGACCAATCGGTGAGTGCCGTTTCCATGAGAAAAATACGAACGAAAAAAAACTCATTCCTTTCTGAGAGTGGTACCATGACTGAGTAGATAATAGAAAATCACATGCGCGGCTCTCTTCTCTCTAGCCCTCATAAGAGATGACTGCAAAGCCGGCCGGATCAAGTTGGGCAGTGGATGCCTAATACACCTCTTCTCGGCTAGTGGAAAAACACTAGGAAATATTAAGGTAGGCATGCTGGTCAGTGGACACCGTTGCGCTTGTTTTGTTTGAGCCGGATTGCAGACATTTCAAGCTTTCTGCTTCTGTCTAAAGGCATTTTCTTTCACCCACATATTGCTCTCTAAAACTTCTGCTGCATGACTCATTGCTTGGATGCAATGCTCACCTCAGATGTTGCTGAGTGTGACAGATTGCAGAATGCGATATAATCAAGCAGTTTTTGTACCTTATGTCTCCACAAACAACACGTGGTAGAGACAGAAATGATGGAGTCGGTCAAGGAACCCGAACATACAACATATAAAGATAAGATGCCAATGTGGCTGTCTAAGCTGCACCATGCGGTTATGTGGTGTCACTTGCCAGTTCGTCTGAGCATTGTAAAAACATGAAACACTGTTGGTAAATATGTGTCTATTAATACACTTATGTGTGTTGCTCCTTTCTTAGTCCTGGTGTACTAGAGGAAGCTTACATGGGAAGCCATCTTTCTTTTCACTTCATTACAATTTCTAGATAGTTCTTTTCAATGACTATGTTAATGTAATTAAATTCTGACTGTTAAATCATGCAAAATTTAAGTTATCCAGCTCTAGGTGCAGATGGCCGAATAATATAGTAATGAGGTGATTGGCTTTTTTGCATGCCAAGGGCCTTGGATTAACTTCAGCCACCTGGTGTTCTTTAATGCACACCAAGATCTCAGTGCATAGGTTTTTTTACATTTCACATCTATTGAAATGTGGTTACTGTAATGACAAGTCAGCAAATTCAAGCTTCGCTGGCTAATGTGGTAGTTAGGGTGATTTGTGTGACATGGTGTAAAAAGTGTAGCTCAAATCAAAGCAAAGACATGAGAAAGACATGAGACATACAAGTGCTAACTTTCAATTCTCATTAGCTGTTGTCTTGATTTGTACTGCATTTTCTATGACATGCTTAGCATCTCAACACCTTAGGCACTGAGTCACCACAATGGGCAAGATGAATAAATACATTATCATTGTTTTATGTAAAGTGAAATGGTAGGCTTAAAACTTTAGATCCCGAAAACTAATGTTGGACAGGATGAGAAGGGAGCAACAGTTTAGAGTAGGTATTGAGTCGTTAGATGTAGTAAAGAAGTAACTCTATCTAGGCCAAGTTCTGACGGATGGTCCAGACAATGGCAAAGAAATTACCTGCACTGTGAATGTGGTTTGGAGTGTACCTGGCAGGCACTCTCAAGTTATGAATGGGGCCTTACCAGTATCCTTAAGAGAAAGTACATGACCATTGCATCCTGCCAGTACTCTCCTGTGAAGCCGGAACTTGGAGGCTAATAAGAAATTCGGGATAGCAAAGTGTGACATGGAAAGGAAATTGAAAGGGTAGCCTTGAGAGAAATTGAAGGAGAAACATGAAATAGAAAACAAACTCTGGTTAGTATCCTTCTGGCGCTTAAAAGAAATAAAGATGGGCTTGGGTGGAACATCTAATGTGGCGAACAGGTAACCAGTAGGTTGTTAGGCTGACAGAGCTGATTTCAGGGGAAGTGAAATGCAGCTGTATTCAGACAAAAGTTAGGTGGAGAGATGAGATAAGGAAGTTTGCTGGGATGGTAGTGGCTGTGGTTGGCATAGGGCACGGATAATCTGAGGGCACTATGAGGGGTAGTTTTCTTACTGTGGACATAATCTGGTTGTTCTAAACAGGAGAACAATGTTTCTGGGCTGCACAAAAAAATCTTGCTTGCAAGGAATCTTTCATATTTCAGTTAAATTTCATGGGACAGTTTTGCTACTGATGATCCGATTCGCGTAAACTCTCAGTAGCAATTATCAGGCATACTGCATAGTTTATTTCATAGCAACAGCCAGCATGCATTTTATTTTTCTGTTAATTGTGTTTTCTTCAGTGGATGAGACAATTTTCAAACAAGTTGTGTGCAAAAGGTGCTGGAATCGTTTCAGCATGACACCGGGGCCATCGTGGCCATGGGATGGTCGAATGTGGAGAGCCTGGTGGTTGTTCAGAGAGATGGTGCCATCACTGAGTACACCTTGCAGGGAAGAGTGCAGACAACTTTCACCATGGGCCAGGTGAGCATTATAGTATGGGGAGACCTATGCCACTCTCACACAAGCACTCATAGCAGCTCTTGTGTGCAGCCTTTATTCAGAGGTGGATATATAGAGAGCACCAGTCATTACCCAAATTTAGACAGCAGCAGTTGCGGTAGTGCACATAACAGTTGCTGTAATGCGCACATCATTACTGCAGCTGCATGCAAGCTTGTTCTTGAAAGAAAAAATAGCGGTCTTTTCAGTTTTCTCAGAGTTTCTGGTTCAGGAGGTGGGGTCACAGTCTTTCCTAAATCCAACTACATGGTCTGTCTAAAAATTGTCCGTACTGATTTTTCCCTGTGATGGGGATGTAATGCAGTGGGGGGTCTCCCTAGGCCGGGACGTTGATGGGGGTTTCTAGGCTTGTAGAGTGACCGAGCTCAGTTTCCTCTCAGACTTTGCATAGTGTGGATCAGATCGTATGCACAGTGAGCAATTTTTTTCATCACAGTGCCAGGAATAGCGATGCAGCACACTATTGAACAGTGGTACGCAATAAAGTTTTTTGTGAAACTTAAGGAAATCCGATGCTGAGACCCTTGCCATGATTCGTCAAGCTATGGGGAGGATGCATGTCAAAAACACTAGTTTTCGACTGGCACAAGAAGTTTAAAGAGGGAATGGAGGACATCAAATACAGGCAAGGCGCAGGACGTCCCATCAAAAATTTATAGTGAAGAAGAAATTATGGCGGCGCTTAAGTCACTTTAAGAGTGGAATGCAACAGTATTAGAAGCAAAATTGCTGCTACATGTTTGTGTGTCTGTGTCAGTTCTCTCACCACGTACGAAATGTCTGTGCGATCATATCACTGACCAACGTGGCATGGTGGACAGGTTATGATTTCATTACAAGGTCTCGTGACGTGACATCATTGCCTTCTCAACCAGTCAGCAACTTTTGAGACAGATGCATGATGCAAAATTGCATGATGTGAAGTCTAATATTGTTGCATTAAAATATGGCAAGAGTGAAGGAACTTTTGGACTTGGATTGGCAAGTGAATGTGAGAATGATTGTGGACAAGCAGTGAATGCTCACTTTTATGTGAAAGTGCTCTAGAGGTTGAGGTTAAGGGTGTGTCGCGTGGAAAGGGAGATCACTGATACCTCGATTCTCCACCATAACAATGAACTGAGTAACACTTTGCTACACGAAAGGCAGTTTCTGAAGGAGCACAATGTGCCAACACTGATCACCCTCCCTACAATTCAGACGTGACGCCATTTCAGAATAGCGGAAAGAGTTCAAGCGGCTTCACCGCAGTTCCTAAAAGAGATTGTGATTGCGGACTTCCACTGGGTGTATCGTGTGTGACAGAAGCACTGGAAACAATGTCTCGAAGAAGAAACAATGCTGTTTTGAGCACTTCTAAGTGGTCAAAATAGTGATTTTGTGCATACAGGAAAAGCTTGTTAATTGCCCCCTCCCCCCATAATTAAAAAATCTGGATAATTCAAGCAGCCGATGCACTTCCAGCTACCGTTCATGTACGTTTATGGCATTGAACGCCTGCTAGTTCGGGCGCTGCATGTCTCGCATCGGTCAATTCGAACAGCTTCCCGAAGAAAGGTTGCGTTCAGGTACGACTGGCACAGCAAGCAAGCGTCAAAATAGTCCTACTCAAACCTGAATTGCATGCTACAGAAATGCCCATGCACCTATGGTGTGCTCAAAATGGCAGGCGTGACGAAAAACAGACAGCCTTGTCTTCGAGAATAGTCAGACTGCTTAGTCTGTTCCACTTTCCTGAGCCTTGTACAAATCCGCAATGATGGTGGCTATCGGCTGAGCATCCACCAGCCAACCCAGCCCAGCTGTGCGCTGTTTGGGATGCTGATCGGAGCAGCTGCACGTTTTGCTCACTTCCATCCTTGTGAGTCTTTCATTCCATTGTGCCAAAACTTCACGCTCATCACCTTATGCCGGTTACTCTTTGTGCAGTGAATTTTCCTCACACGCTACGCAGCCACTTGTGAGGGGGCTCGACAGCTACCACGTCACACCGTGGAGGATGCCATAGGAACTCTTTTCATTTTGGGGCTGCTCTGCTTCGACGCTCCCAACAGTGTGAATGCATAAAGCATTGGTGGAAATGTGAAAAACAGTCACTGTCATGCTGTTTCCACCTCAGAAGCAGTGAACCATAGTGCAGTCTTTCGACAGATAACTTTGCCATGAGGCAAACAGTTCTTGACAGTTTTTTGAGAGTCATTTGATAATTCGAACATTTTTCCCGGTCTCTTGAAGTTAGAATTGACAAGCTTTCATTGTGTCCGTAATATTTGTTTATTGCTATAGTCCGGATACTTTTCTCACGTACCTGTATATGAAGTTGCATGAGAGTTACTCGACAGTGCGTAATTCGTATTCAGAGAGGACTGAAAATTTGTTTTCCCTGTGTAGAGTTCAAATTAAAGGGAGCCTTTACAAAGGATGTAGGTGGGATCAAAGAATCAGTTCGAGTAAATGATCATATCTGCAGGTTCCTAAAGATGCTGGTGTCTTGGAGGCCCGAGTGTTTTCTACCAACAAAAGGACGGGTGTGGTTATCCTCACACGATCCTACAAGTTCTTCCTTGTCGAGAACATTGCCAGCTACAAGACGTGGCAGCTCGGTGACATACCTGGTAGGTCGTTGATTTCAGCTTTTGCCGTTCTTGTTTTACATTATTTCTTGTGGCTTGAGTATTCGTCCTCATGGAGGCCAGCTGTGATGCATTCTTTTATCTCTTAAGTTTATTCTTTTTATTGTTTATTCAACATTTTATCAACAACATTACAGTGTTGAAGGGAGACCTAGCCAAAAAGCCAAAGTAAAGGCTTGACTGGGGCTGCACGTTCTTGCCAGGCAGCTGCAGCAGCCAATATTTTCAGTTTCATAGAGTGGGAATGACTGATCCCAGTAACGCAAATATGATTTGCCATATCTGATGAACATTGCGAAACGCGGTCGTGCTACATACACGGAAAATGCAGTTGCAAATGCTTATCGAATGACCAAAAATGTGCAAGAGCAGGGACAAGGTCAAAGAAAGCATTTAAATTCACCTGCAAAATGTATACGATGCATAGAGGCAAAATGCATCGCAAATACCCGTAAACAATCTACAAGGAACAAGGATGCATTAAAATTGCACGTGCACTCAAGCTAATCGAAAAGGAATTGAGAAATTAATTAATGGTGCATTTCTAACTACCAGTTAGTCCAAGGACAAACGAAAACTATTTGGTAGTTGGGGAATCCTAAATTGAAGCATCTGATATCCGTAATTTCTGCAATGTGGTATGTTTAAAATTTCCATGTTCCAAAGTTTAATTCAGTGTTGCTATCTTCTTGTCTCCTACCAGCACAGTGAATTTAAATAAAAAAAATAAGAAAAAAGTTAGGCATTCATAACCGTGTAAGCTCTGGATCGAATTGAATTATCCAGCCTGAATGGCATCTTGACGTCACGTTTCTCCTAGCACTTAAGATCTCACCCCCTCATTACTCTGAATAAGCAGCTGGTGTACAGCTTCTTATTTGCAGGTAAATCTTCCGTTTGCGATTGTAAGCTTTGTTGAAACATTGTGAGCAGCTGAAGAATTGTGCACTCATCAGAAGTGCCAGAACTGTATATAACCAGGTAGTTTTTTTTCTATTACTTGTGTCTCAAGCTTGTGAAACTTTTTTCTTACGTTGGAACAGGTTTGGATGCACCTCCCAGCAGTTGGACTGCCATCCTGGATGACTCAAGTACCAAAGTTGTCGCTGCCAAAGACGACAAAATTTATACCCTGGACCCAAGAAGCAGCACAAGATGCTCCTTAGAGGTCTGCTTCCAGACATGTTTGTGTTGAGTTCACTCAAGAAGTGTGCTTTGAATCAACATCTTCTAAAGACGCTTCATTGTAACAGTCTAGAGACGATTTGAATTGCAAATTTTTCAATCTCATTTCCTTTTAGGCGCCGCCTATCAAGGCTCCTTTCAATGCCGTGATTGAAATGGCAGTGTCCTTCGACTACACAAACATTGCTCTCTTTCTGGACAATGGACATCTGTGGGCAGGGACCAGTGACCTAAAGGTGAATGTTGGTTCTACGTTGCCGCTATAGCAAGCAGTGCAAATCCTTCATTTCAGACAAGCACGTCATGCACGTAAAGGGTGCAAACTAACCCCCAAACTCTGAAAGCTTCCTTACCTCAGTAAGGGAGCCTTCACTGCAGTGAGGAGCCCTCATGTCAATCTGAAACCTTCCTTACTGAGGAGCCCTAAGTAAGGTCGTCCTTGGTGCCTCCTCACAGTTGAGGCAGCCGCCAGCTGCCTTCATGCGTCCTTACGTCTCTCCTGGCCCTGGAGGAGCGCTTCACCTCACTGCTGCCACAAGTGACTCCGCACACTCACGCGGGCGGCGAGCCCGGTGTGAGCGCAGTTGAGCAGGCGGGAGAAAATGGCAGCGTGGACTGACCGCTACGCGGGCGACTACACGCAATTTTTTAACCGCGCTTGTGAATACGCATTCGATGAAGTGTACCTGTGTCCTCCAACAGCTAGGCCGCTTCGCGACGCGGTGAATCCAGTGGAAGTGCACTCAGAGGAAGAATTTGCGTTCAGATTCCGCAGCGGTGCGGCTCTGTCACACTTGGGCATTCGGCGGCGGCAGATTTCGCTCGCTGTCGCCGCCGAAATGTTGCCTCGTTCACACCTCCCGGCCACCACGTCGCCGCTCATGGCGTGAGAGATATGGCTAACAAATAGCATAAATCGACGCTGTCAATGTACCATAAGCGTGTGCATGCTTACGTACGCTAAACGCAGGTATTTTGCGGGAAGTTACAACGTTTCTCAAATTTCCACTTTTAATTCAGCGTATGCAAACAGCGACGCAATGACATGACGATTGACGTTTATGTGGCTATTCCCTTTGCATCTGGTGGACGAGGTTTCCGCCTAGCTCAGCCTAGTGGCGCCATCTGGTTGTTAGGACGGAAACCATTTCTGTCAACAAACCGATGGTCTTAAGCCTAAAATTGGCTGAATCGCCAATCTAAATAAAAAAATAAGGCAAATTTATCACTCATACTTTTCTTAGAGGCGAGATGAGAGGAAGCGAAAGACCGATGGCCCATTTATGGCCAGCGAACGCACTGAGAAACGCAGTAACGATGACGAATTCAGTTCGAATCGAGGGGCCCAGCTTCGAAGGGCGCCGCCATGTTTGTTGTCGCCGCGGGAATGCAACTTCCTACTAGGCGTCCTATTGGCCGATGTGAAGGAACCCTCAAACCCAGACACGCGGCGTGCGTTCCTTACTTGAGGAGAGGCGAGGGAAGCTTTCAGAGTAAGCTGGCTTCCTCCATCGAACATTCGCGGAAAGGCGGCCTCACGTAAGGTTAGGAAGACTTCTAAGGAAAGGAAGCTTTCAGAGTTTGGGCCTAAGCTGTTGTCAGCAGCTTTTTCAGAAAAGACAGTGGAACAAGCTTAAAGGGCAACTGCAGCACTTTTTTGAGAATTTCCCGATATTCAAGAATTCAAATCTATATAGGCTATAAGTGAAGCATGCCAAGTGTTTTTGCACTAGCATTTAAAATAGTGACGTAATCGACGATTGAATTTTGCGCTTCTCCTCAATGCACTGGAGGAGTGCAGGGAAATTCAGCATCACGTCACGGAAGGTATGATTTCAAATTACCACTGTCGTCAGCCACACCCCACCCGGACTCTTTAGAAGCTGCCAAACAACTCTCGGCAGGGGTCGCCTTCGGTGGCGTGGGTTTTTTTTCCTTCAAAGCAGGTGTTTGTGCGTTGGAAATGTACCGATACCTTCGATGACGTCATCATGTCCCCCCCCCCACTTGTCGTTGTGCGCTGCGGAGAAGATTGAAGGGCGTCCGGATTTTAATCGGTGATTTCTTCACTATTTCAAGTGCTAGCCCAAAAAGACTTCGCATGCTTTACCTGCAAGTTTCATACATTCGACCCTCTTAAGCTCGTTGATTTCTAAAACCTATGCAGTTTCCCTTTAAGAAGGACAGGAGCTACCCTGAATGTATTCGTGCTCCACTGCTGGCAGGTGCATTACTGGTAGTAATGAACTTTATGACATAAAATGATAGGTAGTTGAGCCTTTTGCCTGCTGGTATGAAGCTGTAAGTTCATTGCTTCATCCGTTATCTCTCTGGTTCTTGTTTGTTGTTGTTCCCTGTTTGGCTCTAGTTTATGGTTTAAGGGGGGGGTTTAACGTCCCACAGCAACTTAGGTTATGAAGGACGCCATAGTGAAGGGCTCTGGAAATTTCGACCACCTGAGGTTCTTCGAGAAGTAGTGCTAGCGTTTTCTGGTCGCTGGAATGGTAACTGTCCCCATACAATTGTCCAATTTCTTATGGTTGTTATTTCCTGCACAAGGACTCTAACTGTGCAGCTGCTTTGAAGCATGTCCCGGGGTCTAATGCAGCAGTAGGTGACCTGTGCAGTCGCTGTCATTGGTGCTTCGCCATCTTGCAGTCTTGTCTAGTCATATGCTCACACTTTTGCTGATGTGGAATTTTCATGCAGGTGCAGTATATTTGTTTCTGTGCAGTGTACCGAACTAATCAGTTTTGCATAAATCTTATGTTGTTATGGAATTAGGGGCTTCAGTATGTATGCTTTTACATGGAAAAATAGGCAAAGGTGTATATAAAGAAAATCACAGGAACTGATGCAAGGGTGAGTAGCAGTAGTTCCACATGAATCACGGGGTAGTTCAGCAGTCGACTGTGCACTTTCGTCCTTGCTGTGAGGCTGTCTTTGTGTGCAGCTTGAAGAGAGTCTTTTTCAGTTAATGAACAGCCAATCCACTTTGGGGCAGGTTCCTCATTTACAAGAGGGGACCAATTTCCGAAAATAATTCACTAGATAAGGCTAGAATTAGTTTGTGCTGTACACTGTCGCTTGCTTTACTTTCAACATGTTTTTCAGCGTTTTTTTTTTTATTAGGCTCTGAAAATTTTAACTCGTGATGTTTCTGTCCGAACTTCGTTCCAGACACCATATTGTGAGATAGACACTCAGGCAAAGTCACGGCCCAAACAACTTTTGTGGTGAGCCAATATTATATATTTTTACAGTGCATCAAATAAAGCTTAGTACAAGCAAAAGCTGTTTAGTGTACCCTCTTTGTGTAGTAAACTTCAACTGAGAGCAGTCCAAAGATGCGTGTCTGTTTTTATTATGAATGCATGGTTTGGTACCTCTAACTAATGCTTGTTGTATTTTATGGTGGTGCTACCAAAAGGAAGGCATTAGGCAATTGTGAGTAGGCACAGATTTTTTTTGCTTACCAATTCTTCTTTTTCTTTGCTATCAGCAAGTTTGTCATTAAATTCTTGTTGCTGGGGAAACTGGTGTTTAAACTCGAAAAGTTGTATAGAGCTTTCACACAGCTGCAGGTAATTTATTGACGTTAGACCAAGAGAAGAGATAAGTTAGATTGATAGCATCTGATACCTTCAAAGTGGGGTGCACAGAAGTGGTGTGATTACCTTTTCTTCAAAGCCATACCATAACGCTGCATTTTTGCTCTCTAGGTGTGGCCGCAGAGCAGTCATTGGGCATTGGAACAACATGGTCTTTGTCGTTGGCATGGACAGAGACTTCATAAAATATCCTTTGTCTTGCATTTGAATTCTGGTTCTTGGAACTTGGTGTTTTATTTCCTTTTTCTCATAACATCACCAAAGCCATTGTTTTGTTGTATTTGTTTAGTGGGCATACTTTAAAGTGAATCTAGTTGTACAGAATCTTGTGGTGACAGCTATTTTTTACACAATATGCCATATAGTGGTGTGTGAGTAGAAAGAATCTCTCAGCAATTGATATTAGAGATCAGCTGGCTTTCATTGGGTGCAAACTATGTAGGTTTAGGTGTTGAAAACCTCTCCAGAGGCAGCTTGTTTGTTGTATATGGATACGGGTTGTCGTAACTCCTTGGACCCACTAGGGTGGCTCCGTTGCTCCGGCATTCAGCTACTGTGCACAAGTTGGCAGGATCAGTCCCATCTGCAGCAGTCACATCTCCATGGAATTGAAAGGCAAAAATGCTTTAGTGCTGAGGTTTTGATGCACAAAAGAACCTCAGGTGACTGCAATTAATCCACAATTCATAACTATGGCATGTTCCGTCACTCACAGTGCAGCCTTGCTACACAAAAGTCCTTTTTTTTTTCCTTGACTCCTGTGCACTTACACTTTCGACACTTCAATATATCTAGTGCAGGAACTGGATGGTGCCCGCATTATTGGCAACTACAGCCATGAACTGTTGCAGAAAGTTCCAGGTAATAGTAACCCCATTTGCACTGTTTAAGGAAGTAAGCATAGCTATGTCTGCCTCTGTCTCTCTTTTCCTCACGCACACATATGTTTGTGGTGCAGGTTAACTATGATGATTGGGAGGTGTCGTTGTTGCGGGAAGGATGTGGCTCTTGCGGTAACAGGTAGCAATGCTGTGGCTGGGTGGCACTATACTGATCGTTCGCTGAAAGGGTGTGGCAGTGAGAGTGGTGTTGCATTTGGCCATTAAAAAAAGGTGGCACGAGAAATGGGGCAACTGGCTGAATGGAGAATAAAAAGCTTGCATTTCAAAGCCGCAGTGCTAGGTGCTCACTAAATTGTGCCACCAGCACCAACGCGACTACCAGCCTTAATGTATTTGGACAGATGTTACATAGTGCCAACATCAGGGTTCGAACTCTCGTTGATGAGGTGGAGAAATGACCAGTCTCTGAGTGAGAGGCTATTTAGTGCTGTTTGGCCATGGGGCGCAGTGCGTGCATCGTCACTCTCAACCTGTTTCTTGCTCAGTCTCCTTGCACAGTAATGCGAGGAAGTGGATGATTCTTGGAGAGCACTTTACGCAGAGATTGCAGTGCCAGTGTTTGATGGGCAGGCAGCTGCATACAGTTATTGTTCTCAGTAAAAATTGATTCTCTGGCCCTTTCTGGCTACGTTGACATTTGCCTGTCAGCAAGATGCATTTAACAGCGAGAAAGTTGGATTTTAAAATCTTCTCACCAATCGATTCAAACCTGTGACGTCCTTACTGAAAAAGACGAGTTGGCCCTGTTTTGAAGTGAATGGCAGTGTAGCGTAGCCACTGCGATTCGCAATAAAAAAAATCACTGTTGACGCACACATCTTACTTCCGAAATTGGCCAGTGATGGCAGCACCTGTATTTTATTTTTTGACCTTTTCTAACTTATAAAGGCTTCGTTTTCGGTGATAGTGGTTTCTTCATGATTAGAGCATGGTGTCCATCAATGCAGACCAGCTTCTATTTGTCCTCTGTGTGAGGTTAAAATCTTCATATGTGCACAAAAGCCTTGCAGTGCATCCTTAATAAGTGTTCCCCAAGTACACCTGAAAAGATGGAGCACCTGTTCATGCTGAACTTTTAAATTGTCATGTGTCATGAATGCCTTTGGGAGAGGACAGAGTAATGCACTTTTTTTTCTCTTTTTGATAATGGCTTGCTCAGACTGTGTGTTCTTTGTGAGCAGGTCTGAAACAAGCAACCAAAAAGGCACAACTGCATAGAAGGACACTTCTCAACTAGTGCTCTTTCCTGAGGCAATTTAAACTTGGAAACTGGACGGGTGAACCAGTAAACTTCTCTTGTGACACCAATATTTACAGCTGGAACTGGCAGTTATGACTAGTCTGCAAGATTCTTGGAATTTTTCCGTGTTCATGTTCGTATCTTTTTTACTTTTTGTTTGATGAAGGTAGATATCATCCAAGTTTTCAAGCCATTTAATTTCACCAGACCTGTGTTCTGGGCAATTAAAAGCTTCACAGGAGTGGCACACAGTATCTACTCATTCTAGCTGTTATTGAAACATCTGTACCACATTTATTGGGAAATGGGTTTCCTTCGATGAAAGTTAATACAATAATGTTGTTTGTTTTCATCTAGGGTTTCCGTTAACAAGCTTATCGAAAAAGATGCTTTCTTTCTTAAAGAATGTATGATTGCAAGGACATTTTTTTCTCGTTCCCTTCCAGATGTTGTAACAGAGGTGTTCAGAATTGGCTCCATCAAGCCCGGTGCTCTCCTTGTCGAGGCCTCAGTAGAATTCGAGGTTTGTGCTTTTTAGGCAAGGTTTTCTTTTGGCATGGTCTCTTCTACAATGAACATTGACACCAGGGTGTTCATTTTTGTTTTTCTCTCTTTTTGCTGCAATGCTATTGAATTGAAGCATGAATCGGAAGGGGCACCAGGCTTGTTTATAGCACACAGTGAGCTTCAGAGCAGAAACAGCAGTGTCTGACTGTACTGCCTAGGTTTTAGAGGCAGTGCTTGTGTGCAGGTGCAGCCACAGGTGCACATGAAGTGTAACAAAAAAAAAATGCAAAACAACACATGCATTTGCACTACATTGCATGGTGGTCTCTCCACTTAATTGTTGCCACACATGCAACTTGAGGACACCATCAGGAGCTTCATCTAAATATTCATCATTGCTAGCCAGCATTCCTTGACAGTGTACAGTTATTGAGCAGAAAGGGCATCTTTTTGGTTTCTTACGCTACACAATATTGCTGCCAATTGCAGAAGGTGTCAAAGTATAATTTACTTTCACTGTAGTATTGCTTACTGTTATTGAGAGGTGTATAGCGATGACAGAAGCATTAAATATGTAAGTGACATGTCTGTGGGCTTATTAGATGTCCGTTACTTCTCGAAGCTTAACTGGAGGTAAAATTACTGGACGAGCAGTGGGCACCACTATTAAACACAGCTGCATACTCTTTTGTCTTCAGCACTAATCATTTAATAGGTTTGTTACCAAATAACTGCACTCTGTTTCATCTTCAGTGCACTACTGACTGCTTGCAGTAATAAAAATAAAGTTCGAACAGTGTAGTGGATGTAAAAGATTGCTGAAAAAATAATTGAGTAGTGGCTAAGTTTTAAAAGCAATGGTGGTGTCTTGTTGACTAGCTTAACACACTTATTCAGTGTGTACACTGGGGAGTACACCATTTGGTAATGCCATATTTGGGGGGTATATTCTGCCATACATGTGTGCACGTAAGTAGCTGCTGACATTTTGCCAGTCAGCTCTTGCATCTAGCAACCATGCCTGATGCAAATGCCATCTCTAGAATGTAGCTCACTAAAAGTTTTTAGGCAAGAATCCATTTGCTGGTTTCAAACAAACTCATAAACTTTAAGGCGCTTGGTGACAGGGCTTCAAGTCCTCGCATTCCTTGGCAGTTGTGGTCGTTGAAGGACAATTTTTTCTTTACCAGAAAAAAAGCTACAAGGCCGACGAGTACCTGAGAACAATCATGGAGAACAAGGAGCTGGAAGTCGCTGTGCAGCAGTGCATTGATGCTGCGGCACATGAGTACCAGCCCAAGACACAGAAGAAGCTACTCAGGGTGAGCTGTCCATTTGGAAAAGTTTGAATAGCTCTGTTAGCTATGCAAGCTTGAAGCTATGCAAGACTATGCAGTACATACATTGCTACAGTTGTTCTAAGCCATTGACATGTTGGGTAGCTGAAGGTAATGTATGTAGAAGTATATTAATGGCAAAGTATATGTTGTTCTAGGTAGGTCTGGTTCGAGACCTGCACTAGTTCAACCTGCTAGCTTATTTTTGCCTTGTGCTATTGTTCTTAAATTGTGGTTTGAAGCCATTCCTGTAGTCGTATGTACCAGGTGTCCCAACTAAACCTAACCACGTTTTTTAAAATGACAGCATATCATCAACAAGTGAAGCAACCTCAGCGTTGTTTAAAGTAGTGTAGTATACTCTGCAGTATTTTTTGGTTAGCTAAGTTTGGTAATTAAAACTAACGAGGCAACTTTTTGTCTACCAGCTTCAGGAAAAAGTGTCAATTCGAAAGTTGTAAATCACGTTGAAAAACAGTCGACTGAAATATTTGTGACAAGATAGCTTTTACGTAGCTTTTTTTGTTGGCTTTAGAGGGGCCACGACAGCCTATTTTCGCGCATACCCTGCTTATTGCATATAATTCCCAACACGTTAAACTACAATCCCCCGAATTTTGAGTTGATTCTGTGCGGTAGATATTTTTAAAACAAATTTTTTTCGTTTCTCTTGCAAGCTACTTTCTGGTCTGGCAACCTCTGATAGCTGACGTCACAAGGGCATACTCGCCCTGCGTCGTCTGCTGCGCGCTGTTCGCTGCATTGAGGTTCTTCTTGCTCGCACATCGTGGACGGCGATTGCTTGAAAAGTTTTTCTTTTAGCTTAGCGAAATAAAATGCATTTTCCGTGTTTTCTTTTCGGAAGCCTTCAGCTTAGCACGCGAGCTTAGTGATCCTTGGGAAAGCGAACTTGCTCATGGCGCCTGTTTTCTGATTACCGAGGAAACAGAAATTGGTGCACCCCTGCTACATACACTTAGAAGCAATGCAGTGCTCTCGTGAAAAATGGCACGTGCCATGCATGCCTTCGCCCATGTACGCCGTGAACGGCATGGCGATCTGTCGCTGGCTGTTCTTGCCCGCTATTCGTTGGCTCGATGAATAAATTCAAATTATCACAAGGTGGCACTAGAGTAAGCTTACGGCACGAAAGGAGCAGAGGAAAGTGCCAAATATGACTGCTTCCCCGCTGCATGTGTGTATGTTTGTAAGTCGTGCATACATTTCTTTTGGCTCGTAGAACCCTTTTGCAGAACCAAGCCGCTAGCAGAAGCCAACACGACTCGAATATGTTTCACTGCACGCACCAACGAACAGTCGCCGCCACCTAAATGAGTGCTTCAAATTAATAGTGAATCATTTAGCATTTACTCTGCATGCGCTAAGTCCGCCAGGAATGCGACGATTACAATTACTGCAGCCCCGCGCTGAAGTTGTTTACATAGCTGCGCTCAAACAGTACTGATCGTTTGCTTGGCATGACGCGAGGTGGACTCTTCATATCTTAACTATTATCTGCTCTTTCTTAGAAAGTGTAGTTTGACTCGTTTACATACTACGATAACACTGCAATAAGAGCCGATGCTGCTATCGATTGCCTGCTTGGGAAAAGCTTCGTGTACATACGGCGCTTCTTGCTAATTGTGTCTGCTTCCTCCGATGTCACCAATACTTTATTTTCAATCCCTTTACCTGAAAATACGTTTGGACACCACTCGCATTAATGAAAACAGCCAAATTTGTTGTCCACAGTCGACGCCGACGCCTGCTGCCGGCTGCCGACCTTCAACACACATGCTCTGCAGACAGGGACACATCGGCGCTTCTCGCTTACTGTACGGGCGTCCTGCGATGTAGGCAGTCGTCGCTTTGAAGTCACTGCAGCCAAAACTACGCTCGAAGGCTATTTGCATGCGCTAAGAGCTGTGAATTCACTCTCCGCAGTCACCAGAATCGCACACGCGAATCCTGCGGACTCGCTAGGCCTCATCACAAAAGGGGCAAGGGGCTGACCGTCTGCCGTCCAACAAAATTTAAGAATCCAGCAAAAGTTAACCGAAGCTTGTTGTTTACACTACTACAATACGCGGTTGTAGGCCATGCTGGCGTCGTCGTCGGTTCCAGCGTGACATTCTGGTGCGTCAGCAACGGCATCTGAGTACCGACCGTCGATCGACGTCGCATCGGCCTAGTGTGACCGGACCTTACCGGAAAACTACGTTACTGTTATCGCTTTTGTGGCACTAGTCACTCATATAGTATGAGAGATGGCTGCTACTGCAATCGCCCGCGAAAGTACTGGGGACAAGAGACCTTGCTGCGCACAATGCAGCAACGATAGCAGACGATGTTGCTCCGTGTATGCCCTAGTGACGTCACGAGAGCATTCAATATGGCGGTCGCTGCCGGTAGGAGGAGTTTCCTGGTCTCAATTTCGATCACATTTTTACGAATATACAGTGTGCCCTGGGCACCCAAATTTTGGAAATTGAATCAGAGGCTCTTGTATTAATGGCTGAAGTACAAAATTGCAGTATGAAGAACGACCCGGTCGTGGCCTCTTTAAGGCAAAGCATGGGACACTTGACAGTGCTGCTGCCTGAGGGTCCTAGGCGTTTTCTCAGAGTTAACACTATTTGCAAACTATTTGAAGTTTCCGATATTTGCACACCTCTACTTTTAACATAGCGTATCATTGTGCCGTGACAAACTTTATGTGGGCTTAAAGGAACGCTTTTCATAAAGAAGCCGTGCTCATTTATTGGCAGCAGCATCAATAACATTGTGGTCTCTTGCTCAAATTGCAGGCTGCATTCTTCGGGAAGTCATTTGTACAAAGCATGAACCCAAGCAGTTTTGTGGAAACCTGTCGGCTGCTGCGGGTTCTGAACGCTGTAAGGGACCACATGGTGGGATTGCCTCTGACCTACCTGCAGTATCCTTTTTGCCTTGTGTTTGCTTCGTTGGTTGAAACTGTGGTGGTAACATGGGATTTTTACTATAGTACGTGCCTTATCCCTGGGCGTGCAGTTGCCTCATTGGAGGGGCTTGGCAAAGCACTTGCTTTCACATTCCCGAGTATCCTTGACTGCTTTTCTCCAAAGGCTTCAGTGCTTGTCGGTCGACGTCTTGCTAGACCGGTTGGTTCTGCGGCAGCACTACTACCTTGCACTCAAGATCGCCAAGTTCCTTCGCCTGCAGGAACCGGAGGGCACCAGCCGTATTCTGGCACACTGGGCCTGCTATAAGGTGACACAACCTGACTGGAGATCGAACTCCTGGCTTTGCTAGCAGCGTACTCCTGGCCCTCATTCGAGTTCTTGCTGTTCTACACTTTGCTTGGATAGGAACCAAAATGTGCCTAAGGCTAACTTTTTGCAGCGTAAGATTTAAAATTTTGACAAAAAATCCGCAAAATTCCATGAGAGAAATCGAATAATGCTTCACAATGCACTTCATGTTATATGCGGAACCAAAGTAGGAATATAGTGCAAATTTTTTTTTCTGAGATTTTCAAGGTAGCTAAACTACCTTCGCTACCAGGCTTAACAGCTGCTAGGAGAAGCCAGCTGTTTGATTACCTTGGAGGCAAAGCATGTAATGCCTAAGTGCAAAATAGAAAGTGGCTTTGGCAGTGCGGGTAATTTAGAAATAGAAGGTACGAAAAGAGTTTACTGGAGTAGGGAAAAAGAAGACGGGCAAAAGGGTACAGGGCTGGGTAGTTTGAAGCATTGTGTAGTAACAGCATGGCGGTTATTTAAGGCAGACAGCTGGGCTAGTTGGTGTTTAGATTGAGAATCTCAATGGCGGTTATGGCAGCTGGGAAGCTGCGTGCATTAAAGTATCGAAGGATTGGCTCCGTTTGATTGTGGTGTGAACATCTGGAGTGTTGCCTCTTAAATAACATCAACATGTCTGCTACTTCCATGTAATGCGCCATGAGCGCTGCCTGTAGGGGTGCCACTGAAATCCCTCTCGCGGCCAATTCTGAAAACAGCGGCGGAATCCGCTGGCTGTGCTCCCCTGCGTTGGCACACGTTTGCCGGCCTCGTTGCCGGCTTGCCGCGGCCACAGCGGTTAAGTTAGTGGCTGAGGCTAAGGACATTTCTATAGCAGCAGAAATAACAGGTAGAGATGGACCGGTGCTCAGCGAGAGTGGTCGCATCTTCAGCGTCGCTGCAGTACGGCGAGCCCAATGCACGTTCGACAGCAACCGTGCGTCACGGATGGAATGTCTTGCCTGTGATTTACCAAGCCAATGCAGAAACCTAACCGTTCAGTGCAGATATCGAAGAGTTTTGACAAAGCGGTGCGATACTCGATGGAGTTATATTCTGTGACACCACCGTAACCCAGTCAGTTATTGACGCCTGAGCAGACTGAACAAACGGGGGTGAGGGGAAAATGATCGCCTTCTATGCTGCGTTTAGGGAACAACCACTGATGTGCTCGTTTTGAAAGCACTGCGATATGGCATTGCGGGGCTAAACACAATATGTAAGAGCACTTAGCGAAGCAGCTATAGCATTTGTTTTCATTGATTGCCGCACTACAGCAATAGGACATAACATAAAAAAAAAAATGATCGTAATCCGCCGTAACCTTTAAAATATCCAGTTTTCGATGGTAACTTTTTGAACTCCAAACTACTGCACTACAGGTAATATTCTCAGTGTAATGAGGGCTATAGCCTTTGTCACTCGGGGCTCCTTTGTTGAAAGCCAAAACAAAATGCTAGTAATTAACAAAACAAAAAATAACAAAATTAACAAAATGCTTGCAAAAGTATTGCAAGCAAATAAGTACGCTGTGAAGTTTCATGCTTCAGCAATATGCCTTTCGAGCTGCGGAGTAGTGTCAGGTACTATTCGCAGAATCGTGCACAGGTGTCGTGGTGAAGCCTATGTAGCAAAATCGCAAGGACGTCTGCATGTTGTACAGGGAATGCAGCCGTTTAATAGAGCGTGCAGGGATGCGCCAGAAGCACAGCATGCTATGGCACAGTACTTGACAGAGGTAAATAGGCAGCATAAAACGCATGTCACCTACAGCGAGTGACCAATGAAGCTTGCCATACCAGTGCACCGTTGCATGGTTAGGAGTTCCGAACAGCGCTTAAAAGCGTAACGCTGTTCATGCGCAAAAGAAAACCAGTGCAGGGATAAACTCAAATTGATCACGTCCCCAGAACAGTTCCTTTTTTCACGATATTTAGCCATGGGTAGGTTGCGAGTCAAGTCATAAACAAGACAGCATGCCCGAATTGCGCATGAGAGAAAGCCGTGATTTCCAGCGCAAAACCTGCCTCTTAGATTAATAGCATGCTTGTCCGATTATCACTTCAATCCGTAAAGCCTTCGTATGGCAGCACATGCACATATGCAGTTTCTGAGAGAGACGCATAAGTAAATGGCCTGCGAACAGCAGAAACAAGCCAGCGGCAAGCAGCAAGCCAGCGGGAGCAGCCCCGTCGCTGCTTCGCAAGAGCGGCGACGGGCGGCGCAGCCAGCGCGAAGCTCATGGCGTATAGTATGCCAACTGCATTTTTTTTAAGAGGGCTCTTGGCTATAGTTGACCTGAACAGTTTGAGATTGCATTATAATTGTAATATTTCTTTTATATTCTTAGTTCTCAAGCTCCCCCCCCCCAGAGTTGTATTCATGTAAATAAGGTAAATTACTCTCATTTTTCCATTATATTGTCATTCCTACTGATGTCTGTAGCAACAGTAGCATTAAAAAAAGAATATAGCTACTAAAACACAGTTCGACGTCTCTTTTCTTTAAATTTTTTTTTAATGTGCCATTCCTCTCTGTCGACTGATTACACTGGTCTCAGAAATATAGAGGAAGAGAAACGAATGTTATAACATGTTTTTAGAAAATTCCTCCAGGTGCTATTTCCTCTGTTTTAAACCTCTTGTAAGCAGTAAAATTTTTGTAGACTACTCTGAATGAGCCAGTATCCAACCCACTCACTGCCTTGCTAGTTCTAGTGGAATGTTTTCATCCTGTTCTCATCCTGTTTCACAGGTAGCCCAGCTGCACATTCCCACAGATGAAGTTGCGAAAGCCATTTCAGAAAAACTGGCTTCATCGCCCGGCATCCTTTACTCGGAGATAGCCAGGAAAGCAGTGGATTGTGGGAGGCAGGACCTCGCCATCAAGGTGAGTGGGCTTGAACAATCTGTCTGTGGTGTGGCAGACACCCCAACTATCTAAGGAGCACTGCTTCACACTGTCGGGCTACCGGCGGCGTGGGCTTCAGCTATCCAATTAGTTTCTGGATTTCGTGTGCCGTGCACCCTCTGTGTATTTCATGAATGTTATTGCTCTTAGCTTTCGTAGCTTAATACAGCTTTAACTGCATTTGTAGGCCTTTTCTAACATGCATTTATTATGTCCATAGCACCAGACAGGGACACAATAAACGCATGTGAGAATGTGTTATTTGTGGTGTAAAGTTCTTAATGAAATGAGATTGCACGTACGCATCGAATTTTAATAGTGCATTTGCTTATTTTGAAGAAAAATAATTCGAAGCATTCTTGAGCTTGGTGCATAATGGGCTTAGTTGCCTATGTGCCATTAAACCCAACACAACACACAAAACAATTCGAAGCATTCATTAGGCATGGTAAACTGACTTCCATTGTCTGCATTGTGGATCACAAGGAAAGTGTGCTACTGTGCAATGACACTACTAGGTGGTATTTCATGAAATAGAGATAGTCTGCGCCACGATTGCCTGTGGTGCCATTGTATCCTAGTAGTCATTGGTAAACAATATCGTGGCCCTTGTTGATGGTACAGTGGTGGTAGCTCTCAGATTTCCACTACCAGTTGTTCATGGGATCCAGGATGTAAGTTTTGGAGGGCTGCTTTTGAGTTGGTGAGAATAGACCACTGTTGGCAGCTTTCTTTAATGACATGCTCAGTGGCGACACAAAGAGCAGTCAGTAAGTTCTGCACCTGTTAACGATGTCTGGCAAGACGTCTTAATTAACTCTAACTATTGTGACCCTTATAGTGATGACTTTTGGAGCCGGAAGAACTGATGGGGTTCACTGAGTCGTCTCTGTAGATGTGTAATCAGTGTCCGTGGTTCTTTTGCAAATATTCAAGAGTGACCTGCTTTAATTCTGTCAGCGATAAATCAATGTTTTTCTTTATTCCGGATATGGAAAGAAGTACGCAAAGTTAATGCTGGCTCCATAACGGAGAGCATGGTCCAGAGGCGGGTAATAGTAAATGGGTTTTTCCTATTGAGCAGAATACATAGCTACTTTGTGTCACTCTGTTGTAGCCTTCTTGGCATGTGCCTGGTTGGCACATAGCCTGAACGATTAGCAGCAACAATTTTCCAGTCAAAATGTCTGCATGGTTTGATCTCACTATCACTTATCTTTCTCTGTTTATTTGTTTACTTTTTAACCAGCTGCTTGACTGTGAACCAAGGGCCTCTGAGCAGGTGCCTATTCTTGTGGAGCTTGGGCAAGAAGAGCGTGCCCTTGTCAAGGCCATTGAGAGTGGCGACACAGATTTGGGTATGACAGCCATTTTACGTGGAAAGGATGCAAAAAAAATTTTCTTTCTTGCAATACGCTAGCAAGATTCAACAAGACTTTGCTGTTAGTCTTATGTGATGTGCAGCTGACCACCTTTGTATTACTTCATGTTATTTTTTTCATTGCACTGTAATTTGTGCAGTATTTTCCTGTGGTTTTTTTTCTTCTCATTTGTGGGCTCTCAGTTATTATGTATACTATACATATGGATATACAAGCAACGAGATGAATAGTAAAGGTCCTTAAATACGATAATTTATATTGGCTGTCAAAGTTATGGCTCATGGATAGATCTGACTGCCTTAGGAAAGTTGCTTGGATGTTCCAGTCATACTGCACGCATTTCAGGTTTTTGTGTGCACTCCACACACTGTTATAATGAGAACAGTAGATGGATATTTTTCAGCTACCAACAGGCCGCAGAAAAATTTACAGCCTCAGAGTAGAACTTCCTTCCAGCAACCGCTGATCTGCTACGCGGCTGACACAGTGTGATGCAATAAGCCACTTGCCGAGGTCTAGATGACTGCGAAGTGGTGCTGTAAGGCAGCTTTTGATCAGGGAAGACTGTTGAGAGAAACCCAAAAGATGAAAAATTAGATACTGCCACAGGTGCAAATCACGGCAGCATTGTGAGGCTGTCTGTTTAAAAAACAGCAAGTTCAGGCGAACACTGAACATTCATTAGCCACATTTTTCATTAGCACGCATCAGTTTCTGGAAGACAGAGCAGCAGTTTGTACATCAGTTTTTGTCACTGAAATGATTGCATTCTGAGGCTTATCTCAAATATGCCTCTGTAAATTTGTTATTGCTTTTTTCTCTTTGAGGACGATTTTTGGGTTTCTAAGCCACAAACATGAGAGTAATGCTCTCACTGTCCTAGTTAGTGATGGCTCTCTTGTCTTAGCATAGCACAGCAGTATACTAGAGTAGTCAGCACAGTATATCCTTACAGCTCCTGTACGTTTCTCGTATTATTATTCAGCTTAGAAGTGGCATGCAATATACAGAAGAAAACATGGACTGTTATTAATTGCACGATACCTAAACCATAATCTCATCATCTGCCAAATGGCGTGCCTTTACCCATTCACTTTTGGGTGAAACAGACATTCACCTTATCTCGTGCTGTTCTAACTACTGTTAAATGGTTGTCACATGCTAGCTTTCATTGTAAAATCTGTTGTGTATAATATGAGATCCTTAATTAAGTGCCAGTTTTTCTGTAATGTGCCATACACACACACATTTTTGCATCATTGAGACATCAAAGTATTGAAATTGCCCATTGCCATTCCAGTGTACATGGTGATGCTGAAACTAAAAGAGACGAGACCCACACAGCTTGACATGATAATTCGAGCATACCCTGTGGCATGGTCCCTTTACCTCAAGGTGAGCCTCATGGATGTTATGAAGTCTGTTTGTTATACTATATTAATGCGATAACATTAGAGGTGTCATCACACCAAAACCCCGCCGATGTCAAGGAGTGCACTGATTGGTAGAGGCAGTGATGATGTCAGAGGTGCCATATGATCACAAAGGCACAATTACAGTGTGCCGCCAAATTTGAAAATTCGTCTCCACCGGAGTAGCTGGGAGGCTGCGACAGTGTTGACATCACGACCAAAGAGGGCAAGCATAGCAGGGGGCGTCAGACTGCTAGGTGGGCGTATGACCTCGATAATTCGAATTTTCGGATTATTCGAACTACACTACTTGGTCCAGCCACGCTCCATAGAGATCTGTGTATAAAAAAGCCCGTTAATTTGAAAGTGAGTCGGTTCCACTACGTATAATTCGAACTACGCGCCGCCATGTCTGGGCAGCTTGGCAAACAGCACGTGGCCAGAAAAAAAAAAAAGCACCTCTACATAGACGCTGCACACGTCCTAAACGGGGACAGAAGATGGAACCAGATAAAACTGGAAGAGCGGGTAAAGCCTAAATGACGCCATCACCGGCGTGGCGGCCGGCGACGCCAGAGGGTAGGGGTTGATGGCCGCGGTGGCGGCTGCCTAACTACCCTCTTTTCTGCGCAACCTCTAAAACTCGTAACTAAACACTCGTTGATTCGAGCCCTGTTAGTTCGGAAATACGGATAAGTACTGTCGGCGCAGTCCCAGCCAACGCCCATGAAAGGCTGTGACTTCGGACGGGCGCTACCAATTACGGGCGAAAACTTTTTTTTTTTATTTGCAAGTGTCGTCTTCCTCCCACCCATCAGTCGCCAATGGAAGCACATGGTCAGTTGCGATCGTGGCGCCGACTTTTAGCATCGTTCGCTGCAAAAGGAGTTTGCTGCTATCGCGCGTTCCAGTGATTGAGGAGCAGTAGACGGCCCAGTCGCCCATGGCACGATAAGGCGAACATACTGAAAATGAGGCTGGCACTCTGCCAAGTTCGCTTCCCTCCTTGCTAGAGCTATTGTCAAAAGGTAAACACACCGTGGTGTTATCGCTGCGCAGCATCTTGGAGCATTACCAAGAAATGCGTTGTAGACCGTGACGGTGCGAAACGGAGGGAAGCGTTAACGACTGGCGCTTTTTTTTCTCAAATTCTTAGGCAAAAATCTGGGTGGGTGGGTTCATTATGCGAGTGGGTTTGTTACGTGAGTAAATACAGTACGTATACCGAAATGCAAATGGTTCTTGTCAGTTTTTTCGCGGCCATTCGGTAATTCGAACATTGGATAATTCGAACTTTTTTCCCAGTCCCGTGAAGTTCGAATTAACGAGCTTTTACTGTACCTAACACGTTATGGCCGCGTACAAGATTTGAGCCTGTGGCAGTGCAAGCAAATCAGCTTCGCTGGCTACAGCAGCATTAGACCACTGGACAATTGTCGCAGCTGAACATCTCACGTGTCAACTGCAAGACTCTCACCCTGTGCTTTGGATGTCGTCTTCATCAGTTTCCATCCGTGCGCAGTGAATCCAGAACACAACACTGTCGCATTTTGTTGTGCATGGGGATGACTAGGCATTCGTTTTAAAATATAGGAGCAATTTGCAGTGTGCAGTCATCTGTTAATATGGTGAGCAGTAAAGGCAGCATCTGCTGCTATGAAAATTTTATTGCTCTATTTTGCGAAGACTTACTGCTCTTTTTCTCTTAAGAATGGCTCTTGTCATGGTGCCCACAATTTTCCAATTGACCAGAGAAGCAGGGACTAAATACCAGCTCTGAATTTTGAAGTAATACTTATAGACATTGGTCATTTTATAGTGCTGTCACACATGCGCCTCCATTGCTAGACTTCCTGCATTCGTTTTATTCTGTTGAACTACAGTATTCTTGAAGGAAAAAAATGAGATTGAAATTGAGAGACATAAGTTGACATATTGTTGACATAAGTGGCGTGCACTAAACCGCCTTTGCCACTGCTCTTGCAGGTCTGCAAGGAGTGGGACCTGCAAAAATTGGAGAGCCTTCACGATCAGGAGGACAACTTTGCGGGCATTGCAGAGTGTAAAATTATTGAAAGCTACAAGACTTCGGTGAGTCGCAGCTGTAGCACTGTGGCAGCTTTCGCTGTGGTTCTCTTAGTAATACGCGGATTGCCTGGTATACCAGGCTAGCGGCTTGCATTGAACATCAGTGTGCAGAACCAATAAATTTCAAGCTTGGCTACCTTAATCAGCGAGCATATTTTGTTTGGTAAAGGTGGCCAGTTTGAAGCTCGCAAATACTGAATGAAGTTAAATCAAAAATCTTTATTTCAGGGATAACATCATTGCCTAGTACAAAAAGCCTGCCAGATACTTCAAAAGATTGTCTCGCCACTCGCTGGCAGAACTACACCGTTTGTCAAATAAAGAGTCCAAAGGGTTTCCTTCTGGGCCATGCTGTCTGGCTTGTTATACATAACCAGGGTTCCAAATCTCTCGAATATGAAAGGCACTCTCATCCTTGCCTCTCCGAAACTTAGGACGTCCACGGATGCCACAAAATCTCTATATATGACTTGGAAGCAAACCCCTCAGGCTCGGAACTTTTGACAAAGACTATACATATATACAGTAGAAGGTTAATTAGGGAGTTGGGGGAGGCCTTTGTAATGCAATGAGTGTAGTGGGACTGCTGCTACCGCTGACGATGATGATGATAATGATGATAATGTACAAGTACTGTATGGAGCAGAAGTGTACTATACCACTCGGAACTTTGATTGGGTACTTGATTGTCGCACGAGTTTCCAGCAGCACCTATTGCCAAGACCAGCAAGGCACTGATCGTTTATATCTAGAGACATGTCGGTTTTCTCATTTCCATTCATGGCACTCCTCCTCAGAAAAAACAGCGGAAAGTTGTTGCAAGAGCACAAGCTATGCAACAGAGCATTGTATGCATACACCACTCTCAGAAGGCAAGCATATGCAATGTTTGAGTAGTGATTGCTCTGCATTGTTACTTTAGTGTGTATGCTTAGTATGTTCCGTTCAGTATGTGAAGAACTTTTGTCTGGTAACTGCGAGTCTAGATTACTGTGTTGCTCCTTTATATCCCATGAAATACATAGTACACAGAGCAAAGCTGACCATACAAATAAAATGTTTGCAATTTAAGCACAAATAGTGAGCCCACTTCCCCTCGTCATGTGCTCTTGCAGCATTGTGGTGCCTTCACACAGTGTTCTTGTGTATTACAAGAGAAAGACATGAGGGTATCATTAACTGTTGTCACTTGTTGCTACTTGCATAATTTAGTATCGCCTGTTGAAAACTAGTTTGTGCTTCTCTTATTTTGGGTTCAGAACTGCAGCAGATGCTAAGCGGTTTTCTGTGCTGCATGCTTAAAGGGGCCGTTCCACACAGGACCCTTAAAGGGGTCCTTCAACATTTCCACACAGTTTACTTGTGGAAATGTTGAGTGGCCTCTTTTTCATCAGATTGTGGCAGGGTATAAGCAAAAATTAATGGCTCTGAAGCAATGCACAAAAGTTCTGTGTGATATGTGCTTTGCATGTATTGCTTGTTAATTAGCAATGCCAGTGATTGCTCATGAACGTCAGCTTTTCAAGTTCACTGGTTGCTGTTTCAGCGTCCCGAGCAGCGGATTGCCTGCTTGCAAGCGGCTGTTGCCAAGTATAAGCAAGGCAGCAAGAAAGGAAGCAACGATTTCTGCGCAGCGGTGAGCAGTGAAAATGAACCCTGTTGGAATGGATCATGTGTTACTTTTGGTGCTGTTTTGACTCTACCTTTCAAATGAATTGTGTCTCTGATCAGATGCTGTCTTCAAGAAGTAAAGCTTACAACCGAATATTGGCGTATAAGATACAATTTAATGTGTCGTTTGCAAATGCTAGGGATGCCAACACCGTTAGAGGTCACTGTCCAATTTGTGAGCTAAATTTTATAGCACTCTATTCATGTAGCTCTGGAATATTTCTGTAGACAGTGCATTTTCAATAAGGGAGTAATTACTCATTGGCATCCACCCGAGCGCAGCCATACGGCTACAAAGGAAAGCTTTCCTTTGTAGCTTTCCTTTGTAGCCGTATGGCTGCGCTAGGGTGGATGCCAATGAGTAATTACTCCCATACTACAAATCTACTCCACCTTGGGCGATTCCCCTAAAAACATTTGACCAGTGCATTTTCACTTACTGCAATGTGTCTAACCTTTTTATGTCGCTGATGGCAGAGTTTCATCGGCCAAATATATGGCTTTCTAAAATGGAACTGACGCTTTAAACATGAAATTGGCCATCTGCCATGCATGCTGGGATCGGGAGGCTTGTTTTAAATACTGGCATCGGATAAAAAGCAAATTTTTCTTGAGAACGCGAGATGGGCTCGACACATCTTAAATATTTGCTGATTGTATACTTGAATAGTTGCTTTGTCCAATTTTTCTCTGTGTAACAGAACTATCAAAGCACTTTGCTTCAACTCACAATGGTCGGATTTCGATGGAGGCGAAATTCTAGAGGCCCGTGTGCTGTGCAATGTCAGTGCACGTTAAAGAACCCCAGATGGTCGAAATTTCCAGAGCCCTTCACTACGGCGTCCCTCATAGCCTTATTCACTTTGAAATGTTAAACCCCATAAACCAAACTAAAATTTGCTTCAGTAGTTTAAGTAAATCACCGTTTGCTTGGAATTGGTTTCATAGTGAAGAGCCAGTATTCACACCATGAGGAATGTTTGCATACCATCTAATGTGCTCGTGCTAGTATAATTGGTAATGATAATTGGCTTCAGCAGGCACTGCTGAAATCGGCATTTGACTTTGCAGTTCCTTGATGTTTTAACCACTAATATGAAACATCAGGACATGAAGATATAAGATGCTTATTTGCACAAGCTAGAGCTTTAGCCACTCTTCATGGCCAATCATTCATTGGTTCAACTTTCAACACATTTTCGCTTTTACCTTTGGCCAGATAGTGTGTGAATAGGCAAATATGGACGTGAGAAACAGTAATAAGGAGACGATAAAAATCATAGCCAAGTCCTGCTAAGCAACCTGCAGTGGTACTGTGATATTGTCTTGAGTTGTCTTTCCTGGACATGACAAGAAATGAATGCTTCATTTTAATGGTTGTTCACTGTAGCAAACTGAAGATCAGATGAGGTTGATGCGGTATCAACTGAAGCTCGAGGACAAGTTTCACGACAAGTTCCTGGACCTGTCTGTGCACGAAACCATGCAGCGGCTTATGGAAATTGGTGAAATGAAATTGGCCGAAGAGCTTTGCAAGGACTTCAAGGTGCCTGAAAAGAGGTAAGTTACTGGATATCTGCATTGACATTGTGGGAAATGCTGTCCCTGATTGAGTGTGCCTTTAAAGCTTTCTCGTGATGTATTGCAGATTCTTTGTTCTCACTTCGCTGAATTTAAGGGGGGACACTGGTCTTGAAAAAAAAATTTTTATTAATGAAGTCACAGTTACAAAATCTTCAGGGAATATGTATTTTTGTGTGCTGATTCTAAATATGTCACTTAATTTCATGTAAAACAATTCCTTGAGCACTTATGCACTTCTTATGCTAGTATTTTGCGGAGAGTTATGAAGAAAATTTGCTGCAGGAAACTCGCTGAAATGTATGCCATTGGGTTCTCTTGACACCAAGGAATACAGTAAGGGTGAAATTGTCTTCCTGCCTGTCATAGAACTAAAGTTATAGAGTTTTGAAGTTGTCGCTTCAGAAATGAGAAGTAAAATGTGTATTCCTGTTTCTGAAGTGGCAGCTTCAGTACCCTATTGCTCAAGTTCTATGAGAGCCAGGATTATAATTTTACCCTTATTGTATTCCTTGGTGTCAAGAGAACTCAATGGCATACATTTCAGCGAGTTTCCTGCAGCAAATTTTCTTCAAAACTCTCCGCAAAATACTTGCATAAAAAGTGCATAAGTGCTCAAGGAATTGTTTTACATGAAATTAAATGACATATCTAGAATCAGCGCACAAAAATGCATGTGCCCTGGAAATTTCATAACTATGACTAAATTAATAAAATTTTCTTTTCAAGACCAGTGTCCCCCCTTAAAAACTTTCAGCCACAGAAAATCAAGGGCTTTAGACATGCTCTATTCTGAGATATAGAGGTCTTATCGGACTCTTTAATATATAAAAATCTTGGGAAGCCTGAATACAACTTTTCCATTGTGCATGCGTTTTGGTATTGGCAGTAGGATTATCAGTATGTGATAATGTTGAGGCATTGCATAAGTTTTTGTTCTGGTTCTGGTGTGCTGGTTGTGGTACATGTGAACAGGAGGCTAATGTGGTGATTGTACCATTGCTGCTACGGTGTCCTGTGTGTGCACTGAAATGTATGTTTGGTGTGTAGGCATCAGGGGTGTAGCCAGGGGTGATTTTTCGGTATCAGAACACACCCCGAAATTTTCTGAGCGCTGCATCCCCCATCTCCCTCTCCTTTTGGCCCCCCTTTTTTTTTTATTTACACACTGCATTGATGTATTAAAATGTAAACACAAAAATAAAAAGACTGTCGGTTTTTTTTTCTTGAAAAGATTGGTGTACATTGTCACGGCTGTGTAATAGGAAGCAGAAGTTGTTACTGAAAAAAGCCATACTTCTCCGCTACCGCATGGAGTATGGCACTCCTTGGAGGCACAATTCACCCAATTAAACGTACCTTACGTCAGCCTACTTTTTCATCCTTTGCATTGTCTTTAAATGATCATAAACTATCGCGAAATTAAAAAGTGCATTTTTTAAGCACCTCTGTGGTCGGGCGCAGGTTCACATGCAAGGGTAGAAGTTTTGACAGATGCCATTTATTCCCAGTTGCACAGTTGCTGGCTTTGTTATAGAGCAGAAGCTTTTGTGTTGTTGTATATCACATGAAAATATTTTAAATTGCTGCGAATTTTCATACAAGCGTATTTTTTTTGTTTTTTTTTTTGCAAGAAAATAAATATTCTTTACCATTCAAGGCCTTGCAGTCGTGTGTACCCTCGTATTTTTATGCAGATATTACAGTGAATGAAACAACTGACCCTTTGGCTTTATTAAAGCAGAAAAATGACTAAGATATTGCTTGGATGCGGGCTCTCCTTCTTCTCATTGCTTTACCAGCAGCATACAACACCCCCAAAAAATATTTCTGGCTACGTCACCATAGGCATCATCAAATCGAATGTAAGAAGTTACTGAATTACTAGCTTCTCTTCAGGAGGAGGCCATTAGCAAGGCTCTACACAAATCTAGACCTGGTTAAGTATTTAATGTGCTCATTTTTAGTGCTGCTGGCCAGAATAAAAAAAAAGAAAACATGAATGAAAGGCATGCTAGCAATGCAGGTTTTCTGTGTTTAAATTGGCCTTTACTTCTTGAGGAAAGGAGATGGCGCAGCAATTGTCTGGCATCTTGGTGGACACCCGAATTGCACCATAAGGGAAGGAAGGAAGGTGAGAGTGAAAGAAAGAGAAAGATGTGCCTTAGTGGACGGCCCCAGAATAAACTGGACCATATGGGGATCTTTAACGTGCACTGACATCCCAGGGGCGCCTATTGCATTTCACCTCCATCGAAACGCAGCCACCGCTGCTGGGTTTGAACCCGGGAACTCTGGCCCAGTAGCCGAGCACCCTAACCACTGAGTCACCGCAGCGGGTTTTTTTTTTTTTTCTGTGTTACTTTTTGAAAGGAATTCTAATATTACCGATACCTTTAAAAAAAAAATGAAACTTTTTTTTTTTTGCAGATTTTGGTGGCTTAAAATAAAGGTACTGGCAGACAAGGAACTTTGGATGGAACTGGAGAAGTTCTCAAAATCCAAAAAGTCGCCCATTGGTTATGAGGTAATGTGACCGTCTCTAGTTGTGTGTTGTGTGCGGTGCTATGGCATGTAAGCTGCCGATGGCTCACCCGTGCTTGAAGCCTACCTACCCATGAGTGTTTTGCCGTCACTTTGTTTTGTTTTTTTCAGCCCTTTGTTGATATTTGTTGGGAGCACAAGAATAAGTTCGAAGCCCAGAAGTACATGCAGAGAGTCAAAGATGAGAATAAAGTCAGATACCTTGTGAAAATTGGGTATGTACCTGGACAGTTCTTATTTTACATCCAAGCTCACTGGTGTGGCACTGTTTTGTATACTCTGTTTCATACCATATCTACTCGCGTGTATAGGTCGACCACGAATATAGGTCGACCCCTAAGCATTTAGCTCTCCAAGAAATAAAAAAAATTATTCGAATATAAGTCGACCCATTGAACTAGCACTTTTGCTAGATTTTAACTGACACAAGTTTTTCATTCTAATATATGTGTTATGCGCAACTACGGCTTCGACATGCATGCCGGAGCTTTTGTTTTGATCACGACCCCTCTATAAATTATAATACACTGGCTTTGGTACCTGTTTAAACGCCAAAATATACTGCTTCCTAAGCTGTCTACCACGATAAGACTACAGAAATGAGCGAAAGAGCAATGTGGGTGCACACAGCGATTCGCTATGTGCTTCCGAATGATGATGATGAAGACTGCGACTCCGGGTGCCATCCATGGAGGGCACTTGGAGGCTCCTGCGCGCCTACATGGCCTTTGCGAACAAGCGCACCATTGCTCGCAGCCGGAGCAGATCGCAGGGGACATGGCGCGTGCATTTAGGTGGTATTCCCACCTGGGTCATGGAAAGTTTGAGTGCGGCACTTACAAGGATTTATTTTTTTTTAACATTTTTGTCGGGAAAACGGGGAGCGGCCCATACACGGGCGGGGGCCCTTACATGCGTTTATGTGGTGGTTCCGAACGTTTTTATTAGACTTGCGAACACTAATTTTTCCTTTATTTTTTATGTGTATTTACTGCGACCATACAAAGTATAGTTCCAGTATAGCTAGCGCTGCTTGAAACGGCGAGCGTGACAACAGACCTCCATTAGCTCACTACTTTTGCTCTCTTTGGGCACAAATATAGGTCGATAACTAATTATGGGCAACATTTCTGAAAAAAAAAAAAAAGTCGACCTATATGCGAGTAAACACGGTGTTACTTAGCAAGCAACACTGCCAAAGCTAGCACGTCTGTTCATGCAGGCTAAGTCCACGACCAAAAAGTAGTTCTCCATACAAGCGCAGTGACCAATGACATATTTCGTTGTGGCAAATCTCAAGCATCATGAATGGCAACCTCCTACTTTCCATTTTACCTCTTGCGGGGTTTTTTTGTCCTGCAACTCATCGAGACTTCTAGAAGTAAGAATGACATGCGGTGGTATGATATGTGGCTCGTGTTGTGAATCGCCTTATTTCATCCGCGCCTAAAAAGTAGTCCACGCTCGAAAATCATAGCCAGAGGGCCTGAACACTGAGCGCCTCACAGTTTTGACCATGATTTTCAGTGCTAGCTTTTCATTTTATACTGCTCTTTGTTTTTTTTTCCAAACACTCATTGAGGATTCGAGAAGAACAAAATATACACGGTGGAGTAATATGGTTTCACGGACGGAAAGGAGTATAGTGCGGGCCAGATGTGGTGTATTAAACTCCACACAAAAAGCTGTGGTGTTAAGTGTTCAGTTTTCTTGACAGTCAGGAAAAATTGTGTTGCACCATTGTGTCACTTATCGTTTGTAGGTAACAGTTGTAGAAATGAAAGTAATGTTTAAATTTCTACTAGGATTATTAGTGTTTCTGCATAAATTCTGTATACTATAGAATCATTCAGCTCAAAGTAGTTGATTATGATTAGTGAAAGGATGTCAGTTGTGCAGCCCACAGGAAAGGAGTGCAGATTTAGAAGCATAACTTATATGCGTTCTCAAGGAGAAGCAGTATTGCATCGTGTGATTGGCCTTGCGTAGGGGTGTGGCACATCTGCTGCAAAATCGGTCGTGTGCGGGTGGCATTGAACATGCCCCATTCCAGCATGCTAGCGGTGCTGACAGCCGAGAGAAAGAGGACGAAAAAAAAAGTGCTGGGTTGATCATGGGCTTCTTCAGTTCCACCATTCATTTGCACCATTTGTGGTTCATCAACATTGTCATCACACGGCTGCTTACATTTGCTTACCACATCGAATAAATTATTTTTTTTTAGTATATGAGACAGCTAATTTCTGGTTTCTTCCAATTCCTATGTGGAACGAACGAACAGAACGATAAGCAGGATATGACATAGAGGATTTCATCGCCCAGTGGCCGCCAGTGGCAACTATTGAACCCTGCTGGCATCTAATTTTCGCATCAGAAATGAAATGTGTTATTCAGTGTTATATACCGGACACTAATAAGCTCGGAAAGGCACTTAAAACAATTACCAAAAAACTTGCCAGAAAAATATGGACGGCTTGCTAAAGCGCAAACTAAAAAAAAATATTTTCTTCATTGGCCATGCCTTTGCTGCAGCTTCTGTAAAGTGTTCAGCCTGTGAAAATGCAAGAAGTTTGATCTCAACAGTAACAGGAATTCAAAAGGAAGTATTGCCATGAAAATGCATAGCTTTTTTTTTCCTCTCAAGGTGCTTGCGGAAGCTTCGTGTTGTTGTGTCGGTTGACTGATTCCACCAGAATGGTGGAATTCCATGAATGGTGCAAAGAATGCAAGGGCCGTCTTGAAGCACCCTGTCATAATGACTGCAGATCTGGGTGAGAACGGCTGTAGTCGGCTCACTGTGTTTCAGATTCGAATAGTAGTCTGCGCTTTTGAGTAATATACCAACAAAACAAAGCTCTGGCTGGTGCACAATGCTTTTTCGGTACAAATTGATGCAGGCCGATGGAAAAGGTGTCTTCAGCTGATTCCTTCACTGCTTTGGGTAGCGTAGCACGTAAACAGTGATTATTTAACGGTGACCACGGATGCTAATTTAGCATTTTTGTGTGACGTAGTGTCAGAGGTGCATTGAAACGCAGGAGGAAGGGTTAACTCTCATCACACTGAGATTCAACTGTACCTTTGAGTCCTACAAATTGTTCAAGTGGAGGCTGCTGAAATTAAAGCAAACTTGCTTTCACAGGAACCTGGAGGAGGCTGCAAAGGTTGCCTTTGAGCAGAAAGATGACAGTGCGTTGAACTTCATCCTGACCAAGTGCACAGCAGCCAACCGTGCAGTCAGTGAAAAAATTGCCACCATGAAACAGCAACTGGCCGGCAAACGATGATCTGTGAGCTGCTTTTATTTGCGGCATATTGTACATAGATGCTGGTATTAAAACCTTGTCTGTTTACTGACTTAACTAAAGATCTCTTTTATTGTAATGTTGCATTTTTATTTGTCACACACAGATTTTTACTTGCAAAACAAGATAAACCTACATGTGAACATTCTGGAGACCTGGTCGCAGTAATTCATGTTTTAACTGCTTGCAAGCAACTAAAACATGCAAGAAAACATTTCTAACGGTTAGTACACCAAAAGCACATGTCATTTCACCCTAGCTTGCTTCTTGGAAAAGAAGTGCTTGTTAGCTTTCACCCATTTGTGAATTGTTAAGTGATGTAGACATATTCAATATATTTTCTCCAATTACACGTGCACTTGCATAACAAATTCATCCCTTACTTTAATTACTAAAATTTGAGCAAAGTTTAATTGATCACAGTATGAATTTTACCCGATAAAATTAACACACCTCCCGAATCAGCATCGTTTTTTTTTTTTACAAACAGCTCCATTTATTATGCGAGCAAATATAGTAAACTAAAACATTTTAATTCATTATTAAAATATATGCATTTTAGAAAGAAATGGTACTCTTTTAACCCTGTGCTTGTTAAATATGATAGCTTTAGTGCTTATACATAGGGGTTGGACTTTTTAAATTTTATTTAACAATTTGGCAACCTTTTTTTGTTTTTATTTCAGAGCACAGTTTTTGGTTTATTTCGGTGATGTAATGTGGTATTCCTGCATGCATAGTCAAAAGTTGCTTGAAGTCCATTATGGCTTTTTTGTTAGCCTGAACACTTGGTTTAACTAATGAAAACACAAATGATCATTAATTACTAGATAAACATTTGTAAATGTGCTTGCAGAAGGAAATGTTATCACGAATAAAGTGTTGGAAATTAGATGATTGAACTGCTGGACAAAAAATGCAAGTAGGAGTTCATTTTTAAGAGGTGAATTGTCATGCTATTGCTGGGTTAGTGTGCTAAGTGGAGCGATAGGGCGAGGCATGGGGTGGTCTGCACGGTTACAATACCAATGGAATGCTGCAGCAGCCAAAACATGACATATTTTTATTGACATTTACGCATGGTTTTGAGTGTCCTTGCGTGCAATGGAGAAACCTGCTTAAAAGGCAGCTGAAGTGGATTTAGGTTTCGGTGAGTTGAAAAGGGCCGAATGTGTGAAACATGCAGGTGAAGCCTGCGAAATCATTTTGCGCGACCATTTGAAACGGTGACATAATCTCCGAATAAAGTAGCGTCGGCGCTGAGGCTTCTTTGCAGTGCACAGCGAAGGCCAGAGGTCCCGACACTGACGCCACCACGTATGATGGTGTTGGGTTTCCAGCAAAGAAAGTATTGTTTCATGGAAGAAAACCAATGGCATCGAAGGTGAAGCTCACGAAGCATTGTTTGGCGGCATAGGACAACGCACAGCAGCATGCAGGCGAAGGCAGCGGACATATGAAATTTTGGTGATACTGATGTCACTATGAATTTCCCCGCACTTCTGCAACATATTGAGGAGAGGCATGAACATCGTCGCGATTTTAATCGATTATTTTACCATTTTAAATGCTAGTGCAAAAATGCTTTGCATGCTTTACCTAGAAGCATCATAGATTTGAATTCTTGTATAACCTCAAATTCTCAAAAAATCATTTCAGCTTCCCTTTAACCAAGTAACTGCAAGTGGATGATGATGGTGAACAGCGCTACACTAGTAGACAATGCTTGGTGATGGGTTCCTTACAGTCCGCAGAGGCATGCAAGTTAGCCGAGCAATATCCCAAACGGCACACCTCAGGACTTCAGGCTGGAGTCCCATGCTTACATGGTCACTGGCCATTTTTCACTATGTTTAAGAAATCAGTATGGCCCTCCGGCTTATATAAAAAAAAATAGCTCCTTTGAAGGACGAATGTGTTTTCTTTTCAGTTGTATGCATTGCTGATAGCAATTATTGTTGGCACGAATGGAGTGAGCGAAAAATGGAGTCTATAAAACTACCTTTGTTCAACTTGCCTGCTTGTATGCACAGTTTTGGAAAATCTGCTGCACAAAAAAGAGCTGCTACACCATATAAATTAAATGTATATCTCGGTAACTGGAGAGCAGCTTTTGCTTCCAGTGGATGGTTATTTATAACCGATGCTCTGAAAAAGACCAAAAATGATACCTATTAGAGGCCCAATACCTTCTGGTCAAATTAACACATCTCAAGCGTATTTGGCACATTTGTGGATCCCAGCTTTAATTCTCTATCACTATTTCCAAGCAAGAACTGCAATCGCAGAACTGCAGAACTAATTATTGTGCTCAAGCAGATTTTATTGAATGCCAAATCCAGTTTCTGCATGAAAAACCATATTTGCAAAATGTTGCCAGATCAAACAATTATTACCGCAGAGATTACAACATATTCTAAAACCACTTCAGGAATTTTTCCTCACTTAATTCACATTTAATCTCGCTTAACCTTTGTTGCCGAAGGCATGGCTTCATGTTAGTACGAGGTTGAACATTGCCTGGCTGCAAGCAGCAATGTCTCATGGTGTAGTACTGGTCAGCTTTTTGAATCACATTGTATCAAGCATGACCCCACAGTAGCAAACACTGCTCCAAAGTTCTGCATTCCTAACTGCAGCTGCAATGTTCATTGAATACTTTCACATTTACATGTGCACGGTCCTGGTAGGTCTACCAAGGATGTAGGAATGCTACTACAGGGCTGCCAAATGGATTTCTCATCAAATCTTTATACCATATTTACTCATGTAATGAATGCATCTCACACTTTGGCTCTCAGAAAGTGCCAATTTTTTTTTCCTTGCATAATAAACTCGCCCCATTCTTTTGGCTTGCAATCTGCTGTTGACAATAGCGAATGCTAGCGGGCACCTTTTATTGCATGATGAAACATTAAAATCAGAGTAGTAGGCTTGCTGACCGGCCTCTTTGCCCTTCTTTTCATGAAATTTCTCTCTCTCTCTCATATACGGAGTCCTGCAAAGCACCAGTGATCGAATGTCGAGACCAATGTATAACACCTTGCAGGATGAACAGCAAATAACTGCTCCGCAAGGAATCCAAGAACTACTATAAACCACGCCCGGTCACAAAGGGTTCCTCAATTCGATCAGCCATATTAGGTATTGTAGTAATTTGCTGCGGTTGGGCTTCATGCTGAATACTCCTGGTTGCGCTAGAGTAAACTGTAGTTATGCTCGTGGAAACCGTGCTTTAGAGTGCATTTTATTTATAATGTTGAATTTATTTAATTTATAATCGGTTGAAGTATTTAATCCATCAGACTACTGTTTGTGCCATTTGTACTGTTTAAAATATTTTCTTAACCTTTATACTGCGTAATGAACATACCCCCCTCCCCAAATTTTCAGATTTTGGGGGGAGGGGGAGAATATGCGGGAGGAAAGTGCGTCCACTATGCGAGTATTTGAGTAAATACGGTAGTTGTAAAAAAAAATAATAATAATAAATCTCAGTCAAGGGCTGAAACTTGGGAGTAACACCATACTGGAACTGTCAGCCTACCAACTGACACCAAGAGTTTAAAAGTGACTGAGCCTCACCTTGCCCAATGGCAGTTGTGTTTGGGAGCTTAGTAGAACGGTTTGGTTCGGTTTGGTTTATGGGGTTTAGCGTCCCAAAGCGACTGAGGCTATGAGAAACGCCGTAGTGGAGGGCTCCGGAAATTTCGACCACCCGGGGTTCTTTAACGTGCACTGACATCGCACAGTACATGGGCCTCTAGAATTTCTCCTCCAAAGAAATTCAATCGCCGCGACCGGGATCGAACCTGAGTCTTTCGGGTCAGCAGCCGAGCGCCGTGACCACTGAGCCACCGCGGCGGCTTTTGCCCTGGCGAGGCAGTAGTCCTACATTAGACCCTAGACAGCACAAATTTTTCAACCACAAATATTTCAGAAACCTTTGTTCTTTCCTTTGCTGCCACACAGTTCCCCTTGGGTGGGTGCTAACAGTAACTGCTCCTATGTTTTATTCCGTGCCACCGCGGGGTGGAATTCTCCCAACTTATTCGAATCGAGAAAATGGTGATGACTGAAGAAATAATGTATGTTAACAGAAAATGATCTTGTACACCTTCCTTGCTGGAAGTTTCAATCATGCAGAAAACTAAGGTAACTGCTGAGGATAAACTCAGGCGCACCCGATTTGTGAACAGGTAAAAAAATTGTTCATTTCTAGATGCAGTGTTTACAGCTTCATTATTGCTAAAAATAATCTGGGATACAATCCTGAATATGAAACAGGTTTCAACAACAAAGAAAGCCTATTTCTAGCTGATTTTTAACATAAGAAATAACACCTAATTTAACCCCTCCTCTACCTACAACTCAGCATCATAGATCCCCATGCGCACTGAATGGTCAGGACAAGTCCACAAACATTCAAACATGAAAAAGAATTTATTGATCAAAAAAACAGCACCAGCATGTCTTAACTATGACAGAAAGTGAAATATAAATAAAAGCTAATCATTTACTGACAGGCTGCATTGCAGAAAAATTTCATAACACAATTTTCCACATGCAGCCAGCAATGCTTATTTTTGGTACTTGGTTTTTAACGATTACTCAGCTGATCAGTGCTTGTTTGGTGCTAAATGAACAAAGTAATAGACATCCACGTTCTATCAATAGCAAGCACAGTTGCTAAAACAATCAAGTTGCAATACAAGGCAGTCTGACGCATGCTGCATATTGGAGTCCATGAAAACAACACTGCTGTCTCAACCACAGGAAACGAAAGACAGAAGACAACAGACGTCCTGGAAAAACTCTTCACTGCACACACATAAACTCTCTCCTTTGAATGAATCCTCAGGCAATTCAAGCACAAACAACAACACGCCAAACTCCTCTCTCTCGCTTCAACAAACAATGCCATCACACCTTCAAGCATACACACAATTGATTGTTTCCTTTCTCACTCGCCTATCTACATTTGCTTTGTAAAAATGACTTCTCCATTCCTCAAGCACTCATTCCCTCAATGTTTTGGTCTAGTCTATGGAGCTCACACAAAACTAGAAACGTACCACCCTTTGATGCATCACCACTCGAAACCACGAAAGCCCCCGGTGTGCACACGTGGACTACAGCCACCAGGGCAACTCGGTGCTACGTCGAGTAGGCGTGCACACGCAGTCGCAAGGTTGATTTCGGAGGCTACACTCGTTTATCACTCATCACTGCTCTGAACACATATGATCATCACAAAAATGTTGGTGCAAGAACTTGTGCTATGGCTTTTTCTTTCTGTGAGCAACTCCCCTCCGCTTTGGTCACTGAGCTCTCCAGCTGTAACACAATGACAAGGCTGGTCTTGAGGTGTCTTGGTACCAAGTAACAACTGCTGTCCCTTACTGGTGCAGCTTAAACTTAGCACCAACTTGCTCCTTTCTCGACAGCTGTGATGATGATTGCGTTAGCTCCTGAAAAATCTGTTGACAGCAAACAACGCATTCACAGCCGCCTCACATTAGCATATTATCATATTCTGTGGCAGAACTTATCGGTAAATCATCTACTGTTCTCCGAAATTAATGATCAGTTGATTAATAATCTTTTACTTCTGAAATGGGAGCTTTAGTCTCACCAAAGCATCGAGCCATACCAGCCAATATTAGTTCGTGCAGCGAGCGAAAGCTGGCATAGTACAGAAAACATACCACGTTTACATGCAACTGGTGGTTGAGTTTGCATAAAAGCAGCTTGCATGAAGCATTTAAGGAGTTCCGCTTTTTCTTCAGCCTGACAACATGCAACGGATTCGCAAAACAACTACTGCCATTGCAAATCTGCCATGTTGAATGAGTCATGACAAATTCTAATTGGTGATCTGAAGCACATTTTCTTTCTTCTTTTCATTCCGCAAACTAAAAAGTGTGCTTCAATGCCTAACTCCGATGTAGTTCCTGCATTCCAATAATTAAGTCGGAGCAACCAGCTTTGTTGTAGATCACCTTCACTGGCATGCTTCTATTGCAATCATCAATATGAATTATGGAACACTTAAGTGGACTTCATGCATCTTTGCGGGTTCAGAGCAATGGATATTCCAAATCACCGACTGGAATTCACCATTAACTGCATGTATTACTATGATGACATGATAGCAAGTGATTCAGAAAAATGCAGTTCTGAAGAATATGGGATGCACACGTAAAAAACCAAGAAACGAGCCAAGCCAGGGTCACAATGATGAGTCTCATTCTTTTCCACCTTTTTCCAAACAAACATGCAGCTGAATTTTGGGTTTCAAGGCTCACTCCTCATGGGCCGCCGCTCAAAAACTTTGCAGTGCAAGCCAAGCTGTTTGCAATCAAGAATTCCTAGATCAAATACATGTACCTATAATCCGACAAGAGAAAAGTCATACTTTCAGACTCCGCCTCAGTGCAGTTATTTTTCACCAGCTCTTCTGAATACAAACAGTCTAAACCCACAATCACTTTTCACGTTTAGATGACTGCAGTCATACTATAATCATGCACCTTAAAAATAACGCCACATGAAGCGTGACGGCAACCTTCACTAATTAAATTTTCAAAAAACCAGCAAACTCCTGTGATGACCAGCACTGCCTTCTAGTCAGCCAAAGTAACAACTTGAACATGTCTGGTATTACATTCGAACAAAAACATTTCTCAAGAATACTTGGCAGCAGCTATTTGTTTGCTCAAGGTATTTGCGAATCCTCCAAAAAGCTTGACTTAATTTACACACTGCATACACTGTGCTGGTGTGCTTCACATGTTATATTAAAGTGAAAAATTTTACTGCTGAGAAATGAGCCTTAAAAATTAAGTATTCATTCAGTGTTTTCCAAATCAGTGTGATTCCGCAGATTTGCAAGCAACAGAAGTTTTACCAGCCTCATGCGAGAACAGCTAGAGCAGAATGAACACAACCCCTAATGGACGGTTCTTGGATCATCAAATTTATGTCATAATGAACAGGCTGTGGCAAATTCCATGAGATAATAAATCACATTTCTAGCAAGATCATTATCATAGCAACATTAGCATCATTAGATAGCAAGCAGAATCATTTGAGAACTAATAACTGCTTCAGTGTATGCACACACTGGTTCAAAACCTGCAACTGCAAAATGAGGCTGGCCTCTCGCAAGCTCTCTTTCATGTAGGCATGTTTGCAGAACATTCCATATACACGAAAACAGTCAGGGTCACGATGCATTGCTTATTGGAAATCTGTCCTCACACAATGCCTTTCGTGTTCCTCGGTGTACAAGTTGCATCAATAATATGGTTTGCAGCCCATCGCAAGTACAAATTTATCGAGCAAGCACAGACCAATCAAAGGCAAAAACAAATGTATAATGAATTCACGTGCACAATGAACGTGTGAAAAGGCGACATGCACAAAGCAGCTAGTTTGTGACAATTGACACAGCATCCATGAGCAATACCTCTTGCCCAACCAGAAATTCTAAGCCATAGCCTAAAAGCAAGTCATCCTTTTTTCTGTTAAGGGCACAGTCTCCGTTGCTCTCTATTGAAAAGACCCTGGTGCACACAAACCTGTGTGTTCTGCCCACTTCCAAGGTTTCATATTTCTTTTTGTTTCAGCGTTATGCACCCTCCACTCAGTACTACTGTCGAAGCTAAAAGTTTGCGGGGCCTGTGAAAGATCCAATAGACCTTTGCAAGGAGCTGTCCAGTCAGCACTTGAATGCTCAGCTCAAGTAATGCATCCATCCATTCCAGGATGTGCACTCTTCACTAGTCCCGGCATCCCACAAACTTCTGGCGCTAAGAGTACTTCTGAGCAAAGCATTCAGAAGATGCAAGTGCATAATGCAATGAGCAGCAGCAGCAGCCAGAAAGTTGCATCAATTTGAGGCTAGAACACAATGAGCACTTATGCTTTCTTCAGGTTGTGCTGGTAATCAAAGGTGTCCAAGTTTTCAAGGCATCATTCACTAATTCACTAATGAAGCTGTGCAATTAGTAACTCCTGGAGCTCTTTCTTTCTCACTAAATGATACGCTAGGAACAAGAAGTGGGTGACATCGCCACTTTCCTGCACCTGGATCGGCTTGCACTCGAGACAGTCACACAACCTCACCACAAACAACAACACAGCTGTGGCAGTATCCTTGGTGCAAACACACACACGCATGCTTTTCATAAGGCAAGCCCTCTGTACAGTAGACCCTGTTGCAATGACATAGTGCCAGGAAGAGTGTGCCATTTGGTGGCAACACATCTTCCCTTCCCCGGATGACGCCAACCGCATAGCATAACCGATGGCATTCTGCTGACGAGGACTCTTCCGCCACATGCGATCTCTTGCTGGTGTCGGCACTTTACTCAAAACAGGAAAAACCTCATCACACAGTTATCACAGCTTCAAGACTTTCTTCCTGTTTTAGATCAACCCTTCTCTGCTGTTTAACCATTCAGGAAGATTTGAGAACCAAAGGCTTTTTTTTTATTTTTAACCTTTTTTTTTTCTTTTCTGGTTTCACACAGCTATGTACAAGACAAAAAACACACGATACCGCTTCTATCACGACCAAAACGCCAACCAGGAACTGCTTCCGGAGTTGTACGGATCATCAGCGTTGGCTTCGCTCGGCGTGCACAAACTAGCACAAGACGGACAGCACAGCAATGTTGATGACATGACCAGGAAAAGTGCCCTGTGGACGCAGAGATCACTTTGATCACTGGCAAACTTGGATGCTCCTTTCAGGCTGAAAGTACTAGGAACCTTCCCTGCTCGGAGTGATGAAGAGTATACCGTACACAACCAAACCAGAAAAACCGCCATACAAACACGCCAACAGTCAGTATGCATGCTTGTGCTACCTGCTGACAGAGAGACAGAGATTCCTAAAATGAAAAAAGCTTCTAGCCGCAAGCATGCAAACTACAACCCAGGTAAATTGCACAACAGAGTATGAATAGGCAAGCGACAAAACAATATGCGCAGGTGACTGACCCGCACCACTGTGCAATGTCTATCTCGGGGTATTTGGTTAATTAATCGTGGGCATATCTCTATCTTGAGCCCGTCTGCTTCATGGTGCTGACAATTTCAATGATTTCCTGAGTTATGGATGAAAGCTTCAACTGCACAGCACATTTACTGCAGATGACTGTTGTTATCTGCAGCCAACCATAAAGGTAACCCCTTGCATTCTCTCTTTGCAGCCTAACGAATTTTCGTGACAAAACCTGTGCCTTTGAGATGAAGCGAAGAAAGATTTAAGTTTGTACATGCGTATTGGTGGGGGATGCCCCACCAAATTAGAAACTAAATATATAAACTGATTCTTTTTCCATTTGCATTTCACTGGGCTGCTAATAAAGCTGCTGTTGCAGACAGGGATACGCAATACTGGTCATTATGCTATATATAATATATGCTTACATTTTATATATATATATGCATATATACATACATCTACGCAGAATTCGGATAAAAATTAATGGTCACTGAAGCTTTCACCTGTTCAGGCATTGTAGCACGCTAGCTTCCTGAGCTATGTTTTGCAGCTTCCTGGCTGATGAAGCCAAACTCCAGACAACACTGTTCCGAGATATGCGCCTATCTTGCACTGTTGTTATGCCCGTTTCAAAGAACAGGAGTCAGTCAGCTGACTTTGACAATGGTCACAGCTCCTGAAGGCGAAAATAAAAAAAATCTGAGGCCTTTTTTTTTTCCTCTCAGGTTCTCGGCTGTGCAATGCACATGTGTTTGAAATGATTTTGGATTCAAAGACATGCCCCACATATTGTTAGCAGAAAGGGTGCCGACATAGTGAGCAAAGCAGGAGTTCAGCAACAGAACCATTTGACCAGTAGCAGTATTTGCACATTTAGCCCATTTACTTGCTTTGAATGCTGATTCAAACAGCTGTGGAAATTAACACAATGCTGACACTGCGTTAGTACAACGACAAAACAGTATGCAAATTGTGCGCTTAGCTAGGTAGTTCATATTGTCAAAGAAGAAAGAGGGGGTTTGGGCTGTTGCGACGATGATGGTGAATCAAAATTAGCACAGAAGGAGCCGCACATACGGCAAACAACACAGAACACTTCTGCACTGCTGTCTAGGAGTCTATTCAAGCCAAAACCGTAACAGCAGGCCCATAACCTTTACACAGAAAAGACAGCTCTTGAGGAAGAATCTCCGGGCAAAAGCTAGAATTCATAACCAAAAATAACTGTGCGTCTTTATGGCAATAGCGTCTTAAAAAAGTAACAACATCAATAGCATATTACCCATGCCTTGATAACTTGTATGAGACTGACATGTCTGCCAACAGCCTCATATTCACCAACTCGTACTAGCAATTGGGGGTTGTCGTTGGCCAACCAGACCAGGGGACCAGCACTAACCGCTGACAACTTGAAGCAGGTGGCATGTGCTGCTGACATGTGAGGACTTGCGAAGACACATGCAGCTGAGAGGCAGGTGACATGTGCAGCCGCCTTAACATGTTGAAAGCTAAAAATTGCATGAGACATAGGTGAGAGTTACCGCTCTCTATAAGTGTGGCAGTGCCTTTTCAGCTGACAGCTCCTCTTTTTTTTTTAAACACCAAACTCTTACTGCGTCACAGTGAAAGAGAAAAAAAGAGTATCCCACATTTAAAATGAGTGTTCCATAGATGCAAAGCTGTTTCAATCCCACTCACTTGTTCCAAGTTTACTTCATGACTCCTTCACTGCAGTCAGAAAGACTGGACTGAAAAGAGAAGGCTGGACTCAGAGCCCCGTGGTGATGGATGAGGCTCCAGGCTTTAGCATACACATCCAGCACATCTCAAAGCTAACCAACACCACAAATAGAGATGTGGCTATTGTAAAAGACCACACCTTCCCCTCCTCCCCACCTCAACCCTGGAACCTCACCTTGAGGCATATAACAGTAAGTTTCAGGCAAAGCCAGGTATTACACCACGTTCATGCTATGGCTGCACTGTCTTGTTCTTTTCAATTACTATGAAACAAAATTTGCAACATGCCTCTCAAAAAGGTGCCGTAGCATGAGAAAGCTGGTCAAATCTGTGACAGTCAGCAAGAGGAAGATAATTTAGTGCTGAGCTACTTTGCGCAACCTGTTTGAGTGCCTCAGCAGCTGACAGAAAGAAAGATGAGGATAATGTTGCTGCACATAGTCTTCTGCACCTTATGTGGTAAGAATTCTGTCATCAGTTGTGCAGTCACCATGAGTGCAGTAACCCCATAGCTTGGTGCCAGTTGGTCACACAAGGCATTGGACAAATGAAATGAACGATGGAGGTTGCACGGTGCCAGCGGTCAGGCTTCCCTCGTGCCTGCCTGCTGCTGCTGCTGCTGCTGCTGCAGGGCTGCCACAGCCTGCTCGCTGGCTGTCAGCAGCAGCGACGGTGGATGGTCACCTCCCTTGGGCTGCAGGTACGTCCGCAGAGGCAGCGTGGTGGGTCTTGGGAGCCTGCCCTCCTCCTCGCCGTCTCTGCAGTTGTCATTGATGTCCTTGCTCTGCAGGAGCGGAGACGTCTCAGCGTCTGCAGACACAGGCCTGACCCGGCAGCCCCCGTCCACCATCTGCACCTCTGTGTTGACCGGCAGCTTCTCTACCCAGATGGCAGTGCTTCGTGTCTCGGTGAGCGCACAACTGCCACCTTGGTCTCGGCTTGCTGCCGCTGGTGCCGGGCTGTCCCTCGGACGGCGCCCAAACAGTCCTCGCAAAACACGCCGTCGCGGTCGGTCGACACTTGTATCATTGGGAGTCTTGTTGTTGCTTTTTCGGAACATGCTTCCAAAGGCGTGGTTCTTTTCTGGGGGCTTCTTGGCAGTGGCTGGCAGTTTGTGTCCATTGCCTGCACCAACAAGGTGCGGCATATGATCACCCTCCAAGAAAAAGCTTTCTGCTCACAAAAAAATTTACTCGAACAAAGCACTTCTCCAAGCTACAATTTGTGGGACCAATTAGTTCAACCCAAAAAATTGCTTCAGTCGTTCTCTACTTGGCTATTTGACCAATTCAGTTTGTTCATTCAGTGTATCTAGATCTGCTGAAGCTTCATGTTGCCTGCTGACTGGAGCAGGTTACTTGCAGCTATAACAGGAAACACCGAAGGTAAACCTCCTCTATGACTGCCAACTGCAAGCGAGAAAAAGCAACATGCCTGCTTTCTAAACAAGTAAAGCTATTTGTCTTCACAGTTGCCTGTAGTCAAACCCACCTGGTAGGTTTGGCTGCTTGGGTATGACAGTGGAGACGTGCACTGCATTCTGCACGAAGGGGATTGGATGGCAGGTGCGTGTGGATCCCCCCAGCAGGTCTCCAAGGGCCAGTGCCACACTGTTGTCTTCAGCCGAAGCAGTGATGGGCGTTGTGGACATCTCATTGAGCCGTGTGTAACGGGGCAGCCCTTTACCTCGCCCAACTGCGTCCTGCTCGAGCAGCGTGTTACCACTGATGGCCACCTGGGAAAGATAACCAATCAGGGTGCACATTGTTGATCAGGGTTATAGCTACATAACGCAGTTAAGTCTGACTTTAGTCTGACTATAGAATGAACTAAAAACCTGTTTCACTCATTTATTGCGAAGTACACTACGTTGGGGAACTACACGATCTTTCGGGCTGAATATAAAGCAACTGACACTAATCTTAACTTAGTCTTCGAGGGACAAATTTAAATCATGTGACGACTCAAACATTTCTGGGCATACATTTTCACGAGAACTTAAATTGGACACAGCACATAAATTATTTGAATAGGAACACAGCGAAAACTATGGAAATGCTAAATAGATTTAAGTTTATGCTCCAAATGTGGTTCAAGTGCCAGCTTTATTATATCGTGATTAACTGAAAATTACAATGCTGCATACTACTTTGGGGCACTACTACCAAAGGTAATTTGGAACATCTCCATATTCTACCAAAAAATTCCGTTGTATTCATAGAAAATGCATATTTATGAGAACATGCACCTGCACTGTTCTTAAAAAATGAAATACTTACAATTACCAGTATATTCGACAACGCCTAGCATTGAACATATTCACACATATATAAAAATTGATCAGCATTCAGAATGCACCTATAATTTTATGAAAAATTCATTCGTTAAGAAAAAAGAACTTCTTATGAGTCAAAGTCAATAGACTACCAGATCCCTCTGCTTTTGGATCTATTTTCAGAACTTGTTGACATTGCAGCGGATGTAGAGTCATCATGTATTTTTAAATCACGGATAAAAAGTACTTCTGGATGAACTAAAATGACCTGCCTCTTCAACTGTTAGTGTTTTGTGTGTACTACCGCGTTTCTTCTTATGCTTTTGTTATATAACTGTGCAACTTGCCTTTTGATACCATAATAATTTAACCGATCATGCAAGGTAATCTTTGTGCGAAGAGAAATTCTCTTGTATGCTGTAGTACTTATGATTTGAGTTTATATAATGCCCTGATCACATTACTTCAATACTTTGTTTTCTGCACGTGATGAGAGGTACAATGTAATTTCTATACTCATTTCTTGAATGGCTTTTGTAAAGCACTGAGAGTGCAATATTTCTTGCTAGGAGGCGGGGCCTTGCCAGGCATATTTTGCCCCTTTCCTCGTCTACCTTGGTGGAATGTTCCTCGCGTAATCTTTCTTGTTTATGACGTATACCTGTTTTCTACCAAAATAAATACAGATACAAATACAACAACAAAATTCAAGGGGTGTGAATCGTTCGCTGTCAAAGCCACTATTATGCTGGAAGGAAGGGGGGGGGGCATGCATGCATCTAGCACCTTTCCGTGTTCATTCTCATAACTGGGTCTGTTGCAGCACATGCCTTGCTGTCATGTCACAAGCACCCTCCTGTGACACTGCCTACAATGTCTTAGCAGCTACAGTCCTAATAGCGCAAAGTAAGGTATCTGGTCAAATGTTAAGGGGAATCCCCCAAGGTGGAGTAGATTTGTAATAAGGGAGTAATTACTCATTGGCATCCACCCAAGCGCAGCCATACGGCTACAAAGGAAAGCTATACAGCTTTCTCAGAAACTTCGTAGTTAAAGAAAAATTCGTCCTGGTCCGGGGTTCGAACCCGGAACCACCGCCACACCGGAGCAGTCGCTCTACCAATTGAGCTAACCGGGACGGCAAGCTTATGGTAGGGCGAGAGCGAATTGATCAGTAACTCGAAGTGGGAAGAGTGTTGGTCAAATGTTTAGGGGAAGCTACAAAGGAAAGCTATACAGCTTTCTCAGAAACCGTATGGCTGCGCTTGGGTGGATGCCAATGAGTAATTACTCCCTTATTACAAATCTACTCCACCTTGGGGGATTCCCCTAAACATTTGACCAACACTCTTCCCACTTCGAGTTACTGATCAATTCGCTCTCGCCCTACCATAAGCTTGCCGTCCCGGTTAGCTCAATTGGTAGAGCGACTGCTCCGGTGTGGCGGTGGTTCCGGGTTCGAACCCCGGACCAGGACGAATTTTTCTTTAACTACGAAGTTTCTGAGAAAGCTGTATAGCTTTCCTTTGTAGCCGTATGGCTGCGCTTGGGTGGATGCCAATGAGTAATTACTCCCTTATTAAAGTAAGGTATCTGTCAGATACCAGAGGAGCCACCAGAAATTTTCTCCCAAGGATTCACTGCTTAGCGTCTCACAGAAATGGCCACATTCAAGATATCCTTCAAGGTTCACAGCAGCTTAATTGGACTATAGCAAAGCAACATGTATGGCTCACATAAGGTTCCCATCTAGCAAAAGTCTCATCGGGAAAGCACAGCAATATCAGTTGAACAGTGTTACATTATATGTGAGAGAAAAATAGACTGAGATATACACGGAATCAAAACGGGCAGCCAATAAAGTTACTGCACACTTATTGCCCATTTGTCTTGCACAAAGCAAGACAAGACAAAAAAAAGATAACTGTTTGGCTACCTTTCATAATGACAAGCAGTACCCTCATCAAGACAGTGAAAGGATCAAGCTGCTGCACATCATTAATGCTTGTTAAAGAAAATCACCCAAATGTGAGAATCTTAAAAATGTGTGAAATGAGCAATCAACACATTTCAGCTGACGCAATCCTTAGCCAAGCTTAATTAATTCTTTTCGAAGAAGCGTCTCCATCTCTGTCTGCAAGTGGACCATCATCCAGACTACTTTATAGCACCTTGCTGTGTCATATTGGTGCAGCCCATCCGTTTTAAGCACCGAGATCCTGTGCCGAGCACTCCAACCAGTGTGCATTGGGTGTGCATACCTCTTCGGCAGGCTCCATCATGAGGTTTCGCTCGAGGCACGGGTTCCTGCCTTGGTGTGGCTGCAAGGGCATGCTGGGCAGGTGCACCACGTTGTTTGTGACGCTGTTCTTGGGCTGACCGCCCCCATCTGAAGAAAGGCTGGGCGAGAGCAGCGTCTCAGCCGTATTTTCGCTCTGCTCGGCGTCCCGCTGTGTCACAGCCAGCCCGGAGAGGCCCCCGCTGCCCCCCAGCAAGCACAGGGGAGGCCCCCGCGGCTGCTGGGGCCACGTGGCATTGATGGTCGGGCTCACTCCTGCTACGCTCAGACCCGCTGCGAATGTACACCCACACGGACACCTCAGGCAACAGCTCCACACTTGCAAAAGTCAATACATGCAGACTATTTACCGCCCAAAATATGTACTTCCAAATGTAATGATGTTCACATAATTTGAGTGAAGGCTTTAAAAAAAGCTCTGCACACCATGTGGCCCAACTCAGAGTATTTCTTAAAATTTTGCCTAATTACTTAATTAGGCCAAGTTAATTATGACCAATTTGTAAAAGTAACATGTACCTCTGCTTTTGCTTTATCGTATTCTACCGCCCTCAACCGTGCTTTGAACAAACGAAGAGTGCACATTAAGCATACTGAAGTGAGAGGCCAATTCCACTTTCAGCATAGGCCTGAAAGTGTGTCAGCACCTTCGCTGGAATATGAAAAGCATGCTCTGCCGTCTCTGATGAGTGAAAGGCAGGCCACCGATAGCCATTTGTGCCAAAGCTTTTATTCAGTCATCACAGAGACAAACTAAAAAGGAAAAGGAAGTGGTGAAGTCACATAGATCAAGATAGCCTTTGTTTTATTTTCTTTTTTTATCAGTCTGCAGCCTGTTGAAATGGTCAACCGCAGATCACTTCGGTACGATCAGCCTGGACTTTCGTTCGTTGAAAGCTTGTTTGGGAGCATAACAATATGACAGTGCAAGAGCACAGGCACCTTTTTTTTAATATAATGTGTAGGCTTCCTTTAACAGCCAGGGGGAAAAAAAAAACACGAAGAACGTATGTTGCTAGAAAAAACTCAACTTCCTCTACAACTTAACAAAAAGCCCTTAGGCATAAAATGGCTGTTACAAATTTACACAATAATCTTACCCAATTAACACTTAGGCGGAATTCAAAATACAATAATTCAAAATACAATCAAATACAAAATACAATCATTCTAATACAATCAAAGTTGCACCACACGACAGCAAATAGTATGCCATTGGTTTCAAGCACCTGTGGTGTGTGGCACACCACTTTCCTTTAGGCCTTGCCCAAAATTATGTAAAATATTCTGTAATTACTTCTCACCCTAAATTCCTGTCCCTGTGCGTGGCGGCGCATTGGCAGTTTTAAAAATGCCAGAAAGTTTTAAATATGCAGTTTTAAACACGGCTTAACAAACATTCCCCATGATTTCAAAAGCCAGGACCACAATTACCTTTGTGTCTCTCCCATAGAACAGGAAGCTCAATGAGGCGCTCTTCCACACAAACTGCTGTCAGCCGAGCTTCTGCATCTTGGTCCCAGCAGTCTTCTATTGTTTCCTTGAGAGCACGCACAGCCTGCATATTCGCAACAATGGTGCATAGACTGTACAAACCAAGAGATCAAACTGCTGGCAGTGCATTTTGTCATTGCCATTCTTTGCAAAAAAAAAAAAAATGGTAAAAATTAATCTGCAGCCCTCCACAACAGTGTCCCTCATAGCCCTCATGCGGCTTTAAGACATTACAGCACGTACTATGCCATAAATACCAAAAACCACCTATGTTTTTTGCACGCCCTGAAGCAGTGCTCTTACCGGATTGCTATCTTTCCAGATGTCAGGAAAGAGTGGCCGTGCCTTGTGCCTGGCGACCAGCACCTGCATCTGATCCGTGCTCGGGTGCGTCCCCACCTCGGCCTCGAATGGCATCTTGTAGTCAGGAACGCTCATCCCTACACAGAAGCAAGGTGGGACAACGCTTGACAACTGGAACTGCACCATGCATGTGCACTGAGAAAATATCGCAAGCAAGGGTGATCACTCTTGCATCACATCACATGACCAGTGTTGTAGGCGTTACCGAAGAAAAGTAACTAAATACGTTACTCGTTACGCTGAGAAAAAAAGAACGCGTTACCGCCCTATGTTACCTACAAAAAAAGGTAACGTGTTACCGTTACCGAAAAAAGTATCGCACGTTACTTTACCATTACTCCATGGCCATAAATTTTAATCAGTGCGTCTTCGCTGTAACTGTAACCTATAACTCGTCTTCTCTGCAAGGCTTGTTTTCCAACCAAAAGATCTCAAACCCTGACGACACACTCATATTCTTCAAGCGAATGGTAACTCCGAATGGTCGCACTCTGCTTGCAACAGAGTCTAGGCAGGAAAAGGAGGGAGGCCGTCCTTTGTCACAGCGCTGTGGGGAGTGGGTTGTTCCCTGTTCTGGCTAGGGGAGAAGGGGAGAAGGGGAAAAGGGGGGGGGGGGAATGACTATGACGGGAGAAAGTTGGAGCGACAGTGTTGTTCAGCAGAAAATTTTTAGAATGTTTAGTGTGAGGTAGCTCACTACTGCAGGCACAGGAATTAACAAAGGCCCATTTCCTTTTTTCCTCTACTTCGGTGCTACAGCCGGTTGACTGCAATCCCCTTTTCTGTGCTGTACCATTGTACTCTTTCGACGGCTTTCTCGGGGCCATCTTGAAGTAAACTGGCGACATTCCCGAGTTTACTCAGCAGAGGGAACTGCTTCCACAAAGAATGCGAGAGTGTCGCCTGGGAATGAGACCTTTTGTCTGGAAAACTAGCTTACAGAGAAACTGATTTGCAGATTTCTGCAAATGGTCCATTGGTGGCTGGGCAAGCGTCCACACTTTAGAGAGTTGTGTGTGTGAGTGGTTTGGGGGTGAAGACAAGTGTGTGAATGCGTGTTTGTGCTTTTTTTTTTTTTTAGTTGAGTGCGTCGTCAAGGGCAGGTGTTTTCTGGCATGCATGCGAGCCGCAACAAGGGTCGTCGAGAGCACCCGTAGGTTTTGTTTATTTGGTTTTGTTTGTTTGGTTTTTTTTTATTTCAGCGTTTTTTTTTTTCTGAAAAAGGCGGAGGGGGACAATTGAAATAAAAAGTAACTAGTAACGTGACACCTCACATTACCGGAAAATGTTAACGCAAGTACGTTACCGTTACAGTTCCAAAATTGTAACAAGTACGTTACTAAGTTACCGAAAAAAGTAATGCATTACCGGTAACGCCGTTACTTGTAACGCGTTACCGACAACACTGCACATGACTGACGGTGTACACCTCGGCACTAAATTCAAACTTCCACGAATTGCTCCTAGTGACGCGGAGAGCCCCAAGATACATAGCTGCAGTAGTACATTATGTGGAACAAACCAAGTTTCCACCTATTAGCTCCAAGTCCGCAAGTTGTCCCAACTAGGTGTAACTAAAAACAAAAACATAATGGAGGGCTCAGTACAAAGTATCTTTTTTGTTTCATGCCTAAAGAAGCCATACACTAACCTTGCCAAAATCTCATACGCACAACTAAAGTAAGGAGCAAAACCGCTGGCAGAAAAATGATGCCAAAAGCAGCTGATTCATCATGAAACAAGCTAAGGCAACACCTTTCATTGCATTGAATAGAGAGTCCACAAAATACAGATGAACGAACCATCATGATGCCCACACAAATTCATCGCAATGTTTGAGAAAGCATAATGACTAGACAGGAAGTGTGACACAGGCACGCATAAAAAACAGCACAGATAGTTATAATTGGTTACCCTGATAGAGGTCGGAGCAGCGGGTGGCTATTTCCCAAAGGACCAAACCAAGTGCATAGACGTCCACTTGCTTGAGTGACGATTCACAGTCCCGCAGGTTGACAGCACCTTCGAGCACCTCCGGTGCCATGTACCTCAGTGTTCCAACCTTGGCAAAGTAGTGGAGCGCAGGTTAGAAACAAGGTCAAGTAGTTGTACACACACTGTGACTTTTACTTATTTCTTATTTTGTTAAAGCAACCTAACCTTGACCCAAATATCTTGGAAAAACTATCAACAACATAAATATCAATGCAGCAGCTAGCCAATTATATTATTGTGCATTCACTTCTTAGTTAAAGGCAATCTGCAGCACCTTTCATTTCAGTGCAGCACGAATTTTTTAAGTATATCTTACACACTTTCAAAATTTTAAGTTGACAGGAAAAGGCTGATAGAACAGGTGAAGGCACAATTGGAACCCTTTGAGTTGTTCCACAATTAGCACTGCTCGGTGGTGAAGTGTTTCCAGGTGCATCCTGGCAGTGCTGCCAGCCTCTTTTAATGGACAAAGCTGGCTGAAACACAAGGACAATGTCTCTCTGCTAGAGCACAGCACACACAATGCACACCAACACAGAGTGGTTTTAGCAGCTACAAGTCGCAATTATGAAAACTCCTGTCAGTCTTCTGGATGATTTTCATCACACAACTTCACTGAATTGGATGGTCATTAAAGTAATAAATTAATGTGGAGAGAAAGAATAATCCGTTGTGATGCATTCAACATGCATGCTTGGGGGCACCCAGCTTCACTACTGGGCCTCCCAGATAACACACCCCCACCCTTAATTCCCGTTTCCCTAACTCAGAACAGTAGTTTGTGACTAAGTAGACTTTTCATTGGTACTAATACTACTCAGCATCAATCACTAGCAGGGATGCTGCCACTGTGCCCAACAGAATGGCTTTGAAGCAGCAGCTATAAGGAGTGAGGTGCGCCATCGATGCACTTACATCAGCCAGGGAGTTGGTTTCGGCATGCTGTTCTTCGCCATTCTGGATGTACTTTGAGCCCGAGATTCGAATGGCAAAGCCAAAATCACACAGCATGCAGCTGCCATCATCCTTGACCAAGATGTTTTGCGAAGTGAGATCCCGATGGGCTATGCAAGGCTTATTAGGTGCTGAAAGACAAGATGAAAAATCGTGCGCCCGTTACAGCAACACACTGCGCATACAACACCACCACCTAGCAGTGACAGCATTGCTTAGCCCCTTGCACTCTCTTGCACTTAATTATTTTGCTAAGGAGTCATTTGGGTGGGTCACAGACAGGTCCACCTGTGTGGATGGACTAATTAACAAAAATGAGTGAATACCTGAGAGACGATGCTAGAACACCGGACACCAGGAAACTAGACACAGGAAAGTCAAGATGTAGCCATATAATGTACTTCATGCTTTAAAAGAAATAATAGCTGCATTCGATTCAGCCGTGGTTCTCTGTACCACCGGAACCAGTTCATGGTGCGCTGCACCAAAGCGCTCGATTCACAGCGCCCCCTGCACCACCTTCTGCGATTGATTTTGGTGCAGTCGTGGTGCCACTTCAGTGCAAAGAACCGTGGCACCCTCAGAGACGGAGGTGCAGGATAGTGGTGCACGTGTCTGACGGCGTAAGCAGACGACGCGCGCAGCCGAAGAAATGTTTGTTAGCATCAGTGGCCAACTAAAGGAAGTTTTCCCCGTGGTCGACGGATGCGGCGTCATTCTGCGACGCCTCTTGCATTCGAAGCTGAAATACCTAGCTACTACACTTTTGTAGTAGTTCGGAATTCTGTTGCAGTCCAAAGCACCGCGTCGGCTTCTTCATCTTCGCTGTCGGACGACTCCAAAAATTCCATAAAACAACACACCACGACGGACCGTGATCACGCCTGTACAGTAACGCCTGCACGAGAACCGGATAGCAGACGACAAGGCCTGTGCGTGCACGCGCTCGATTTAAAATCTCCGCACCAGTGATTTGTGGCGCTGCTGACGCGCTGCACCTGTACCAAAAAACTGGAATTGCGCCGCGCCGGCACCAGCGGAACTTTTTCAGAATTGGTATAGAGAACCAGTTCTAAATCGAACAGACCTATTGTGGCCCTCGACTCTGGAAAAATTATTCCTTGACAAATGTACATATTTACTTATTGAGCATTTATATGAAAAGTTAATCAAATCAGTAGCCAGGGCCTAGTCCTAGATCCATGTAAAAAAAAAATACGATGAAGAGAATGCGGAACATTACAGTATGTATAGACACAGAAATGTTTGCACACCTCGTGCAAATAATAAATTTAAAAACTACTCACAGTACAGTAAAAGCTCGTCAATTCAAACTTCAAAGGATCGGGGGAAATGTTTGAATTATCTAACAACTCCGAAAAACCCATCAAGAACTGCTTGCATCACAGTCAATTTCTTTGGGGAAGGACTGGGCAACGGTTGCCTCATTCTGGGATGAGAACAGCACGGCACTGACTATTTTTCACGTTTCCATCAATGCTTTATTGAGTGCGCACTGTTGGGACCATCGAAGCAGAATGCCTCCAAAACTGCAAAAGACCTCCCGCAACCTTTACGGTGCGACGCAGTGGCATTCTGCCGCTAGCGTGTCGCACCCATCACAAGCGTTACCGTCGTGTGTGAGGAGGCTTCACCGCACAAATGGTGAACGGCATGTGACCAACAGTTTCAGCGCGCTGGACGTACAGAACCATGCGGGCAGAAGCGAAGGAAACTACTCAGTGGTGCCAATGCGATGAGAAAAAGAAGAGATAGGGGCGGAATGGGGGTCGGGGGGTGGAAAAACACCAGCAACACGCCAATCAGCGTCTGAAACGGTGCTCAGCTGAGTTAAAGGGACAGTGAGGAGAGCACTATTAATATTTTTTTTATAGCAAAATCCGATAGTTCGGCATGTCATGGCTTTGTTGCCGCTTGGCCGGCAGCGAAAGATGCATTTATGTCTGAGAAATTTGGATTCGAAGTTGAAAAAGTTTTTCCCGCCGCTATGATTCAAACTTGGGATTCTCCTATGACGACACAGGACTAAGTGACGTGAAACATGACGTGAACATGACGTAACGCAGACTCCGTGATTTCTAGCGGCCAGCAGTGCGGCCTAGCAGCAGCCGAAAAGAAAGCTACTGCCGGCCGCACGTTGAAGGCATCTATCGGCTATTGCGGCCGTCGTTACAGTCGCTTCGCTTACATTTGCACTGGCGTTTTGCCAGCGTTACGATGGATCTCGTTCTCGAAGTCGTCAACGAAGTTCTCACAAATAGACACCTTTAGCATACCATGTACCTTGTTACCGCTAGCGGAATACCGGGAGCCCGCCTAACGCCGGTGAGCAGGCGCTGATTGGTCCTGATGCTTCAGGCGCGTGCGTAGCTGCCGGGGACGTGGCGCCATCTGGCGACGTCAAGGAGATTTGCGCATGCATTGGCTGCGCCTCAGTGATTTGGAGCTTCTCAGGTCCTAGAGTTTCTAGAGCCATTGGTTCTAGCAACACTGCTTTGTCCTATGACGTAATAATGCTTGTACTTGCGAGTTTGGCCTGTGGCGACGATACCTGTATTTTAGTTCTTGCTCTTTTCTACGTTACAAGAGCTTTGTTGTCAGTATGAGTGGCGTTTTTGTAATCAGGAGCTAGTATTCTGTCGATACAAGCCAACTTCAATTTCTCCTCAGTGTCCCTTTAAGTTGGCTGGCTTATGCTGGTTAGTCGAGCGCTGTCACTACTGTGAGGCGCAAAGCTCGGAAAAGTGAAACTGGAACTAAGCGGTCGGACTGTTCTCAGATATGGAACTTCCTGTTTGTTGCCATGCTTGCCGTCTCATGCACGTTAGACTGTACAGCATGAAATTCAAGTTTTTGGGGCTATTTCAAAGATCTTTTGCAGCGCCGGTCACACCTGAATGCGCTGGGAGCTCGTTCGGTTTGGTTTGGTTTATGGGGTTTAACGTCCAAAAGCGACTCAGGCTATGAGGGCAGCTGTAGTGGAGAACTCCGGATAGTTTCGACCATGTGGGGTTCTTCAATGTGCACTGACATCAGAGAGTACATGGCCCTCTAGCACTTCGCCTCCAATGAAATGCGACTGCCGTGACCGGGATTGAACCCGAGTCTTTCAGGTCAGCAGTCCAGCGCCATAACCACTGAGCCAACACGACTATTTAGGGAACCCATTCAAATTAATCAGTGTGAGACCCATAGTGCCCAAATTAACAAGCATCTTGGGCACTGACTTGGACCGAGCCAGCAGTTCGAATTATCCGGATTTCCAAACTAAAGGAGGTCGAATTAATGAGCTTTTACTTATTACCAATAATGAATAATACAATCATAATGCAATAATGCAATTACACAGTAGCTAGATCACAGACTTTCAAGTATTGAAGGACTCGTTGCATATGCTAGGAGAAAATATAAATCCTCACCAATGGTGCGAATTTGAGTGAACAGAGTGACTAAAATGACTAGTTGGGGATGCTGTACGTCTTCTTCTTCTTTTGCATGTCCCAATCTGTGTCCAGCCCTAATGAACCCTTTATTACCGACTGACACTCTACACATGGCTTACCTTCTGTGTGTAGGAATGCCAGAGCCCTGGTGATGGACTGAGCCATGCGGCACAAGCTGGGCCAGTCCACAGTGGTCTTGCGGAGCTGCTCTTGCAAGCAGCCCTTGGGGACATGTGTCAGAACAAGCAGCCACTCGCGCCTCCCATCAGGAAATGTACGCTCATCTGCACCTGTGGTGCAACAGAAGAAATTCTTGCTCACAAAGGCGATTCCGAAAAGCAGGTTAAGAGTATGTGTGTGTGTGTGTGTGCGTGAGCAGACACACTATGCTGACACGAGCACAAGCCTAACCCCTTATAATACGTACGAGCATATCGCAGCCGAGTAACTGTGATCATCTTTTTATCTGTATGAGTGTTGTATACTTACATAAAAGCGGGGTGGGTACAAAATAGACTTGTTGTAAGTCAAGTGCTCATCCTGTGTACACATACATCTTTCTTGCCTGCTTTGGTCATACCGCTTTTTTTCTCCACTCTGCTAGAACACGCCACTATTTTTCTCCGCGCTGCTATTTTGTTAGTGATAGCCTGCTTCTAAGGACATATCATTTGCAGAATGCATCATGAAATTCAACATGCAGTAATCAACAGAAGAGATAGTTACAAACTTTTTCTTTTTTTATAGTCTGCAGCTCAAGAAAAGTGCACCTCACACTGTTTTAAGTACGTTTTCTAAAATGCAGCAGTCAAGGTTAAAGGTGCCTTTCAGTATGAAAGCACATGCACCCAAATTGCACCAAAAATAAAGGCTCTAGCCGTGAGAACATAAAATCAGAACATTATGAATAGCCTGTCCATTGTCCTATACCAGTTCACAATGCACGTAACCTCTTTGCCGCTGAACAAGGACAAATGTTTTGTCCCCCTATAGGCATGTGAATCAAGATAGCTACTATTCAAGTAAAATTCTGTGCTTGGATCAACTTCTTGTAGTGTGCCAAGTGCTAAACTTCAAACAAGTCACTGATACTACCGCAAGAATGCCACCATGTCTTAGCATGCTTGTCTTAGCATATGAAGATGAATTCATGTACTTTTCGAATTCTTTAGGCTTGATTCCACTGCAGCAGAGTGTTTAGGTTTATTTTTTCTTCCTCTGACAAAATCAACTTCACCACTGACTGCTCCAAAGCACAATCTTGTGTGATCATGAGCTCATGTTTTCCACAATTTCCAGCTACAGTATAAAAAGATAATAAATGGCTGACATAAATATGCAGCAGTAATTCTATCAGCCTCAGCTATGCAAGATGTGCACACTGCTTTGAGAAAGTGCTCTTGAATGTTGCCAAATTTGTGCTGTCCAAAGCTGCACCATAACAACATGCATTTTTTGAAGTCAGCTCCTTGGCTCACCTATCAACCTTGGAAGAAATGGGAGGTCCCCATGGAAAAGCTTGTAGATGTCCTTCTCATTGGCATAGTAATGGTGGTGGTGCTGGGCAAAGATCTTCACCGCCACAGTGCAGTCATTCAGAGAGCCTTTGCACACACAGCCATACCGCCCCTTCCCAATGGTCTCCTACAAGAGGATGATGTAAGAGGACACAAGGAGTCCACATGAGGTCAAGCATGTCAGCTTTAAACAAACAGCAAAAAAGCCTTAACGTAGACAGCATGCGTATTCTTGCATTGATCCATTGCTGAACTGTCTTCCATGTTGGATAAGTGTGAAGTAAATTGGTTGGTGTAAGCCCATGCTTGTCAAAAGCAAGTGGCAATAGCTGATGTCTTTCTTTGCACTTGCTGTGTGCAGTGGCATGCTAACTTTCTCCTGCAAAAGGCGATAATCCATGCTCTGCTATGCTAAAAAAGACGTGTTTCTCGATTACCATAATTTTGCTTTCATACCAGCAAACTCTATGCAAAGATAGCTTAAAAACTATGAAGTTGCATATGGAGCTAAAACCTCAGCTGTAGCCGTTATGTACACATATGACGTTTCAACAAAGGACAGCTCTGGATGCTAACGTGTGTGTCTATACTGACTACATCCTTCACTGCATAAATGGCACTTGCAAACTCAGCACTCCTAGTAAGCACAGAATACCATACTTACTCAAATATAATACAAGCTTTTAAAAGTCGTCTCTTGCATAATGATTAAATCAATATTCTTGAATAATCTGAATTCAGCGACCCTCACGTTAAACTACATATAGTTAAATATCGCACTGGGCAGCGTGTTACTATTTTCCTCCCCTGGGTTACAGTGAATTAAAATTCTTGTGCACCCATGCTTCGTTTCCTCTATATATGCTTATTAGGCAGCACCTTGTCAGGAAACTTACTCGGCTTCCACAAGCAGAGTCACCAGGTTTAATTGTGCACTGTACTACTCTCTTTGTCTCGTTTCTACAAGTGATGACGACTGTGATTTGGAACATGACAAATATGGGATTCTGCACTGGCTGCAATTTTATTAAAAGGGCTGGCTTTAGCATACACAGCACGACTGACAAATGCCATTAAGGATCCAATGTTTCTAACTGTTGAACCAGCAGTCATGCTTATTTCTTGGCTATGCTTCAAGCCTGCAAGCAAGTACACCAAGATTCTACATTTTTTAACAACTGTCACCTTTTTCAAGAAACAACAAGCAATGCGACAATGAAGAATGATTTATTCCATGGATCAGTGCCACATAGATGGCACGTCTTCTTAAAAATCAGCCAAGTCCCACTTAATTCATGATATTTAGACCCATTATACTCAAATCACCTGCTGTGTGTCTTCTCCCCACATAGATTAAATTGGTAGGCACCTGGATTAAGACCACTGGCATTTGAATTTATTATGCCGGCACTTGGATTAACCTGCATGGCACTCAGATTATCCAAGGTGGCATCTGGATTAAAACATCCCCCATAGTTACAGTGCGAGAGACAGGACAAGAGAGTGCTGTGTTCTGTCGTCCTCTCTTGTCATGTCTCTCACGCTGTAACTATGGAAGATCGTCACCAACTCGCCCAACAGCTTGCTTTACGGATTAACACACATGCTGTCACATTGATTAAATGTATGGTTTTGGATTAACTAATCAGGCTCACAAAATTTGGTGAGATTCAGAATCTTTTAGCTGGCACACGAATTAAACAGTGCCGAAAAACTCATAGTTCTCTGTGGCACACTCAGCGCAAATTCAACTTGCACTCAAAAGTTTAGGATGCCTGTGCATGCTTAATATAGTGAACTGCGTCACGGTAAGTTAGCACTGGTAAAGATGTGAAAAAATGCACAGAAACAGCTGTGGTCCTCGCAACCAGCCAGCAGCGTCTTTTCTCCAATGTATTTTAAGAGCGTTAGCTCTTACTGATCACATTTCGAGATTTCGTGGGGTCTGCTACCACCCTGGGACCCCAGCACCATCTGTGGCAGCAACTACTCATCACGATTCAAGATTTCATGGGGTCTGCTCCTACCCTGAGATCACAGCGCCATCTGTGGCAGCAACTACTCATCACGATTGAAGATTTCATGGGGTCTGCTCCTACTCTGAGATCACAGCGCCATCTGTGGCAGCAACTACTCATCACGTTTCAATATTTCATGGGGTCTGCTCCTACCCTGAGATCACAGCGCCATCTGTGGCAGCAACTACTGATCACGTTTCAAGATTTCATGGGGTCTGCTCCTACCCTGAGATCACAGCGCCATCTGTGGCAGCAACTACTCATCACGATTCAAGATTTCATGGGGTCTGCTCCTACCCTGAGATCACAGCGCCATCTGTGGCAGCAACTACTCATCACGTTTCAATATTTCATGGGGTCTGCTCCTACCCTGAGATCACAGCGCCATCTGTGGCAGCAGCTACTCATTACGTTTCAAGATTTCATGGGGTCTGCTCCTACCCTGAGATCACAGCGCCATCTGTGGCAGCAACTACTCATCACGATTCAAGATTTCATGGGGTCTGCTCCTACCCTGAGATCACAGCGCCATCTGTGGCAGCAACTACTCATCACGTTTCAAGATTTCATGGGGTCTGCTCCTACCCTGAGATCACAGCGCCATCTGTGGCAGCAACTACTCATCACGTTTCAAGATTTCATGGGGTCTGCTCCTACCCTGAGATCACAGCGCCATCTGTGGCAGCAACTACTCATCACGATTCAAGATTTCATGGGGTCTGCTCCTACCCTGAGATCACAGCGCCATCTGTGTCAGCAACTAGAAAACAGCACATCTCGCACTGAGACTTGTAGCACCATCTACAATAGCACTATCTACAATAGCACAGCAGAAACAACCACCTGCCGCATGCCAGTGATGATGTCACGGCCCAATATGGTGAATTCTAGTAAACCAAACAGCTAACGCTCATTACTTCAACGTTTTCAAGACAGTGGCGGCCTCTTTTTTTGTTTGTTCTGTGGCTCTAACAGTTATTGCCCGGCAGTCCACAACGTGCCTGTATTTTGAGGCTGTCCAAGTCAAGCATGGGTGACTGCAGCTGCGGTGCCTCCATGAGGTGAGCTGAGTCGAGGCCTGGCTTGGGCTTTGGTGACATGTGGCGCCAGTAGAACAATACCAAGCCGACCATGAATGCCAGCATCAGCAAGGACCCAACCACCACTGCCAACACCGTCTGACCTCCCTGCTCAGCACGGTACTGCTCGGCTGCAAAGATGTAAGCGCCATGACACAGGTGAGAATATGCTTGACTGATAATTTGGCTGGTTTCGACCAGTGTCGACTAGTTCCACCTCGAAATAGACCGGTCCCAGCTGGGGGCTAGACTAGAGTCAAGCATGTAAAGTGAACAGCAGCTGATCCCATTTGCTGAGCCAAGCAGTTGTGATGGAAGTAACAGAGAACAGTACTTCTGAACTGAGGCAAATTACAAGATAATGGTTACACCTGGGACTGTTGTCTTCAGTCACTGATAGATCAGCAATAAATGCAATTTTATGCATCCAATGTCTTCATGCAAAAAGAGTGTGCCACAAAATAAAAACTTACGGAGGTATGCTTCCGTGCTGTCATCATCAGCGGGAACATAGCCATCAGTGACGTTGACATTGCAGAAATCTCCCAGGCAGCAGCAGAACTTTGTGTTGTTCAGTGCCTTGGAAGGCTTTTTGGTAGAGATGCAGCTGGAAGATTTACAGTCCACTTCACCCGACGTTCCCCAGCAGCCTGTGGAGCACATGACGGATTTGTCAGCCCTTCAATGACAGCTTGGAAGCCAGGTTTAAAAACAAGTGAAGCAGCTCAACTGCTTCTGCCTTCAGAGAAGGAAATTCACAGGCCACAGAACTTTGTTGAAGCGTGCAGACACAGAGCCTGAAATTAATGGGTCTTGCACTTGTGCAGCAAACTGCAATGCACCTCTCCATTCTTGCCGCACACATAGACCAAAGAAAAATTTTTACAATTTTTTTTCCTGCTCTTTTTTTGTACTCTTAATACACTAGGTCTTTTGGTACTAATGTATTGAAAATGTGTATATTAATAAAGTTCACCGCAGTTGCCATCAATATCCCCAGTTGACCATTCACACAACACAAGAACAGAGAATGCACATAAATTTTTGTTTGGTTGTGACAGACAGTTCTCATACAGACCAAAATATGTACCCTGGTATGCCAACGAAAGTTAATATGCACCATTGTTTGAGTGTGTAGTGTCACGTCCCAGTCAAAATGCCACTGGATCCAAATGGAACCAAATGGATCAAACAAGACGGCCAATTGGATTCAAATGAACTCAATAGGACATAGCAATCCAATTGGTTAGCCCAACTGGATAATCCAACAGCTTTAGCAAATTCCCTCCAAATTGGATAATCCAAATGATCCCTAAGATTCAAATTGGACATACAAAATATTTTGTTCCAATTGGACTTTCCAATTAGAAAATTCACAGTCTTGTATTTAGAACCAATTGAAAGCTCTATTTGGAATGCCTTGAGCATTACAATTAAGCAAACAAGGGAAGGGGAATGAGGGGCTCGTTATAAATATGAGAGAAGCCAACAGCCACAGAAACCAAGGGGCACAGGGTATTTTTTATTTATTTATTTTGTGGTGTTGATCAATTTAGAATATTACTGAATATGCTATTGCTTAAAGGTAATTGATTAGAAAAGCAGAAGAACAAACAACCACATGCTGCCGGTGGGATCCGAAACCACGACCTCCAAATTACGCGTCCGGTGCTCTACCTCTGAGCTACTGCGACGGCTGTCAAATCTTCTGCTTTCACGCTTAGCGGCATTACAAGTGGGCCAACTAGAAGGTCTAACTGGATGTTCCAACTGGTTCCAAATACACAACTGGAAAGTCCAACTGGAAGCCAGTAACTGCCTTGACTGGGATCTAGATATTGCTCACTACAAGCACAGAGAAGGGAACTAATTAGTTTCTTGGAAAAAAAGATATCAGCAGTTACTCTGCTGGATTGTTTTCATCAGAGAGGGAGGGATTTTTTTTGCTTTAGTACGTCCGCATCCGTAGCGCTTCGCGTTGTCACATTTCAGGAACATTTTCTGAAATAGCGGTCCCGCGTAATTACTCACGCTTAGCGGCAGATTGTTTTCAACAAGATATCCCGTGAAAAGGCACTCTGCGCGGATCACACTGTCTTAGCCGTTGTTTTGAACGAAACTGCCGATGGTGCCCTCCACTTCTGCAGCACGAACATAGTTCTTATGCTTTTGTGAAGCGATGTGCACCTTGATGTCGTTCTTGCCACCGTGCGAAACGCTCACATCACAGGCGCATGTGGTACAGAATCTATACTTGTCACATTTTCGCGAACTGACAAAGCACGGAAACTCATCGGATACGATTTCCGAAATACCTGCAAGTACTTCTCGGCTTTTGAAAGCGCCATCGATCCTTCCAACTCGGGGAAACACAGAGTAGTTCGGCGTTCCACACTCAGTCAACGACCTGAGAAAGCCAACTGAAGCCTAGCGATCATATCGCGTGTTGCGCAAATAAACAGGCGCGGTAGAATGCTTCTCCCAGCTAAACGGGCGCATTGTTCGAGCTGAAATTTCGCAGAGAAGTGGCATTTGGTCGGCAGAATTGCTTTATACCACGTTTGCTTGGGTTACTTACCTGATTCGAACAGAATAAGTCGGATAGTCACATCGTCTGCGGCGACGAAGGAAATTAAGCCGCTCTGTCAGCGATCGCACCGATGGCGCCATCTCGCGTGTTGGTGGCGAAGATTCGGCAAAGGAGGGGGGCTCGGGAGGTTTGGAGACGCTCTTTCAACTGGTTTCTTAATGGTCACAGAAAACTTAGCTTGGCCAAACTGAGTTTTCAGCAAATTAAGTTTTCTGTGACCATTAAAAGATCAGTTGAAAGAGCGTCTTCAAACCTCCCGAACCTCGCTCCATTGCTGAACCTTCAAGGCCAACAAATGAGATAGCGCCACTGGTGCGATCGCTGACAGAGCGGCTTAATTTCCTTCGTCGCCGCAGACGATGTGACTATCCGACTTATTCTGTTCGAATCAGGTAAGTAACCCAAGCAAACATGGTATAAAGCAATTCTGCCGACCAAATGCCACTTCTCTGCGAAATTTGAGCTCGAACAATGTGCCCGTTTAGCTGGGAGAAGCATTCTACCGCGCGCGTTTATTTGCGCAACACGCGATATAACGACTGGATTGCTAAATCCGCGAACCAGCCTGAGACGATCCAATCCGGAAAATCCAATATGGCAGCGTTCGTCGGTTGCTCACGTTACTCGCGTTCTTGGAGGATGCTTGCGTTCGCGGTGGTGCCGGCGGCCGCTACCTCGATTCAATGTGCATGCTGGTGACTGAGTGCTCCCGCTCTGCTTTCCGGCATGGTTATATTATATCCTATAGCGTGCAAAAAAAAAGAATAAGAAAAATTAGGGAAAAAAATGCTGGGCTGTGGTCACTTTTCGGGAGATTTGAGGTCGCGTCCATACAATCGGGAGATGTAATCAAAATTCGGGAGACTCCCGGACAATTCGGAAGAGTTGGCAGGTAGGTATGCTTTCTATAAGTGTAAAGTGATGCTCTGTTCTTGAAAGTGTTCGCATTTGATTCTGACCCAGTAGTGTATTCCTAGCTGATGACATAGATTTAGTTACTTCACAGTCGCAATGAACCACAGCATTACTAAGGGACAAAGCAGGAACACACAAGAAGCCATCAGACACTTCAGCTCAAGAAAACAGACCACTGGTTATTTTTGCTATTCTTGCTGAATCAAACAGGCAACGCCATTTTGCAGGTGAATTTCAGTTGGGGCATGAATTAACAGCAGGATGCCTTTCTTGCTTTTTTAAATAGTCGCTATTAACAAGGTTAAACAGAGAGTGATTATAAGCATGAGTAAAGTCCGAAGTCCATCTTGTGTTTAAGGACAGCATTGTCGGTATCAAACATCAGGAGCATAACTGTCAGAAACGAATTCTTGTTTAGTCAGCAAATAAGACTGTATAGCGTTACACTCTGTCGAATACAAGGCCATGCGAAAAATTTTACAACTGGCCAAGTATAGAATCCCTCGTTTATGAGCTTTCTCATGACAGTATAAAATCACAAAAATACTACTTTTTTATAAAATATGCAAAAAATTAAGGTTTTTTGGGGTCCTTCTTTAACAGGTAAGGTAAAATTATTTATAAAGGTATCGACCACCTCGTTGTACATAACATTCACTGCTTATTCAAACGGAAGCCATCCTGGCTGCGGCAGTCGAATTTTGATGGAGGCGAAATTCTAGAGGCCCGTGTACTGTGCAATATCAGTGCACGTCAAAAAACTTCAGCTGGTCGAAATTTGAGACCTTCACTAAGGTATCCCTCATAGCATCAGTCGCTTTGGGACAAAAAAAACCCCATAAAACCAAAACCAAACTAAAGCAAACATAAGCCATAACAGCTAGGTGGCCAAATATCTCTATCATTTAAAAAATTCTCACTTATATACATGACCGCCTGCACTCAGAGCATTCCTGTACCCATGGTAAACCTCAAGAACCTTTGAATGCATGCCAAACAGGAGAAATTCCAGCAGCTAAGCCCTTGCCTGCCTTGCATTATGATAACAGCACCACACCGGTCATATGGCTAAATTATTTAAATATGCACCTTGTAAGCAATTAGTGTAAACAGTTTGATTACTGAACCAGCAATTATGCAGATTCACAAACACTTACAGTCACGAAATTAATACTCCGGAAGACCACTTTTCAATGAATCTTGGACAGTGCATGAGCTCAATGGTTTCAGTTCTCATTACTCGTGATGTGTTCTTGAGTAGATTCATCTATTTTCACAAATCATAACATGAAGTTGATTACTGAAGAGTGCCCACATTTTGCTTTTTTTTTTTTTTTCTGAAAATTGCTTAAGCTGAAAATTTTAGGAACTACAACAGGCTTTCCGAATACAGAATGCTCCACATCTGAGGTGCTTGGCGTCTTCTATAAAGGCACTACAGGATGGTCTAATGTCATGACTACATCATTTTTCTATGCAGTGGTGGGTTTTTCGCAAAATGACATGCTCCATATCACAAAACCTGGACTCAATATACAATCGCGAACAGGGAGCACTCCTTTTCTCAACTTGTTCTCGCGGGTGTCGACACATAACACTCGTTAGCGCCATCGCAGTGCTCAGCTGGGCATGCAGCATGCAAGCGAAAGTGCTCCCCTGCGTACCTTGGGTCAGGATGAGCAGTGTCGACTTGTTTGCAGGGTCCTCCTGCCAGAGGGTGTAGCAAAAGTTGGACCCTCGTCGGCAGCGCTGAGTTGTGTTGAAGTCCAGCAGTTCTCCTGTGTCCAGGTTCTGATCTTGATCTTGATCTTGATGTTGCTGGGGCTGCTGCTGGTGCTGCTGCTGTAGCTGCTGTTGTTGCTGCAGCTGGCGTCGCTGTTGTTCACCCCCACTGCTCCGCCTGGAGTCATGGTCTTCCTGGTCAGCAGACTCGTGGTCTTTGTGCCCTGCCGTGTCAGCTTTGGATGGCTGCAGCCGGACTGAAGACTGGTGTGAGTATGCGCACATCGTCTGCGACGCGGCAGCCGCTGTAAAAGAGAACAGATAAAAGGGAACAGTAGTCAGGGCCAGGCACCAATGTCCTGTGCATTCGTGAGCACCTGATGCAATGCATATACATAGGTTTTAACATCAGTCTCATCATTCATTAGTAAGAGGAAGCCCCATGAAGCATCACTGCAGCCAGCCCATTAAGTAGCAACCATGTTCACTCAGAAAGAAAAATGCATTTTCCTTGCTCTGAACTCAGCCACCTTGAGGCAGACATATGCATGAAAGAAATAAAAGAATTATGTCTTTTCACAACATTAATCCAAGCTGCATTAGCAACAGCCTGGACACTCCCATTTGCCTCTGGGATCTGTAATAATCCATGCAGCCATAATTCAGATATTTGCCTTCGTGAGCCCGCTTACTCTGAAGGCAGCTTACTCTGAAGTTAGTTAGACAAGAAAAAGAAAACATGACATAGCACATACTTTATTTGGTATAGTGCAAAAATGGATCCATTCTGGCACCATACTAAACAAAGCATATGCAGGAGCTATAACAAAGATGAACCATCACCCCATCTGGGCTCAATGCCATGGGCGGACGGACAGATATATGTATTTGCTTAGCAATTCCATCATCACTGTTGCTTATCGTGAACAGCTGTTTGCTTCCACGACTGTTCAACATTACTTTCTTTTTTAAATTTTCGTCCCATCATTCTGATCTGCAAGTTCAGTTCCTCAATCATGTGCTACAATTCTTCCCTGATTTACTTAGGTGGGCAATGTCGTCACCAAATTGGAAATTGTTACTGTTCTCCATATATGTTTAAATGGACCATGAAACGAGGGTTAGGAAAAGCGCATGAGTGATCAGTATTCCATCACTTGTCACAGTACCACAGAAATTTTTAAGCTAGCTTCATTAACACAGAAGATATCAGCGCTTGTGCACCAGAAAAAGAAGTCAGGACAAAGGCCTTGTGCCAACCTGCCCATATCAATTGGGTGGGGTCAATGCGAAGGCTCGCCCAGATTTCCCGCTCTACGTCAGAGGGGGAGGGGAGGCTAGGCACGTGCAGTGAGAGGTCCTGATCAGTTATGAGCAGCAATTTTAGTGCGATAGCACTATAAGGTCAGACACAACTCAAATATGCAGTGGAACTCCGCCCACATTCAGAACCGCCAAACAGAATTTCTTCATGGCAAAATGTATACCGGTTGTTATCATTTTTCTTAATTATTACCTAAACAAGAAGAAGAGATGAAATTAAAAGGTCAGAATTTTGATGCATCTGGCATTTTGCTATAGAACAACGTAAAAAGTTGATTTTTTCTCTGACCAATCACGACCTTTATTACCAACTGCTGTTTTTTTTTTTTTTATCTCGGTCACTATAGCGAAAAACTACAGAGATTGTTTACTACATTCATATCAGAGAGAACGCACGGATTTCTGCTATTTAGAAGACGACGATGAGTGCCGCGAGGCGGAGCGCTCGCGCTAGGCCAGCTGCGGACACGCAAGAGACAATATTGCTCGGGTCAGAACCACCGGATTAGTACCGCATAGAATACGACGAGGAGCGGGCAGCGCCGCAGAACGGAGCGCTCACGCTAGGCGCGCAGACAACGGACGATTCTGCAGGGTTGGTACCCGTCAGATTAGTGCTCACGCACTAAAAGCCGTTCTATGTACTTGCCAGCTGCCACCTGCCATGATTGGTGGGTGGCAAAGTGGAGAGAGGGAAATCCTCTTCTCTACTTTCAGAAGAGGGAAAGCAAGTGGGAACGGGAAGATAAGCTACGCGTTGCGGGTGGCACACGTGTGCCACCGGCCAATTTCTCTTAGTACCAAATTTCTCTTCGGTACCCAAGAGAAATTGGCTTATGGCCGATAGTTGGTAAGTCGCCGGTCTTTAGTTACTTGCCGATATGCACGGCTGGCCAACTGCTGTGTCGGCCAATGGCTGGCAAATGCCTCGCAATAGTTAGCCGCCGACGCGTCGGCGAGCAAGCAAAGGCCAACCGGCCACCTCTGGCCACCAACTACTTCGGGTAAATTTCGAGAGAATTGTGCGTAATTAAGGCACATCCGCAGGCCAAAAGGCTACATGTTATGCCTTGATCGTACGTGTAACAGTCGGCAGAACTTTTTTCAGATATACGAAAGTATGACCTTCATGAAACGCGCATGTCGCGCAGTCGTGGGGCCTGAGAAAATCACCTCTCATTACGTTTTCATAGTGTTCACAGCAAATATGACAGCGTGCTCACCTGCCCACCGAGTGGTGGGTAGTGAACATGAGCAGCCTGCCCAAGGTGTCAGGCAGCAGCTCAATTAACCGTGAGAGGCTGCTCGCGAAGAGCAACGGATCGCAACCCAGCCCAAGCAGCCCAAGTCGATCCCCCGATGGCAGCACCAGCCATAGAAGGGCAGGCAGTGACGTATCGCTTGACCACTGCGCTAGGAGCGGTAGGAAGACTCCCAGGGATCTTTACCACAAATAACACTATCACAGGATGCATGGGCACAATAAACACATGTGATAAAAGGCCTCCAAATTAGCTTCATTAGCTGCAAAGATATCTGCAACGTGGTCTGCTCATTTGCATTTCTCGTTTGCGTCCTAACAGAATCAAAACTGAATGAAAAGATACTGCTTAACGCGTGCAAGAGCCACTGGCTCTAACAGCAAGGTCTCAGATTTGAAACTCGAGAAAATTCGTTCTGTGGATGTATGCTCAGCATGTTGGCGCTACATGATTGTATAGTGTTTCTAAAGCTTGATCTGCGCGTCGCATCTGCTTGTCGATAGGCGTCTTCACGACAGCGTGATTACTAATCAGATTTCACCAGTAAATATGCAGGCACGAGTCCGAACAGCAACTCCACTGTAATCAGATGCAGACCTTTCTTATTCATGTCTAAATTACAGAAAACTCTAATTAGGCTTTGAAAATATTTTTCATGTGTTTTGTACAACTACGTACCATTCTAGTGTACTCGTTAGCACTCGCTAGCATAAAAGGTAATTTATCGTCAGGCCGTCGTATGTCTGAACATGGCCCGACGTCGGCAAGCGGTGATCGGCTCGTACAAGGCCACTCACTGCCAATGCCCAACCATGGCCCGAGCTGGTTTGCCGAGTTCAGGGCATGGTCGGCCCAGAGCCGTATATTCCCTTCGGGAATATACGGCTCTGGGTCGGCCTGGTTGGCTCCCGGACGCGATCCATGCAAGCTTTTTGGGAAGTGTAGAAAACTCCCAGTTTCCTTTTCGTGCGCTAGCACTAGGCGTGTCACTAGCAAAAAAAAAAAAAAAAAACGTTATGTGCCCTGCCGAAGCCAATGGTGTCCTGGTCATTGTAGGAGCAAGGCCGGATTCGCGGCAGCTACAGCCCTGTCGAAAGGTAGAACCTGTGTAGCGCTAGCTACCGCTTACAATGTCTGTAAAACCGGCATAGGTAACCTACGTGAACGGTCCATACATAATGTACTAGCGTACCTACCTTGAATTTAACGAAGTAAACCGGGAGTTAATTTTTGTAAAATTTAATTATAAACTAAAGGTTCCATGCAGATCTTTTAAATTTAACTCAAACACTGACAAACGCCGCTTCTATCTGTTCCATGAGAATGTGACCGTCAAAATCATTTCGCGGTCACTTCAATTTTTACCACGATCCCTTTAATTGCTATCGCGTGCAAAAACTTATTTAAATAATTTAAATAAATAAAAACTTATTTTAAATAAATAATTTAAAATCCCCTCTGTCCTTTGGTTTCTGTGGCTGTTGGCTTCACTGATTAATATACTTCAGGAACTTTCGACCTGTTTTCATCACATCACCTCGGCAGTTGTCGGACACTGCAAAGCCGCCGCCATCACAGTCTGTACCGAATGACGCCCACTGTATGCTTGTCAAACGTGGCGCACGCCATCTGTGAAATTTCGCCCGCTGCGCCTCCTTTTCTTTTCCAGGTGCCCCACTGAAGGCCGCATACCGAGACCGATCGATACATACTGTCTGGTGAGCGAAGCCACGGAGTGCGGTACGGCACCTGCGGTGCGTCACTTGCGGTGCGTCACTTGCGGTACGTCAATTGCGGTCCGTCACTTGTTGTCAGCGGCAGTAACCCAACGGTTCATGACTGATGATTTGCGAAAGATCTCTGATATATCCATATAAGTGTTTTTCGCGAACGCTTCTAATTATGAAGCTGCTCCCGTACGATCATCCGCTCTTGCCGCCCTTACCGTACATAAATCGGTTATAACAATTAGGTGCATACAACAAAGAAGCAATATCCCGTTACTTCGAATCATAATCCACTTTACCGAGCAGCAGCGGCACTGAAGGCGAGCACTGCGAAACCCACGCAAGCAAGAAAAGTCGCTCCTCTTCCATGCAACAAAAATATGGCTCGATCCGCGAAGCCGTTCCTTTGACGGTTTCAGCCTAGTACTTTCTGTATGTCGCATAACACACCACGCATTTAAAAAAAAAAGGGGGGGGGGGGGGGGGGGGGGACTAAAGGGCTAAATTGTCCGTTTGGTCGCAGCCCGAATTCACGGACCGAGTGTTCTCTCTTGATGTTTGAGTAACGAAGCGAGTTGCATTATGCATGAGGTCGCGGTTCATACGCCCGTCCTCAGTTCCTCTTGCTGTCTCCAAAATGGCTGACCCCTCAGCGATACGCACGAGACTATCATAGAATGGCTGTGTAGCACGTGTGTGCTAACATTCTATGCAAACCTACAGTAACCAGGCAAAAAAAGAAATCTATAGTAATAAACAGCGCCAGATTTCAGTACCACTGAGAGTTCCATGAAGGTTGAATATTGCGTCTTTTTTTTTATTTGCGAACGGGACTCCAGATGATTGAGAGACAGGTTGAGAGGCGCAAAAGCCTGTCATGTCAGTAACTGCAGCTGTCCGTTAAAAAAACTTCATAGGACACAGGAATGACCATATAAAGAACTGGAGAACAAAAAAAAATCTTCGTGCATCTGCGCAGCTGCACTAGGGTAGTACAGTGGCGCAAGACGCGCAGCTCGGAGAAGAAAAAGAGCGAGCGAGTAAGAGAGGGAGCCAGAGAGGGAAGACCAGACAGAGAGAAGAAGAAAGAAGGGGTTAGCGAGAAAGATGAGCTAGACGAGCTGTTGCCAAGGTTACCGCCGTCTGGCCCAGACGCAGCGGAGGGAGTAGGGCTGCCGCGACTCCAGTCACAACGACGCGGCGGCGAGACGCCAGACAAATACGCCCACTTTTTCACCCTCTACCCCACTCCCTCTCTCTAATATCCTCCTCCTCATCATCCCCTTCCCGCACCCTTTTACCGGCGCCCTCTCTAGAATAACCCTCGCATAACCTTCTTTCTTTCACACTCTGGCTGCGTAACACCGCTCTCCCATCTCGCTCGGAATATCTCTACTCTCGCGCAGTTCTCTTCTCTTTCCGGGTTCCTTTCCACGCTTCCTTCCTCCACTTCCTTTCGATCAAACCGCGCAACCCTCCCAACACGCTAGACGTTCTCGCTCTCCTCCACGCCGCTCTCTCCGCTTCAACCCCCGCTCTTTCCCTCACGCGCGTCCTTCTCTCCCCGCACCGAGGCCCTTCCGTTTCTGCCCGCCGCCGCTGCCGCAGAAGCCGCGCTGGCGGTGGACGGAAGCAAAAGGACCAGCGGCAGCGACGAAAACCTTCATGAGGGCCGACGACGTCAACGACGACCATTCAACGTTAACGACTCGATCGCTAATCCTCACTCGGCGATATATGGCCTAGCGTTTTCGCGTTTCTTGTTTGTCTCCGCGTCGTCTTTTTTTGAGTCGACTGCCGTAGCGCTTCCCCCCCCCCCCCCCCCCCCTCCCACGGTGACTTCTAGCATATGGCCGGGGCCACGTCGTGGCTTGAGGGAAAAGGAAGCCAGCTTCTCGCATGTCGTAACAGCGTTTATCAGCGCGCTGCCGCGCGTGCACTGCTGATTCGGCCAGTTGATATCGGCGCGCTACTATTTGCGGGGTGGGCAGAGCAGTGATCACGTAACTTCAATTGGAACAGTCTCAACGCTGGCTACAGCTACAGACTCTGAACGGCCACGACGTGATTCGTTACCATTTCTGTCCGCGGGGCATGCACCACATAGATAATAATTGATTATGAGGAAAATGAACACAGAACTGTCTCACTTCTCTGTGGACACCTCAACTGCGCTGTGAGGGACGGAAAGGGCGCGATACTCTCATCTCTCGGTGGACGCCTCAAGCGCGCCGTGAGGGAAAGGATGAGAACGGAGTGAAAGGGCACCGTAGTTGAGGGCTCCGGAGTAATTTCCATCACAAAACACACGCGGGCGCCTTTAGAGTTCCTCCTCCATTGAAACGCGGCCCGGTCTGAACCCGGACACTGCCTCTCAGTAGCCGTCTCGCGCGGGCGGAGGCTATTTCTCAACAATATGGCCGTAAGCCAGGTGTCTTCTATGTGGATGCGGCCGGCCCACCCCATGGGGGCTGGTACACGGCGGCCGTCATCCACCAAAACACTACAGTTCAGGACCTTACTTTCCGTGCCCCAAACATTACATTTGAGGAAGAGATCGCCATTGCACTGGCCGCCGCAGATCCAGTGTCCAGAGTCATTATCACGGACTCCAGGGGCGCCTGCCACAATATTGAGCAAGGATATATTGCAGACCGTCCTTTCAAAATCCTCCACGCATGCGAGTACACAGGGTTTCCGACCCATCGTACCATCGTGTGGGCTCCGGCTCATGCGGGTCTTGAGAGGAACGAGGCAGCCGACGCTGCCGCCCGCGCGCTTACTCACCGGGCATCGCCTCATCCGCAGCCAGATCCGGAAGTCAATTTCAATCCGGCCATCACCTTTAAAGAGATCACTTCTCTTTATCAAAATTTCCATGGCCTCTATGCCCCTCCCTGTAAAGGCCTCACGAGGGGGGAGGAGCGCTGGCTTCTCCGCCTCTATACCAATACTGTACTGTGCCCGGCAGTACTTAAGCACTTCAATTCTTCTTTCTCGGGCGCGTGCCCGCACTGTGAGGAGGAGTTTTCGGACACCTACCACATGGTGTGGGCATGCCCTTCCAATCCTGCCTACTCACCCCACCTCCACCCCACTCGAGAGGACTGGGAAGCTGCCCTGCGCGGCTGCTCCGAACTCACAAGCCCAACAGGCATTGGAGCTAGAGCCCGGGCCGCTGCGGAAGCTACAGGGATCCCGGACTAGGGATCCCTTCTAGTGCTTGTAAGGGGCGGGCCCTTCCGGCTCGCCCCATCGACCTCTCACTGTAAATAGAACTAAACGGTTTCCTCCTCCTCCTCCTCCTCCGAACGCGCTAACCACTCAGCCAACGCAGCGGGTGCGCTGTAAGAGAAATGAGGAGGGAAAGATTGAAAATTGGAAGAGAGAGAGCGAGAGTCGCTGTAGTGGCGGACTTCTGGCTTCAACAAGCAGCTTCAGGCCTTCCTTTTACGAAACTTCTTTAATTATTCACTCTCATTTCGAGCACGTAGCGTTCTTAAAAGGGGTTCTGAAAGGGCTCTTAAAAGAGCTCTGAAAGCTGCGGTATGCCTGAGGTTTAAAGGGTTCACGAATATCCTCCACGCCGGTTCAACGCCGGTTCACGAATATCTTCCACCAAGAAATGTGACAAAGTGCTTAAATATCTCCCTCGGTTGAGTGAGGTATCCCCAAGGAAGAAATTTGCGCAGGAAAACCATGCTCGGCGAACCCCATTTTGCGCGCAAGAACAGCTTCTCGGACGCTGCAAGGAAACAGCGCAACGAGCGCAACAGCGGCGGGACATAAGCCGCGTTAACATGAATGCGACAGCAGCACCGTATCGCCTTTCTGGCGTACTCCACTCGGGTAAATAGGAAAAGCGCGTCCGGCCAATCCTCTAGGCAGGAATAGATCGTGAAAGGAAAGTCGACTTCCGCGGTGAATGTAAACGAGCTTGGAGGCTCAACTCCTCCTTTATGGGCAGGCTATACAATACCCCCTCAACCGAATAACAACGCAGACTGCGCTCAAGATACCTGCACTGGGCGAGGGGCCGCCATACCGACAGATTTGATGTGGCACATGTAAACAGTGGGGTGTCGGCTCCGCGACATCCGCTGGGAAATACGATGGGCCACTGTCGTATTCATGTAAAACAAGCGCTTGTACCGCCGCTGTTCCCAAACAATGAATGCAAACCGACTCGCCCAAATTCCAGCTTTTCTCGGCTGCCTTGCAAATAACGACGTTCAAACAGCGACGACGATTCGCGCGCTGGTTCCAGACACGTCTAGAAGGTCTCCTCTCTCTTGGCTCAACGTAAGAGGGGGGGGGGGGGGGGGGGGGGGGAAGAGAGATCAATCTCTGTGCTGCAGCGCGTTCGGCGAGAGGCGCCGCAGCCGGGCAAATCAATGCATCGCGGTTGCGCGGCACGCAGCTGGCCGGCGGCTCCTCGGAGAACGATCGCGCTTTCTCTCTCTCTATCTTTCTCCGACTCTCTCTCTCTCCCTCTATCGTCGCTAAACATTCTCGAAGGCTGAGCCCGGCTCTCTCCTCGCTGCACGACGAGGTTCGAGTTCTGCCTGCGTAAATATAAGCGCAGCGCGCTGTCTTTTCTCGCCGAAGAATAAAGACCCCGAGGTTGGAGAGGCGTTCATTAAAAGTGAGTTCTCTCGCCGGGCCAAAGGCAACAAAATGGCACATCTTTCTCTCTCTCTCTTTCTCGCAGTGCTGGTAGTGCGTTAGCAGTGAAATACACATGTGATGCGCCCTGTGACATTTCAGTCCGAACGCCTGTGCAGATTAATGACCGCTGGTAAGTGCACTATTAGCCGCGAGTCGAAAAAAGAGGGCAGCCTCGCGAACAAAAAAAAAGGGGGGGGGGGGGGGGGGGGGGGGCATTTCGAACGTGCAGACGGCATGGCACTTCCAGTCAGTGTACAGGTACGAACAATATGAACGAAAGCACTTAGTTCGGGCCAAAGCACCAACATTATTTTTCGTTACGCAGCGTAGTTAAAAGGCAGTAGATAAACGGGTAGATAAATACTCGCAAGAAAGAAGATTGGGGAGGCACAAACTGACAAATGGGGTTTATTCGAGGAAACAGACATTCATTGTCAGCACAGGCACAGACAAGGGCATCAAAAGCAGACAGGTGTAGTTTAAAAATAAAAAAAAAGGTTTACGTCATCGTGTTTTCGAGGAAACGTGCCTCCCTATTATAAAGTCTGATTGACGTGTCACTGATGCATTCTTTCCCTTTCTTTTTGATATAATACGCTTCTATAAGTCCCAGTTCTTTTTCATTGTTGCACTTGCGCCGAATCTTGACTTGTTTGAGAAAGTGGTCAAGACTAGACTGAGCATTTACATGGAGGACAACGGTCTGTTTCCGGATACCATGTTCGGGTTCAGAACGGGGCTCTCCACCCAAGACGTGATGCTCCAGTTAAGAGACACAGTACTAAAACAAATATCGGGCACTCGAGAAGGCATAATCTTGGCCGTAGACCTCAAGGGGGCCTTCGACAACATCGGCCACAATGCCATTCTCACAGAACTCTCGGCAACAAACTGTGGGGAGAGGATCTTCGCATACGTAAAGGCCTTCCTGTCTAACAGAACAGCAACGATCGGCATCAACAACATTAGGTCAGAAAAGAAGACGACGCCAAACAGAGGGACGCCACAAGGATCCATCATCTCACCTTTGCTCTTTAACATAGCAATGATTGGATTAACTAGGAGACTGAAAAACATCAAAGATGTAGAACATTCAATTTATGCGGACGACATCACAGTGTGGACGACAAAAGGATCGACGGGAAACAAGCAAGAAATATTGCAAAGAGCGGCGGATGAGATCGGTCAATTTGCTTTATTTAGCGGGATGCAGTGCTCCCCAGAAAAATCAGAGTTTATTAGACTTCACAAAAATAAAGAGGACAGGGGAACGATAGAATTAGAGATAGATGGGCAACCCGTAAGGAGGACAAATAAGCTTCGCATCTTGGGAATGTGGCTGCAGGAGAAAGGCAAACGGGACCATACCATCCAGCTCTTGGAACACTCCACGAAACAGATATGCAGGATGTTAAGCCGGATTACGAACAAGAGAAAAGGGGTGAAGGAGCGAGATGCGTTACGGATCACTTCTGCGCTCATCATACCGAGGATGACGTACGCGCTTCCGTACCTACAACCTAACAAAGGGGAAAAGAACAAAATGGAAACATGCATCAGAAGGGCGTATAAGCAAGCTTTAGGCGTCATGACCTGCGCCTCGACAGAGAAGCTGATGAACATGGGGATGTACGGCACCTATGAGGAGCACAGCGAAACCATGCTCAGATTTCAAATGGAAAGACTTAAAAGAACAGCCGCTGGCCGCGCACTACTGGTCAAGCTAGGATACCCGGCACAAGACGAGGGCGAAGACAAGACAGATATTGACAGCCAAATTAGGAGCACTTTCTTGGTTAAGCCAGTGCCCAGAAACATGGACCCCAAGAACCACGAAGGAAGACGGGCGGCGAGATTATTGGAGTTGGACAGGTTCCTAAAGAAGAAACAGATGGTTCTGTATGTTGACGCGTCGAAGTACAGAACGAAGGAAAACGCTAGGGCGGTAGCAGTAGTGAACGCCAATGGGAATATAGTTACTGGTGCATCAGTGCGCACAAGGACAACACAAGCAGCGGAAGAGATCGCCATAGCTCTAGCCCTGACTGAAGCCAATCGGCAGGGACTGAGTTACTGGATAGCGACGGATTCTCAGGCTGCAGCAAGGGCATACAGAGATGGAAGGATCGGCCGAAAAGCCGCGAGTATCCTCTTCGAACAAAAACAACACAGACATGGATCAAACAACACAAGCATTCAACACACCATCATTTGGGTCCCTGACACTGGGGTTGAGGGAAATCTCATGGCAGACACCGTTGTCCCGAGGGTTCACGAACCGGAGGGCGGGTTTGCCGGTGGAACCCTTCAGCACGCCAGAATCTTACGGGGAGGCAATGAAGGCGTTGTTGGGAGCGCGCAAGAAGTACTCGGCTCCGGCGGATATCCTCGACAGAGAGCAGGCCACCACGCTCAGACGACTACAAACAGACACCTACCCAAGCAGAGCCATGTATCACAAAATGTGGCCGAACAGATACGCGAAAGAGTGCGTGTGGTGTGGGGGCTACGCCACAACGTACCACGCCACCTGGGGCTGCGAAAAAAGCCCTTTACTACCAAAGGTAAATAGCCCTAGTCTAGAGCAGTGGGAGGCCCTCCTGGCTGACTCCGACTCGAGCACACAGCTTATGCTGGTGACGAGGGCCAAGGCAGCGGCGGAGGCCAACGGGATCCTGGACTAGGGAAGACCGACCACTGAAGCTCCACATCTATCTATCCCCATCCCCCTACTCCCTAACTCTTCCTTTTGAAAAAAAATAAATGTTTTCACTACTACTACTACTTGAGCAGAGGCATGCATTTGTGTGCTAGGCAATGCACGGGCGAGTGACGCCGCTCCTGGTTTTCAACTGACCTTTCATACTCACGAGTGCGTCCACTGATGCCTACGCACCGTTTCTATCACAGTCACCGGTAGGGATTGTGTCACCCATGTTGCTCCTCCCGAGCGACCTCTCACGCGCCTAGCGCGAAGCTCCTCCGAAGTAACTCGGGTTGCCAGTAGTGATGCAAAACTACCGATAGTACTATCGATACCATCGATAGTTGAGTCACTATCGAACTATCGATGGTAAGAAAGACTATCGATACTACTATCGATAGCCGTATCGATACTACTTTTTATATATAGTACTATCGATACTATAAAATCAAACACGCGTACACACTGCATCATAAACTTGGTTTCCCGAGTGTGTGGTATGGAGGTGATGGTATGAGTTGCTGACAGGACTCGCCCGTTTTCGCGGCCTACACGTCACCGAGCTCTGCAGACGTTCCCTACGTAAAGTTGCTGGATAAAATGTTAGCTTGCGAATGTCCTAGTTGCGAAGCATGTGTGCGAAAACCACTTCTACAGCGGTTACGTCAGCTAGCCAGCACAACTTGTGCTGTTTGTTCTTTCATCGGATGCAGTTCCAGGTATTTTTCCGAACTGTCCCAGTGCACATTAAAGAACCACAACTGGTCGAAATTTACCCGGAGATCTCTGCTACGGCATCCCTCACAGCTTGAGTCTCAGGACATTAAGCCTCATGAGACCGTCAAACCAATCAGGTATCGCAAATGTTTTGGTTATATCGCTGGCCAACAAATGCATAATATTAATATTGTTACTATCAATAGTCTTACCATCGACAGTTTCACTATAGATCCTAGCTATCGATAGTGGTACTATCGCAAGTAGTACTAGCGATAGCAACACTATCGATAATACTATGAATAGTCTATCGATAGTAGCACTATTGATAGTTTTTTTACGCTATCGATAGTTTCAAAAAGCTATCGATACTATCGATAGTAAATTTTCCGATAGTTTTGCGTCACTAGTTGCCAGGCAACGGCGCAAGATCGTACGTACGGTGATAAGATTCTTGGTCGTATTTGGTAAGAGTATGAGTGTTTTCGCACCAAAAGCAACATTCTTCAAAGCATGGCATTACTTCCGTTGCTTTCCTCGTCTTTTTTTTTTTAGGGGCTTTTAACGCAATCTACCCTCTCCCACTACTCGTCCCCCATTTAGACTGTCCCGACTCAGGAGGCGCTTCTTAGTGCATTGAACGCACTCTCCAAGACTATCTAGACGAACCTTTCAACAACTAACTTCGCATTCGAACTCTGACCTCGTGAGTTTCCAGGCTGTGTGTGCCAGTACCAGTAAGAAACTCAACATGAAACTATACAAGAAGTCTCGCTTAGTACAGATGGCACGTCGCCCTCCGCGATTTCACCTGCGTATAAGGCACGCATAAGACGTGTGTATACTCCATCCCATAAGCTCCTTGCAGCACATATGAAAGGTAGAGAGGACCTCAGCCGATCACGACAGCGCGTTAAACGTGTTCCTCCGCGCTCCTTGCGGAGTATACAGATATCATATGGTTTGAAATGAGTATAAATCAACGCTGTCTATACGCTTATGTACTAAACGCGAGCATCTTGCGGGACGTTACGCCGTTTGCCAAATTTAGTTTTGTGTATGCAAACGGAGACGCAACGATAGGCTAAGCCTAGTGACGCCATCTGGTTGTCAGAACGGGAACAATTTTTTTTCAATAAACCAACTCTCCTTTATAATGTCCTAGAAGCTGTACAATCATCCCTCTAAACAGAAAATGAAGCAAATTTATTGCTCGCATATTTTGTTATAAGCGAGACGAAGCGAAACCCGATGCCCCATTTATGGCCACTGAACGTACTGAAAACGGCAGTAACAACGACGAATCCAGTCCGAAGCGAAAATGTGGCCTTAGTGGCATGGCACATATCCACCTGGCATATATCCCCGCCGTGGGTACGTGCCATACCACTAAGGCTAACACAACAACAACAAATAATCCTGCTTTGAAGGGCGCCGCTATTTTGGAAACGCTATTTTAGCGTACGCAAGAGCCACGCATGGTTAACTCGGGAAATAGCACAGGTAACGCAAGTCCTGCGCCTGCGCACTGGCACCCCGGTCCCTAATCGATAGGGTCACTCTATTCTGTTAGAGTTTGGCACATGAGCACCACGAATCATGCTATTTTTCTATTGCACACAACATTCAGCTACGTCAGAACTCCTCTGCACTCATCGCAGCTTTGGTAGCGCTGCAAGGAACCGCTGAGATGGAGTGTAGTTGCAGCAGTGGGTGAAACGACGCCTAGAGCTCCGAGAGACCAGCGCAGGCGCGCGCGCCCACGCAACAGCCTCTGGGAGAACAGTGCAATCTCGTTTCTAAGCGCCGCTTCCACCATGCGGGCACTCCAGGGGTATAATTGTAAGAGCGACAGATGCGCGTGGCAGATATGTATACTCCCGCGTATATATTTTTTTTCGGGCCAACCAACGCTAATGCGCTGCAAACCACTCATTTATCCCTTCCTATTTCTCCTCGCAGGCCACTTCTGCCGCCGTGACGTCACGGCGGGGAGCGAACAAGGCGGGCCCTGTCTCAACCACAATGCATGCGTGCGCGACGGGATTGCACAACCCACGGCGCTGTCGAGATGCAGCGTGTTGTGGCGAAACCACACTGCGTATCGGTTGTCCACGATCTAGTTTCAGTATACTCGCAGCTGTTGCTTTTCAAAGGAGCCGCTTGTGTCCGAGGGGAAGAAAAGCAACGAACAAACAAGGGTAGTGCGAGCGATCACGTACGACGAACTTGTTTCCGAAGCTACTTGGGGGCGTTTTTTTTTTCTTCATTTTTTTTTTCATTTCTTTTCCTGAAGACTAACCCATTTCGACTAAGGCACATTTGCACGCTTTACACCTATGATGGCCTCTTCTACATGAGGGAAAAACTTGGAGGCTAACGAAAAGGCTTTGCAACTGCGGACAAAACAGCAAGCTATGGAAAGAAAAACATAGCAAGTACGTACGGCGTGACGGATGCCGACATCGTGTGCACACGCGCAGTAGGCCCACTTGGCCCCGCCCCTTCCACAGCATGCGCGACGGAGTGCCCGGTAATCCGGTATACGTCAACGCTATAGGCGGTCGGATGCAACACGAGTACGAAGCGGCCAATAACTCTCAAAGGAGGCCCTCCAGTCGATGACGTCGGCCGATTCTCCTGACGTCATGCTGAATTCCCTTAGACCTGCTAACCTGACATCGCGTGGGTTGGCAGATGAAAGGGGATCAAGAGCGGCTTATAATAGGATTAACCACCAGGTCATGAAAATCGGTCTGCATCACTGACTGGAGAAAGCTAACCTTTGAGGGGCATCTTCTGCTTCGTTCTTGAGTGATATCTGAGAGCTGTATCTCAGTACGTATAGTAGGTCTCTGCTATGCTAAACCTCTCTACTCTCTAATAATCGGGGCAACGTCAAGAGACAGGAAGACAGCACAGACGGTCAGAGGCGAAACGCGAGATAACTAATGCAAACGGCTTATTTTTTTCAAAAGCTCAATGTTTTGCGAATCTGGCTAAAGTCGCTGTTTTGGAATATTTCGCGAACACTAAATTTCGCGAAGCAAGCGTGACAGACCCCTTAGTTCTCTCCATGTTACGAGTTCTGCAAGCTTTGGACGCCGCAAGGACAGGTTAGTCGCTCATAGGCTCCATGGTACTCCACTGTCGCGGAATTCACTTGACCGGGAACCCAGCAGTGGGTAAACAGAAGACACGCTGATGACGCTGGTCTTCGAACCGGACATATTTTCAGAATTAAAACTCCCGCGGTATTTCACTACTTTAGCCAGGACCCTCGAATTCATTTTTCTTTGTAAGCTCTCCGTGTGCGAATGCAGAACCTCGAGCGACGTGGATCCAATAGAAAGCGAATGTCGCACAGGTGAAGTTCCTAGATCATTTATTTAGGGACTTTGGTCGCAGGGGGCGACAAAATGCCATGTGGGCAGATGAGATTAGGGAGTTTTCGGGAACAGCTAGGTTGCGCATAACAGGGTTAACTGGAGGTCGATGGGAGAGACCTTGGTTTTTTGAACGTATATATAGCCGATGCTACTGCTGCTGATGTTATTTTTGATTGTTTTCTTTCTTTCTTTCTTCCCTGCTTTCTCTCTTGCTTTTTTTTTTCCTAATGAAGGCTTTAATTGTGTCAAAGCCTTAGCAATTTCGACTAAGTATCCAATGCTCGCTATAGCCGCCCCGCGCAGACGAAGTTCGCGCTGACTTCCAGCGAATTTCTCAGCCCATTACAAAAAACTTCAATACAGTGCATAAAAAGTCTATGGACCCCAAGCGGGGCCGCTTCATGGGAGTTGTTCGTGCGTACTGTAAGCGAATGATTGAATTGATTATGTTCCCGGTCGGCCCAAAGTACAAGTGTTGCCTAGCGCGCTTTCCGCGCTCTTCACTGAAAATGTTTCATTTCTTAATTTCGCACCAAGCGTTTCATTTTCACTCAATGAAGTGAGCAGGATGTTAAGTAAAAAGGCCGTCTTGCAATAGCCTGCCGGAGTTATTGGCCCCCAAAAAGTCAGTGGCAGCCACCGCCGACAGCGAGGTCCGGAGGTTACAGGCAAGTAGCAAACACTAAGGAAATAATCGCGACGGAAAAGTATTACAGTAGCGTTCATAAGCACCCGCTAAAAAAAAATGCGGTTGTCCAGAATTTCTGGGTATGAAATTTACGCGTCAGCGTGGCTCGCTCTCGGCGGTGGTGCGGACAGGCAGTTGATTATTTTAATTCATTCAGTTTAGCGCGCACGGCAGAAGGACTTGGAAAATTCGTGCTTCAAAACGCATCGGGCTTCGCTGCATAGCCACACGCGGTCACAACAAAGTGGGCAAAAAAGAATGCAGACGACATTAACGGCCAGCGCTTGCACTTGCAACAACGCGTCCGGCGTTCTCGAGAAATGTCGAGGAAGACGAGACTCCACGCGAGACGAGTGCGCGAACAGGTTCTGCGGCTGCACTCCTTACGGGGGGAGAGAGAGAAAGAGAAAGAGAGAGAGCTTTTGCATACAGCCTCTCAAGGACGGCCACTGGGTTATCGCCATTCTACCCCCCCCCCCTCCCCCCCCCCTCCTCTCGCCATTTTCGTGTTTATTGCGCAGAGCGGCTCTTCTCAGTCGGTGGGGGGGAGACGCTCGGATGGCTCCGGGAGGAGAGCCACTGTGGTACAATGTAACACCGTCGGCACGAGGATGTCGGCTAGGTGGCGCGTCGGTGGCTGCGGTCAACAACTGCGCTGATATACGGCCGGACAAGCGTAGAGGAGACGTCTGCAGGAGACGCGGCAGCAGCGCGGCGCATCGCATTGCGCGGACAGCGAAGAGAATGCCGCCTTCCACCGCCGATGTTACACAACAGACACATACACTCTTCTGCTACGCATTTTGAGAACAAGCAGCGAGGCATACTCAGTCCGGCGACCCGGACCTGGGAAGTTTAATAAAGTTCTCTCTCTCTGTCTTGCGGCCACGAAATATGCACTCGGCAACTGCAGCGGCAACGGCTGTTTCGCACGCGTGGACCGTGGCAAGCCGTTTTTCTTTACTGCGCCCACTTTTTTTTCTTTATGTTAAGCAAAGCGACTTTGTTGCAAGAAGGGGACGGACAACAAAGCAGCTGGACACAGCAGTCGGACCAGCGCCGGTGGGTTATCGCTGAGGTGAAGACAATTTTCCGGCGAGCGAGAAAGCATGGTAGCACGGAATTCTCTGATTGGTCGAGAGAGGTTCACGTGACCTCGTGGCGTGAGGTCTAGCGACAACTGGAGGCAAACAGCGCTACATCTCACTCTACCTCCTTCATCGCTTCTATCCTACCTTGACCGTCTTACTCTTCTCTAAATGTGGGCCGGCTCATACACTGTGGGAATGCCCCCAAACCATGGCAGTGCCCCCCCCCCCCCCCACCCCCCCCCCCCCCCCCCCCCGCCATACTCAACCTGTCCGCCTGCTTATGGAAGGCCGCCCTGCGTCTTGCTCAACCAACTGGCCAGACATGGCTGGTGCAGTAGTTCAACAGTCTAGCAAGGGAACAACAGTTCGCAATTTTTAGAGAGGTGCTGGAAGTAGTAAGGGAATATGTCTACTCAGGGCAGGTAGTGACCGCTGATCCGGATCATGAGAGGGAAATAACTAGAAGAATAAGAAAGGGTGGAGAGCATATGGCAGGTTCTCTCAGATGATGAATAGCAGTTTGCCATTCCGGTTGCCTTACCGGTACTCACCTATGGGGTACAAACGTGGAGGCTAACAAAGAGGATTCAGCTTAAGGTAAGGACAACGCAGCGAGCTATGGAAAGAAAAATGACAGGTGTAACGTTAAGAGATCGGAAGCGGGCGGAGTGGGTGGGGGAACAAACGCGGGTTAATGGCATCCTAGTCGAAATCAAGAGGAAGAAATGGGCTTGGGCAGGGCCTGTAATGCGAAGGCAAGATAACCGCTTGTCCAACGGAGTGGATTCCAAGAGAAGGCAGGCGCAGCAGGGGCGGCAGAAAGTTAGGTGGGCGGATGAGATTAAGAAGTTTGCGGGGATACAGTGGCCGCAACTGGCAAAGGACAGGGTTAATTGGAGAGACATGGGGGTGGCCTTTGCCTTGCGGTGGAAGCAGTCAGGCTGATGATGATGATGATGGCTAGTGGACGGAGCTCTGCGTGAGTCCAGGCCCCTGGACTCCTGGACAAGTAGGAGCCCATCCTTGAAAACCTCCTTTACTTTTCTTCCGAATATAGTAACCACCGCAAGAAGCGACGAGCTCACGCGCGCTCAGCTGCCGAATGCCCAAGGCCTTTCCAAGAGATAAGGAATAGAAAAAGGAAAGCAAGTTCGTTTCGAGGAAAACGATGGCGCACTATCTCACTCTTCGCGGACACCTGAGCCGTGCCGTGAGGGAAGGGGAGAAGGAAGAAAGAGAGAGAGACGCCGCAGTGGAGGGCTCTTCATCAATTTCTAGCACCTAGCTGGGGTTGTTCAACATCCAGCGACATCGCGCAGGGCCTCTTATGCATTTCGCCTTAGCCAGGGAATAAAGAATGCGTGTCGCAGATGAACGCTGCGGTGAAGCACAGGGACAGGTACACGAGGAAAGCGAGGGCTGCGCCGTACAAACACGCACTCGAGCTTCGCCGCAACAGCGCGAGCCGCTTCGCTCCGGAATACTGATGATCCCGGGCAACCGCTCGCTTTCCTCCTAACTACAGCTGTAGCCCCGTTCGCTACACGTAGCCATTTGCATCAAACCACGGCTCCTAATCGAGCTCATACAACGAGTGCAGACCATTGCGCTAGCTGGTCCTTCATCTCGAGTCAGGAACCGCAACGAAAATTTGACAGGCTACAAAGACACATTGCGTCGTCTCCAGTATCTCCCGTTTGTGTGGTTTTTCTTTTCTTTTTTTCTGCCCTCTCTGTCGCACTGAAGTCTCAGCGCGACCACTCAACCGAGCAGCGACGCCCCGAATCCTAGCCTCGCCCCCCGCACGGCGTCCTCGGGTCCCCTCCCCCACGTTCCGGGCCCGGGCACCGAAGAAGAGCTCGACGTTCCTTCCGCCCCTGTCCGGACGGGGAGAGACGCGCGGATGGAGTCCTACGGCGCCGTCGGCTCTGCAGCGCTGCAGTGCTCGCAGTGCAGCCTCTCCTCTCCCCCTGCAGTGCTCTTCCCCCTCGTCCCCGCTCCTCTGTGGACGGCCATTGCGATCGATCTCGCGGACATCCGCAGAGGAGAGGCGCCGCCACGCCGCCGCCGCCTGTCTGCCTGGATGGTCGCGCGCGAACGGCGTGCATGTTGCGTAGCGTGTTTGCCACTGCTCCCTTGTCACGGGAGGGGGAACGGCATCAGAGGGGACGGGGGGGTCATCGTGCCTGCCCCGGCGGCCGCGGAGACGGACCGAGCCCTGACGCCGCGCGCACTGCTTCCGGTACGGCCATGTTGTGGCAGTAACTGCGTGCGCATGTGTGCGTGGTCGGGAGTGGAGCGGGGTAACAGACAAGCACAATGGGCAAGAAAACATTACGTCCAAAAAAAAATGGGTAGAGCAATAAACAGCATTCACAAATCAATGCGGCAGACGAGAGCAATGGTGTGGAATTACGATTCGAGCAAGAAAGAAGTGAATAAAGTGCCAGGCGTCGCATAACTACCGGGATGCAGTCGCTCCCTGTTCCCACCATTTTTTTAGTGTCACGCTCGTTTTTTTTTTTTTTTCTTACTCCCGCGACGTGGCCGATAAGTGGCCGCAGGCCAGCAGCTAGGCGGCATCGAACCCGCACCCTCGTGTTCAGCGGCGCCGGGCCGGCGCCGCCCTGCGCTCAATGACTACCACGACGACAAAGAGGCTAGCCCCTCACGTCGATAAACCGCGGGGCGCGGCTTTGTTTTTCTGCTCGCGGGTTACGAGTCTCGCGGCAGGTGCTCTAGAAGAGTGCGGTAGCGCGTCCGGACTCGTTATCAGTGGCAGCACGGGCACGCTTGAATGGCTGTTGCATACCGCGTCCAGTCTGCAGCCGGTATGAGTCTACTAACCGAATGCCCCTGCTATGTTCACAATACCGAAATCAATCATACCTTGGTTACGGATCGCTTGTGCATGTTCCGAACTTAAGCAAACCCGAGAGGAATTTTAATTCCTTAAAATTAGGCTCGAGAGACCATCAACATGGGCTCAATCAGTCAATCAGGACAAGCGCCAACTGATGTTTGTCGTCAAGCTCATGTACGGACATTCCCTGACCCTGCCTTTTGTGCTAAAATGATTTCAACTCCGCGAGGGCAGTGACGAAAGCCGCTGTTCATTACGTGAGTCTTCATTTTTCAAGGCGCCATTAATACGCATGCGATCTTCGCAGCTGGCACGCACGAATGCATACTGCAAAGCCAAGCTTCAAGGTATTCTAGGCTTCTTTATATTTTTATTATTATTTATTTTATTTAGTATAGTTTGCCGCACGGCGTAAAAGTGCGACTGATATTATAGGGCACCCATTATCGTCAGCCGCCGCAAACATACCGTGCAGCATAATCTCGGACCCAGCGGCCAACACTCCGTGGCCCTAACGTCAGTGCAAGGTTTTCCCCCAAAGCTGTAAAAAAAAGGTGATCGGTTGACCATCGATGGATGAAAACGATATGTCCGTCGGGGGAGGCAGTGTCTTGCTTTTCTGTCAAAGTGAGAACGCAGGAAAGGTGACCTGAAGGGAGGGCCAATACAGAAATGCATCCTTTGCAAACGTTCGTTGGGTGAAGGCACTGACAGACAGAATCCTCGGGCACGGCGCGCATGCATGTTCTCAGAAAACGGCGTCGCGAAATTTTTACCAAGGTCCACGCGAGACGTGACGCGAGCGCTTATTTTCCTCGCTTAGTCTGCGCAGTTAAAAACAATGCGCGCGCTTATTCGACAAGTTCTCTCCCTTGTTCTCGCTGAAGAACGGCCGCGCCACCCCGACGTGTTGAAATGCGTCCGGTAGACGATAAGCAGAAACGCGCCCGCGGCACCGGAGCCGCTATAGGCTGGCTAAGCGTCCGCACAATGCGCCACAATGCTGTGGCAGCCATCAGCGCAGGCATCTTTGTGAGACGTGCACTCTCAAAGCGCAACATGCGCCGCGCATTCAACCTCGCTGTATCCCACAACGCATAAACTCGGGTCACAAAAAGAGGAGTCACGGTATCTATGCATATGTATACACCGCAGACGTGGCAGTAGAGAATGTTTTTCCTCTTTCTGGCATTTCTAGCGATGAACGCTGCGTACCCCTCCCCGTTGTTTCCCTCTCTGTTTACAGCCCCCTGCTGCGCCAGCGGTGTGTAACAAAGCGTCTGTGTTCGATCCGCTGTGCTGCCCACGAACGAGTTGTCTCTGTTACAAACAGGCTCGACGCGCAGCAGGTTTCCCGGCAAAGAAAAAAGCAGTCGGACAGAGACCATGTCTACAAAGGTGACGCTAGATGCGCCGAACTCCCTGCCTCCGCATCTGGCTCGATCGTTACAGCCCTGCGCCGGAATAAATATATTTCGAGGCGGCGAATTCACACGCAGGAAACAGGGTGAGAGGGGGTTGCTCAGTTTCAGTCGTGCCACGCCACCCCGAAGGCGGAGGATGCTGGGGCCCTCGCACTGCAGAACTGCAGCAAGCAACCCACCATGCACTGCATGCATGGAGCTACAGCTGCGAAGACGACATTCCTCGACAAAACTTGAAATCAATGCAGGCCCCCTATGGCGTGCGTGCGTGCGTGCGTGCGTGTGTGTGTGTGTGTGTGTGTGTGTGTGTGTGTGTGTGTGTGTGTGTGTGTGTGTGTGTGTGTGTGTGTGTGTGTGTGTGTGTGTGTGTGTGTGTGTGTGTGTGCGTGTGTGTGTGTGTGCGCGTGCGTGTGCGTGTGCGTGCGTGCGTGCGTGCGTGCGTGCGTTCACACTGTACTCGCGCAACCCATCGTTCTCTTATTCAAAAGTGGAGTCGATGTTCGTGATAAAGGGTTAAAACGAGGGGTGGCAAAAAGCAAAAAAAAGAAGCTCAACCGGTCGCAGCCGCACTGCAGCGCTCCTTCTTCTCTAATACGAAAGGTACAGCAGCGCCATTTCGTGAGCGCTGGGATGCGAAGCGAGGCGCCAACGAACGGGTCGCTAAAACGAGCTCAAGGGGGAGATAGACATTCCGTTTTCCATTTCCTATATAAAGACACTCTCCAGAGGTTCCACTGCCCGACGAGTAAGCTGCTCAGATTTATCGGAGAGCAGCAGGAGAAGACAAAGAAAAGCGGCGTTATTGCGCCAGGAGGGAGATCGATCGAACTGAAGCGCTAAAGTGCGACCGCAGACACCAGTCTCCGCTCAAGAAATACAGCGCGAAAGATGAGATCGTGCACGCCGAAGAACTTAATGTAAGCGAAGCTGCTCACAGATTACTTCTCTCTTTCTCTCTCTCAGTGAGACAGCGCAGCTGAGTGTAGCCAACACCCTCGGGACCAGGGGGTGTTGGTGCAGCACAGACGAATGCGCACACGCAAAGTGGAATAACAAGTGCGAGCTCGCGAACGGTCTTTGACCTCTCTCTCTCCCCAGGCACCGCATGCACGCAGTGCTTGCGTTTCCAGAAGCACCGCAGCTCGGTTCGGTTCGCCGAAAGAAACACGCCCGGTGCCGAGTGCGCTGTTTGCGTCCCGCATCAGGCGCGGACCAGCCTTTCGCGCGCTCTTGCGTCTCAACGACGCTATCGCCATTTATGAGGAGATATACATATACATATATAGCGGGAAACGCACCAAGCACCTCTCTGCTTTTGGACGCTCCCGTTGTCAATGCGCCCCTTTCGTGTTTTTAAGAGCGGAGGCTCTTATTTTAAACTCTCAAGAACGGGGTGGAAAAAGAAAGCAGGCGCAAACGCACCGCCAGAAAAGACGCGAGGCAGTCCATTCTTTATCAGGGTTGCGCCGAACGGACCACAAGAATGCGCGCACAAAGAAGGCGCTCAATCCCTTTCTGTTTGTTAATTTTTGTGAGTTGGTTTTTTTTTTCTTTAACTAACGTTGCACGAGATGACGCGCGAAGGTCACGAAGTGCGCGCCTGCTCAAGGCGGGAGCCGCGGGCCACGCGTGAAGGATGATTCCAGGAATCCACTTTGAGCCAAGCTGAGCCGATAGTCATGTGCGCGAGGCCTGCCAGACCTGCCTGCCGCCTCACCACTTCATCATAGTCCGGTGGCAGGGGGAGGGGAAGGGAGAAAATTCTGTATGCGTTCACAGCGGGCGCAGTGCAGCGGCTATCTTTTGAGCGGGCGATCTTTCGGGGGAGACTGCTGAGGATGAAAATGCGGCCGCCGGAACGTCGCAGTTCTAAAGGGACCATCTAAGTGCTCCGAAGTGCGTCCGGCATTGACGCATAGCCGAGCGCACAGAAGGGGAGGTTATGCAAGATCTGCCCGGAACCTGGGAGCAAGAAAAAAAAAAATCTGTGTGAAGGACAGATGGAGGATTACGAAAGTTGCATTTCAGGAGAGATGCGCTGATGCGTCGTCATGCAAGAGGCACCGCGAAAAGTACGAGCCACTATGCACGGTTCCCTGTCTTCTACGGCACTGCTGCGTCCGCAGTTGCGTCCCCTGAGAGCTTCCAAAATGCATTCGCAAGGCGGTTGTGTAACACCTTGCGTCTAAACTTGCGTGCAGTGCTCGACGTCGCAACAAAACCGCTTCGTTCGCATGGTCCGGTGGTTGTTGCTTTTTCAACTCTTTTCGGACTATGCAGCCGCCGCGGTGGTTCAGTGGTTATGGCGCTCGGCTGCTGACCCGAAAGGCGCGGGTTCGATCGCGGCCGCGGCGGTCGAATTTCGATGGAGGCGAAATGCTAGAAGCCCGTGTACTGTGCGATGTCAGTGCATTCTAAAGAACCCCAGGTGGTCGAAATTTCCGCAGCCCTTCACTACGGCGTCCCTCATAGCTTGAGTCGTTTTGGGAAGTTAAAACCCTATAAACCGAACCTAATCAAATATTTTCAGACTAGGCGCAGCGATTAGCAATAGTAGTAAGACAATTACACGAAGAAGACCACTATAATTCAAGAACAAAGCGGCGAATGGCCATCGGCGGAGGACCTCCGGCCAATGGCGCCGCCCGACTCATGACATTGTGCTTATTCCTCTCGCACTCGCTAGAGTGACACCGCGGGGGCTTTTAGGCGTAAGGGGATCAAAGACGGTTTGAGTGGATCACAGCGATGTCACGACAACCAGCGGACGCCACTGGCTGGAGAGTCTCCCTTGAGGGGCATTCGCCGCTTCGTTCTTGAGTTGTATTCGACTACAGTTGATTTCCCCGCTTGGAGCCAAATGTAAGCGTAGAGCTGGAAGGTGTTCAAGCTTAGCATCAGACCGCGTGGCCATACTTGATCGTTAATGAACGTGTTGCTTTCAGATTGCCAGCGCGATCCGTGCGTCAAAAAATGAACTTTTCAGCACTTACACGTTAAGCACCCGCTTATCTAAAAAAAAAAAGGAAAAAAATCACTTTGGGAGTTTTTTTTTTTTTCCCCATTCGCCTCCCTCTTCCTCAAAGATACAACCAGAACGGCAGCAAGAATCAACTCGAGGCGGAACGCGTAATACTGCCCAATACTCTCCTCGCTTCACGATGACATCACAAAAAAAAAATGGTAGAGTTTTAAAGAAGTTAGTAGGACGTGCAAAGCAGTTGAGGCAACACTGCCCCAAAGGCAACCGCATGCAAGAGCAAGATCAAAGTTCAAGGTCAAGCCCAAAGGTCTAAAGTTGAGGCTTCACACATACCCCGGGTTTTTCACCTTTGCTAGTGAAGTAGTCCCAGGAAGGTGCGGACGCGACAAGCACTGAGCCTTTTTCTCCTCCGCTGTTCGTTTTTCGCGCGGCTGCTTTGCTGTTGAATCCGCACAAACTCGTCCATCTTTCTACGTTAAGCTTCACAAGAGGCCACTGGAAGGCCATACGCAGCCTTCGTCGCAAATTCACAGGCCCGTGCTGCGTCGTCGGCCTCTCGTAGTAGACCCGGCACTTCCAATGTGGTAAGGACAGAAGTTCTCCTCACCCACGAGATATCTGAAGCGCAAGCGACGCAGACCGAGTCACTCTATTACACATGTCCCAAAGGCCCTCTAGCCTATTTCTGCTGAACACACATAACCCTAGTGGGAATCGAGCTCAAACGCTTTATTCGCTACCTCTCACGGATTATTCGTATCGTTTTGACATCACTGCATACGAAGTGTGGCTAGCACTGTCGTCGCGACAGCCATGTCAGGAACACCCGGCAAAAGCACAGTGAAAGTGCGCAGCGGGGGCGACCAGTCTGTTTATCTCAAAGCGGCGCAAGCTATCTATCAGCGGCACACCAAGTTGTGTCCCTGTGACGACATGGGCACGCAATGCGTTCGACCTCTACCGCGTCTTTTGGTGCTGTGGACGAAAACAGAGGATAAAGAACACGCACCACAACAACCACACCATGATAAGGTGTCCGCCTGTTGACCAGCCTCCGTCGATTTCGTCCTCCCCTGAGATCGGTCAGATAACTAGCGAAACGATTTCGATGGAGGCGAAATTCTAGACGCCCGTGCTGTGCGATGTCAGTGCACGTTAAAGAACCCCACCCAACGTGGTCGAAATTTCCGGAGCCCTTCACTACGGCGTCCCTCATAGCCTAAGTCGCTTTGGGACGTTAAACGTCCATAAACCAAACCAAACCCTATCCAAAACCCCTAATATGTATTAGCAGAGGAAGCCACGAACAGGCGCAAAACTTCGAAGCTTGATGCTATCTAGCTTCGCTATATCCAGGAGATGGACTTTCCGGTTTAAATCGAAAAATACCGACAAAAGTACGCCGAAATCGTTTTCCGAAACTCGGTTTTAACCGAAAAAAAGGTCAGTATTTCTTTATATCTGGCTATCGAGCTGGCGCTAGGCTCAAGGGAGACCCTTTGATTAAGATTCAAATGCGAAAGCACCATTTGGCTCATCGTCAACGAAACCCGCCGCCTGCTTCGACCAGCAGCAGTTGTCCCGAAAATCTCAGATGACGTCAATCTATCAATCAATCAATCAATCAATCAATCAATCAATCAATCAATCAATCAATCAATCAATCAATCAATCAATCAATCATTTTATTTCCTTAAAAAAGGAGGTATTAAAGAAAAGCAAAATTTCCTCCTAAGATACGGGGTATTCAACCTAGGGACTCTCAGACTGCGAGAGGAGCAAACAACCCACAGGACACAAAACCGCTAATGAGTAGGTTTGTCATTAGAAAGGAAGAGAAAAAATGTCAATATTATGAAAAATAAAACGGAAATAAAACTCCACCTCGTTGTCAGAAGTCGTCTGCTAGCGTTAGCCCTGTTCACTGACGTCACCCGCTTAGGGTAGTTACTTAGTCAAGCACGCTTCTCCATTGCATGTAAGGAAGCTCGAAAATTATGCATAAATGTCACGAAAAGGTGTGTGATGACTGCCGCGACAGTTCCATCGCTGTCGTCAGCATGAAGACCACATTAACACCCCCCCCCCCCCCCCCCCCCGTCCCCCCCTGCCCAGCAACCAGCGATCGATTGGCAATTGGCAACCCACCTTTTAGAAATCAACTGCTACTTCCGTTACTGTTCAACGGTTCTATCGTTTAACTTTCGTTGCATTTTCTATTGGTGGCATCACTTCCCTGTGCAATGAAGTACTGCTATAAGAGCTCTGCTATAGTAAATAAAAGCGGTAATTAATGGCGAATCGAATGTTTAGGTTGACAAAAAAAGCTAAGATGAACTTTGAGTGACTTTTAACCGCACAGGAATACCACATTTTATCACTGAAACAAAAAATAGCAATTCAGCCGTAAAGAATAATATTCTAAAAAAAAAAAAAAACAAAAAACAAAATTGCGGCTGGAAATAAACCGAAAAAAGTGCGCCGAATTTTCAAAAATATTAAACCGAAAAAGTCCAGCGTCTAGCTAAACCGACAGCAACGTCCCCTCGAGAGGAAATGAGCTGGCATAATAGTTTGAAGCCATTATAGTACGAGTCGCGTGCTTCTTCCCACTCCCGTAAACCCGTCGCAAGAGTTGGCCAAATCGCAAAGAGGAGATCCCCAGTTGGAATGATAAAAAATATTACTACTGTACGACCCTCCAACTATGTCTCTGCTAATCTAAAGTTACGCTTCTGCGATAAGTGTTTCATGCCAGCTCGTAGCGCGACTGACACTACCGTTTTCCTTCTTGCTTTTTGCGGTTCTTTCCTTGAGCTCGCAATCACTCTGCATCCACTAGTTACGGGAACAGTGTTCTGAAGCCCATGTAATCGCATTTCAAGTACACCTAACCTTGGTTCAACACGTTGTTGATGCTACCTGGGTGGGGAGACCTGGACTTGTGTTCGGTGACGTAAACGCACCTAGATCGTCAGGGACCACCCTAACAAAGAAAGTTTTAGACAGTCTATAGAGTGTCTATAGCCGTCTGTCTATAAATTCTATAGACTCTCCATAGACAAATCCTAGAGAACAGTCTATAGGCAATACAAATTCCATAGAGATTCAATAGACAATCTATAGATTTACGACCCTACACTTTCAGTAGACTTTTGTCTATAGACAGTCTGTAGACTATGAATAGACAAAAGGCGATATCTATAGGAAGTCAATAGAGTCAATAAGCAGTCTATAGACCTTTGCATCGGGCGAGGGAGTTGTCGAAAAGCCTCCTCTCTGGACTGTCGGAAACCGGTTTCGCCGCCGCTTCCACCGTGCTAGCGAGGGGTGCTCACGACAGTCCAGTGAACAATATGGCAGCGCCCAGGGAGCCCATACTGCAAAGGTCTATAGACTGTCCATAGACCATTTTTATATGGACGTCAGTAAAAGGGCGGCTTCCGCGCTTGCAAGCGCGGAAGCCGCCCTTCCACTGACGTCCACGTTCTTACCTAGATCACAGCGCATACTTAACTAGCAGCAACTCGAAATATACCCGAGCCTTATCGATGCTTTCAACACACAAAAGTCCCGCGCACAGACGGGCATAGAAATCACCCAGCAAAACTCATTGATCCAGCGGCCGGCTTCGCTGTTCCGTTCCCTTTCCCTCGTCGAGAGGACGGGGGAGGAGGACGCACCCTTTCCTATGGTCTGCGCTTTTCCTCCTCTCTCCGTCTGCGGAATGCAGTTTCGCCTCAGCGCGCGCTTGTCGCAGCGAAAGTGGCCGAAAGCGCGAACGCTCGCGATTAGATAAGGCGCCATCGCGGCGACGTCCCAGACGCAACGTCTGCGGGGCGAACTGGGCGTGGAGGCCCCGTGACAAGCGCGTGCGGCGCGGACCCTGTTGTCACCCACGTCGGGCGCCTGCGCACGGACCTCGCCTCACGTAGACAGAGAGCACGCGTACGCACGCCACTGCTGGCGATTGCGACTGACGGTGCGAAGTGCGCTGCCTGTCCGGCCCTTTTTATTTTCCCCCGTTCCCAGGAGAACTGCGGCCGACTGCGCGCGCTTCTGCGAAAGCGACCGGAGTAGCCGCTGCGCTCCGGCGGCACGCTTTCCGCCCCGTTACGCAACGAATAATATTGTCGCGAGCCGATCAACACGGGAGAGACCATCTGGCACCGTTCTAACGAACGCGTGCTTGGAGGAAGCCTGGCTCCGACAGACGCCCCCCTACGGGTCGCGGCAACTGCAATAATATGATGTCGACCACGGGCGCAGATGACGTACTTTGCTCTCTCTCTCACACACACATACACACACACACACGCTAATGGCAGAGGGCGTGAGCGCGAAAAGCAGCGTATTCCCAACGTTTCGGCCGGGGCCCGACCTTCGATAGCGGACACTGTGGGCCGCACACTTTTGACAGAGACCGCGCCTGCGGTAACGGGCCTAAGCGTCAAATGCTTTGAAATTCCCATGGTAAGCGCTTGCTTAAACGTACGGCGCTTCGCTATCCGACATTTTTCCTCTTGTCAAACAGCCCCGGACTATAGGGGCATTGATATTGAGCTTTTCACCACCGCCGCCCTCGTCAATGCTTTCCTGCAAACGACGCGCTCTTGACGTCTTTCTCCCTCTCTGCCGTCATGAAGCTTTGGCGGTGCAGAACGGGATATTTCGCTTTCTTTCTTACCCTCAACACTCCCAAGTGGTCAAACGGTCAGGGCTCCGCGGGCGGGCTTGCAGAACAATCGCCATCTCTTTCGGGCGTTCGCGTATGTCACGGCAAGTACTAAGCGCGAGGAAGCCTGTATACCTCCTCGTACACCGCATACCGTTCGCCAGCCCGTGACAGTAAAGAATTGCCGGCGGCGGCTGAATGCGGCGATGACGCAGCTGCGACCGTATACCGGGCAAGTGGCGCGAGGACCATTTCCCGAGACTAACGACACCGCGCCAGGCGATGCGGTTCCTGAGCACGCGCTGATGTATGGCTTCGCATTCCGACCGACTGCAGGAGAGAGAAACAAAAAGTCGCCCTGCATGCGCTCTAGTCGTCTTGTCCGATGCGCCGATTTAGAAAAGTCCTAAAACGGCTTCAACCAAACAGCTCCTTTTAACCAAATAGCAGAGCTGGAAAAGAGGGGAAAAAATGGTTTTCGCTAGTGTCCCAGTTTCTACTCCGAAAGTTTACTTCGCTTCTCAGTTTTTTTACGGAGTCGATGCTGCGCTGCAGCTTCTTCCGTTAATAATATTTGGAGGCTCAAAATACCCATACTACTGCAGGCGCTCGTGAAGTTTCTTCGCCCGGACGCGTTGTGAAAGGAGCGTAAGATCATTCGTCCGCCGGTTGGATTTAAACCAGTTCCTCTGCGTTGAGCGTACAGCAGAACAAGCCTGACGCGGAGACCGCACACTACAGCACTGGCGCTAGTGGTCTGCGCGCGCAGTGAACCGTGCCCAACGAAAGCTCAGAGAAGGAAATAAAGTAGCCATTCATCATCAACGGCTACACTGAACCGTGGGGATACGTATAAGCTTTATCGGTGCAAGATATAGATAGCCCGCCGCGAAACGAAAGGTACCGATGTACAAGAAACGCGAGGTGAACAAGAACTCCGCACAACGACGCATTTCGCTGCGCCATTCACAAGTTCACCAGGGCATATGGAAGGATGGGCTGCTAACGCTGTCATCCGTGCTATCTTTTCCTCCCTCAATTCTCCTCTTTTATGGTTTACTTTTTCTGATTACTGTTCGCGTCTACCATTTTTCGTTCCTTCCCTAATTTTGCTTTACAGTCTCTCGTTGACGTTGAGGGGAACTGAATACACTGTGGCCACTTCGCCTCGTACGTAGTACATATAGCTTACACTGAGAGACACGGTTGCAATAGCTAATTATTTAGCTCTACAAATTGCATAAAGCTGGAGACATAGCAGCAGCAACGCAGTATGCACAGTTTTTGTGTGTGCGTCCGGGGGGGCGGGATCTCGTCAACTGGTGGACCTCTCGTGCAAAAGTTCCCCCGAGCCGGGAGACAGCAGAAAACACTTTTAGCATAGTGCGTACGGCCAGTATACGCACGCGCCGATTGGTCACGACGCGCAAGGCGTGCACGATGTTGTCTCGAAAGTGGAGCCATCTGGCGATCTGCGCATTGGCAGCTCGCGGTAAGCGGTATACTCTGCTGGCCAGCGTCCCACGGAAGCGGACCTCTCACGGACACCCAACGTTGGGCTTCCAAAAAGCGGGCGCCGGTGGCGAAACGGTCCACAAGTAGCGAAGAAGAGCAAGCGGGTGGAGCTAGTAGGAACCAAGGAGGTCCTTCGCCACCTTCCTGCATCCCCCTTTTCACCCCGCTTTTCGGGCGACAGAAGGCGCTTTCCTAATCGTTTTCTAATGGGGGGCTGCTTTCCGGGCCCTCACTGCGCGGGGCCTCCTCTAGGGTGATACATGATCTTTTAATGGGGACCACGCGCGCCCGAAGATGGGCACACACACAGCAGCCGTGGGCGTTTCGGTACCTGCAGCCGAGCGTTCACACGTCTTCGGCACCTTCTCCGCGCTGCTGGGTGCGCGTCTTCAGCTTCCCGTCAGCGGCGACGATTGTCTGTCCGCTCTGCTTCTTCATCACGAAGCCAGAAAACAATTCGAAAACAGAAAACAAGAAATGGTTTGGTTTATGGGGTTTAACGTCCCAAAGCGACTAAGGCTATGAGAGACGCCGTAGTGGAGGGCTCTGGGGGGCATCATCAAACTACGAGCAAACGCAGTCTCGAACTGCCGTCTTCGCTCCCCGCTTTCGTGGGAGAATCTCTGCCCCTTTTTCTCGCGTCCTGCAGACTTCTGTCCACTACCGTGCATTTCGTTTAGAGTGCGAGACACCAGCAAACCGATTGCCAACAAGCTGAATTCTAGGATGGACCATCGCACGACTGCAAAAGGAACACTCCCGACAGCTTCCCGATGCGCACGTTTCTTACGTCTCAGCCGGGCAACCCTGTCTTCGTGCAGCAAGTGAACGCGGTAGTTTTCTGTCACGACATACACTGTGACCCCCTTTGGCGAGTAGAAAGTCCCTGCTGTAAAAACGAGCGAACGAACTCGAGCCACAAGGCGAAGAATTGTGGACTGCGCAAGGGTGGGAGGCGCAATCGAGAGGGGGGCCATCGCGGCCTGCTCAGCACTGAGCCGGGAAAGCCGCAGACCGGCGCTGAACCCGTCCGACCGGCCGCTGAACGAAGCGGGGTGAATCGCAGTCCGCGCACAGCTGTCACGGGGAGCGGCTGTCAGTCAAAAAAACAACAAGAGAGCAACAGTGCCCGCGCTGGAGGGAGGCGCGGTCGAGATGGACAGCGGCGGCCGCACTTATCGCGTGCAGCGAGGTCGCCCGATTGTTACCGTGCGTGGCGCCAGCGGGCGTCACTTCGCGTCACGCCAACCTCGCCCCAGCGTATGCACCTCATACAAACTGCACACAGATCGGGCCTGACTCGCCTGCCCCTAACATCGCACAATCTGCAAAGCGAAGAACTGACCCAGCCATTCGGGGCAGCGGTCGCCCCGAGAAGGAGCATCGCCCCGAGTTGGCCCCGCAGGAAGGAGAGGCCGACTGCCCCACGCGTCGGACAGCAAGCAGTCGCTCTGGACATACGCGCCGCCACAAAAGTTTCCCCAATAAGTGCAGTGCGTGGCGCCCCGACAGCTCTTCACGAAGAATGCTTCGAGCGCGGCGGTGCGGTCTTCTAAAAGCAGAGGCTGCGAGCAAGGCTTTTGCGAAACGCAACTGTAACATACGGCTTCGCGGAACCGCTGAACGCGTGGAGAAGGCACGTGGGACCTTCCACGAAACAACAAGAACAACAAAGAAAAGCCGCGTTCCGCGGAACACAGCCGGTGAACCGACGGGGCACTTTCCGGAGCCTAGCGAACCGGCCTTATTTGTGAGTGCGCGCGTGTCTATGTCCAGATGGGCGAGTATAAAGAACGGCTCCTTTCTTGGGAGGGTATACGGAGACAGACAGTCGCTGTTCCCTCTTCTTGTTCTCAGTGGAAAGGTGTGCGCACCATGGGGGCTGGGCGGCGTCTTCACAGAAGAGCTTCCAAAGCAGGTCCGCATTATGGACGCCCCCGTTCGCTGTAATCTCTTGACGTAAACAAAAAATGTGTGTGTGTGAGGGGGGGGATCGCTATACGCATCACTGGTAGCGTGCACGCACGCACATCCAAACCCGAGCGTGCAGGGCGTCGTTCAGAGCAAGAAAGCGGCACGCCGCGCGTGTTCCTCCGCCCAGTACATATCGGACTGCACATTCGCCGCCCGTACAGACTACGGCACGCGCCGCGAAAACTGCGCGCAGCACGGCAGTGGCACGCACCCGCGGGAACAAGCTGCTCTTACGAGGCAGAGGGGGAGAGAGATGCGGCAGGGGTGCGGTGATTTGTTGCGCCACGCAGGGTGGAGGCAGTCCAGATTCTCGATAAGAACGGGTCAGGTTGGCCCAGGGGAGGGGGGGGGGGGGGGGGTGCAGCAGTCGAGATGAGCAGGGGGATACGCGAGAGGATTTAGCGGCTGTCAGGGGAAGACAGTGCACGGGCGCACATGGGTTGCACCGCTCACTGCAAGCGATGCGTGGCGTAATGCTCGCGTGCCCGGCCATCCCCTCACGTACGCACCTCTCACTCTCGGAAGATATGTAGACACAGCGTTTAGTTGCGTGCGCAATTGGCCGCGTATTGCACTGCTCCATTCGGCAGTCAGGATCGGCCAAGCCGGGGAGAATGTACAAACAAAAGAAGCAATTGCTGAATGTCCCGATAAAACGCGTTCGTTTCACTGGTGTCTCTTGTGACAAGCATGCAGCAAACGAGGAAAACCGTAGTCTAAACTTACCTCGAAGACTGCTATATATATACATATACAGCGTGAGTGCACTGCACGACACACCATTTCGGAAGGACTGTGCAAAACATTTTAAGTTATTTCGACGCAACTTTCTGACACGAAGCAATCAAATTTACAGATTTTTTAAGAAACAAAGGTATGTTGATGCCGGACACTTTCTTGTGGTTTTGACGTTGGGTTAATGCAGAATTTTCCCATTCCCCCAATGCAGGGTAACCAACAGGAACACCCTACTAGTCAACCTACCTGCCTTCCCCTTCCTCTCTCTTCGTTCCTGAGAAATGCGAATTGACGGGGTTCTAATGCATGGGCCTTAGCCGTTAGCAAAAGACAGGCAGTAGCGCAGCAACAGCTTCCGCTGAGTCTAGGGCGTTGCTCAGCACAGCGCAATGCGCAGCAGCACACACAGTGAAAAGGCGGGAGGGAGAAAGTAGAGAAAAAATTGCTGAGGCTCAGCTTGGCTAAGCCTGGGGAATGCGAAGCATATTAGTGGCTAGGCTTGGTAATACATATGGCTTTCCTTGGTTGAATACTTGGTCATTTTAATACAACCACTAGAAGCCTTCGTCGTGGGGGAAGACAACGGCATGGCTACAGCGGAACGCCGACTAACCCCGAGACGCGCGTTGGGTGAGCGCCTGGATTGCCACGGAAGCCGCGTCTGCCTGCCCGGTGGAGCGAGCGTTTCACCTACACCGAGTGTGAACGCGCGTTCGAAATGCGCGGGTGTGACGGCTAGGGGTCCCACGGCGACGGCGCGAGGTGGAGGCCGGCTCTCTCATCCGATGTCACGTGGTGTGACGTCACGGTGTCACGTGGGGGTCCCACGGCGACGGCGTGAGTGGTAGCTCTAGCAATATGCTTCGCATAAAAGTGGAGAGAGGGCAGTCAGTGGGAGGTGTCTGGTGACGATAGGTAAAACACGGTCGCCAATCAGTCGACGGGTGTGGAGAGCGGCGGGGGGTACGGAAAGTCACACGGTGATTAATGGACTGGATCATGCCACCCGTCACATTCAGGGGGAACACTAATTAACGATAACGCATGTCCTTCGGCATGAACCGCATCCATCGTCCACGACTTTTTTTTCTTTACTTTCTGTTTAATAAACAGACATTTTCTTCGGCACAGTATTATCATCGGCGGCGCACATCAGAAAACGACTAAGACATAGTAACTAGCAAGCTGGATGACTAAAATTCAACTGTTAAGATTTTAAACATCAGAATTATGCTTTATAGTGAGATATTTCTAGTTCAGAGTTTTCAACAGCCGTATCAGTATCTAGATTTTAGAAAATACGATTCCCGTCGATGCTGCAGCGCAAGTTATTCTGGCACTGCACGCATGTCGAATTAAACAGCGCGCGCGTCAAGTGCACTGTTTCGCAGAGCCCGGGCGTCAGCGGCAAACGAAGTCCACGCACAGCTTCCACAGTGTGCGTCGGAACAAGTTGGAACAAGCAAATGAGATAAACTGGCTGCTTTTTCGCCCTAATACTGATTTCAAACATGACGCTTACAATAACGTTACCGCAACCCACCTATACAAGGTTCGGCCAACCCTGGAATCCTATTCGCTGCTCAGCTCGGCGTCGCAAATGGTGGTCGCCTAGCAGCACTACACATCCTTAACGTTTTCCGCCTTCCAGCCATACTGAAGGAAGTCGCTGCATTCCGTTGACATTTTCCTCAAAATGACCTCGCCATGTCAAAAGCCGCCCTCGAGCGAGCCAGCCACGTCCGTGATTGCAACAAGGCACCCGAGGTGTTTTGAACATAGAATAACCCTCACCTCACACGCCCAACAAATTTCGTGCTCGCCGTCCGTCGACGTTCTGTCACTCACCCCCCCCCCCCCCCCCCCCCCCCCCCCCACACACACACACACACCACCGGTCGGCGTAGCACGGCCGTGGATATGACAGAGCAGTCAGTACAGCGCGGCTGGCAGCGAACCCTATAGCACGCATCGGCGTCTGCGCCGACCAAATTAGCGGCCGCATTTCCAGCCAGATCTCCGTGCTGCCATAAACCACTTCCTCTCGGGGCCACAAAACGGCGAGTCCTCAACCCCGCAAGCTCCGCCTGCACGGCTCAGCACATCGCGATAGTGTACTCTGCCTGCCTGTCGGACGCGTTCGCACCAGGGACAGACAGGCCCCACGCAGCATTCCATAATGGTCTTCCTCTGCGGAAAGGAAAAAGAAACGGCGCTGTGTGTGCGCAGCGGTTGGCGCCTCCGATTCGAGGCTCGGCCCTTCCTCTGTTCGTGCGCGCCGGAGGACGACGCGTGGCGTGTGACCGCTGTCCCTTTGTACTCGGGGCGTCGCAGCGACGGTCTGAATCGGACCAGCCCGTAAATGGCCGTTTGCGAGCTCGCCAGAGCGTGCCTGCGTATATATGCGCGGCCATTCTCTTCCGTTGGTGGCAGCGGCTAAGCAGTCGTCCAGTGTTAACGTGTTTTTCCCTCGGCCGTAGTCCGCGTGATCAATGGACGTGGCACGCGTCAGCCACTGCCGACACCGAAACTTGAGGGGAAAACGTATGAGGAAAGGCCTTAGTTATTGCCTCACTCAGTGGGGGCATCCCTGCGTGCGTGCGTGCGTGCGTGCGTTCGTAAAAGACTTTTTTTATTGATACATAAGATGCCAGTTGGGTGTGAGAAAGGGCAGATCTTGCTGCGGATGGACGGGGACGATGGTTTTCGTAGACAAACGGCAGACCTTGGGTCGCGGCGGCTGTCTCCGCCCGGGCTATGACCCTGGCTTGAACGGCCGGGTCGGAGCTTGACAGCACGGCATCCCACTGCACTTTTGTAATGTTTGCGGCTTTGTGCTGTACCCTGGCGGCTCTTTGGGATATGCCCATAACACGTGGGAAAGATGTGTCGGTTTGTAACCTTCTCCGTGTTACTGAATATGCCTTGGTGAGTGGTGTGTGAGCTGGCGGGTGCGTCCGTCTGTCAAATCCGTAGTGTCTCTATAGGATCTTCGAATACGCACGAGGTGAGTGATATGGGCCTGCATTTTTAACGCGATAGCGTATTAAGGCCCTCGTGTCGCAGAAAAGCCGGCGTCGTCGGCGACGTTGCCACTGAGCGAAAAAATGCACTAAAAATCTCCAGAGGAGCAGCTCAGGGGGCCACCTAGTAGGTCAGGTAATCTTGTGACGTCATCACAACCGGCCAGATTGTGAGCGCACCGCCCACCGTGGCAGGTGGTAGTTAAATTAATGATTGGTCGCGAGAGGATGCTAGGGAAGTGCGGCCTGGATCTCACAAGTTCCACCGCCATGGGAGCACCTGCCATCGCGTGGCAGTGTCGCATCGCTTAAATGCTGCACCACAGCGCCAGGAGGGGTATGAGGACTCGCAGGAATCTACGAGTGTATAGAGTGACCACTACCACATACACATGGGGCATTAACCCGTGAACGCCATCGCGTCATACTTTTAAGGCGGAGTTTAATTATCCCCTGCAGTTTTTTTGTTTTTTTTTTGTGCCTCATTTTGGTATGAAAGTAATGTTCGCGTGTTTCCATTGCTTGGGTATTTGAACTTCTCCCCAACAAGTGTCGACGCAGATCGCGAGGGCGGTGATGGACTGGTATCAGATTTCGAAGGGTCTTGTTGGATATCCGATCGGGCCCCGGTGCCGATTTGGTTCTTATTTTGAGCAGAGTCCTGAAGTTGCGTTTGCCGGCAGCGCCTTGAGAAGAGGGGTGGAGGAGGGGGTTAAAAGGGCAAGAGAGTCGCCGCACAATCCCCAAAAACACACCGTGAGGGAAAGGCTGAAGTGGAGGAAAGGAGGTGAGAAGAGAAATTACGAGACTGTTTCACGACGCAGCAGAGTTACCGCACGTACACTGCGCTGTCTCCTGGACTTGTGACCCACCTAAGCGATGCCCGAGTGACTGAAGTGCTGTAGTAGTGAGCATAGGACCGAATTTAGACGAAGGCGACAATATAGTGAGCTTTGGTTCACGCTTGATAGTCCCAGAGATGGTCGCGCAGTTCGCCTGCAAAACTTATGCGGCGATGACGAGCAGTACGTTCAGTATTCTAATAGAAGTTTCCCATATGATGACGCAAAGAGGAAAGTACTATGACGACATTACATCCCCAGCGACACAGACTCAAACAAATAACGCTTGCGATCCCTATACAGAAATGACCAGCGCCGTCTGATGTACAATGTGAAGTTTTGTTTCGGCTGCGCGATGGGTGCAACCTTTATTTAAAAATCCGTCCCTTCGTATTGTATTTATACTGAACAATATTTTAGTTAAACGCAGGCAGGCACCTCGAAGCCTTCAGCAAGCCTCTGCAAGATCTAAAAATGAACTGATTGATTGATTGATTGATTGATTGATTGATTGATTGATTGATTGATTGATTAATTAATTGATTGATTGGGTATGCGAATCTACGAGCGTGTGCGCATGCGCACCGCGCATTTGCATCTGTGGCAATACATTGCGTCGTTTTTCCAAGTCATAGAAGCACGTATGAAAGACGCAAAACAGGACAGAGCGCTTTCCCTTCTTCTTGCCCGATGTTGCGATGTTAGCTTGGAACGATACTGTTATGCAGCTAGTGATTCTGGTGTTTACCAAACGTTCGTAAATGAAAGGTGCCTCTCCTATCAGCTCGCTCTTCATGCAGACGTTTCACCGGCCTGAACTTGTAGCAAAGCCTGTGCGGTTCCATTAACGCCCTAGAAGTACTTTGTTCACAATGCTAGTGACGGATGTGCCGTTAGCTAATTACACGAAATTACAGTCGTAAACTCAGCGTAGCGAAAATAAGGTAGATGCTTTTCAGTCGCTCCAGCCACTCATTGCATTGTCATTACTGCCCGTCTATAGACAAATGCTCTGCTCAGTTACTGTTTCCTTTTGATGATGATGATGATGTCCTCAGGCTTAATGGCACATACCCACGGCGGGGAATCGGCCAGGGTGCATAGCGGATACAAACGCACACAAGGAATGGAGTATTTTGATAATTTGGGACGTAGAGCTAAATTTTCTACAAAACAAAAAAAATACGGAAAAGGAAAAGTAATGAATTCACATTCAAGCAGAGGAATCTACCAGATGATATTATATAACCGTGAACACAATCGCACACTGGTTTCAGGGCATATCCCTCGGTGCTTGCCCCTTTTCTTGTCGCACTTGACGCTTTTTCTTCGCGAGGGGCTTCATGATGATTGTGCTCACCGCTGTACTGTGCACTGCGTTACCAAGCGTGCGTCCTACGTATACTGAATTCCACTCTTCTTTCCTTTCTATTTTTTGCTTAACAACTCAGTACAGGTATTAACGAAAAAACAAATTTTTACAAAGAAAAAGGTACGGTTATTATATCCCGAAGCTCACGCCTGGAGGCGCCCGTGTTTTCTTTCTCGCATAATGGCCGCCACTACTAGGCGCTCAACGAACCGAGCCCGTTTAATCGCAATTCTCAAAACCGCTTAACGTCCCCTTTAACAATGGCTCCCCCCCCTCCTCTTTAATTCCTGCCCGCAAATAGGCTTGTCCTGCTTGCAAGGCAGTGCACGGTGCAGGCTAGCGCTATCAGGCTCCTGCGCGCATCCTCCCGGGGCGCCATTACCGGGCGCTGGGAGCAGGTGTAACTGGCCGTATCTTCGGTGACTTGTAACAAAACACGCGGCGGTGCGGTGCTATCTCGGGTGATTAAAGCGCCGCTCAGAGGCTTCCCTTTTCCTTATTTTTGTTTGTTTATTTCTTCGTGTTTCCATTATGTAATGTCCTCTCCCCCAAGCCTCGACGACGCGCTAGGCCGGACTGCATGCGAGTCCCAGTGCGGGTTCCGGTGAATGGCCCCATCCAGTGTGCTCAAGCGTGTACCCGGTGCACGACCGCTGATAAAAGCGAGCCCGTTTTCCGAGAGTGCGAGTGCCGCCTCCAAGTCCTGCCGAGCGAGTCCTGCAGAAGCTGTACGCGCCGCGGCACCTGAGCGAACAGCCCTTATAAAAATGGTCTGTAGACAGTCTATATAGACTCCTTAAAGACTATATAGGATATTTCTTTTTGTCTATTCATAGTCTATATATAGACCAAAGTCTACTACAAGTGTATGGCCATTGTCTATAGACTGTCGATAGCATTTGTATTGCATATAGACTGTTCTCTAGGATTTGTCTATAGAGGGTCTATACATTTTATAGACTGAAGTCTATGGATAGTCTACAGACTGTCTAAAAAATGTTTGTAATGGAGCGCAGCACGGTACATAGACCGACCGACGAACCGACTCCTTCAGGCTCGCTAGAAAGGGGGAAAACGGTTTACGATCCGTTACTGATTCATGCAGCTGCCCTCGACCCGCTAAGGGCCACACATACCTTTATCAATTCCAGCAGCTGCGAAGAAAAAGAAAGAACTCTGCGAAACACCGGACGTTGAGAATTGGGAAATGTCGGATGGTAAAGAAACTTCAAGTCAACGAACTGTCGCGTCACCTGCAGCCCTGAGAGCAGAATACACCGCCGACATGACGCTGAGCTTAGAAAACGGAAGACAAGAATACGTGCCATGACGACGCATCATCTCTTCACAAATAAAAATTCACGGAGACACCTGATTCGATTATGCGTTGGCATTGCGATAGCATTAGAAGTTGCTGATGCCTCTTCCGGAAGTGACGTCGCTTCCCTACAGCCAATAGGAATGTTCCAGAATGACGTCACTTCTCCCCAGCCAATGCGCGAAATTTATCACCAAGAACGCATTTTGGCCTCACGGGACACAGCGGCACCCTCGGCAACCCTATAAATGCCAACTAGAAGTCGAGAACATTCGCAAGGAGTCTGCGCGGCAATCTTCATTCGCACGGTATCGAAGATGGAGAGATAGAGAGAGAGCTATAGAAGTCATTGCAAGCACGTGCACAGAGCGGGTGGAAATGCTTAGATGAAGGGTTCTTTAGTGCTGAAGTGAGAGCACCTTTTACGCAACCAGACTTTACATTTAAAAAAGAGAGAGAGACTAATACACGTCGTAACAGTATCACCATTTCCATATCGACTGCAACTCGCAGGGTTCAAATTTTCACCTAGCTGTAATCTGTGTCTGGATGCTAATCAGGCACCCACACTAAAGCACGCTTTAGCGCTCTTTTTTTTTTTTAATGCGGTGCTGATTGCCTCAGGGCATAAAACGGCATGTATTGATAAATGAGGATGCCTAAATAAATGAGTAAAGGTTCGCTGATCTAATGAAATCGAGCAGTGAACGATGATGAGGTCCTTGTGTCCAAGCGGTGTATGAAGCACTGTTATCGGGCGAAAGACCCGCTGCCGCCAGGTGCCGAATTCTTGTCGGCTTCAGCGCCGGGCAAACCCACAGCAGGTGGTGAATGTCAGCCTCAAGATTTCTGTTCTTGCAGCGCTCTTAGCAAACGCTCCCCGACAACCACGTCAGCTTCCTCTCCAGATTCCAATCCCTTAAAAGCTTTGAAGTTTCAGAGATGCCACCTAGAACCCCTACAGTGTACGGGCCTGCTGCAAATCCCGTGGCCCGCTAACTTTCCAAATAAAGGGTAATACAACTGCATATATACCAGAGACATTTGAAAAAAAAAAAAATTATGGCTGAGGCTTAGCTAAGGTTAAGCCTAGTCAGATGCGAAGCATATTGGTGGCTAGGCTTGGTAATACATGGCTTTCCTTGGTTGCATACTTGGTCATTTTAATACAACCACTAGAAGCCTTCGTCGTGGGGGAAGACAACGGCATGGCTACAGCGGAACGCCGACTAACCCCGAGACGCGCGTTGGGTGAGCGCCTGGGTTGCCACGGAAGCCGCGTCTGCCTGCCCGGTGGAGGGAGCGTTTCACCTACACCGAGTGTGAACGCGCGTTCGAAATGCGCGGGAATGCCGCTCGAGGACATTCCGGCGACGTCACGGTGTCACGTGGCGTGACGGCTAGGGGTCCCACGGCGACGGCGCGAGGTGGAGGCCGCCTCTCTCATCCGATGTCACGTGGTGTGACGTCACGGTGTCACGTGGTGTGACGTCTAGGGGTCCCACGCCGACGGCGTGAGTGGTAGCTCTAGCAATATGCTTCGCATAAAAAGAAAGAAAACGAGACAAGGAGCGCGCGAGCGAACACGAGTGAACACACGTGCGGGGGGTCTCGAAAGGACGCGACGAGCGGCCGGCCAGACCTGGCTGGTTAATTAACCAGACCGCAGGGGAACACGTAGAGCGTCTCTCAGAAGGGACAACCGGACTACGATCTCCAACGGAGGGCTCGTTAGCGACAGGTAGAAGGGGCTTAAAAGGAACCGGCTCTTTCGGTGGTGGACGGAAACTGATCGACCGCGCAGCCGCTCCTGACACGTACTGTCGGCCCGGATAAAGGGAAGGGGGGGCCTTTCCTCTTTCCAAGCTCTCTGCAGACCTGACACAACCGCAACAATGCAGACGCAGAAACGCAAAACTACATACCGACTGCAGTTCACAGCCAAACACTCCATTATGCCCGTCTGCACTGAAAACCTCAACACATTCTTTTTTCCTCCTCCTTTATTACTCCGTTTTAGTTTCTTCTTTAGTTTTTGTTTACTTTTTCGTACAGGCCGTCGATCGATCTCGGTTTCCGCTCGGCCGGTGCGTGCGTTCATTTAACGGCGCCCTTTATCGGGTAAATGGCTTCTCAGTGCCAGCTGGATATATCGCTTCTCGTCTCCCCGCAGACGCCGGGAAAACGGGCTGGGCTGCAGGACAGACAGACCGCGGCGTGACCGTTTGCCCGCGTGGCAGGCGTCGGCCGATGGGAGACGGACAATCCGCTGCAGCTGCTTTAAACAAAACAAAAAAAAGAGGGGGGGGGGGGGGTGCTGACAGACAGTGACGTCTGCAGCACGGGCTCTAAAGAACGGACGTGCCGTCATAACCAGGGTACAGGGAAGCTGAGCGCTAAAACTTGCCCATTGCATGAACCAGTGGAGTTCGGTGAAGAAGGTTTGAGACTCTACATTCCGGAATCTACGCCTTCCGATTCTGAAACGCGCACCCTTCTGAGACATCCTCCTTCGTCGTAAGTTGCGTTTACATGAATGCGACAAAAGTCGATTCCAGTGCAGTGTTTGAGTAAAAGCGCAAAAACGTCGAGGAAGGCAGTAGAGGACGAATCACGCCTTTCCTTCTCAAAACCTGCTCTTTCTCTCGAAAAATCGACTCAAGACGCATTTTGCCACATTCATGTAAACGCGTCTAGAGAGTGGTGCCTTACCTTACCTGACAAAAAGAATTACATATAGGAAACGCGTTGTAAATCGAATCGCTGTATGGGACCCGCTAACAAATATTCGCAGGAAGAAAACGGGGCGAAAAAATGCAGCTTTAGGCTGGAAAACATCGCACGGCCGCGCACAGAATAATTAGTACGACGCTTCCATTGCAGAACTCCTCTGACGCGTAACTGCAAGTGAATGCCACTTGACCCTTCGTACAACAGCGGGAGACGTGTTGTCCCACTTGTTTCAAGCGCCTGCAGACAGACAACGGTATGTACTATCGCGCTCAATATGAGTTGCAGCGCGCGGTCATCGACCAGGGCTCGTTCCGTGGTGTGCCTCCTCCAAACAGTCGCTCGGAATTCTGGGAGAAACGTTTTCCTGAGCGGGGGTGCTGTTGTTTCATGGAACAGAAGTTTCTCCCAGAATTCCGATCGACTGTTTGGAGGAGGCACACCACGGAACGAGCCCTGGTCGATGACCGCGCGTTGCAACTCATATTGAGCGCGATAGTACATACCTATACGAGCCATATTTCTCCGCGCTGAATGCTACCGAACAATCAAACAAGCCATTCAGTGTTTTTTTTTTTTGTAATATTTAATAGGCCTCCTCGGTGTTCCATGAGTTTTTACGAGCACGGGTGTACAGTTTACGCAGCCCATGTTGGCGGGAAAAATAAAATTTGAGTTTTCTTATACGCCGAAAAAGACGTGCGAGAGCACACACGGGGCCAAACCAAACCAAGAATCTTGTGGCGACCTTGACCATGAGGGTGCAGAAATAAAGTAAATATTGCCACGATTGGGTTTCGCACTCACGGCGGAGCGAACAGATGAGCTTCGCTGGCCACTGCGCGAGAGCCCTATGATATCGCCGCAGCCGATCACGCCTCGTTGTTGTTGTTGTCCTCAAAATAATGGCGCGTACCCACTGCGGGGATTGGCCAAGACACAGGGGACGACTGACAGGTGCTGAAAATGTTAGAAATGAAATGAATTTTTTTTAAAATTATAACAGTAATAATGAAAATATTAATAATAATGTAAGTAAATAAAAGTAATTGAGATTTGTTGATTGAAATAGACTGCAACACACTATCGCCCTGTGCACTGCACACGGTCGTCTTCATCAACGCTGCGGCGCTAACAGATCAGATCAGCTGTACCTCGATCAAAGCTTAACCTGAGTCTAATATTAGTGGCGTTTACATGACGGGGTTGAGTTGAGGAGTTGAGTTTATTGGTTTGGTTTGGTTTATGGTGTTTAACGTCCCAAAGCGACTAAGGCTATGAGAGACGCCGTAGTGGAGGGCTCCGGAAATTTCGACCACCTGGGGTTCTTTAACGTGCACTGACATCGCACAGTACACAGGCCTCGAATTTCTCCTCCAAAGAAATTCAGCCGCCGCGGCCGAGATCGAACCCGCGTCTTTCGGGCCAGCAGCCGAGCACCATAGCCACTGAGCCACCGCGGCGGCGGAGTTGAGTTGAAAACCGGTCACTAGGTTCATGTAAACACCGCAGAGTCGGGTCCGGGAGCAGAGGGAGCGAGCCCCAGTCAACTCCGTTGCAGGGAGTGGGTTGACTCGCTCGACCCCAACGGCACATGGCACGTAAACCGGATCGAGTCGAAGGGAGATGATAAACGCAATCCAGTCGAGATGGGCTGACCTTGCTCAACTCGAACCCCTGACTCGACCCGCCGCTGTCGGGTTCATGTAAACGAGGCTATTGTCGCCAGACGTGCCGAAGGCCCAGCAAAGCAAATCCATGAGCCAACCAGGATAAACACATGCTTTCGCGTCTTTCAATTTCTACGGATTCCTTTTTAGAACGATTCTGCCATTCGTAAAGCTCACGAAGGGGTAAGCCGGCAGACCTTTCTATTTTCGTAACGCAACGCGAGGGAACCTTCGGAAGCGTGGCCCATATTACTCTGTACGCGACTGCCTGCACATATCCTCGTTCCATTCGGCCCTCCTCCCGCTCGCAACCGTGCCCGCACAGGAGATGACACAGCGATGCCGATAAAAGACGCGACTGATAATGATACATATGCGTCGGCACCCAGCGAAGCGAGCGCGCGATGCCAACGGACGGCTCGCATAAAGCGGGCCCGATGCTATCTTCGCTCGCGAGTACTACTGCACTCGCAAACGCCACGGTCGGCCGAGACCGAGTGTTATATATCTGCATCGCGACAGCGCCCGCCCCGCCTAATGACAGCGCATATCTCCTGATACGCTCGAAGCGAGTAGCGTACCTTCTTGCGCGGACGCCTCCGAGGCGAAAGTTACGTTAAGGTAGTACTACGCGTGGCAATTACGTATACGTGGCTTGGCCGTATAACGCCCGATGGGTACCACTTATTGGCGAACGATCGTCGTTTACCACGTAAGTAACATCGCGGCATCGTTCAAAGTTAATAGCATGTTTCTCGGGTGCTGTCTGTAGATCATCTTCTCGGCCAGATTTGATGAAGGAGAAGATCGTGCTTTTGTTGTGTACGCGTTACGAGGCATAACGAGATATGCCGTTGCGGGTGTGCAGTGAAGGCGCGCTCACACTAGCGGTAAACTTCCCGCAGGGGCGCAGCGTCAACGGCGCCGCTGCGTCGCAGCTCCTCGGAATCAAGCTCACACTGGGCCCGTTTTCTCGCTGCAGTTGTCTTGGAATGTAGAGAGAGGAGGCGTTGAGAGAGGGAAAAGCAATTGCCGAGTGCCCCGCAGGACCAAAACCACCTGCAGGATGCGCGCAGCCTCCGCCTCCGCCGACGGGGTCACTGAACTGGGACCGACATCACGGTTCACAGTCGGCCCCCATTGGCTGTTCTCGTCAGCGGCACGGGAAAAATAGCTCCCGGACCCATCGCTCTGCGGGACGGCACAGCAGCCTGTCCGCGGGAGAAAAACCGGCTTGTGCGGGAAGCGGCGCGCGGAAAACGTTCTGCGTTGCGCGTTTTCCCGCCAGTGTGAGCGCGCCTTGACAGGCCGTGCCCGGTTTTACAATTGGACGCCAAATCTAGGCTTAGGTTCTGTGAACGGGCAGTGGGCGTTCCTCGATCCCAGTTGCCTTCCATAACCGCTCCGCGTTCAACATTTGCCTTGTATGAGGAATAAAAAAACAAGAGCGAACTGACTGCCTAGAATTGGCACTGCATTATGAAACCAGAGCACGGGACGCAAGGACAAAGAGTGCCACAAAAGGTACAGATATAAACAAAAGTTTGCAGGATGCGGATTTGCGTGCAAAAATTATTCCTGGATCGCCTCGCTAGTCGGTGAGAAGGTATTTATTCCTGTGAATGGAGCAGACATTTGCCCTTGTGACTCATCATTTTTCATTGACCTGCTTTGCTCGCCGCACAGATCCCCCCCCCCCTTTTTTTTTCGTGAACCCGCACCCAGCAGAATTTGGTCTACGACCGTGTACATTCCCTTCAAAAGTATTCAGGTTTTATGGGGTTTGTCTCTTCAGCCTGCAGTGGCACATTCGAGGCACCGCAAGGCGAGAATTTTGTCAAAGCTAGAATAACCGTCGTTCTATTACCTTCCACAAGGCACTTTGGTCTTTAATGGTACGCTGACTGTTCGACTATGCGGTGCAAAAGTATGCCATGCGGCCGAAGGGTTCCGACCAAGAGTGTACACGTGACACACAGGAGCGTTGTGTATGTCTCGCACCTTTTGCGTCACTCTTTGTCCATGCGCTGCGTTTCCGCAACAAAGTAACAAACAATAAATCTACAATGTCGCGCTTTCGCGAGTATTCCGTGAGTAACGAACGAACTCCTTCGCCGAGTGTGCGTTTGACGAAGAGGGCTTAATGCACTGTGAGCGATTCCGATGGTATACCGTGATTAGTTGTTTTTTCGCCGCTGTTAGCGGCACGTTCGGCCTGTTCGCGTCGCTCTGTTACCACCGAACTGTATTACGTGACCACACGTGGCTCATGGCTCACAAGCGTATCATCAGACGCCTATAGCATACTGGAGACGTATTAGCGTAGACGTATACCGGTTTACCGGGCGCTGGCTGCGCACGCGCAGTAGCCCCGTCTAACGCCAACAGAACTTCAGGGGTTCGAAACGAATCCGGAGCCCTCCATTACAGCAACTCTTTCCTTTCCTTCATCAATTCCCTCAAGCGCGGTTCAGATATCCACCATGGGAGTTACTGCGCCTTTTCCTTCCTCGTGAGAAATTTTACAGCATCTTTGTGGGCCAAAGCCAAGTCTAGGGCAGCGAGTTGCGCGCTCTAATGGAGGATTCCAGATTCATTTGGGCCACCCCCGGATCCTGAAAAACGCCCCACAACCTCACAGCACGCGATAGGCCTTTCTGCGCGTCGCACCATCCAGTTGCGCGGCGGCGGCGACGAAACGAACCCGCGAACCCATTTTCGCCAGCTGAACGTCACGGACGGCATGCAACCAACACGGTCGTTTCCACCAGATGCCTACAGCGGTTCTCTTTCCCCCACTTTGCGTTAGTTTAGCTAGTTAGTTCAGCTCGATGAGGGTTCCACACCCTGCAAGACTGAACCGCGTGCACCGTTTTCGAGGCGAGCGCAATTTGTTCTACCTCAAGCCGCCGCCCATTTATTTGGGGCCATTCCGCGGCTCGGCTCGGTATACCGCATACGTAAAAACTACCATAACGCGTATAACCGCTATAGGGAAAAGGGTGGGTGGGGGGGGGGGGGGGGACACGAAGGTACGGTTTAATTACCGGGATCGCCCAAGCAATGAGGCAAAGGCAGGAGCCTGCGCAGCATTGCAATGGCCGGTTCTCCCCGCCCCGACGACTGCACACGCCGCTCTGTGATACAGCACGTACGATGTGAGGAAACACGCACCGCCCAACATTTTTTTTTTTTCTTTGGGGATTAGCCTGAAGCGGAACGTGGGAATATGCACGCAGATTGGTTAGCCCGAGGTTTGCAGGGCGGCCGTTTTGAGCTCAGTATATAATGACAAAGGCGGAGGACGATGAAAGGAAACATGAGCCACGGTAATAATCTCAATGCCGCCCCATAAACCTTGGCTCCGCCAACTTCAGGTAGTTGCGCGTATACATCCGCCTTCGGGCACACAAAGCGTGGGAACGCTCGCTGCGACGCGCTGACGACGCGCGTACCGAGAATGCGAAAACGCTAAGCATGGGCGACTTGCTGTCACAGCAGCGGTCCAGCATACTGTTACGTTTCGCCTTCGTCGTGCGGAAAAATCGGCGCGGTTGCAGCGGAATGCCGACGAGTCCCGAAAGGCACGCGGGGTCAGTGCCTGGATTAGCCACGGAAGCGGCGTCAGTAATCCACCCGCAACAGAAAGAAGCTAGATGCCAAGGTCGGCAGTACTTGACATTCCGAGGGGCCTGGGGGCCTGCTGAGTTCAGTCATCAAGTTTGACAGCAGCATCCGTCTTCCAGGAAGACGCTAACAGCGAGCGTTCACCTACACCGCGTGGACTTGCACGAAGCCTGGACCCTGCACGTGCGACCACATGAAAAGCGCGGGAACGCCGCTCTCCGACATTCCGGAGTCTGCGCGACGTAGACGGCATCCTCTCCATCTCAACACGTGACGGGGGCATGTTCTCTAATGAGAGAGAGTGTGATGGGTGCCACCGTGAACTTTTCTGGACACTCCTTCGTCGGCAGGCCCGGCCCCCATCTAGGGAGTCCAGGGAAAGGAAACGCTATAAAACTCGGCGCCGAGTACGGCCGAGTAGCTCCTGACCATCGAGCTCATCGCCATGTAGCTTCCCGTCATCAAGCTCCTTGTTCGAGACTCTCTTACTGAGATGTTCTTTCAGTTGCTGTTTGTATATAATGTAAATTTACCTGTATAAAGTTCTTCTTCTTGTCTTTCCCGTAACCTCGTCTCCGACCTCCCTCATCCCCTCTCCGACCCGACCATGCTACCTGAGCCGCAACTGGTGGCAGCGGTGGGATGCTGCTACCACGACTCGTAACAATACGTATAGAAATCGGGACGAGTCGCAGTGTCCACTGCCTGGCTGATAAATTCGAAATCGGAGGTGACACTTAAACGAGAGCGTTAATGAGTTAATACCCATATGCCCATAGTGTTAATGCCATAATGTCCATAGTGTATATAGGTCGCCCAGGCTGACCTTCGCCGAGGGTTGCAGATGGCGGAGGTTGCAGGGTGGAGAAGGTGTGTGACCGGTCGGTAGCTTTGTATACTATATGTAAATAGTTAATATGCGCAGTGTATATATGCGGAATTGGTCATACATTACCGTGTTAGCTGCTGTATTATTTCACACAATTCCACGTTCTACACGTTGGTAGTTATACGAGCACAATTCGTAGTGCTTGCCGAGGTATCGTGCTCCTGCCGTGTCCCCACCGTTGTCTTGCCTTGGCGGCGGCGCGGCGACCACGGCGACAGCAGTGCCGTTCACCTGCGGTTGCGGTGCCCAGCAACCTCGTCGGGGCGGCAAGGAGCCACCCATTCATGTCTGGCATGGGACACAGCGACGCCAGCAAGGGGATCATCCTTTTTTGGCTTGACAAGGAGCGCCGAACAGCCGCCTTGTAGGAGGGGACTGAGGACGGAACAAAGCCCCTTCCCAGAACTGAGTAATGAAGGCCGCTAATCCCACTGGTGAAATGTCGGGGCAGGTGCTTTGACCTTCGTGGACATGCAGTGGCGGGATATCTCAGCCGTCGGCTTGTTTCCCCTTGTATCGAAATGAATATTGCTCGCGTAAACGTTAACATTCAAAGAATGAGTAATAACGTCTATACCGTATAACATCTATACCGTATAACGTATAACGTCTATACCGTTCACCATTTATTTTTCAACAATAAAGCGCACAAAATTTTTGTGTAAATAAAATAAAAAAATCGGATTCTATTTTTTTTTATTAATTTTTGGTACACAGAAGTCTTTCCACAACCCCCCCCCCTTCCCCCCGCCGCCGCCGCCCCTAAAACCACTCTCTGGGACCGCCACTGGTGTGCGCAAATTCGCAACAAAATATAGCGGCTCTCTGGATGTTGTTCAATAAAGAAAAAGTGAGTGCAGCGGAGGCATACCTACAGAAACGGCCTATACAGTATCAGATAATCTAGTCCTAATAGTGTAATCTGAACTAGCCGCTGATAACCAACGGCCGTGGTAACGTACGGCATCAAGTGACAGCACTGAGCCTGAGCAACAGTAGAAAAGCGCTCCGATCCTCGACGAATACAGCGAAAACGCGGCAGTCGTGACGACGAGCTGCATCGAGTTCGACGTCCTTTGTTTTAGGCTCTCATGATCCGGGAAAACAAACGCGCCCGGAATTTCGTTAGTCTCGTTTTTTTTTTTTTCCGAAATTTTCTGAACGCAAAAGGCTCGACTACCCATTACTGCATGGTATTGTGATTCCATCAGTCCTCCAGCCGTCTTTCATATATTTTCGACCGCAGATGCATTCACAAGGTGTGACAGCGTATTTTAGAGAACGCCCCAAGATGGCGCACATTTCAACCAAAGGAACAATTGTACCATTAATATTCACATTTCTTCTCTTAATTTAAAATTCAAAGGGCACAGAGAACCAATGCATTGGACGAAAACCGTTCTCGCCTCGAGTTGTAGATCACTTCAGCCTCGTACTGCAGCCTAAAAGCCGTCCTGACTAGCTTATTTTGTTGAGCAACTGCCCAGGAAAGGCGGCGAACCCGGGTAAAAGCCCCGGATCAGGACGAAGTTTCCAATTAAAGCAAGAAACTGCGCGAAGAAACACGGACACACGAAGAAACGACACACACACGAGCGCTGTGTCCGTGTTTCTTCCTTCCTTCCTTTTAAATGCATTACCAACTAGCCCGGAACCTTGCTCTTCCGAAGTTTCCAACAAGGAGCCCTCTTATGTATCCTATACGGCTGCGCTTATAGGCAGGCGGTAACGATAACTGATAGAGCGATAAATGGCGTTTAGTTCGAGCTCTGTGCGTCAGTGCCGTTCTTCGCTCAAGAGTTTTTTTTTTTTTTTCATAACGTGTATACGGCGCGTCAAAGTAAACTGCTCCCTTAACTGTAGCACGGAACCGAAGAAAAATGCTAGTAAGGCTCTAGAGCGGTCTGTCCTCGTTTTCCCTACCACAGTTTCCTTCAATCCCTAAGGCGAGGTTTTCCGTCTATACATACGTCCCTAGGAGGGTCTGTCCTACATCTAGGGTTTCCGAGACCTCGGGAAGGTTTAGCGCTGGGCCCACTGCATAGAGCCACGTCTACGCCCAGATACAGGGTCTCTATCGCAGGCCGTGCACGCATCGCCCACGGGATGCAACGGAGGCAGCGGGCGGATAGCGGGGACTTCGTTTCAACGCGGATGCCCCGCGCGACAACGGGCTTCGCGCTCCTTATCTTCGCGGGCACGGAGGCTGCCGCCTTTTGCGTCCTCCGCTGGGTGCAAGCATGTATACGTGTTGCGGGTACACACGGCCCGTCTAGGCGCTCAGACACACACAGGCGACCTACGCGCCCCTGCAAAGCTTGAAGCTGTAAGCCGCGTCACTGCGGTGGTATACCTACGCGCCACCACGTGCTGCTGCCGCTTTCACGTCACGTCAACATGCGGGGCAACACGAGTTAAGCAGCCCAAACAGCTCCAAAGAAAAAAAAGAAGGGGGCGGGGCGGGGGGTGATGTCATGCACGCTACTGAGATGTAACGTGGGCGGCAGCGATGAGGAAAGAGAAAATGAAAACAGATGGAACAAGAGACGTGAGTTAAACTTTTCGGTTCGAGGAGGGGGATCCGCTTTTCGAAGCATCTGTGTACACCAAGCGGGATTCGAGCCACCGCGCAAGCGTATAAGCGTACATTATTATTTTCCGCGGCTCGGGAGACTCGCAATGTTCCTTCTGGAATTCCTTCCCTGATGGCACTATGGCCGGAGTAAAAGGTTGCCGGATTACTGCAGTTTCGATTGCATGCACAGGAAGCTCGACATCGACGTCCGGGAGAAAACGTCGTGATTAAAGGAAATATATATATATATATATATATATATATATATATATATATATATATATATATATATATATATATATATATATATATATATATATATATATATATATATATATATATATATATATATAGTAAATCTTACAACGAAAAACCACGCTGAACTTGCTTATAATGGAACAGCCCCCACCGCGCTCTCCAAGCGTAACCCATAAATGCACCACCGCCACAGAGATAAATGACTTCGCGAAATCACATATCATTAGCTCTTTGTTCTAATCATTTCGCACCACACAGATGTTATGGTTACGAAGCGGTTCCGGTGGCTTAATTGGACTTCTATGGAGAACGAGAAGTGTGGCCGAAAAGTGAGCCAGGGCCCCTCGGTGGATACGAAAGAACAGCACACGACAAAACAGCATGCGTCAAAACATCACAGCGACAAAACAGCGCTAAAGAAAGAAGCACAGCAACAAAGAAGAACAGGGAAAAAACAGCACGACGACAAAGCAGCGCAGCGGAGTACGGTGCAGCGCTGCGGGAGAGATGAACTATCATAGCCATAACCACAAACGGTAAACCACAACACATACGGCAGCGACCCATTTTTTTATCACTGTTTTGTCGCTGTGCTGTTTTGTCCGGTGTGCAGTTTTGTCGCAGTGTTTTCACCCTAGCTTATCTTTCGCCGAAAATGCGCGAGTAAATTCCCTCGCATTTATTCAGTTTCTCAAAAGCAGCAAATACTGCAATCAAGCTGCATCCTTTTAAAACGTCCAGCACCGTTGCGTAAAATAAGAAAAAGAAAGAGGGAAAGGTAAATTTAACTTTGTTTGGCGCTATAGTCGGACACAACTCAAGAGCAAAGCAGCTTCTCCCATCAAAGGATCCCCTTCCAGCCAACGACGTCGGCCGCTTCTCATGAGCCTACTGTAGCGCGACAATTCAGGGAGTGGTCGATGAAAGAGTATATAGTACCCCCCCCCCCCCACCCCCTCTTTCCATGGTCCAAAGGTAATCTCCTCCCTGCATTGTGACACCGCTTCTTGCATTGTGACGCTAGCAGGCTCATGAGAATCGGCCGACGCCATTGGCTGGAAGAGGGGGGTCCCTTGATGGGAGAAGCTGCTTTGCTCTTGAGTTGTATCCGACTACAGACCTTAGCCGCGAACGCGTCTTAAAACACAAAGTAACCAACTTCCTTCCCGGTAGGGTCCCTAAAAGCCTGCAGAAATGCACCGCAGAACGCATACACTTGCCACACTTTGTCCGCGAACGCCGAGCCGAGGTTGGCACCCGTGTACGCGTATGCGCGCGACGAAGGGCGCAGAGACAAGCGCTATTAATTTATAGCCCACTTATCCGGCCTCGCTCTCGTCCTTGATTGGCTGGCTGCTGATGCTGCTGCCTTCCCAATCGCCGTTCCCGCTCACCCGCTGCCCGCGGGAAGGCGTGCAGACACAATTAAATGTAATCACCCTCCATCGCCGTCCGTTTATATACTGCGCGCCCGCCGCCGACATAGCACGCACCAGAAAGTGGGGGCTCCGTCAGAGCGCCCAGTCTTTTCTCCGCGGCTTCAGTACGCACTGGAAAAGGTCCACGCATGTTTGTATGTAGATGAGCATTGTGTTCGTACCCCCCTCCTTTACCTCGTCCACCCTTCAGCGTTTGAGAGAAGGCTCCGTTTTCCTAGCGCGAATGTTAGCGTCCCATCACGAGTGCATTGCAGACCGTGTACACTAAGCCCCCCATTGTTCGCCCGCCAAACTGCCGACTGGAACAGCATTCGTGGCAGCGTCCGTGCCGCGCAGAACCGAACCCGCCTACTTAATTACGCGACTCGGACATGGGTCGTAAATAGACTCTCTCTCTTTCCACGGGCGCCGTTCTACGGACGTCAAGCCTGACAGCGGAAAGATTTGTTCCATGCACGCCGTGGACACAGGTAATTAAATTCACGTCGAACAAAACGATTCGATTTGTATGGACCGGTGGAACAGCGTACATCTGCTGCTCGTCAAATCAGCACCATGATACGCTAGAGTAGTGCGCCGGTCGCATTATATATGAGCGCAGTGGCGCAGAATCTGTGACCACTGATGCATTCACGCGCGCTGCAAGCCCTTCGTATGGTGCCTCGATTTTTTTTTTTTTTCCAGAAACTTTGAGGGCTTGAAAGCTGCTAATAAGCAGCTTCACGACGCCCAAGCGAACGCTTACACGGCACCGCAATGGGTCAACAAAGATTATAACAAATTGCGATCACACAAAGATCATCAAACGTTGCGACGATGTGAGGTCGCACAGTTATGGCGGTGAGGCTTGCTTTCAGGCCAACCATCAAAACGACAGGAGGCAGCGAACATGGCGATGAAGAAGAATAAAAATGCCTTTCCCCACCGAGAGTGAACCGCTGTCCCATGCATACTGTCCCATTGTGCACACTACAAGTCTAAAGCAACTCCACGAATTTTCGTTCCGTCCCTAAAGCAAAGAAGACGGCGACCGCTGTAGAGAAAAAAAAAAAAACTGACGTGTTTCGTAAAATGTGACGCGAGCGTGCCTGTCAGCCTGTAATCGCCCTTGAATCAGTGTTCCCTGCCATTCCCATATACAGTGCGCCCCTGCGAACACAGCCGTATACTCTCCACCACTGGAACAGTTGTCGGGTCCTGATTTAATGGCTTGGCAGGCATGAAAGTACTACGGTAACTGCTCATAAAATATACCATATGCACTTAAGGAGCACGACGTGGTGCGTGTTCTGGGAGCCGCAACCGTTGTCAATTTCCCTGCGCGGATTTCGTACCGCGCATTCCAATCGGCAACCAGGAGCAGCTCCCCCCCCCCCCCCCCCCCCCCCCTAGGAGGGAACATACCGCTGCAGTCCAATCAGAATTCAGCATCTGAATCCAAATCGCCCGCTGAGACACGCTCTTTGGTTTCGCGGAGCAATAACACTTGCTTCTGATCGCCCACTGGAATTCGCCATTAGCCCCTGCATGCGGAGAAACAGACTGAGGTGGCAAGAAAATAACACAACCTGAGGTGCCCCCTACTAACAGCCAACGCAAGCTGCTCGTTCAGGCTGTTCAGAGACCCCGAAAATGCGAGCCGAAATTACTTGTCGTGCGCGCTTGGAAAACAACAGGGTCCTTCGTCGTCAGCGCGGCCACAAAGGTAACGAGTTTCGTGGCCACCTGCCGCAGGGTTTTCCACCTTGGCGCGCAAACACATGGACGGGATGGCGGCAAGGGAGGGCGAAAGAGACAAAACAGCGGGGTACGAACGGGGTATAGGTGACGGAGGCCGCTGTAGCCTGGACTGATGGCAGGAGCGGCTCGTAAGGCAGTCCTCTCGCCGCATATATAGGTACCACCGCAATTACTTTCTTACCTTTTTGTGTTTTTTGGCGCCAATTCATTTCGCTGCGACACTCCTTCCCTCTCCCTCCCCTCTCCCCCTGAACGTCAGCCCCACGGCAGGCTAAACCGGGCCCTGGAACGGGAACGATTTACAGCGCGGGTGTCGCGGACGACTGCATTCTTACGCGTGGCGAGCTTTTCTTTCTTTCTTTCTTTCTTTCTTTCTTTCTTTCTTTCTTTCTTTCTTTCTTTCTTTCTTTCTTTCTTTCTTTCTTTCTTGCGATTGCTGCGCTCCTCTAACGCATCGTAGAAACACGCCCAGATGAGGAGGGGGCAACACCCGTACATGTCGGTTGCTCGACCAAATTAAACGGTCGCCACTGGCTGCTAACAACCCGCGCTACTAACAGGTCCCCAAGCGGCCGCCTTTAAGCACAAAGAAAAGGTAAAACTGCGCGCCGGGGGACCCGAAAAGGGACGATAACCGGCGCCAGGCAGAAGAGAGAAATTTCAGGCGTACCCGGAATGCCTGCAATGGCGAACCGTGACAGTGATAACCCCCTCCACTAGCCATACTCGAAGCACTCAACAGGCGGGGGTTTCAGCTGGAAAAAAATTGCAGCTATGATTCCCCTCACGACTTGTTTAATGGGCGTTCGACCCTCACTGAGACTCAGCCTACTATAGCAGTGTCGTCTTCCTTCTAACTACTCCGACCTGCGTCAGCCGTAGTTCCCCTTTGACCGCCTCGTGTCCTGTTCTGCCCTTAGGCAGTTTTTTTTTAGAGCGCAGCTCTTTGGCGTCCGTTCCTGGGTTTCGCGTCGTCGTCGGCGTCGGCGTCGGCCTCGTAACCAGCTCCGCCCCCAATGTCATGCTTTTCAATTGGTCGAAATGCTCGTGACGTCACAGTGCGCGAATTTCAAATGGGGCCAATTGTACTTTGGCTAGTAACCATGCAACCAATCAAAGGGATCGTATAGTGATGCTGCAACTAAGTTGGACTGAGTTTAGTTAATTGCTTAATTAATCAATTAGCCTAATTAATATAGAGGAGAATGAAGAGGTCAGAAAAGACGCGCGCCGCAGCGACAACAGCGTCCGCGGAAGGAGACGCTGCTGAAAAAAAACACAGATAAGTACGAAGCCGCGTTCCCACCACCACCACGCACTTCCCCACTCAGTAAGACGTTGCTCGTTTCATATACGTTGTGTCGAACATCCTAGACAGTTCCAACAATTGACAGGTTAATGACAGAACACGATGGATAGAAATGCAATAATGTAAATATGAAATAGCCTAATTAACCTTTCTAGTTAGACCGCATAAATCTATAAAACCGAGAACGAAATTGGTCCAGTTGGGGAATCGAACCAGGGTCTCCGGAGTGCGATACGAGCACGCTAGCCACTCCGTAATGCCAGCTGAATGGTTTGGAATGAACAAAGGCGCGTCTAGCTAATACGGCGTCTTCGTTCACTCCCATCTTCCCCCTTCCCCTTACGGCGAGGTGCAGGTGTCCACCCAGATATGCGAGAGAGATACATTTCCTTTCCTCAAAAAATAAATTTACCGTCCAGCAAGGCGTACAGCCGAATTGGCGATGGCGTTCTGTGGACTCCCTGGCAGCGTTGCAAGACGCTGTCGCGTTCCACTCTTACAGGCGAAGCTTAACATGTTAACCACACATCAGTAACACACGCAGACAGCCAATGGACGCGTCATTCGCTGGCAGCACTTGATTCATCATTCACAACCACATTCTTAACGTACGCTCCCTTGCCGCACATGCCAAGGACGTACACCACGATCACATTCTGCGCCATTCCTCTGTACTTTGCTTTGCTGAAACCTGGATGGATCCCGAAGAGCCTCTCGAAATCATAGATTTCCTATACTGCTGTGGTGCTCGCAGAGACCACAACAGAGCGGCGGGAGTCGCTATCTATACTTGCGCACAGGTCTCTCTGCAATACCAGTCGAAATGTTTGGCACGTCACATGAACTTGGCGAACTGTGCGCCGCAAAGTTGCCCAACGGCTTGCTGGTAGTAGCTGCCTACTTCGCCCCTACCGCACTCACGAAAGACGTCGTGCACTTCCTGCAACTCGCATTAACCGTCCATCGATCCACACCGATGTTAGTAGTGGGGGACTTTAATGTTGACATAAAGACAAACAGCAATTTCCTAACACTTATGCGGGAGAACATCCCGTTCCTCTCGCTCGTAACGCGTCCCACGGCTGTGACAACCTCGCGAGGCACTTGTATAGATCTCGTCTTTGAGAATCAAGCATTGGTGTACCAAGTCGAACATATATCAGTCTATTTCTCCGACCACAAAGCTTCATTCCTGACTGTCAAGAACTGTTAGTGGAATCTTTGTTAAAGGAATACGTGTGAAAAAAAAAACAACTCTGTGATAGCGCATACATGTGTTGCTCGATTTCTTTGCCTCAATCTATCGAAAAGGTGAAACACCTTTTTGCGGCGCTCAAATTTCGCATTAGGAAGTAACGTAATCGTCGGTAATTTTTTTTTTTCGCCATTAAATAAGAATTATGAGTGTAACCAACTAGCCCGACAGCGTGCCTTTACCACCTTGTCCTGTTCAACCATCCTGAATCAGCTATGCGGATGCATATAGTTACTGTATATATCAATACGTTACTTTTTTTCTTCTTCAAGAGGCCAGCAAGAAACTAACAGCGAGGGAAGGAACCGCACTCAGTGCGCATGCGCCATGCAGCAAGCGTGGCTGCACCACGCACGTGCGCGCATAACCAGTTCAGTCAGGTGCGGGCGACAGTAATAAAAAATTAAATAAAGAAAAACTAAGGGTTAAGGATGCAGCGCAGCAGTCTCATCAGGGTTCCCTTCGCTCCGGCCGTTTCCCTTTCCTCCACAGATTCCTCCTCGCCCGCGTTTACGTCAGAGGCGTCGCTGCGACGGCGATCTGCTTGTGTTACTACTTTCCCAACCGAGGGACGCATTGCAGCCGCTCGCAACGACGGCCTCATCCCCGCCCACTATATATACGTTTTTTTCTTGTTCGAGGGACCGGCTCAAGAGGCGGGTAGGATGCTGGGCTGCTTTGCAGGCAGCCATGTGCTGCAGTGGATGCACGAAAACGCGTTCCCCCCTTTGAGGCCGCGCTCGCTGGCTGTGCATGCGAGAGAGCCAGCTGTAATCTTCCGCCGTAAATCACACCCGCGCAGCGGATGAGCGCCGCACAGCGCTGCCCCCAGATGGAGTGGAGAGGGAGAAAGACGATCCCAACCCCCCAGAGCGGCGGCGGCCCCGTTCGGCGCGAATTCTGCACTCCATTTTGGCTCGCTATCGCGTGCGCCGTGCAAGACCTGCAGGCGCGGTGTTGTAAAAGTCGTTCTTTATTCCGACATGCCGGGAAGGGGAGCGAACGTGCCCGCCGAACGTACCCCGGCCGGCGCTTGTCCCGGCAGATGGGACGAAGAGGAGTTGATTTGGCTAATGTTTTACTCAAGGCGAACGGCGACCTTCTCGAAATAATTCTTGAAGCTGCGTAATCTTCACTCTGCAATGAACGATCACTTGCATGCCCTGAGCGCTCCATTACTCGGCAGTTAGACCACACGTTGGCGTAATGTACGAACAGCCTCCCGAATTTTCTACGGAATTGTTCTGAAAAAAGGAAGTGAGTGATTCAACGAATTGGGGGGGGGGGGGGGGGGGGGTATTTGATGGTCGTGCTTTCAACGGCTACTGCAGAGAAAGTTTACTGACTCACTCAAAATTCGAAAGGATTCCATAACAATGTTAGAGCGCATTTAATAAAGACGACGTAACGTCGTATCAACGCGCCAGCTACTGCACATGCGCCAATCATGAGACTCTTTCATCGTCCTCCATCATTACCCAAACTTTCCGCACGCAGTTTTCTCGATATTCACGTAGCAAGCGGAAAGACACGCGGACTGCTTGTACAGGCCGCAGAAATACGAAAGGCGACACACGAAAGCTAAAAGCATGCAGTCAACGATTAGTATGAAATTATCGGCGGGCAGGGCATTTTTGTAACAGGTAGCTTTCCTCTGGATGTACAATCATCCCAACACATCTTGAAGTTCGACGAAGGGGTAAACACAAATTTGGTACTCTGATGGGAATGTAGCGTGTTCCCTTGAATACTGGCCGGACCTGTAAACGTGCGACATCCGCATCGTATAAGAAATGAGGGAAACCAACGAGGCAACCGCACGACGGAGGACGCACTTAAACGAGATGAGGCGCTCTTCCGAGCTAGACACTGAACGGATTAGCAGACTCTCACACCAGCTGCGGATACAGCGAACAAAAAAAGTTACGAGGCGTCCCCTATAACTGACTGCCCAGCTCATAGGCGGCGTAACGATCTGTCAACCACCGAAAACTGGCCACTGGTCACGGCCGATTCCAGTTCGGAGTTAGTTTAGTAACCGCTAGGACTAAGAAACTTGGGGGGGGGGGGGCATCAGCCAGCGGCGTAACCTGAATTTCCAGTCGTAAACGGGATGTCTCGTGGGCACGGACCTGTCAACAACTCATCCCACCTATACTCTAAACAGGAAGGAGTAAAAAAGGAGCAAGCTGTCCTCTAGCGCACTGCCTTTTATAAAAGAGGGTGCACTAGAGGACAGCTCACTCCCGTTTTTACTCCCATATAGGTGTATTCGTGTTTATAGAGTGTACAAGCATGCGCCTTGGAATGCCAACCGCCAACGGGCTGAGGTTAATCAGTAGCCACGAACAAACGCAACGCGGTCTCCTCAGCCAGACGTATAGTGCGCACGTCTCCCTTCCTCCCACTCCCCTCCTCCGCCCTATCCGTCAGTCGCAGGCACGCTCATCCGTCCAGCACGCGGCCACGCCCCGGCTCGAGACAGACGGATCAGCGAGAGGAGTCCCGGCGCTCTAGTATTTGTCCGCACTTCGCGAACAATGGCGGTCGGGCAAACACGTCACCGCGAGAACCAGGGGGGGGGGGGGGGGCACGTATACCAGCGGCGAGGGCAGCAGCAAGGACGCAGGCGGTGGTGCGCCGGCCGGCTGAAGTTTCATCAATCTTCGCGCTTTTTTTCGGCAGGCCCGTGCCGCGCACCAGCCTCTGTCTACTGGCCCAGCCCACCACGACAAACAGGCCGCCTCCTTCCTCGCATACGCCATTCTCGAGACCTACAAAGCCGAAGCCCACAGAGCACAACAGACTCGCCAGTGAATCCCGATGCACACGTTCCCTCCGACCCGGAATGCAATGAGAATGAACTCAAGCTGCACTGTGTTATACGTGGTATCAGCCACAGTACAGCGGCGAGCGAGAGCCGGTTGAACTGCCCAAGAAAGTGACACCGTAGTCTCAATGCATATCGTCTTCGCCAGGAAACCCACAGGACTCGCAGGTTCGGTGCTTTTGCGAGGACAGTGGTTCCTTGGGAAAGCCTGATGAGCCAAAAAGGTGCGAACGAAAGCCTCCTTAATTAAGCCCTCCAGATATGTGTAGTCCCAAGAATAGAACACGCATATAGCCGCAGCGCATTGTTCATACTCAGCACCAGCTCTAGTGGCACGGCAACTTTTGACGGAAGCTGCGCGAGTCAAGAACAACGCGCGAATGTTCACGCCCGCCACTCAGCTTCCCAAATACCAACGCTGTTGAGTTAATAATGATAATAAAAAAAGACGTGGCTGCACAACGCGCGGCTTTTACTTCAAGAAATGAAAAGCGTACGATTTCAAAGCAGTGTCGTATTTCCGCGAAATTCAGGAACATGGAGATTAGATGTTTTGTTCTTGCAGGGATACTATTTCGCAATACTGGACATTATTGCTGTAATCATCCCAACTCAGTTTTATCTGAGTCCAGTCATAACCCTGCAGCTTAATCCATGCTTTCGGCTAGACACTGCAGCCAAGGCAAATGGAAAGTGTGCAGTTCCCGGCATTCTCTAAGTGGATTAAGTACTCTTTACAGAGACACTGAGGACAGCTCCATCCAATTACTGTTTTCGGCAAAAATTTATTCTCACCGAAAAGGATAGATTTCTATCCTTTTGAAGTAATAGCAGTGTAGCGCAGCCTCCGAGATCCCCGCGGAAAAAATCGGTGCCATTTTACTTGCGAAACCGGCCACTGATCGCGAGTCATGCATTTTTTTTTTTTTTCTAGGGAATAAAAAGCTCTTCTCTTTTCGACTGGAACGGGGTACCCACTCGATATAGGCCGACTTCTATTTCTCAGTATCCCTTTAAGGAACTCGTATCGACAGTGGCGGCCCTTTGCCCTTCAGGTAATCTTGAGAAACTTGAAGACGGATCGCCCTACGTTTTCAATCAGCGAGAAAGGAAGCGCACCCATCGCTAAGCGCGCGCTGATACCGGCCGCGTTTTGTACGCTACATCACAGTCGCAGTTTAAACGCAACTGAAGCAAAAGCCTACGCTTCGCCCTTATTGTACATTTTAGAAATATTTTCGTTTCTGCACTGACGACCGTCGATAGTCGCAGCTTCTTCTGGTCGACCCAGTATTTATTTAGGGCAAGCTTATACGAGCGTATACTTCATGACAATGCGGTTAAGGGACACTGTGGAGAAAATGAAGTCGGCCTGTATCCACAGACCGCGGTATTGGACCTACAAAGAGACCTCTCCCACCGAAGATGGAACCTTTATAAGTTATATAAAAGCAAAAACAAAAAATGAAATACATACAAGTGTCGCCGTCAGCGGCCGATTTCGCAAGTAAGTTGCGTGCGCGCGCATACTTAATTTTTTTAACGCGGATCCCAGAAGCTACGCTACACAGCCATCCGCTTCAAAACGGTCGCAACCATGTATCTCGGCGTAGATCGTCACGAGTTCGAATTGACGTGAAATTTTTATATTCAATTTTCTCAGTCATAAAAGCGTCTTTTTGGTGCTGGACGAACGTTAACCTACACCAGAAAATCAATTTTCAATGACAAGGACAATTCGAGGCAGTTGTCCCTGCCGCGTCCCTTGAAAGTGGCGCAGACGAACGCTGTGAAGCCAGCACGTGACTGCACGCCCTCAGCTTCCAAAGGTGTCCACACAATCAGCCACGGGTGCACACAGCACGTGACCGTCCTTTCCGCCCCGGTAACACTCAGGAAACAAATAAATAAACAGGAAACAGGCGCGTTATCTAATTGGCCCAATATTGGAGACGCATCGGCAGAGGTCGGTCCTATACCACCGGACCAGAGTGAGGCCATCTATTTGCAATACTGGGCCGATTACCTGCCCTGCTTGGGTCCCCTCCGAACAGCGCGCCGTTTCGACCTGACAGCGCACGCTCCATGGCGCAGTTACACTTCGAAAGCAACTTTAACGCTTGCTTGTTCGAGAAGAACGGAAAGAGAGAGAGAGCGGGCGTGCTTTGCATAATGGGTGACGCGCGACAGCCGGGACAAAGAGCCCTTCTTTCCCTTCCAACTCTCTATCAACAGCGTTTACGTGTGCGGTCGCTGCGCAGCCGCCGGGGACTCGCTCTTTGCTATTTGAAGGGCAAACACGGCTGCGCTCCGGCGCCCAACCCAAAGCCGCTCGGAACCGGTATACGCATGAGACCCAACAGGGCGGCGGGTATACGCTGCCCACAGTCACACTGGCAATTCGGTTCTTATTATGTTCTGCCTCGATCAAACGGCGCATCCGAGAGGACTCGCCTAGGGGCAGCTATAACTAATACTATTACTACTGTATCGCAGCGCTAGGTCGGGCCGCGAATTAAGTGGGAGCGCTAATTGCTAGGCACGCGCGAGCAGGCTTACAGCGCCGCGAACAGTCTCGACTCATTCGACAACCGGTATACAGAGCGCGTATACAGCGCACACCGTCGACATAACAAACCGAAAGTATACAGATAGAAGGCCAAAGTACGCCGGAAGCCGTAACTAACTAGCATTCCAATCACGCACCTACTCCACGCGGGGCACTCTAGAGAAATACACGCGAACGATTCGCGCGGCACATAAGCGATATGCAAACGAACACCCCGGGGCGTCACAAAAGCACGCGGGGGGAGGGAGGGGGGCCGACGAGATACAGTGTAAACGAACACCGACGGGCCTTAACGTTCTGAGACATCGTAAAAGACGGTCGTATAACGGCGTATACCGGCCCGCACTCGGCCGCCGTCATGTACGAGGCGTCCTTCGATGTTCGCGCCAAAGGCACGCTGCGCCCTTTGACCCTCATCAGCACGCGGCGCGGACAGCGTTTACAACCACGGGGGCGCCTTCTCACGAGAGCGGGCTGGCGCAAGGAGAGAGAACGTATAAAAGGAAAGAGAGGAAGGTGAAATACAAGCGATACACATGGGCGACCGACAGTTTGCTCCACTTTGGTCAGCGATGCTTTAAAGCATTCCCTCCTAGCAGAGAAAGCGTTCCTTTCTCCCAGGCTATCGCCTCAGATAAAGTTGTCTGCATCCTCCTTCATCCAGAGAACGCCAGGAGCTTTCGGCCTTCGGTCACGCACGAGCCGCTATCCAGCCCTCGTGTATATGCAAGCAAAGGGAGGGCCGCCGTCAAACTTGACTAGAACAGTGATGGGAATGGCCAAAACCATTTTGTAGCAGGCCTTGTAGCAGGAAAATATTCGCTTTGTAGCAAGCGTCACTTGTTTTGTAGCAAGAGCCGGCATTTCCGAAAAAAAAAGCTTAGAAGACAAATTTATAGTTTATTTGTAACAGCATACATCAATGCAATGCAATACAGAAACACACAAAGTGTATATTGACTAGCACTGGTAATCATTACCATGGTAATTGTACCGCAAGACAAAGAAACATTGTCTTCACCAGCAACAAAGAACTGAGACCGAAGTACTCAAAATATTAAAATAAATTATGAGTGTAAACAGGAGCAGCCACTGAACTAAACCTGCTTTCGAGAAAAAAAGGAACTGACCATCTTGGATTGCAGTAAGCATGTATGACAACCCTTCGCACAAGAATCAAGAGAAATGAAAGGGAATTAGGCATGTGCTTTAAAAATACTGATATCAGATGGACAGGCCTATGTTCCTTTCTTTGAGCCCTTATTAAAGGCAGCCAGATGAGAGACACTATCATTCATTTTTTCCCTAGCTTGGCTCAATATTGCCTGGCCACTCGCAATGTCACTGAAGTTCTTCAGCTTCATGCCCCGCTCAATCAGCAATTCAGCATTTCTGAACATGTGCTGCGCTTCATCTACCTTCTGTTTCGCTTGTGCTTTAGACAAGCTGGCACTTGCTAGCACTGGATCCGCACCTGCACGTGGCCTTTTCGACTTCTCTTGTTCGCAGGCAATGCGCTCTGCATACCGTTTCGATGCGCCTCGAACGGCCCTAATGACATTTGGACAAATTGAAAGCTGGCATGGGTCACTGTTGTACCTTCTGGCAAATGACATAATCTGGCGAATACCATTCACGCTTGCCAGACAAAGGTTCGACCTCTCATTCAAAACCCTTGTATTCTGGCTGAAGCCTCGCTCAACATCAGCGTTCCCATGCGGAAGCGAAAGAAGGGCCTTGACAAGCTTAGTCAAAAGCGGATATTTTCTCTCACCTTGAGCGCCCTTGATGATAAATATATTATGCCAGTATTTGTCAAGTGGCCCATCAGTGCCCACATTCAGCGCTTCAGAGCTTAAGAGTGTCACCTCATCAAGGAGAGATGAAACTTGGCTAGGTTGTATCACTTGAGGCGCACATTTTGCAAGATATCTGAACGATTCTGCTGAAGACTCCTGGGAGTGGGTGTTTGGGTGCAAGCACCTGAGGTGCTGAAGTGTCAAATTCTGAAGAGGAAGCCTTGTCAGAAGGTACTTTGAGCACGCTATGTAAAATGACCTAGCTCCTAGTCGAAATTCAGCTTTCTCTGAAGCAGACCAAGATTTCATAGCTTCCTCAGTATCTGCCCCAACTACTATGCTTTCCTTCCAATTCTGCGAACTTTCGACATCAATGGAAGCGAGCTCATGTCCCTGTTTCAACATGAACACCTGAGGCCTCAGAAATCTGCCCAAAATTTTCTTCAACATCATCACCATTTCATCATAAAGAACATGCAGCAAAGGTTCACTCTTTTGAAACAGCGTCAGAAATCCCACAACTAGGTCACCTGCATTCTTCACAAACAGAGCCTTTGCGTAGAAACTTTTGTCATTCAGGTTTCTGTTTAGTCTCGCCCTCATGCTACCTGCAGCACGCACTGGTTTCTGGGAGTCTAGGATGCTCTTTAGGGCAGAAAACTGCTCGACTAGTCTTTCCACGGCTGGTACAAGAGACAACCAGCGACAGTTGACATGACGCAAAAACACAGTTTCAGGCAATCCAAGAGCCTCTTGTTTTTCTTGGAGCTGGGCACTTTGCACCGAAGATGTCTTGAAAAAGTAATACACGTCACTGACTACAGTTTCAACTTCACTACCAAATGAATCAAGAGCACATGAAAACGCGTTGTGCACCTTGTGCAGCGAGCACTCTCCGATTTCCATTAAGGGGCCGTTTTCCTGGGTCAATTTTTTCTTTAAACACTTCATTACATTTGGACCATCACTGAAAAATGAAAAAAACCCTGCTCGAGGAATATTTTCAGTGGCTTCATTTACACATTTCAAAAGGATATCAGCCGTTGCCCTCCCCAAACGAAACGACTGCAGGTGCTCGACCACTACTCCTTTTTCAGCACCAGAAAAGTAGCGCACGAGAACATCAAACTGCTGGCACCGCTGTTCTGGCAGTGGTGTTTCATCTACACTGATACTGTAAAACACACCAGGACGATTCAGTTCCTCATGCACAAGTCCCTTGAAATAAGGCCCAAGCCCATCTGACACAACGTAAGACACTTTTTTCCTACTACAGGAGAAGTCTTTAGCCACCTTTGAGTCGGGAAACATCAAGCGATGAAGGGGTGTAGCCGTATCCGCCCATGAGTATGGGAGACCTTTTATCGTCAATGCCAAAACAAAAAGTGCTTCGCTAGCTGTGACACGGTCTGCATGGGTCATCGTGCCTGTCGATGAAAAATCCAACGATGCTTGAACAGCAGCTGGCCTCTTCAGCCTCCCGTCAGGGCCCCGAAGCTTGCTGGTCAGCTCCAAGTGCTTTTTACTCTGTGAATGCCGTTTCACTGCTGTGACACCATGCTGTGAGCAGTTGATTGTCTGGTTACAAATAATGCAATAAGCATTTTCTTCCCTTTTTCCTGGTCTGCACCACACCTCGAAGCAATCTCCATTGCAGTCGACATCTTTCAATATGCCAGAGTTAAATTTGCTGTTGCGTCCTGCAAACGATAAATAATAATGTTAGTTTGATGAAATAAAAAGCTGTTATGCAAGCAATATGATCCTGTAAATTAGAGAATAATTGTAGAGTGCTTAAACATATTCTAAAAAAAAAAATAAAGACCCAGGAAACACTACGGTTCTTTTCCCACAACAGTCATGGTTAACAATTATACACTTCATTCAAACGTGGCAGTACAAGTTATAGAAACACGTTCCTCGATACAGAACTGAATATTAAAAATTAACTTTAACAAAATTTCAATGGAGGCAAAATTCCAGAGGGCCGTGCGATGTCAGTGCACGTTAAAGATACCTAGGTGGTCGAAATTTCCAGAGCCCTTCACTGCAGCGTCCTTAGGTTGTAGCTGTTGCACTAATAGCTGCAAAAGTAGCTTTTTCAGGGCTTTCAGAGCACCTGAGCTGCACATACCGGCAATCTTTCCTGCACTAATTTGATGAATAAACGTTAATTTGGATAAACGTTAATTTGAACACGTAAAAACAAAAGAGCAGTTTGTTATAAATCCAGAATAAGCAAAGTGCCAAAAATTTGCAGCTCACTAATTGCAAAGTATTGAAGGCTTCTGTCTAGATGTTTGGCAGAGCAAGCTCCATTCTAAAAACCGGACACGTGTAATTATAAAAGCAGTACCACTTTCGCCGACAAAGAGCGCACCTGCTTTGAGCGCGCGATCGCGCTATCATGCAGTCCTCGACCGCCGAGGAAGGGTGGAGGCTTTCTCCCACGTATCCCTTACCCGCCCGTTAATTGCTGCCCTGAAAAACGACCTTGTTTCCCCTTACTTTTTGAAAGCTTCCGCCGTAAATTCGCGAAGCCTGCCAAGCTTCGACAACAGACAGGGCCGTCAGCGCAGCGCCAAAATCGTACGAACGTAGCGGGCGCGCCAGAAGACGCTTGTTGCTTCATCGTATAGCCGGAAGGCTGCAAAATACCGCGTTCCGTGGAACTTTCTTTCATTTTCGCCTCGGAAGTTTTTTTAATTACGGCAGCAACACGAGCACGAAGGCCAGAAGGCCCACCAACTCCGTGAGAAATGTACGGCGTCATATACGTCCGCGGTATACACTTTATTTCAGAAGCCGCTACATAAAACTCCTTAGCATGAGTTCAGTGCTCATATCCATATAACACTTTCAGCTCAAGCTGCAAAGGCACCGCTTTAAGGACGTCTTTCAATCAGCCAAGTGATGTCAGGAAAACGCATTCCGTAGGCTCCGCAGCCGGACAATCCGAAACTACCAAGCGACCTCGCATGCCGAGTGAATAAAGGAGCGCGTGAATGGCCCGGTCGCCGGCGAGTTTTATGCATTTCGTGCCGCAAGATTGTTATGGGCAGCCCGGACGTCACTGTAGCTTTATTTCAACCACGGAATTCGTAGAACTGCGGATGGCAATATGAAATTACTGAGCGACGTTACACGGCTGCCCAGCACGCCACGTGCTCCAGGGCTTTCGAAGCTGATACTAGCGTAAGACGAACGCCACAAAACTACAAGTACTCTTTCATAAAAAGTAAACAAACCGGGAATTAACAGCACCCTCTCTTGCAGGCTCAAACTACCGCGGTTCTGCAACGTGCATCCACCGCCATTCGCTCAATTTGCTACTGTTAAGTCATGTTCAGTTTCTAAATTTGAACCCCGCCACACTGACTCATCAGCTCTTATGTCCAGAAAGACTCATTTGAATAAACTAAAAGGCGCAAAAAACGAGAAAAAGCTTACCTTTCAGTTTCGAGAGCGCCATCGTGACGCCGCCACGACGCCGCTGAAACCGCTGAAACCACGCAGTCGAGGCGAACGAGCGGCGGGAAAGTGCAAGAGCGCGCACCGACGCGCCACGGCCCACTCCACCAACTACTCGCCTCCGGTGCCGGCCCACCGGAAACGCTCGGAGCTCGGACGCGGTGGAAAGCGTGACGCGTTCACGACACCCTCACTCAGTCACACTCTCCCATCAGAGACGAAGTAGACGGAGCACCATGCGGAGCACTCTAGACGAAGACTGAGAACTGGATCGTATTGGATTTTACCGGCTACTCTCAGACTTCAATGGCGGACAACAGTCGCAAGCATAGTTCCCTCACAGGGCAGTACCTGACGTTGGCGACGGCTCGTTTTGGCGCAGCTTTGGCGCAATTTTGCAAAAAGGCCCCTTTTTGGAGCAGCATGTAGCAGCTTTATCGAAATGGCGCAGATTGGCGCAATTGGCGCAGCATTCCCATCACTGCTAGAACACGCATGCCGGAGTCATAGCTCTCCTATTGAGAATGCATATTTAAACTTCTTTGCAATTTTAATGCAATTTTAATGCAATGCAATTTTAAACTTCTCAGAGAATTTCTTCTCCTTCTAGATATGTCGACGCACACAGCATTGCAAAAATTCAAAACCAAAATTTGCGCTTTGCAAAAAAAAAAAATCCAGAAATGTATTGGCCTGTAGCACGCCAATAGGAAAGCAGTGAACGTTGAACCAGCCTTCTGCCACATTTTTTTACCTCGATCTGCAGCCTTTTCACAGGATTCAGATGAAAAATATATATTAGAAAACAATTTTCCGGAAACAGCTATACAGTCATGTAAATACATCAAGAAATAAAAAAAAATGCTGAAAGCCGCGCTTAGTATAATAGCATATGTGACGGTCAGCCCACCTTCTTCTGCCGTTTTTTTTTTTTAATTTATTTCAAACAGACCACTACTAAAACTACTTGCTTGATGGCGACTAATCAGGCTACCTATACAGGGTGTTTCACGTAACTTGAGCCAAGGATTTTAAAAAAGCGATAAACCGCAGCCTGCTGAAATCAACGATACATTGTTCGCCATCATGTGGCGCTCCTCAGAATATTTTTATTGGGTTTAATTAGTTCATTAACTAAGCTTAATTATGCAAATTTTCAAATATTCATTTTAGTGCCAAGATCGTTACGTTAGGTTGTAGATCAGGTTTATAAACAACCGATCCAGTTTATTGTAGCATCGTATCTCCTACGGGGTCCTTTTTTTTCGCCATCTAAAGAAAGCCCGCGAAATATGAAAAAAAATACCACGTGACTACGCTCGTGCGCTACTAGAGTTACTGTATATGCTACCTTTGGTAACATATACAGTAACTCTATGAGCTACCAAATTGCAGCGCTCTCAACGGCGTTTCGAGCAAACGGAGCTTGCCCGCTGACCGTGGCGAAGTTTCAAGGCCGCCGCTCTTAGCAGCGGCCGCCGCACGTTGGCGGAAGCTAAATGCAAGAATGTCGGCGTACTTTGCGATGCCAGTGCGCGTTAAAGAATCCCGGGTGATTTAAATTATTTTTGAGCCTTCCCCTGCAGTGTCTTTCAAAGCCCTATGTGCACTTTATGACTATACACACCACGCCAACAATCCGTCTGCCCCATAACAAAGAAGTGATGCGAAGTCTGAAACGAGTTAAAGCCGGCTGCATACATATATGGAATATATCTGTGCATATATGCCATGTGTGGGTGAAGTTACGCTCGAGTGGCACGCGTTCTTCAGCACGAAACCTCACTCACTGTACATAACCGCTCGGCAACGCACTCGCTTCACGGCGGATATGACCGTGCGGGACTGGGAAATTCCTCACCAATCCAAACCCGCTTAACATATGCGATGCAAAGAGAGAGAGAAAGAAGCCGTTGGGACGTTTCGATCCAGCTGGCATGCATGGGAAATGTCGCATCGGGGAGGCAGTCGCGCACGTGCAAAATTTCTCCTTGCGAAACGCGCTGCGGATGTTTTCGTCTCAGCGGAGGCGACAGGTCATCGTCCCTCTCGGAGAGGCGCGATCACGGCGACCGACCAAACCGAGAGGGACTGACTACACGCAGCGCAAGGCGCGGGAGAGAATTCGAGCTGACGCACAGCTGCGCTTCTGTAGCCGCGTTCACATGAATGCGATAGCCGGGCTTACATGAATGCGATAGTAGCGTTTACATGAATGCGATAGCCGCACTTACATGAATGCGATAGCCGCGTTTACACGAATGCGATAGCCACGTTTACACGAATGCGACAAAAGTCGACTCCAGACCACTTTTTGAGGGAAAGAGGGGGTTTTGAGAAGGGAAGCCGTGACTCGCCCTCTACTCTCTTCATCGACGTTTTTGCACTTTCCCTCGAAAAGTGGACAGGAGTCGCGACTTCTGTCGCATTCATGTAAACGCGGTTTGGTGTCATTTCACCGCCGCTTCGCGCATGGCTGCAGGGCTCGACCATGGCCGCATGATTACAGTACACCAGCAACAGAACACTGCCGTTCTTCTCCGACACAGGCTCACCCAACTGTTACTTTTCGCACACGCTGCTCGCCAAATTCCAAATCATCACCCGTCGAGTCGAGTACTTCGGCAATGTGAACGCCGAGCGCCGACAAAAGCGCATGTATACTCGCAGCCAAAAGTTTATGGATCGCAATATTCGCGGAAAAGAAAACGTTTAGTCACCGCTTCTGCACACACGCGACCCGGAATGGATTAATAGCTTACAAGTACAGCCGAATTGTGAACGTGTGAATTCCACACTCCACCATTACCTCGCAAAGAAATTAAATTTATTTGCCAGAGACGCGTTCCACAGCGGCGGCTGTAGTATACCTTCTACAGAACGTTGGTCACAACAGCGCACAAACTTCGCCAAAAATCGCTGCTCAATTTGGCAGGCACGCACTGGCCAAATAGTGGCAGTAACATCGTGGCCGCAGCTGTCGGTTTATTATTATTATTATTATTATTATTATTATTATTATTATTATTATTATTATTATTATTATTATTATTATTATTATTAAGGAGGTGCTGGTGTTGACGACGGCGCCGTCCGAAACTGTTCACGAGGAGCCGACCATCCGACATCGTCACAGGCCACCACGTCAACTGCCATGGCACGGCTGGATTGGGACTCGCATCTAGTTGCGGAAACGAAATGTCCCGCAGACGCGGCGTTGCCGACAGTCGCGAGACTGGGACTGGATCGAAGAGCCTGCCAAATAAGTGCGGAGGCGGCGGCTCAATGTCTTATCTGCCGGCATCCGGTCTCCGGAAACATCGGGCCGAGCAGGTTCATCCGCCGGACTTGTTTTCAGACCATGGCGCGCAAGGCGATGTCGACATGTTGCGGCGGCGCGTCCGATAGCTCAGATAAGGTTCGTCGCATGCAGCCGCGACAGCCGCTGCCGCGTCCGAGACTGCGCTGCGCGGTGCACGAGGCCCTCTCGCCGTGACGTGTACTACGCTGCCCCGTCGAGGTTTATAAATTATAACCTCTAGTATCATCGCGTAAGCCAGCACATGCGAACGGACTCAGAAATGATTGGTTTGGTGGTTATAGTTCGGCTAGTTAGACTATACATCGGCACGCGAGAGCTGCATATATATAGCCTCTGAGTTGTGCCGTCGTAGAATGCGCCCAGGTTAAAGGGGTACAAACACCAAATTTCGAACGCAAACAAACGATACGACCTCTTTCGTGGGCGTTTAACGAGATGCCTTCAAGCAAGTTTCAGTCGCTGGCGTTCAGTGGAATGTAATTTGCTTCTCAGTGCTGTCCGAGGAGCCGCTTGGCTTTTCCATCCGCATCGAGTGACGTCAAGATGCATTTGCCTCGATTACTGTGACGTCAACAAACCCAAAGGCTGTTCACAGGAACAACGAGTGCTTGCCGGCGAAGCCGACGTCATCAGGAATGTCGTAGCCCAGGTTTGCCGGTCGACCGCAACGTCACCATACCCAACAATTCTGAACAAAAGCATTTTTGAGCGGGAAACAGTTTATGAAAGCATTTTTTTTTTCATATGAGAGATTTCACTATATAAATCGATGTATCCGCACATCAGCCGACCGCAGTCTTGCATTTTTTTTTCGATTAACGTTTTTGCTATCGTCAAAAGCCTTGCCCATTGGTTTCCCATGGCAGTTGTAACTCTTCGATCTTCCTTTAAAACTGTTTCCGTGGATCGCGGAAACAGTTTTAAAGAAAGATTTTGCGGCATATCGGAAGAATGGACCATTCATTACCTTCAACATTTCCAAAACAACATCTTAGAATTTTTCAATTTTCAAAATTTTTGTACCAGAATGTTGGACACGTCAGCGCTGGCGCCGATCGAAACTGAGAAACTGGAGTTTTAAGCTCATTTTCATGTCACCGCTGGCGCCGATTTTTCGTGGGAAAAAAGGAGGGTTGGGGAACCAAAAAAATTTGTGTCTGTACATCTTTATTGTTGATAAACTCGCTGTGTTTTCTTCTACTCATCATAAGGTTGAAGCCACCGTTGTGGCTCAATGGTTGTTGTGTTCGACTGCTAAACCCGAAAGGCGCGGGTTCGATCCCTACCGCGGCGGTCGCATTTCGATGGAGGCGAAATTCTAGAGGCCCGTGTACTGTGCGATGTCAGTGCACGTTAAAGAGCCCCAGGAGGTCGAGATTATCCGGAGCCCTCCACTATGGCCTCATTCATACTTCAGTCGCTTTAGTACGTTAAACCCCATCAACCAAACCAAACTATCGCCATAAGGTTGCTCCTTATTAGAGCTAAGACTCAGAGATAGTTCTCTCATAAAACAAACGGACCCTAACAACCGGAATGAAAATGCGCTTTTAGAGCTAAAAACACGAAACAAAAACGTTACACATAAAAAAAAAGAGGGAGAAAGAGGGGGGACGAAAGACCGCTTAGTGGCGCCTCTCCTTTGTTTGTGTCACGCCTTCTGTTTACTTTCTTGTAGCACTCTCTAAAAGAAGAAGCGCATTAAAAACAGACCCACTCAGCTATTCATGCCATTACAATGGAGAGGACGCTCAACGGCTGCTCGATCTGAGTTCCTGAGCAACGTCAGCTCATGCACCAGCCACACTGGCAATTTGAATGCCCATTGAGTCAATGGCCATCGAACTCAATGGGGGATCGGCCGCGGTGGCGGACGGCGATTTTCAATGACCACTGACTCAGATCGACTGAATGGGAGTTCGCGAATGACCCGAGGAACCTCGAGTACCTCAATAGCCACTCAGCGCGGTGTCACACTCACTATAATACGTTGAACAACACGAAATGCAAGAAGTCCAAGCAGAAAAAATGAAATGTTTGTGACTTATACTTTTTGCTCTCCAGTTAAAAGGACAGCTCCGCAGATTGCACGGTGAAAGCACACAGGAGCCGGGTCTGTGCGTTAGGTCCGTGTTAGCCTTTCATTTCAGAGCGCTTTGCAGCACAGTATAGTGCCCCACCAGCGCTGCAAAAATGGTAGGTAAGAAGCAAGGGCGGATTTATAGGTGACCCTTGGAGGAGGCGGTTGCGGGGGGTGGGGGAGGGGATACCTTTTGAACCACATATTTCTCGGACTTCTCTATATATAAAAAAAAAATTAAATTCAGCATGGTTTTTTCCAATGTAAAATCTGATTTGAGAGGTGGGTGGGGGGAGGCGACCCCCCTTCCTCTTCCCAACCCTCCCGTAAATCCGCCCTGCCGAGAATATTTCTGATTTGTAGCAACTGTCATTGCTTGGGGGGGGGACACGGCTGCTGGGAAACACGTCTTTTCTTTCCGTCTTTCCCTCCATAACTCTCAACTCCCTTCTGTCTGCACGCGACAGTAGTGATAGCGGCCCAATTGGTGCCTGTAGGCACGCCCCTGCACTTTTGCTCCTCTTTCCTGATTCGGTCACAGCGGCAGGAGCAGCCGGCAAAAAAGTAATCCTTCTGAAGCGAAGTGCGCGGAGTTGCCCGTCGTCCGTCCACCATCGTAACATCGGGACTGCGCCGAACTATGAATTATTCGGATGTTTTTGTTTTTTTCGAACAACTTTCACTAAAATTAATAGTAACTTATATTATCTTTCGATTAGTTGCGACTGCATTCCTAAATATAGACTACCTAGTTTGGTTTGAACCTTCGTAAAGGGCAGGTTCTAACTGCTCACTTATGTCGTAATTTTGACATAGTATAGTTGTCTACTTAATACATGTACCGAGTTTGCTGCGCCCAGCGCCATCTGCGGATCGATTTCACATTTCACAGTGACCACTGAAACTCGCCCTGTCACAGTGGCGGAGTGAACGAACCTCGAAAAAAGTCCCTCCCATTGAATACAGCTGGCGCGACACTCCTCCGAATTGACCCGAGCTTCCTCCCATTGGCTGCAGCTTGCCCGACGCTCCTCCGAACTAACCCGAGCCTACCCGAGTTACTCCCAGGCTTCACACAAGATTTTTGGTTGGAACCGTGTTAAATAGTGCATTCGCAGTAAAATTCGGCGGCGACTGCATGACTCAGTGGAGTATCCAGATTGCCCATGTACACAAGCATTCCACCGCGCGAGGGCTGGGTCTCCATATCATCATCACCCATCGCCTCCAACGCACGCAAAAACAACTCAAAGCAAAAGTGGCGACGTAGACGATAAGTGCGGCAATTAAGGGTGATGCGAAAGTTTCCACACGCGTTGCCACTTGCGGAGATTCCGCGCCGTCTCTTGGACTTGCTCCCAGTGCACATATACGGCGACACACGGGTATTTCTGGTAATTACAGCCCGCTATCTGCTGCTATTCCAGAGCACGCGATGGCCCGTCACACGCTGTCCCCTCTCGCGTCACGCCCGTGGCAGCCACGGCGGCGAACCGCCGGAACTGAACACGATTTCAAACCGACAGCATTAGATGGCTCATCGACACAAAAACCCGGCACGGCACAAAAAGTGGCGTCGTTACGAAACTCGCGATTGGCCGAAGCTGTCTGACGTCATCGAAACCACGAAAATATAAAATGCTGACTAGTAATAGTCAGTACTACAATTGCACAAACTACAAAGGAATGGAATAATATTAGAATAGAATTGGAACGTGATTAGAGTGAAATTGGAAGAGAATAGCAATGCTTTCGCGTCACTCGCAAGTAAGTTCCTTAAGCGCCCCGGTAAAATGCCTGTCTTCTCCCTATCCTTTTACTCACGCTAGCCGCAGCTCTTGTGCTTCAGGTTTCGATGGCAGAAGCTAGCAATATCTTTTCCTTCCACTGTTATTTTATTAACAGAGAGCCACTAATAATAACTTGGAGTACTTCTCCTAGCACCGCTTTTCCATTCACGACAGCGAATAGGAATGACGCGAAAGATCGCATGGACGCAACACGAAACGCAGGACAGACGCCACAGGCACGGGGCAAAGCTGTGTGTATACTCCACGACCGCTTTGTGCGCGGTCTCATATCGTTGGCCGTGAACGAGCAAAACAAGCTCGAAACCAAGATTGCTCCCCCACGCCGCACACACGTGGACAGAAGACGCAAAACGCACAGCGTCCAAGCGAAGGTATCTTCTCCACTCCTCCCTTCCCTCTTCCTGCTCCTCTCCGGCATACGCCTCGCCAGCCTCGCTCGCAAGCCGTGCGTGCCCAATCTGAATCAGCTACTGAGCCTCCCATTTAATCTGATGGGGTCAATGCAAAGTCGAGTGGGTCAGCACGGCTCATCTCCTTTGCTATAGCCTCTGCTTCGCGCGCACGCCACCACTCGGTCACGTGATTCGGGCCTCGATGCTTTCTCCTGGCAGCGCCACACTCGGCCACGGTGCTGGGTTTAACAAGCATCGCACTCTGCCTCTGTTGGGTCCGGTGCCGTCGCGATCGAAGAAGCCGATGTGCGTGCGTGCGTGCGCGCGCGCGTGTGTGTGTGTGTGTGTGTGTGTGTGTGTGTGTGTGTGTGTGTGTGTGTGTGTGTGTGTGTGTGTGTGTGTGTGTGTGTGTGTGTGTGTGTGTGTGTGTGTGTGTGTGTGTGTGTGTGTGTGTGTGTGTGTGTGTGTGTGTGTGTGTGTGTGTGTGTGTGTGTGTGTGTGTGTGTGTGTGTGTGTGTGTGTGTGTGTGTGTGTGTGTGTGTGTGTGTGTGACGACAAAAATAGCTTTGCTTGATCTCATCCCATGGTGGCACCAATGTATGGAGATTCCTCAGCCCGGGTTCCGTAACGTCAATGACGTCACGACTTGGTCCTGAATGTATTCTTCATTACCACCGTCCACGCCTAGCCAGAAGGCACGACCATTGCGTTCTGTTCGTACTTACAAGCGCGCTCCGAGTCCATTCCTGCTCGCGCCGCTGCAGCTCGACGGTCAAGCGCGAACGGCGGGCCGCGTTCCAGACGCTTGCACGGTTCGCAGCGGGCGGCGCCGTTATATTCGCCTCCTTTCCCGCGCCTCCCGTCGGGTGCGCGCGAGTGTGCGGCGATCCGACGAAGCCCTAGCCGGGCTTTTCCAGGAGCGACGATGGGAATCCACGCGGCGAAGGCACGGGGGATGCCGGTCACATAAAGGGAGCGCGCCACTATTCCACCAGCCACGAAGACGACCGCGAAGAAGGCGACGCGGCAATAAAGGCGCGGCGGCAGTGGCGTCACTCAATGGGGCCCCGGCACAAAGGTGGCGAGGGGGAGAAGGAGGAGGAGGGACGCAACGGGACCACCACGCGACCATTACAGGCTGCGCTGAGAAGAATGAAACACAAGCGCACGTACGCAGTGGGCGCGAAGGAAGAAGGGGACGCTGGGCGAAGGACGAGGGTGTGATGGAATAGGAGGAGGAGAGCAAGAAAACAAAAATGGGAAAGAGGGAGAGGGTGTAGATCGTCTCCGCCGACCGACCACCACGAACTCGGCAATGACGGCGTTGCGTTGCCGACTTCTTTCTTCTCCCTGCTTTTGTTGCGACCCAGACACCTCGCCTCGATCTTGCTACTCTGCGTGTCTTTCTTTTTCTTCGTGCTCTTTCCTTACTCTTTCTTTTTTTCTTCTCTGGCCTCCAGCTGCATTCTTCCGGCGAAACTGGCCTTTCCATTCTTCTCCAACCTCTGGTTCGTCACCTTCGCTGCCGTCGTTGGCCTGTTTACGTTTTTCCTCCTTTTTGTTCTTTTATTTGCTTCTTTCTTTCTTTTCGTTGGGAATGTCTTTCTAACTTTCGTGCATTAACTTTCTTCTTTACCTGCGGTGCTCTCCTTTTTTTGCTTCTTTTCCCTCCCGACTGAAGGTTTCCTTTCCAAGCCACCACACAGAAGACAGCATGTTCAGCGAAAAACACGAGACTCAGGGAACGGTGCCGGCGATGCAAGATTACGCGAGCTTTGGAATAAGCCTGTTCCTTTAAATCGTAGCGAGGGGGGTCATAGAAGAAAATATGTCAAGAGCTATCCCGATGTGCACTGCTGCAAATAAAGGACCAAGAAGTAAGGAAGGGAACCAGGGCCGCGCATAGGGGCAAGTCAACTAGAAAGCAAAAAAAAAAATTACACGGGACTACGGCTTAGATCCTTAAAACTTGCACGAGAAGTACAGCCTTTGTCAAAAGTTTAGAGCCCAGGGGATTTGCTTCTAAGCACTGTTGTGGCGCTCCTGTAGCACTAATGGAAGTCCTACGCATCGGAGGGAGCAGGACCCAAAAACCTTCTTACCTTCAGAAGATTTGAGACCCTGAGGACGCATTGTGAGCAAAGCAATATGGCCCAGAAGCAAACCCCCTGGGCCCTAAACTTTTGACAAAGGCTGTACCTCTTTAACATTTGGTAGGTATGGGGCACGCCTCTGCGCGGTAGAGCGCAATCAGCCATAAGATAACCAGGAGAACAAAGGAAGGAAGGCTGTACTGCGTTGGGGGACTACCGAATTTCTACGTGGCACTATTTCTATATAGAGCTCAAGGTCGAATGATTGAATTACAGCCTGTAATACAGTGCGGGCGGGCCGTTCCCTTACAGCCTGTAGCGTCCGTTGCAGTGCTAGCAATTTATGAGACAGAGCGCCGGTCCCACTCATGAATTCCTCACTTATACTCTGATATATGAAGGAAGCTAACAGTCCCCGAAACAAAGGAGAACAGAGGGATGTTATTTTTTTCGGAGGTCGTGGGTTCGGATCCCGCTGGCAGCATGTGGTCGTTTTTTCTTCTGCTTTCTAAGCAATGATATTTATTTACACTAGTAATATCCCATTGAAGAACATCACAATTTTAAAAAAAAGAAACATTCCCCTGTGCCCCTTAGTTTCGGTAAGTGTTGGCTTCCTCCATGTGTACGTCATAACGAGTCCGTCATTTCCCATACAACCTTCAGGTATGAGCAACCTACCGGCCCCCACCATGCAGTGCGGCCTGAAATTCGATGGTGACGCCAGTACTAATCATACCGAAAAAAAAGAAAAGAATGCACGTAGCCGAGGTGTCCCGCCGGCCTGGAACAGTGCGTCGGCTCGGACAAAGGCGCGGATAAAGGTAGCAGGATGAGAATACGAAAAGAGGACCTGCGATAAAACTGAACGACAAAGCTGCACGCGCTTCACATCTGTGCATTTCGTGTCCGTATCAGCAGCGAAAAGAGAGGCCTCGCTTTACGGAAACTTGTACGTAGAGTGCATGCGTTCTAAGAGGAACCTTAAGCAAACTCGACGGACCAGGGACAGAGTTGAAATTATCATATCCGCTCGGTAACAAGCATCAGTGAGATGCCCCCCGCCTGCCACTGGAACGATAAGAAGCGCCGGTTCTCCACGGAGGAGGATCCCATCCATATTAAACGAGATGCGTTGCTCAAGCACCTTGAAGAATGACATTCACGAAGATCGGCACTGACTACATGATAAAACAGCTCTTGACTCCACCCGCGTTTACAAGAGGCTCGAAACACAGGGGTACGGAGGACTCACAAAGAGACCCATGTATATGGCCCGATTTCTATAACAATTATTGGGTAAATAGAAGTACTGTGAGGGGCTTATTCTTTAGGCAGTTCTTGCAATGTATACAGCGAATTCTTCGAACGCATGAAAGAGCAGGGCCTGTGTGTTTCTTAAATACAAAATTTCTCACCTGGTAGTCGACCCGCACCCGCCCCCCCCCCCCTCCTCCTCCCCCCCCCTCCCCGCTTTCCAACCCCTGTCGTTACGATGGCAGTATGACAGCGGTGTGTGACAGCATGATGATGGCACCGAACGCAGAATTCAGTGCTCCATGCGCACAGCAGTGTAATGCCCCCATTTTTTCGACGACTGGAGGATAAAAAAAAAGTAAAACCAACTGCTACTTAACGGTATGCGCCCGCATAAGAAGCTCATCCGGGCCCCCTACCGCGCGTTTTTTTTTCTTTTTTTTCCGGACATGTGCGCACATAGAGAATACTAGGCTTCTTGCTTGAGTAACTCTCCGACGAACGAAGACGGGCTCGATCCAGAGTTCTTGCGCTCCACCGCTCGTCACGAGCACCGTCGGCGCATAAGAAACGAAACGCGAACCCCCCGCTGTCCCCGTGTCGGCGTATATACGCGTTCATTTCTCCGAGCCCTCATAAATGAAAAGGAATGATTCCGGGAAACCGGCGCGACACCGCGAACGCGAAACAGCCATTACGCGTTCCACGAACATCGCCATAGGCATTTTCAACTTTGTAGGTGCTTAAATCAGCGCACATTTCTGACCCGCGCCGGAGGACTCGCTAACGCAAAAAAGGAAAAGGGTTGCTAGGAAACCTTCTTCGGTTGGCTCTATGCATGAAACCTCCACGCAACTAACCCGTCGCGAAATGGAAGCAGAGCTACGCGGATGGAGGGGAGGGAAGACCAATCAGAGAAGCAGAGGTAGGGGGGCGTCCCACATCGCGTATCATGTAGTCTCCCGTCGACGCTATCGAGCTACTAAAAAGCCGCGCGCACTGGCTCGCTGCCTGTCTCTGGGATCTGGCAGCAAGATGGCGAAGGGTGGTAGAGGAAGTGCGAGAGAAGGCTTGGCACCTAAGAATGAGAGAGAGGGACCGCTAGCAGGAAACGATGGTAGCCCTGCTGCATGCACACGCGCCGTTTGTTCCGCTACGCAGGAGGCACATTTAAATAAGGGCGCCGAAACGAACGTTCTAGCGAGCGAAGGGTGAGCATTACGCCAGTGACGCCGATCCGATGTCTCTCAGCAATCAGGGATCGCAGGCAAAAGGAGCGGAAATCGACGCATGCTGGCTCTGCGAGGCTAGGTCACCGCTACCCCCATTCGACCATTTCCCGCCAAAACATCCGCATAATGGCGCGAAAAATGAGAGCCGCGGGCTCGCCCGCTGCCCGCCAATGGCGCCAGAACCTTCTGTACATTATATGCGCATCCCGGGACGCATGCCAACTTCGCTGCGAGCATCGCCGGGCGCGCTTTGCATTTATTCCGAAGGCCTGCTCTATGGAACGAAGGGACAGAAAATAATAAAAAAAGAAAAGGAGCCTCCATTGGAAATGCCCCTAGCGCTGTTACCCGAAGAAGCGAAGGTCTCGGCCGGGGCATAAATTACGCGAAACGGCCGACGTCCCCTCCGTATACGTGGAGCACCCATTTTGGTGCGTATGTGGGCCGGATTCACGTCTTCGCTGCAGGATCAAAAGTCCGCGCGCAATTTCGCTCTTGCCGCGATGTGTATGATCAGCAATGCACGATGCGGGCTGTGCTTCAGCCATCCGTGTGTCTCTGGTGCGGGTGCTTCCAAACACGTTCGCTCCGCATTTCCACCGCGTCGGTCGCGCTCTCTTCTCTCTCTCTCTCTCTTTCTCTCCCCCCCCCCCCCCCCCCCCCAGCTCTCTTGTTACCTTCCCGAGTTCGGAATACGCTGGCTCTCATTGAATGCGGGTCCATGTCGCTTCCATTCGAGCTGGAAGAAAACAAATACAGTGCTGAAAGCCCCACACACACACAAAAGAAAACAAGAAAAACAAAAAAGCCAAAGGTAAAACGTATAAACATCTGCGGAGTTTTGTTTAAACAGCCCATCTCGACTAAAAGGTTAGAAAGAAAAACTCGACATAAGTGGCGCTACAGAAATAAACCCCGCTTTCAATTCTACCTGCACTTTGCACAGTTCGTGGTGGATGGACAAATTCCTCCGATAAAGCTACGATTTCGTTTAGGATAATGTTCAATGTTAAGCAGGCTGTTACTATGCAGATTTCTTTTTTTTTTTTAACCAATGCTGCCGGTGCTCTAAACCAGGTGCTGCGAGTCCGCCCATCACTCTACGGGTAGCATTATCCTGCCGCTACCCTGACCTCTGAATGTTTCAGGTGCCGAAGTAAACGGATTTGATTCAAACCACAGCATATATCTCGTGTACTGAGAATAGGGAAACCGGCAAATCGGTTAATCTGTACAGTTGCCGAAGCAGCAGAGCTGGCTTCGGATAGGATCAATAATTGCACGAGTCAGTTTAATCGTCTGCGCATAAAGCCGAGGTCAGTGTAGGAGGCGGACACCAAGGCGGATTCAGGGAAGGAAAACTGAAAGGGGGGGGGGGGGGGGGGGGGGGTTTAACGTCGGCTCTCCTCCTCCAAGAGGAAAATTCGCCACAGAGAAGCCACACAGGGCACAATTTTCTTCGACGAAAGAGGTTCGACAAAAACGTTGTGCAAGATCGCCCCCTCCCCACCCTCGCACACACACATACACATACGCATCGTCACACACGCGCTTGGTATGTGCGACTGCGTGTCTTATCGGCTCTGCGTTCGCCTCTCAGCGCAGTCAGCAATTCGCTTGGCGTCAGACAACCAAGGGCCAGGTAAGGACGAGGGAACAATTCTGACTGGGCCCCGCGTGCCTGCACTCGGGACAGCCGAGTCGTCGGCCATAATCGCGGGTAGCTCCCGCATGCTCTGCCGAATTCGTCCGCCGAGTACCTGAAGCCTGCACCGCAGCTTCCCAGAGCACTGTACAGTTTTAGCGCATAAAGTGCACAAAAAAATATCGGCGTATTCCCAGCGGAGCAAGGGCTCCTTTTCAGTGGGCTTTTTATTACGCTCAAGTGTTTTCCTCCTCCCCATTCTCGCCACACTTTCGAATGAATCGGATTAGCTAGATTTCACATCGTATTTATCAATGCGTGTCAACTATGTTGGCGATCCTCCGCCACGCCGCAGCGAAGGAGCGGGAAAAGGATCCGACCAGCAACGCTGCGGAGGAAGACGGACGACAGGAGGCGCGAGATGAACTGCGGACTGTACTCAAGCTTGTCGCCACTGTCTGTTTAACCATGTTAATACTACACAGTTATTTGAAAAAAGCAAAAAAAAAAAGGCGCCCTGCCGTTAATTCGCTCCCCAACCGAATATAGCCCGCAAGAGTGTGTACGTATCAGATATAAGTTGTAGTTAACGCTCAGTGAGCGCATTTCGCACTGTTGGACACAAGCGTAGGAATCCGCGAGCCTTTTTTGTCCTTACAACCACGGCCGAGATTGAAGACGGCCATGCGGCGGCCGCGTTTCAACGGAGGCGCAATACAAAAGGCGTCCGTGTATACTATGCGATGGCGGCACGTTAAAGATACCCAAGTGGACAAAATTATTCCGGAGCCCTTCACTATACGCAGCATCCTCTCCCCGCCAACAACCCTTTCCTCCTCATCACAGTACTAAGATCAACAAATTCCGGTGCCAGAGTGCTGTATCACGACCATCATGAACAACTCGCAGTGGGTCTTTCTCGTAGAATCCCGTGTATCCTATCGAGGCTTCCAACAACGGCCAACTTCTCTGCAACAAACTTGAGTCCCTACCAATGGCTGTCGGCACCAAAATGCTCGACGTACACGGCGCCACACCGCTGCTGCCATCACCGTGCACCGTTCTAAGTTGTGCCAGCTCAACGCGCCCGTCAGCGGCGATTGCGCACGCTTCCGGCGGCAGGATCCGGGGACGCACACGGGCGTTTGTGTGTTATTACAATACAGGAGCCCAGTGGGGACGTTTTGGAGGTTCCAGCGGACCGAGAATAGTTGCACCTGTGAGAGGCCTCGCGTACCAGCGCGACGACAGGCGCCGGAAGCGACGCCTAATTTTGGAGCGCGCCGCTATGCGGTGCTCAAGCAAGCACCGATAAGTCTTCTATACATAGGTTGCACGTGTCGTCACTTCCGCCCCCATCAAGCGCTTGCGGCCATGCTGCCGAACCATTCGGCCGTCCCCGCCCGTCCGCCCTGCGATGCCTGGCCACTCCTCGGACATTTTGGATTATTTTCTTATCTTTCAGGCGCGATGCCTACTCCACAGAGGAATGAACCATTCAGTGCAGGCTACTAGTCTGAATTTATTCGATCGGCGCGCGTACGCTATGCAGACAAAGTGAAAATTTGCGATGATACAGATCCGCACACGCTGCAACCGGGAGTCGACGCGAAGACGGGCGTTGATGTGTTCCTTGAAGTGGCCCTCGGGGGATGTCGTGTACTCTTGCCAGCTTTGGGAAGTTGGAAGCAATGAAAGCCTTCGAATCAATGGAGGCACACAATGATTTCTACAGCAGGTGGGTGAGAAGCCTGTCTGCGATGCGCAAGCAACGAGACGAGAAGCTTGGCCTCGGCACGCCGCTTTCTCTGCCGTCATTGCTCGCTACGGTCGTGGCGATCTGAGCCGGCTTGCCTAGTGCTCTAGCTAAGATGCAGCGACACGGGACCCAGTCTGGGTTTGTGTTCAGACAAATTCGATGGCGTCAATCAAAACAGCAACATTCAAGAGTGTAGTCATTGCTTCCCACGTTTTCGTAAACATTTAGTCGACGACACAAGCCTCTTACTTGTCACAAAGTGCAGTCCGCGCACAAGTAAATTTGGGTTGACGGGTTCCAAATCGTCGCGCTTAATGCGAGCCGGCTTGCCTAGTGCTCTAGCTATGATGCAGCGACACGGGACCCAGTCTGGGTTTGTGTTCAGACAAATTCGATGGCGTCAATCAAAACAGCAACATTCAAGAGTGTAGTCATTGCTTCCCACGTTTTCGTAAACATTTAGTCGACGACACAATGCAGATGAAGTTCGTGTTAAATGGCTTCTTCTTTCACCTGGAGCAGTCGCTACGATCGTAGCAGCCAAGGGTGGCACACAAAACCATACCGAATCTAATGATGGACGAAAATCGACACGTTGCGAGCTAACATAGGCAGCGGAAAGCTAGAGGCGGTCTGGCGGTGGTTCGGCAGCATGGCCGACTCGCAACCAACGGCCACCGGATGTGACGTCGGTGCAAGCTATGTATAGGAATGAGGTGCACTGCCCACGCGGCCAAACGGATACAGAACAGCAGAGGCCAGCATGACAGGTCTGACTCTGTCGTCCACTCCCTCGCTCCGTCGGTGCACATACATCACGACACGAACAGCATACCGCAAAAACCTTGAAGGCGTCTACTGGGATGAGAAAGCAATATACTTAGTATTAACTGCACGTTAGTAATGCTTTGAAACATAACTGCGCCGCCGCGGTGGCTCAGTAGTTATGTTGCTACGCTGCTGGCCCGAAAGATGCGGGTTCGACCCCGGCCGCGGCGGTCGCATTTCGATGGAGCCGAAATAATAGAGGCCCGTGTACTGTACGATGCCAGTGCGCGTTAAGAACCCCAGGTGGTCGAAACTTTCGGAGACCTTCGCAACGGCGTCACTGATAGCCTAAGACGCTTTGGGACGTTAAACCCGATAAACCAAACCAAATACTTTGTATTCTTGCCTCATAGTATTGTATCTTGAGAATCTTTTATGCATTTTTTTTTTCTCTTCTACACCTTGCAAAACGCCTGTAGACCAGACCAACTGTAGTAGAAGGCTGATTCAGCATTCAGTGCATTTCTCAGTGCATGTACACACACGTGAAGCCATTCCTACATGTTCTTTTTTTCTTTCCGCGACACAAATTTCACGCTTTAATGTTTTGCTACAAAACAGTTGGCTAGATGTGTCTAACTGTAAATATGACGTGACGCCAAAGATCTAGAATTCATTAAACTGACAAAGCAAGAATGTCATCGCATAGAGCAGGGTTCTCTGAGTGTCACTAAACAAACGGGGTCAAAATGGACAAACTAGTCGCGAAAAAAATCTGCTGCACGAAGTGAGAATCTAGACAAAAAAAAAATCTCGGAAGGAGGAGAACGACGATTTTTCGAGCATTTGCCCGATATGCAGTGCCGCAGGGGTGGACGAAATAATTAATTTTTTTAGGGTACTTCCCCGGTGCGTTCCAGCTATGAAACTTCGGGGCAGCATAGAAAACTAGGCTTATATAATAGTTAAATGAACGAAAAAAACGATAATCTATCGCGACTTCAAAGCCGCGTCCTCCGCTAAAGACAAAGAAGTTAAGTTCCTTGAAGCCTCGTCGAAACCATTTCATGCTCATCTCATTTCAGTCCGAACTTTCTCTTGTTAAGTTCTTTTAATTTTTTTTTCTTTCCGTTGCCTTTCGATTTCACGCCAAAGCTGCTCTTTTCTAATAACGCGACACACACACGCGCGCATTGCAACGGCGCTGGCTCCACTTCATACGGGACAACGCGACGCGTCAGGCCAGTACCATCTCTAACTATTACTAGCCTACAGCCCCTGCCTCGCACGGAGCGAAATGCACCAGTCTTGATGCCGGCACAAACAGCTGTCCGGTAGCTATTCTGCTCATCGTCATCACCAACACATACACAGGCGTTCGTCGTCTGCTCATCAAGCGCATGCCATCACGCGCCATCCAAGGACGACAGAAAAGTAACGGCAGCGAACGTGGGGATGATAGAACGCGCTGTTCCTACTGACGCCAGCGACAAGAAGAACGTGCTACCGTAGCTACGACGTTATCCGATTTCTTCCGTACCCTTCATCCATTTCCTTCCTAAAAAGCACACATGCGCGAGTAATTTACGGACTTCCGTTTGATCACGGAACGAAAACGGGCGCAATCTGTAGATGACGTTTTATACATGCAGCCCGCAGCAATCATCAGACGCCGGGACCATACGAGGCTGCTACGAGGCCGTTCCCTCCGCAGGAAAGCAGCGCGGGATTCCGCTACTTTCGTTCCGCCCGCGTTTCCCGGTCGGCGATGGGCTCGTCGGCAAACACTCCGACGGGTCCGTAACGTGCTTCGAGGCGAACCGGTCGGCCCTTTCCTCTACCGCCGGTATCGTGTTCCGTACGACGAAACGGCACGGATCGTGCAAACCGCGCATCAGCGACGGGGGGCAAATATACATAACACGGGCCGCCGCCGGCTGCAATGCGCGAGCTTTCGTCGTGCACCCCCCCCCCCCCCCCCCCGCTCTCTTTCTCTATTTTCTCGCTCATAAAGAAAGAAGCTTCGTTTTCGTTTTGTGCGCCCCCCCCCCCCTTCCTGTTTGCGCAGAGGCAGCAGAGCAGCGAACGCGAGCGTCGCCTTCCGGCAACGACTTTATTCTTCGACAAACCGAACTTTCGAGATTTCTGGCGGAGACGTAGCGAACGCAATCAAAAAAAAAAAAGAAAGTAATCTGAAAATAAAGTTAGGAAATGAAAGAAAAGCGGGAAAGAATGAAAGATGCGACGTTCGAAGCTCAAGCTTTTCGCGCAGCTGACAAGCTGCATGACAAACACAGCACCGGAAGACAGCGAGGTAAAAAAAAACAATAAAAAAGCGGAGAAAAAGAAAAGTTTTACCGAGAAACGCAGCGTATGTAATACTATATAGGCTGGCAGTCCTGGGTTACACGTATGCCTACCAGATCAGATGAAAAGAAAGTAAATACGTAGAATGAAGGCCGTCGACCCTTTTTGCGAACACGCCTAGTTTTCGAACAATATTACAGGAACGGTAAAAAAAAAAAATTACCGACGATGACGTTACTTCCTAATGCGAAATTTGAGCGCAGCAAATAAGCTGTTTCACCTTTTCGATAGATTGAGGCAAACAAATCGAGCAACACATGTATGCGCTATCACAGAATTTTTTTTTTATTTTTCACACGTATTCCTTTAACAAAGACTCCACTAACAGTTCTTGACAGTCATGAAGGAAGCTTTGTGGTCGGAGAAATAGACTGATATATGTTCGACTTGGTACACCAATGCTTGATTCTCAAAGACGAGATCTATACAAGTGCCTCGCGAGGTTGTCACAGCCGTGGGACGCGTTACGAGCGAGAGGAACCGGATGTTCTCCCGCATAAGTGTTAGGAAATTGCTGTTTGTCTTTATGTCAACATTAAAGTCCCCCACTACTAACATCGGTGTGGATCGATGGACGGTTAATGCGAGTTGCAGGAAGTGCACGACGTCTTTCGTGAGTGCGGTAGGGGCGAAGTAGGCAGCTACTACCAGCAAGCCGTTGGGCAACTTTGCGGCGCACAGTTCGCCAACTTCATGTGACGTGCCAAACATTTCGACTGGTATTGCAGAGAGACCTGTGCGCAAGTAGATAGCGACTCCCGCCGCTCTGTTGTGGTCTCTGCGAGCACCACAGCAGTATAGGAAATCTATGATGTCGAGAGGCTCTTCGGGATCCATCCAGGTTTCAGCAAAGCAAAGTACAGAGGAGTGGCGCAGAATGTGATCGTGGTGTACGTCCTTGGCATGTGCGGCAAGGGAGCGTACGTTAAGAATGTGGTTGTGAATGATGAATCAAGTGCTGCCAGCGAATGACGCGTCCATTGGCTGTCTGCGTGTGTTACTGATGTGTGGTTAACATGTTAAGCTTCGCCTGTAAGAGTGGAACGCGACAGCGTCTTGCAACGCTGCCAGGGAGTCCACAGAACGCCATCGCCAATTCGGCTGTACGCCTTGCTGGACGGTAAATTTATTTTTTGAGGAAAGGAAATGTATCTCTCTCGCATATCTGGGTGGACACCTGCACCTCGCCGTAAGGGAAAGGGGGAAGATGGGAGTGAACGAAGACGCCGTATTAGCTAGACGCGCCTTTGTTCATTCCAAACCATTCAGCTGGCATTACGGAGTGGCTAGCGTGCTCGTATCGCACTCCGGAGACCCTGGTTCGATTCCCCAACTCGACCAATTTCGTTCTCGGTTTTATTGATTTATGCGGTCTAACTAGAAAGGTTAATTAGGCTATTTCATATTTATATTCTTGTATTTCTATCCATCGTGTTCTGTCATTAACCTGTCAATTGTTGGAACTGTCTAGGATGTTCGACACAACGTATATGAAACGAGCAACGTCTTACTGAGTGGGGAAGTGCGTGGTGGTGGAGGGAACGCGGCTTCGTACTTATCTGTTTTTTTTTTCAGCAGCGTCTCCTTCCGCGGACGCTGTTGTCGCTGCGGCGCGCGTCTTTCTTTTCTTTTCTTCTGACCTCTTCATTCTCCTCTATATTAATTAGGCTAATTGATTAACTAAGCAATTAACTAAACTCAATCCAACTTAGTTGCAGCATCACTATACGATCCCTTTGATTGGTTGCATGGTTACTAGCCAAAGTACAATTGGCCCCATTTGAAATTCGCGCACTGTGACGTCACGAGCATTTCGACCAATTGAAAAGCTTGACATTGGGGGCGGAGCTGGTTACGAGGCCGACGCCGACGACGACGCGAAACCCAGGAACGGACGCCAAAGAGCTGCGCTCTAAAAAAAAGAAGTCCGCGCGTGGCTGCGGAGAAGGGTCGACGGAATCGGCGATGAGCTGCTCGTCTCGTTTTCGCCATCGTCCGTAAACAGCAGAAGCAAGATGCGGCGATGCAAACTATTCCAGGTGTACTATCTAAAGAAAAGAAACGGTGCAGTTCGTGCGTTTCTGGCCGAGCGAGGATTTTTTTCTTCTTTTTAAGGTTTGCAATTTAACGAGTTTTAAATGCGAAAACGATGTCACACACCTGGGTACGCCACGGACTGGGCTTTTAAAATACAATTTTTTCCCTCCCCCCTAACTATGTCCGTAGCAGCAACATACATGTAAAAAAAAATCGGGTGAGGGACTTGACGATACGCCCGCCTCTCTGGACTTTCGGAAACCGGTTCCGATGCCGCTTCCACTGGATCCAACTCAACAACGAAGCGGCTTTTCCCCGTCAAAGGACACCCCTTCCAACCAATGGCGTCGGTCGATTTTCACGAACCTGCTAGCGTGACAATGCAGGGAGCGGCCCGAGAAAGCAGGGAGGAGACTATCTCCGACTATGGAGGGAGGGGACCGTCCCCTTTCATCTGCCACTCTTAGCTTTGCCGTGTTGGCAGGGTCATGAGAATCGGCAGACGCCATTGGCTGGAGGGGGATTCTTTGACTCGGAAGAGCCGCTCCTTTCTTGAGTTGTATCCGACTAAAGATGAGGTGCACACGACAGTCTAGAGAGCAATATGGCAGCGCCGTCGTAGTCCTTACTGCAAGTGTCTTTAAAGAAGGGTAAAATAATCAGGTCGATGAGCATATTGGCAAAAGGTGACGCTCTTACATACACTTTCACATCATCATGATCATCATCTCTTCCTGATACACTGTCTCCGGCTTTTCTCGAACGTTCATATCCCACCGCCAGCGACGAGCAGCTCATCAATCCTTCCAAAGCTCTAGCTATCTCACGTGCAACAGGCGACCACACTTTAGTCCGCAAACTTCTCGAAATGGCACGTGTTTGCGTCAAATTCTCTCTGTGGTTAATTTTCAGACCAACACCGCCACCAAAGTGGGCAGTTTTCAGTTCCACTTCACTTCGGGAAGGTCTTTCGAAGTTTGTAAACAGGATTAATTATGATTAACACACGCTGTTTCTCGGAAAAAGAAGCTTTGCTGGCACTTGGGAACGAAGTGATTCACAGTTGTGACAGTGTGACCTCACTCCAACTCGCCATCATTATCACCAGCCAGACTATGCCCTCTGCAGGGCAAAGGCCTGTCCCATGTCTCTCCAATTAACCCTGTCCTTCGCCACTTGCGGCCACCCTATCCCCGTAAACTTCTTAATCTCATCCGCCCGCTTAACTTACTGCCGCCCCCTGCTACGCTTGGCTTCTCTTGGAATCCACTCCGTTACCCTTAAAGGCCTACTTGACCGAAATTTTTCAAACCGTAAAAAGGTTGTTTTTTCATAGTACACCCCCGTATTATGCTATCCACAAAACATTACGCTCCAGTTTCAAGCAGTTACGGTGCTAACGACTCGCAAAAATCAGAGTTTTCAATACCGAAACTGGAAAAACGGGCGCCATTGCCGCCCGCCGGAAGTGACGCATGTTTGAGACTACTCCGGACGGGTTCGGAGCGTCTGCTCGTTGCGGCTCGAGCAAAGCGCTGGTAGCGGTAGCGCGTGCAGCACTTTGTGCGATAAATACTGGTTATATGTGAAAACACACATCTTGAAACGGATGAAACGCCCTAGAACAAGTTTTAAACGTTTTTTGTTTGCTGTAGTAGACTAGAAAAGTCCTGGCTCAACCTCAGTGAAGATGATCGCGCCGCAATGCTTGTGAGCGCTGTTTGCCTGGCAGTATTCGATTACAGCTTGTGCAAAGTTCGGATATAGCGGAGGAAGGAAGCATATTCAAATGGAGGCCAAGTAGAAGTGCTTCTATTATAAAGTCGGCTTTTTGAGCGGGCACGCGCGTGCCAACAGCACATGTGCGCTCTGCTGTGCGTGCAATATGGTTTTTGTTGTCTTGATAAAAAAAAATGACCTGCCTTCTCCTTTTCCTTCTCATTTTTCTCCCCCGTCGAAAGGTATTCTTGCCTGTGCACAGAAATTTGGAACAGGTGCTGTGAACGCCAGTTAAATCAATAAAAACAGATGGATGTGTAAAAATAGAGCTGATGAGAATTAAGTGCTGCGTTAAGCGAAAGAATATGCCAGAAGCAAAATTTGTGTTGCAAAATAAATATATATTTTTCTCTTCGAGGACTGTGGCATCAGTGCGGTGCCGATGGTGGGCTGGTTTATCTTTGCGCGCCTCGGTCGGGCAAGCACTGCGCGTTGCGAAATACATGTCGATTCAAATGAACAGAAACTTATGCGTTGCGTTCATTACAGTATTTACCTAGAACCACTTAAAGCCCGTGTACTGCAGGGACGGAAAGGTTTTTCTAATCTTTTCAAACCACACAGCTGGGCAGAACGACGTGGTTGCCGAACCCCAGTCGACCGTATACGCCCACCGCGCAAATTACCGTGTCTCTAACCAAACATATAAATTTGATATTTATATGTTATGGATCACCAACTAGCCCTTACCCTACTGAATAAAATCAAAATTCTTTGAAAAGATTATCATTCAAATAAAATGCGTGCAGTTCTCTGGGGTCTTGGAGACGCGTCTCGAATGGTAACGCTGAAGCTTCCTGTAATCGACCTCAAGTGTGAATGCCGTGAGGCAGTAAGAAAGTCGACGTTTTCAGTAACGCTTGTGTGGCCTTCCAGGACTCTCAGCCCGGCCTGCAATAAACGGGTGTGCATATGTTGATTACTTTTCAGACGAACCAGACCTCTCCTTAGACCTCTGCCTGGTGTAAATAACGTGCCGTCAAAAGGGCGTTGCTCGATGAGCAAAGCCGTCCACTTTAACTTCTGGACCGGCTTAGCTAGCTTGTGACAAGCGGTTCCCCCCTCCTCTTTATACCCCCGATTAGAGACGCCTCGAAGCCTTCGGTTCGTGGCATGCTTTGCCGATCGGGCCAGAAAGACGTACGGTGCTCTGATGCATGATGTAGACGGGGACAGGTCTATTGACAAAGCCCAACCCACAAAAGGGGTTAGCGCGAGGCAGAAGCGTCAGTCACCCACCATTATCTTTTTTGAAGAAGAGAGGGGAATTCGCGTTAAAACCTGAGCTCCAGACAGCTGACACCAGCTTTCGAGATCGGGGGTGAAGGGCAGTGGACGAGAGGTATACATGGTACTTTCCGCATTCCTCGTATTCCCTTCCGCGGCCATGCACTTCGTCTACATGATGCCAGCAGTTTATTTTTCTCGGATACCATCGAGCTTCGCGGTGAAAACAGCCAGAAACGCGCCAGAAGAAGAGCTTACAAGGCGCGCGCACTCACTTCAGAACGCCTGAAACTGGCGAGCCGGCGATGCCGGTGTCTCAAATGTGCGTCATTTCCGGTCAGGTTTGTTAGTTGTTCAGCACACCGCTAGGGGTCTGCGTCGTCTGCTACAGAGGTTTTTGAACGCTTCTAACTAAAATTCTAGACGCTTCACAGCACTAATATTAAATATAAATATTGTTAATAACATGCACACTATATCGAGCGCAAAATTAGCCGACGTAAAGTTTCGGTCAAGTAGGCCTTTAAGGACCAGCGGTTATCTTGCCTTCGCATTACATGCCCTGCCCAAACCCATTTCTTCCTCTTGATTTCGACTACGATAGCTAACAAACCAATTAGTTTAATATCTGGCGTTCACTAAACTTCTGCCCCACCATGTTTTGCCCATCACTATCGAGCATCTTTTCATTCTGTTGGGGCCATGGGCTGTCTTTGTGGCATAGGGACCTGTGGCGAGGGTTGCAAACGTTACGATATAAGAACTCTGACTGGGAATCGCCCCCTGCTACGTTTGCGTTCTCTTGGAATCCACTCCGTTACCATTAAGGGCCAGCGGTTATCTTGCCTTCGCATTACATGCCCTGCCCAAGCCCATTTCTTCCTCTTGATTTCGACTAGGATGTCATTAACTCGCGTTTGTTCTCTCACCCACTCCGCCCGCTTCCGATCTCTTAACGTTACTCCTATCATTTTCCTTTCCATTACCTCGCTGCGTAGTCCTTAACTTAAGCTGCGCCCTCTTTGTTAGCCTCCATGTTTCTGCCCCATAGGTGAGTACCGGTAAGATACAGCAGTTGTACACTTTTCTGTTGAGGGATACTGGTAAACTGCCATTCATGATCTGAGAGAACCTGCCACATGCGCTCCACCCCATTCTTATTCCACTAGTTACTTCCCTCTCATGATCCGGATCAGCGGTCACTACCTGCCCTAAGTATACATATTCTCTTACTACTTCCAGCACCTCGCTACCAGTTGCGTGATTTGTTCAGAACTTTTGGGTGCGCCCTCATGTAATACAGGCAACGCCTACCACCGGCTGATGACATGATTAGCCAAAATTTGTCATCGCCGACTTCAAAGAATATATATACGGCCAGGAAAAAAAACAATCAAGTCTTCGTAGTGCGAGCTTGGAGATCACCGTATACGCACTGTGACACCTGCACCAGCTCAGCTAGCTAGAACGGTTTGCAGATGTCAGGATTAGTCGCGGTTTCCTTTAGGGCCGCATATATGCGTTCGGGTGGACACCCGATATCGCGTTTATGCCTCCGTCACCAGTCAGCCGCACAGTGCAGCGAAAACCAGAGACTTGACCAAACACTCAAAATAGATCCGCGGGGGCGGATATTTCAGCCTCCGCTCACATCGCTCATCAATCCATGTCAGCGAGGGGGCGATGATGCGTTTTGGCGCCTTAGAGCTGCGTGTTTCTTTAAAACAATGGCATCCTGTACATACAGCAACCCGGATGGGCTCCAAGTTCGATTTACGAAAATAAAGAGGGGCAAACATTACATAAGCGGCCGCCTGTGCGTGTATGTGTGGAGGTCCGACGTCCGCCGCGGAGCGTTGAGTTACGCCAGTGATGACGCGCGCCTGTTTATTTTGCGCTTGAATGGAAGTTCCTCAAACGATAGCCAACCGCGCGCTCTTCAATCTGCGTGGCTCGTGGAGTGGTATGAAGAAGCCCTGGCAGGGCAACCTGCCTCCGCCTCATGAAGGGAAGGAGGGGGCATAAACAGACCCGGATGCGTGCGCTGAGCAGAAATAAACGGAGGAAATTCCTGCCGCTGAAAAGCGCATGACGGCGAACAGGCTTCCACGGAAATGCCGCTCCTGAACAAGCAAAGAAACCCGGCGGGTCCATTGTTTTATCCGCAGCGGAGCGAAAAAGTTCTTTTTTTAGACTCTTTGAACTTTTTTCTTTTCCTTTTCCTCAAGCTCGAATACTGTTTAGTGTCTAGAGCCAGTGACTAAGTGTGTGGTTGTATTCCGCACTGTAAATACAGCGTCGCGTATACCGCTTCATCGGCAGACGCTAACCACAGTCCAGAGGCTTCGACAACGACACCTTTCAGTGAAGCCTCTGGTCAAATGGTGTGGCAGGCTCTACTGTCACGCAGTTCGAGCAGAGTAACTCTCGGTGGCGCCGGGGAATCGGGGCTAAGTCAGCTAGCTGACTTACCTTTGCTTATTTGTTTAACAAGCAAGGAAAAGCTGCAATTCCATGCGCTACCCACTACCATAGGTCCATTATTACAGTGTCTGCTTCGGGGAAGTGGGTAGGAAAGGGCGTAGAGAGAAAGAGGAAGAGAAGATCTGAGGACTTTGTAAGATGTTCTGATCCCTAGACCACAATGTCCTCAAGCGCGATAGACACTGGGCTTCGAAAAACAACGCTGGTTACCTCCGCTGCAGTCAGTCTGCTTGCCAAGCAGAAAGAAAATTCTCTTCCAAAGAAACTGGTTCCGCTTCGCGGATTTTCCCCGGAGCCCAATTGGGGATTTTCCCGAGGAACACAATTGCAAACCTTGGCGTCATGAATCCATTCAGGTCGAACTTACCCATCTGACAGTGTCCTGATCTACTCACTTTCTGAGAGAGTGGCCGTAATTAGCACTGGCTGATTGACTTAGAGGAAGGAATTTTCGTAAAATGCGTTGCTTGGTTTCTAGAAGCAGCTTTTGCTGCCCAGAAGTCCGCCTGACTCTTTCTGGCCGAAGTTTATTGCAGCATCAAACTTGGGACCATGCGACCAGTTCCCGCTTTCCATGAACCATTATAACTTTGTCTGCATACGCAACAGGACGTATGCCGGTTTACCGGACGTCTCCCGCGCACGCGCATTGGCATGGGTGGCACCGGGCGGGGCCACTGCGCATGCGCGCAGGGGGACGTGCAGGAGGCGCCCGGTAACCGGTATACGTCTATGGTATGCTAAAACGTTTAATATGAAGTGTTAGCATAACGGAGACCTACTAGCTCAAACGTGTGCCGGACCAGCCCGATGTCCGCTAAGCATGTAGGCAGTGCTAAAACTGTAATGCTAAAACGGCAGCATTCGGCGATTCATATTTCTCCCCTTGAAAGCAGTTCATGTTAAGGAGCGGCCTCGTAAGCGATTCGCCCAACAGATTATATCATAAGATTGTATGTACTGAACGAATAAAATTAAATGAATGAAATTAAATCAACCTCACCACTCCCCTTTTTCATGTCCAACATTCTTGGACAAAATTTTTGAATATTAGAAAACTGTAAGGTACGGATATGAAAATATCGAAGATAATAGTCCATTCTTCCGATATGTAGTAAAATCTTTTTTTATATATCGCTTCCATCGCTCGCGTCGAGAAGAGTGCCATAGAACAGCAATGGGGAACGCTTTTGACGATAGCAGAAACGTTAATAGCCAGAAAATGCAAGCCTGCCGAGGAGAGATCAGCGGATACATTGATTATTATTGCGAAATATTACAATATAGTGTGTGTGTGTGTGTGTGTGTGTGTGTGTGTGTGTGTGTGTGTGTGTGTGTGTGTGTGTGTGTGTGTGTGTGTGTGTGTGTGTGTGTGTGTGTGTGTGTGTGTGTGTGTGTGTGTGTGTGTGTGTGTGTGTGTGTGTGTGTGTGTGTGTGTGTGTGTGTGCGTGCGTGCGCGCGCGCTAGAGAAAGAAGAGAGAGAAACCGTTCAAGGGATGTACAGGCGCCCAAATCTTTAGCTGGCGTGCGCGAGCGGCGACTTTTCTGTTCGTCAGCGCCATATGACGGAGCAAAGTTGGAAATAGGATGAGGCTAAGCGCATGCTCACAAAGCACGCTCAGCTGGGGCCGTCGTCTGCTAGGCTGTTCCTTCTTAAGGACGTCACCCCTTCTTATCGCGTTTCGACGAGCAGCCAGCGTGAGTAGGCCAATGGTTTTGCTCGCATTTTACGTTCCGAAGAACAGCGTTGTAGCAACCAAGCGAGGAAATAAAACTGAAAGATATGCCGAACACGCCAAATCATGCAATAAGCCGGAGAACATGGGTCGTTATCATTATGAATGGAGAACATGGGTCATTATCGTTATGAAAGGGTTATCACTAGCTCAGGCAACAATCTGCAAGTCTTCTTTTATTTTCCTGGTGAGGTAGCGAGGAGCATCTTTGATCCGACCTTCGTCCCAGTAGGCACGTATGATTCTGCCCACTGAAGCCCCCGACACTCCAGTTGCTTTAGCATCTCCTTATGCAATGAGCCTCCCAATGACATCCCTATAATTCGGAACCTTGTCGCTTGACATACACGGAGTGGCATCATGATAACTGTTCCGAACTGCAGCGAGCACGGCTGCAGAGCAGCTTCACTTCAGTTTCACAGCGGCCTTTTAGTTTCGTCGCCACGCTGAAGCATAAAGCACGCAGAGTGTTGATAAGCGCCCTTCGTGCAGATGAAAAAACGCTTTCGCGTCAGCAAGTAACACATGAACGATATATGTTCTCCGCCTTATCGCATGATTGGGAGTGTCCGGCCTGTCTTTCGGTTTTATTTCCTCGGTTGTTTGCTACAACGCTGTTCTTCGGAACGTAAAATGCGAGCAAAACAATTCGTCTACTCACGCTGCCTGCTCGTCGAAACGCGATAATAAGGGGTGACGTCCTTAAGAAGGAACAGCCTGGCAGACGACGGGCCCAGCCGAGCGCGCTTTGTGAGCATGCGCTTAGCCTCATCCTGTTTCCAACTTCGCCCCGTCATACGGCGCTGACGCACAGAAAAGTCGCCGCTCGCGCACGCCAGTTAAAGATTTGGGCGCCTGTACGTACCAACACAGCGGCGGCCCTTACTGATACCTCTAAGCCGGCGCTCGCGTCGCTTTCTCACGGGTGAGACGCTCTTTCTCACACGACGGTACAGACAAGGGTGGCACTTGGCTACAAGGGCAAAAGCAAGGTTAAGTGTTTCGAAACGATGTTTGCTAACACGACTAAACTTGAGCTGCCGCCCGTGCGCCGTAGCGATTCACGTTCCGCGCCTCTGCTCGTATCGCGTTTTACGCGCGAGGGTGCGTCGTCATGAAATGGCTGGCGAACAACCAATCGCAGACAAATGCGAAGCCATCGTGTTTCATGTTCAACCTTTCATCGGAGCAGCCAGCGGCAGGGCCACGTTGGCCCGACGACCCCACCGCCAGTATTACAGCAAATGAAAAACAAAAATACAGACTCCAGTCGCCGAGTAGAGTACAGTGGCTTACGACCGAGTCGCTCAGTGGGCCAACTTCAGCTGTCATTAGTCTTTTTTTTTTTTTGTCGTTTATGCCGGCGCTAGTCTGAAATATCCCCATTGGCCCCTAATCTTGCGTGTCGTCAAATTGCTAGGGAGGGTCCGTCTTCAAGAGCCTGATACCCTGTGATTGGGGTTTGAGAACGCTGCAAGGAATTTATCTTCCGGCAGTCAAAACAAGAAAAAAAAAATGTGCAGCTGGCTATCAGACCTGACCTGTCTTTACAGAATCACAAAGTAAGCTGTAAGAGATACGTTTTGCTGAATGACGGAATATATGCCCGCGTACTCGTCAATCAGCCCAAAGCGCGGAGACAAAGGCGCCTTTCAAGACCTCTGCATGAATGTCAAAAAGGGGCTTGCGCAAGTTGGCAGCGGAGCGGCAGAGGCTGTAGCGCTAATGCGCAAAATTTCAGCGATCCGTAGCGCGGTTGGAGACAGAGAACTGCCTCAGTGACGAGGCAAAAGAATGTTTCGCATTTGCGTAAACAAGTCAAATTGGGACGAAGTGCACATCTTTTCGCTGCTAATTTTCATTTCAGACCTTTTTTTATGCTATTTAGCATACTAAATGATAGTAAGGAACCCAAGCAAGTAGTAGTGCCATGCCGTAATTTAAAGTTTAACAAAGAGAGAACCTTCTTTCCATCCATCTGACTTGGCAAAAGTATTCTGATTAATCACTACTATATAAGCAAGATAGTGCCCTAATGCTTAGAGTACCTTATTTAACCCAACCCTACCCATCTACACTTGCCCAGCTTGCTGGGACAACCCTATGAAAATTGCAATACAACCATGTATTGGTGTAATGCATTGCTGTATTTGCTGTATAGGTCCCCTCTTAGTCTGACATGGATTTGAATCAGTATAACAGAGAGCAACATGCACAATTTGAAACAAGAAAAGCTCAACTTCTGTGACGTCACCAATTATTCCGGCCTTCAACTAACAGAAAGTTACAGGGAGAACTCAAGTTTTACCGATATGTGACGAGTATTCAGTTGTAATATTTATTTAGGTCGCTTCGCTGACAAACAACTCGCTACCAGTACATAGTGGCTATTGATCGGAGGGGCTATAAACGCGCAGTGAAGGCTGCCTATTTAATATTTTTATGTTTCCTACTAAGGAGCTTCTAAGGAGCGGAAGGAGCTTCAAACGGAGACGTGTGTCATGTTGATGGCGCCGCACATGCTACTTCCCACTGTCAGGGAACAGCCCGTTAGATTCACTATTTCGTGCATTTATTATTATAGTCGGATACACCTTTAAGTCTGCAGTGGAGCTCCGCCCACATTCAGCCTGCACGCACAAATTCCTCCAAGACTAAAAAGTAGCCAGCTGCTTAAACGTTTCTTTTCCCTAAGCAAGAAGCTTATCACAAGAAAAAAATTATGACCTCTAGAATGTTGATACGTGAATTGTTTGATATAGTCAAACATTAAAAAGCTGATTTCGTTTACTGTTGCGTTTACAAGTAGCCGCGGACCGCGGCCCAGTGTTAGCAACTGCTGTTTTTTTAAGTTGTATCCTACTACAGACTAACTGCCTATAGCTGTCGATAAGCAAATAGTGTATTAGTTCTGCTATTAGAAGGTTCTGTAGGGAATGCAACTGTGAATGGTTTAATGACGCCAGACTACGACAGGCCTTCGAAAGAGTCTCCGACATCTAGACGGAGCTCGCGTCCACGGAACCGACCCCGGGCGCCTTTCTTCAGCAGCCTATTCTTTCATCTTCCGGTCTCTTCTCATTCTTCAGCAACGAGTTCAGGTACGGATGCTCACTGCACCGTGGAGCAGTTATTGTTTTTGAACAGCCATACACATCACTAACTGACACGCATGCGTAAACCACTTGCCTAAACCAAGGCCTACGTTATACACGATTTCACTTCGTATCCAAAGTGTGCTTAGCAAAACAGCTTCTTGCTCTTGTTCTTTCGCAGGCTTGCCTTCACTTCGGAAGCTTAAACGCTAGCGAGTTAAAATGGCTACATAGAGCATTTTCGCTCACTCAAATAAATAAGTCTTGACACAGGAAGATGCAATGAACCCAGGCCTTCCACTTCCGCCCCGATTACGACCTCCGATGCTGCAGTGTGTGCATCAGGGTAAACAAACGAGTCATGCCAGGAGGTCTCTACTGAGAGCTATACCAGCCCCTAAAGAAATGACAGTTATGGTGCGCTTCGCTTTTCTTTGACATGCCAGATGCACGTTTACTCCAAGGAGCTTGTGGGAAGGATCGGGCACAAAGTAAAACAATGCATGGTTATGTCTTCCCTTACGACGAAGCCATAAAGGTAATCAATGAATTATAGCTTCATGAACGGCTAAGCGGCCGCTGTAAACGTCGCCCTTAAATCGTGCAATTACAGCACTTGAAAGTCAGCTCGTAACGTGTCTCTTTTAATGACTGCTGGTAACCCTTTTAGATATGCGCTCCTCTGCATTATTCATTTTCCGCAGCCAGAACAAAGAAATAAAACAAAACTTCAAACGACGTTATAAGGAAAACACCGCGGGGGCATTTCCATCGTTTACTAACGGTACTTCGAGGACTGGGCTGCCTTTGTGAGTCACTGAACAGCAACGTTGTTTCGGTCCGCAGGAAAAATAAGAAATGCAGACGCAAGTAAAAGAAGATAAAATGAAGGCAGTGACTTACGGATGAGGACTGCCAGCAGGGCTACGACGACGAGAAGCCGCAGCGGAGTCATTTCGAGAGCACACCACCGACGACGTCGTCCCAATTAGAAGAAAGTACACATAGTCTTCACAAGGTCGTCATCCGTCACATGCCACGAACGTCGCTTCGATTTTCGTTGCTCCGACTGCGCGGCTTTTGCACATATAGAACAGACGCGAAACACGGTACGTGCGTATGCTTAACCGGAAAGCACTCGATGAGGTGGCTCTCTTCTGACATGACGAGATCTCAGCGAGGGAGAAAAGAAACAAAAAAGGAAGGCAGAAAGAGACGTTATCCTTAGCTTGCACGGTACATATACATCAACAACGCAAAACTTTCACGCAAGAATGCAGCGCTTCACACACATGCACAGGGAGCACCTAGCGCTAGCGCGGCTTCGGCCGCTTTCGTGTTGACGCCAGCAGTGCGTCGCACCCCGTCGTTGCAGTCGCTTTTCGAAGAAATCCGTCTGGCCGGCACGCATGTGAGCGGCCCCTTGAAGAGGTGGCTCGAAAACGTCAGCACCCACAGCCCCACCTGAGGCCCGAAGAAGCGAAATCTATGACAGGTGCGCAAGGCGCCCAAGGCCTTGGTGCACGGAACTGCCCAGCACACCCTAGCGAGAAGTTACACGGGCAAGGGGACCGGAAGAAAGCAAAAAACACAGTCGGCGAGCCTAGCTGAAGCTGGCACACAGTCAGTTCCGTCAACCGGTTAGGCCTATACACGCGTAGAGCAGCCAAACAACCCTTTCGAATTCAGCAGTTGTAGCTTCTCTCCAGACGCAGCAGCAGCAGCGCCGGCAACCGCTGCGGGAGGTAGTATGGCACAGCAGCGGGCCACGTTTTCGGCGACGATCCAGGGCGATGCGGAGGTCGCACGGCGCTGCATGATCACTGCCGACGACGGTGTTTACGCACGCAGAACACGGCGCCGCAGCGCGGTCGCAACTGTCGGCTTTCGGCGCCTACTTGGAGCCAGTACGGCTGCCGCACCGGCGGCATTCTTCGCCAGACTGGCGAGGCAGGCTGGGCGAGCCGACAGAGGAGTCCACATTGAGCGCGCCGCCGGGGGGAGGCCGCCGGGGCGCCCTTGGCAGCTCTCTCGGCGTGCAAGCGGCGGCACTGGCGGCAGCTCGAAAATCGAAGCCCCGCGCCGCCGCCGCCGACGCTTCCTTTGTGTGTGAGTTGCTGCAGCCGTTGTTTAGCTTCCTCTCCCCTCGCTATCCGCGTACACACCGGCGGAGAGAATGCGGCACAGCCCCGTCTGCGTCGCTCGTGGCCTCGGCTGCTTGTTGTCCCCACCTGTGAGCTCCTGCGTGCGAGCCCTGCCCCCCAGACCCCGGCAGCTCACGAGACAGCGTACCAACTCTCTCCGACTTTGCTTCTCTTTATTTTGCATATCAGGATGGCGTGCGCGCTACCTGAGCGGCGTGTGCGAATACCCAAGCTGCTCTTATGCAACACGTGCGCAGGAAGCAAAGGCACCCAAACAGCTGCTTGCACTCTCAAAGCCCGTGCTAAAGCGAACAGCATCAAATGCATATAGTTTCATTCGGTGCAACGCACTAAAATGCTAGGCCCCAGTACAATCGCTTCTATGCAACTCAAGTGCATGATCAGTTATTTGTATTGTTCGTCAAGCCTTTGCAACAAGCGCCTTTGCACAGCAGTCGCACGTGCAAAACGCTTCCGGATGTTGCAATCTGCATATATTCTGAGACATTAGATGCAATTTGTGGCTGCGCATAACGGTGCCTCATAGCAAAGACTCATTTTGTGCAAAGGACATCTTTGCGCCAGCATGGTGTCTGTGTCCTAATGATTTCCTCTAGAGGCCATATTCTGGTTGTGGACCGATTCCTTGGTGCCGATTGCCGCCGACGCCATGTCTGGAGAGAACAGTTCCGTTGTAAACTATTCATACACAAGCTTAGTAAACCTTGATTCCTTGGTGCCGATTGCCGCCGACGCCATGTCTGGAGAGAACAGTTCCGTTGTAAACTATTCATACACAAGCTTAGTAAACCTTGATTCCTTGGTGCCGATTGCCGCCGACGCCATGTCTGAAGAGAACAGTTCCGTTGTAAACTATTCATACACAAGCTTAGTAAACCTTGATTCCTTGGTGCCGATTGCCGCCGACGCCATGTCTGGAGAGAACAGTTCCGTTGTAAACTATTCATACACAAGCTTAGTAAACCTTGATTCCTTGGTGCCGATTGCCGCCGACGCCATGTCTGGAGAGAACAGTTCCGTTGTAAACTATTCATACACAAGCTTAGTAAACCTTGATTCCTTGGTGCCGATTGCCGCCGACGCCATGTCTGGAGAGAACAGTTCCGTTGTAAACTATTCATACACAAGCTTAGTAAACCTTGATTCCTTGGTGCCGATTGCCGCCGACGCCATGTCTGAAGAGAACAGTTCCGTTGTAAACTATTCATACACAAGCTTAGTAAACCTTGATTCCTTGGTGCCGATTGCCGCCGACGCCATGTCTGGAGAGAACAGTTCCGTTGTAAACTATTCATACACAAGCTTAGTAAACCTTGATTCCTTGGTGCCGATTGCCGCCGACGCCATGTCTGGAGAGAACAGTTCCGTTGTAAACTATTCATACACAAGCTTAGTAAACCTTGATTCCTTGGTGCCGATTGCCGCCGACGCCATGTCTGAAGAGAACAGTTCCGTTGTAAACTATTCATACACAAGCTTAGTAAACCTTGATTCCTTGGTGCCGATTGCCGCCGACGCCATGTCTGGAGAGAACAGTTCCGTTGTAAACTATTCATACACAAGCTTAGTAAACCTTGATTCCTTGGTGCCGATTGCCGCCGACGCCATGTCTGGAGAGAACAGTTCCGTTGTAAACTATTCATACACAAGCTTAGTAAACCTTGATTCCTTGGTGCCGATTGCCGCCGACGCCATGTCTGGAGAGAACAGTTCCGTTGTAAATTATTCACACACAAGCTTAGTAAACCTTGATACTTTCGCGTATCTTAGATTAAACGTTGACCACATGCCCTTGTCTAGTCCTGCGGTTTCCTGCACAAATACCATAAATGTCGCTGATATTGTTATATCGTATCGGTATAACCAATATCATATCGGTACAATCAATCAAATAATATCGAAATGACCGTCAAAAAAGCTGGGAAAATGCTCAACCTACTACCATTCGGGCTCCTTCTCGGCTAATTCTTAAATATACAGCATACAAGTCACTGGTAAGCCCTCAATAGGAATCGGCGTCCGCAGTCTGGAACCCCACCAGCGGTACCTGCAGAGTGGAGAATTAGAAGCAATACAAAACCGCGCAGCCAGAGTTATATCAAGGGAGTACTCCAGACATGTCAGCATAACACAGATGAAAAAAAAAAACACATCGAACTGGATCCGCTACAGATAAGGCGCCAGAAGTAACGGCTCAAACTTCTGTACTCAATATGCACCAACACGACAGGCATTGTTAAGGTAAATACCTCAAAGCACCTCACTATATTTAGAAAAGGACAGACCACAGTTTTAAAATACGAGAAATCACCTGCAAAACCAACTACAAAAAGCATTCATTTTTTCCTCGTGAATGAGGAATGAGAACGTCTTACTCCATAGACAGAATAAATAGAACTAGTAGAGCTGTCGAAGTTAATAAATAAGCGCAAGGTAGCCGACATCGGGAAGTTTAACATGGAGAAAATCGAGCATGCTCTAAAAAGCGGAGGCAGCCTAAAAGCAGTGAAGAGAAAAATAGGCATAGGTAAAACCAGATGTATGCGATAAGAGACAAAGAGGGCTATGTCATTAGCAATATGGATAAGTTAGTTAAAGTAGCCGAAGAGTTTTACACCAACCTATGCAGTAGCAATTGTAATCAGAATGTTACTGAGAGAGGCAGTAGAGCTCAGCAATGGAACATCCCGCCAGTAACGAAGGAGGAAGTAAAGAAAACCTTAGGAGCAATGCAAAGGGGGAAAACAGCTGGTGAGGATCAGATAACAGCAGGGAGGAGAGATTGTGCTCGAAAAACTAGCCACCCTGTATACGCAATGCCTTGTGACCTCGAGCGTACATAGAGCTTGGAAAAACGCTAACATTATCTTAATTCATAAGAAACGAGACGTCAACGACTTGAAGAATGACAGACCGGTCAGCAATTATTGTCTGTTACCTACAAGGTATTTACTGAGGTAATCGCTAATAGGGTCAGGACGACCTTAGACTTCAATCAACCAAATGATCAGACAGGCTTTCGTAAAGGATACTCGACAATAGGTCATATTCACGCTATCAATCTAGTGACAGAGAAATGCGCAGAATATAACCAGCCCCTATATATAGCGTTCATTGATTACGAGAAAGCATTCGACTGAGTAGAAACCTCAGCAGTCATGCGGGCATTGCGGAATCAGGGTGTAGAAGAGTGTCATGTGAAAATATTGGAAGGTATTTATAACGACTGCACAGCTACCATAGTTCTCCATAAAGTCAGCAATAAAATTGCAATAAGGAAAGGTGTCAGGCAGGGAGACACGATCTCGCATATGCTAGTCAGCGCCTGTCTACAGGAGGTATTCCGGGGCCTGAAATGGGAACAGTTGGGGATAATAGTTAATGGAGAATAAGTAAGTAATCTGCGATTCGCTGACGACACTGCTTTGCTAAGTCACTCAGGACATGAACTGTAAAGCATGATCAATGAGTTAGACAGGCAGAGCAGAACGGTGGGACTAAAAATTAACATGCAGAAAACCAAAGTAATATTCAACAGCCTGGCAAGAGAACAGCAGTTCGCAATGGATGGTGCGGTGCTGAAAGTAGTAAGAGAATATGTCTATTTGGGGCGGGTAGTGACCGCTGATCCGGATCATGAGAGGGAAGTAACTAGAAGAATAAGAACGGGGTGGAGTGCATATAGCAGGTTCTCTCAGATCGCGAATGGCGGTTTGCCAATACCCCACAAAAAGAAAAGTCTACAACAGCTGTATCTTACCGGTACTCACCTATGAGGCAGAAACGTGGAGGCTAACAAAGAGGATTCAGCTTAAGGATGACGCAGCGAGCTATGGAAAGCAAAATAATAGATGTAACGTTAATAGATCGAAAGGTGAGGGAACAAACGCGGGTTAATGACATTCTAGTCGAAATCAAGAGGAAGAAATGGGCTTGAGCAGGGCATGTAATGTGAAGGCGAGATAACCGCTGGTGCTTTAACGGTGTGGATTCCAAGAGAAGGCAAGCGTAGCAGGAGGCGACTGAAAGTTAGGTGGGCGGATGAGATTAAGAAGTTTGCGGAGATACGGTGGTCGCAACTGACGAAGGACAGGGTTAATTGGAGAGACATGGGAGAGGCCTTTGCCCTGCAATGGACGTAGTCAGGCTGATAATGATGATGATTTCTGTCTGGAACAAGTTACTGGTCGAAGTTGTGAATGTTCATCGAAATGTATTTTTTACGGCTAATCTGTAATTTGTGATTTTACTTTTATTTCAAACCATTATTTAATCACCAAAGGTACTGTTCCTCCTCCTCTTCTATATTGTTTCATTTATCTTGATACATTACTCCTTTGTCGTCCCTTACACCCCCCATTTTTGTGCTTTCTCTCAAGTGATGTTATTTAACTGCTCGTCACTTCGGTGTTATCTCACTCCTCCGCTATAATGCTTGGGAGCTGCAGGGTGCACTGGAAATAAAATAAATATATAAAAATACTTTTAATACGTTGAAATAGGGCCAGCCTGTAAATGGCTCGGGGGGACCGTTAACATAGTAAATAACAATGTTTCTTTCTCGGAAAGGGGAGGGAGAGGGCGAGCAGCACTGCCTTCTATGACCGACCTCTACAGATAACAGTAGCGAGATTGCAACCAGACCGAGAATTATACTTTTACAACGAACCACATGTTATTCCTGTTGCGTTATTGCTACGGCTTGCAGTTCCAGGCGTAGCAATCATGTGAGTACCTTCTTATCTGATATTAGTGAAAGTCATTTTTAAGCCTCAATATCCTGGCCGCCGCTGTAATTTCTTCATTCGGCAGATGAAATAAACGCATTCATCGTGACAAACTTCTGCATCTATCCCTTTAAGTCCGCCGCGACATGCTGTATACTAATAATTGCGGCCCTGCGAGCCCCGAACGGTGAATTATACCAGCTATATCGAGCACTGGGCACGAGTATATACGGAGGCCTAAGCCGAATGAATTGTGTTGCATTTGAGCTCATCGTCGCTGGGGGATTGCATGGAGCAGTGTGATGTGTGTACGCTGAAGGACTTGCGCTCTACAGAGGCTAAGTTCTGGTCCCTTGTTGGTATACACTGTCCGAGACTTCGGCCGATCGTGCTTGTGGGGTTGCCATTGTTTGGTGGATCTGTTGGCAGAGTTTGGTCGCGAGCGGCGGCCCCCTGGGTACTTTATGGGTACTCAGGTTGTGGTGCATTCCCTGTCTTCTGTCTTGTTCTCATCCGACCTCCCGTCGCCCCTTCTGAACTCTTCACAGGGATCCTTTGTATTGGTAGCGCCTGTCGCCACTAGCGCTTGTTTATGGCGCTGTCGGTGGCCTACAGCTATATCCTCGATGGCCGAGCGCGGACATCGAGGCAGTACCCTATACAACGACAAGGAATGCTGTCCGCGGGAGAGTTCAAAGGGTTCCACACGAACTGTCACAGAAATCAGCATTGATTTAGTTCTGTGTGAAGTGAAACGATATCTTTATTTCTCTCGCTCAATGCGGGAGAAGGGGCAGAAGGAAAAAGGGTGCCAGCCCCAGCTTGAAAAGCCACCTGTGCCCGTTGGTCTCATGGGAAGTGTGGTTAAGCACAAGCGGGTTTATACAAGTGATTTGTACACAAAACGCAAGTTAACAGAACATGATAATTACACAGAGCGTATAACGATTGCATTTTACAAATCATGTATTCTAATCTCACTTACAAAAACCGCTGAACATTGAAAAAAAAAAGCACAGTTTGATGCAAAAAAAGAAAACAAGAAACTAAAATCAAAGCGTTGCCCTTGCGTGAGAGAGATTGGGTATCACAGCTAGTTCTCTGCTTGACATTTTTCTGTGATGCCATGCGTTGCAAGAATGTTTAGATATTTCGGCAAGTTGTAGCACAATGATCGAATAAGATAAGTGGTGTGGCACAGTAGAAAAGATCATAAGTTGTGACGGCGCATTGGATATGCAGGTGTGTATCGCATTAAATGCAGCATTTTAAGCATAAAGTTGTTACTTAAGAGAGCAGTTGTATGCATGCGTAAGAGCCTAAAGCTGTATAAAGTAATTGATTTGATGATGTCAAATTCAGCAAATGATTTATCAGTGTGCATATACCACCCTAGGTTAGCTATTATTTGTACAATGCGTTTCTGTGCGACAAATATTCTGAGCTTATTCTGTTTTGTTGTTGTCATACCCCAGGTTGAAAAGGAGTGCGGGGTAACTGGTAGGAAAAAAGGTATTATATATTAGGACTACCACTCTCGTTGGAAGACTGTACGTGTGGCGGAATAGGATGCCAGACGTTTTAGAGCGCAGCTCTTTGGCGTCCGTTCCTGGGTTTCGCGTCGTCGTCGGCCTCGTAACCAGCTCCGCCCCCCTTTCATCCCCCCAGCGCTAGCAGCGACCGACTGATAACGACCGACTGATACCGCTGGATGCCGCTAGAGAGTCAAGATAACGTGACTGCATAGAACACCGTCGCCGCCATGCAGAAAGAGGAGGAAAGGGTCCCCCCCCCTGTTCTTGTGTGGAGGATAGGGTGCTCTTCAGTTGCCGACGCGCCGGTTATTTCACGTAGGCCCCGGCACGTCGACGAATACGTGACCACCTTCCCACGGCTAGACCTGGTTCTTAGCGCTGCGGAAGTGAGGGTATCATATTGTTTGTGTCGGCATCGGCGGCGTTGTCCCTGAAACCAACTCCGCAGCTGGGGTTGACTCACTATCGAAAAGGTGAAACAGCTTATTTGCTGCGCTCAAATTTCGCATTAGGAAGTAACGTAATCGTCGGTAATTTTTTGTTCAGTTTAGCACGAACATTTTCTCTTTTTGTGTCCCAGCTAAGTGTTTCAGAGAATGGAATTCATTACCCGAGTTCATTGTCATCGAACGCGATCCATGTAAGTTCCGCCAATTGGCGCTGTCACACTTAAAAACCTGATGTTGATTATTCTCCTCTGTGTTTTACTACCGTTTTATACATGTTTGGCCACTATCTGTGATGGGTTCACGCACATATTTTCTTTATACCATGCCAGTATATGTATATGGCACTGATTGTGATCTGTTGTATTACTGTGATGTAACGCCCCCCCCCCCCCCCCCCCCCCCTCCCTATGTAATGCCTCACCACCCAGGGGTCTTTAAGGGTCAATAAATGATGATGAAGATAATACGACGCTAAGATAAATACTTTATTGCCAGGACTGTATATATCGCGTTATTTCCCAGCGTCACGGTTGATGTTATCATAAATGGGTTTATTTCGTGCTTGGGCTAGCACAGCTTTTGTTTTATTTGTATTAACTTTTGCAAGTTATTTTTGGTCCACTGGTGCAAGTATTGCAAAAATTGATTGCCATATACTGATAGCTATTTTACTGTGTCACTTGTTACGAGCGTAGTAAGATCGTTAGCAAACGCTACGAGGTGCACTGGCCGGTGTGTGCAGTATAAATCATTGTAACAGAAAAAAGAAAGGGCCTAAAATGTTGTTTTTCGACACTGTAGATTGAAGTGTTTCTGCGTTGGGCAGGATAAGGCTGTGGCTACGTTCTGCTTTGTGGAGCACCAGGTATGGACGCAATAAAGACAGGGTGCCATAATGGCTAAATTTATGCATCGACAAGTATGGTTCAATAAGTCAAACGCTTTCATTTGACTTATTGAACCACTCCGCTCCAATCAACTCCCCTTGAGGAATACCCTAAGGTGGGGTAAATTTGCTCATTAGCATCCATCCAAGTTTTGCCGCACGGCTGCAAAAGAAAGCTATACTGCTTTCTCACGAACTTCATAGCTGAAACCTGCTAGCTGTCTTAGTTAACCTCGTTGGTGCAGCGACAACACCGCACAGGTAGTGGCTGCGGGTTCGAGCCCGTGGCAGGACAATTTTTCCATTCAATCACGCCAACTATATCAGAAAACTGTATAGCTTTCATTTGTAGCCGTGTGGTTGCTCCTGGGCCAATGATAATAAGTAAGTAGCTCTTTACTTCATCACTGCATTCTAGAAAATTCAACAAGTGAACAGGCATTTACCTTGTTTGTGAATGTTCGATTAGGCGAAAAAAAAAAAGGGGCGATCGATTGGATTAATGCGCACGAAATGGGATACGCCAATCTATTTCAATCGTTAGTCCCTAGTCTTTCGCTCTCCAATCTACTCCAGTTCTGATTCTATTCTAATTCCAATCCCGACTACTCAACTGCGCAAAATGTGTCCTTGTTAGATCGCGGCTAGTCCTTATACCCCTGTTATGACTACACTACCACCCTTTGAGTTCCCTCCACGGCAGTTTTCAATTCATCATCATCATCAGCCTGACTACACCCACTGCAGGGCAAAGGCCTCTCCCATGTCTCTCCAATTACCCTGTTCTTTGTCAGTTGCCGCCACTGTATCCCCGCAAACTTCTTAATCTCATCCGCCCACCTAACTTTCTGCCGTCCCCTGCTACGTTTGCTTTCTCTTGGAATCCACTCCGTTACCCTTAAAGCGGTTATCCTGCCTTCGCATTACATGCCCTGCCCAAGCCCATTTCTTCCTCTTGATTTCAACTAAGATGTCATTAACCCGCGTTTGTTCCCTCACCCACTCCGCCCTCTTCCGATCTCTTAACGTTACACCTATCATTTTCCTTTCCATAGCTCGCTGTGTTGTTCTTAACTTAAACTGAACCCTCTTTGTTAGCCTCCACGTTTCTGCCCCTTAGGTGAGTACCGGTAGGATACAGCTGTTGTATACTTTTCTCTTCAGGGATATTGGTAAGCTACCATTCATGATCTAAGAGAACCTGCCATATGCGCTCCACCCAATTCTTATTCTTCTAGTTATTTCCCTCTGATGATCCGGATCTGCGGTCACTACCTGCCCTAAGTAGACATATTCTCTTACTACTTCCAGCACCTCGCTACCAATTGCGAACTGCTGTTCCCTTGCTAGGCTGTTGAACATTACTTTGGTTTTCTGCATGTTGATTCTTATTAAGGCAACCCAAAAGGCAGTGCGGGGTCCTGCTACAATGGCGCTTCTCCGAGTACGCGCTCCGATGTGACCACCGTAAAAGAAAAGCGGCGCCAGCAACAACGAGCGGCGACACCAAGTCTAGCCGACTCCTTTCTTCCAAGCGCCTCCGCTGCGGCGTAATTGCTACCGTGTGTTCAAGCCCCAAGTGGTTCCCATTAAGCAGCACCCAATGGGAGGAAAACGACCCCACGACAATGTAGCGCTGTCAGGGAGGCACCGTTCAACGCGTGCCGCTACGCACGGAGACGAGTTGTTGCCATTCATCCGCACTCAGCTCTTTTGTAGGCTGCGCGGATGCCACCGTTAGGGGGACTCGCCTTCGGGCGGCCCTTGGACCAGGACACGGGACTACCCCGGTCGGCTTCCTTTACAGCCAGTCTGCTCCTGCTCAACTGAACGCCAGTTAACTGCTCGCCCACTTGCCGGTGAAGAGGTGACCAGAGTAATGGACACTTGCGGAAAATTTATCTCTGTGTGTCGGCCGAGGAAGGCGAGAGCACTGTAAATGAATACCACACTTCGGCCAGCTGGTAAAGCGAGTTAATGAGCGTCATTAAATACTCCATCCTAAGCCGGCGCCCAAGACGAAGACCCTTTGACTGGACGAAAAAGGCGAGGAAAAGACTGGTAAGGCTGTAAAAAACGCCCGACGCTTTCTTCGAGGAGCGATTCCCTGAGCTCGTCTACTGAGCTTTCAATTTGTTTTTCTTTGAAAGTAACCACCCAATGTTGTAAATATGCGAATACAGCTTTCCTTTGCTACTCCTATTCCCCGTCTCCGGCAGCGGTGTTCCTATACCCGGACCTCATGAAACACTCCTCTAGAACGGCGAGTCGTAATACCACTGGCGCAATTGCGATGCGCCACTGCGCCAGCAATACAATACAATACAATACAATACAATACAATACAATACAATACAATACAATACAATACAATACAATGCAATGCAATACAATACAATACAATACAATACAATACAATACAATACAATACAATACAATACAATACAATACAATACAATACAATACAGTACAGTACAGTACAGTACAGTGCAGTACAGTACAGTACAATACAATACAATACAATTTATTCAGCACTTTTTCGTACACATAAGTCTGCTGGTCAGCCTAAGCACAAAGCGCTTGTTGGCTGACCTGGCAGTGGGTGGAATTTTCTATCCAAAGAAGTGATTAGATAGCAGGATTCTGTCCCACTCGTCACACAAAAAAAGAGAAAAATTAGAACAAAAAGGAAAATGCCAGCATTACATGATAAGTACATATATGAGAGCAAGACACATGAGGTATGCAGATAGGAACCGCTCACATCTGCAAAGCCATAAAAAATGTTATTCTTGCATTGTTGCTAAGCACCACTTTCTAATGCTTTTCACCATTGTTTTCCTTTGTTCAATATTGTACAGGTCGCTGTTAAGTTCGTTAAATAGCGCCAAGATGGCTGTTTCAAGCACAGCCACCTGGGGTGCCTCGATGGCCAGCGCGGAGGCGAGCGGACATCAAGGCACCCTACAGCCGCCGATATGGGCCAGTGCAAGAAGGAATAGCTCCCGAGAGTCTCATTTTTTTTTTCTCAGATATTTCTTCGGGAGGCTGTGAATTTTGAACCTAGGCCCGCTGTTGTCCGAGTTGTACCCCTCTTCCCTACAAGCTGAGAGGGGATGGTTGGCAGGTGAAGAGAGGGAAACCCCTCTAAACACTACTTTCCACTGTTGGCAGATGGAGGCTTTATTAAAATTAGGTGGACCTCATTAATGAGGTGGACCTTATTAAAAAAAAAAAGACGCCGTGGGCTGCGTTTAGTGCCGTAATAGTTTAAACATTTGTTTATTTCAGAATAATGAAGCAGATACAATGAGCATCGAAGGAATAATCGTGGGTAACTCCAACTGCTATCACGGTTTTCTCGCAGCAGGTTTCATGTTGGCCCTATCGATTTTTCTCATAGCAGGGACACATCCAGCCACTGGTCACTTGTATACATTGTCAAGCAGAATAACCAAGAGTTGTAGGACCCGCCGCGGTGACTCAGTGGTTACGGCGCTCGGTTTCTGACCCGAAAGACGCGGGTTCGATCCCGGCCGCGGCGGCCGAATTTCGATGGAGGCGAAATTCTACAGGCCCGTGTACTGTGCGATGTCAGCGCACGTTAAAGGACCTCAGGTGGACGAAATTTCCGGAGCCCTTCACTACGGCGTCCCTCATGGCCTGAGTCGCTTTGGGTCGTTAAACCCCAATAAACTAAACTAAACTAAACTAAACTAAACTAAACTAAACTAAACTAAACTAAACTAAACTAAACTAAACTAAACTAAACTAAACCAACAGTTGTAGGGTTCGCAGTTCTTTTTTGTTGTTAATGATGCTTTCCGAGGCTATTGACTTCAGCTCAAGAGCTGTGTTCGAAACCCCGATTATTAGAATGTGGCCGAACACTCAAGTTTTGATCTCGACCAATACTTAAGAATGCCTGTTTTGAGACATCATGCGTCAAAAGCTCCGAAGCCTCGCACTGGCCGTAACTTATGGCAGTGCTGTTTTGCGCTCCTCCATGTGCTGAAGCGAAGTGGAAGCTTGTCGCTGGAGTCTCGTGCGTGAACATTGTGTCTCCTGCTCCTGTGGACAGTACCGTGGCTGCATCGGCACCGGCCTCGCGGTACAGGGGCGTATGCGGTACATTATAGTGGCAAGCCGCGGAACACCAAAGTGCGTAACGATGATAGTGTAGTGTGTCGCATGTAGTAAACACCGCACGTGCGAGCGGAAGCGTTGTGGACGTCCAGGCGTTTATCAAGCTTGCATTAAAGTTGGCCCAACAAGAGGGACTCAGCCGCCAACATGGCTGAGCCCCGTTTCGTGCCAGGTGTCTCTGCTGGAATATGGGAAATCTTCGGTTACTGGGTCAGTTTTAAGTCTGTCACGCCTTCGCTCGAGAGCTTTTCAGCGAAATATGTTAGCACAGTGCTTGTGTCACATTGTATACTATCACGATGGAAAGAAACGCGAACAGAGCAGAGCTTAGGCGCTCCGCTGTTCGCATTGCTTTTAAACACGCGTTAACTTCGGTGCTAGAAAAAAGACGCTAGAGTTGTCCGTGATGCATTCTAGGACGACTCTAACGTGTTTTTCTTACCACCAAGGTAAAAGCGCCATCAAAAGAAATTCGAACAGAGGAGCGCGTAGGCGCCACGCTCTTCGCGTTTCTTTCCGTCGTGATAGTACGTTATGCCGCTGCTCCGTTCTTTTTGCGCAGCAAATTCTGTCATTCACTCGCTAAATTAAGTTCTTCGCAAAATCGACAGATAGACCTGTCTTTTCTGTGCCGTGGCTTTGCGGTTAATTAGGGGTGTAATATTACCTGGAGCGCTTTCTCGATAGCCAGAACGCGTCGCATGCGGGAGTTAATTGCTGTTAACGCAACACACTCAAACTGAAAAAGCAAACTCTTGACCACCGCAGTGTTTACACCAAGGATTTGCCCTATACGGTACGCTGTTGTTGACGGAGGCCAGTAGTACTTTTCACTATTGGCACTGTTACGACCCATCTTGAGACCCGCGATGAAAACGGTGGCGGATTAAACAGCGGAAATTTCGAAAGGTCGTTTGACCCCCAAGACGACCCCACCAAAAAAACAATGACTAGCTGGGAAATGGTCGATGGAGCTCTTCCCACGCTCGGCTCGGTGCCAATGACCTTCCCTTCTAGAAGGACCGACGACAGGGGAAGAAAGGATGCTCCTCGTCTGAGAAGACCCGGAACGAATCAGAGGAAGCCAGCGCAGCTGCGGCTGCGACGTCATCATGCCACACCTGTGTTCGATGGACCCGAGCTGCCAACAGTATGGTTGCCTCGCAGTGCGAAAGAGCTGCAGACTTACGTTTCCTCCTCGCCAGTTCCCACGGGTGGACTCTACAACAGGTGTCTTCGTTTGCTGTGTTGTGTAGTGCCGATCTTTGTGTCGCGATGAATTGCCACCTGGTGAAAGGGCGGAGCCTTGGGCTATTTAACCTGCGACCAAAGTGAGCACGGACGCTCTGAACCTTGGGTAATAGGTTCATCCAGTGGCTCTGGGCCCTGGGTAAAAGGCTCATCCAGTTGCTCGACGTCATGAACTCTTAATTTTTGTTTCTTTGCTCTTTTTCTTCATTATGTAAATAAGTGTCTTAGTTTCTTGCCATTAAACCTGCTTGTTTTCGTATTCCCAATCTTCGAAGCTTCAGACTATTCCTCATCCCGGACGAGCCCCCAAGGATGCTCCTACCCGCCCTGCAACAACTGGCCACGCTACCTCGAGCCGTAACAGCACCCAGGCTTTTCGCGAACCTTGTGCGAGGTGTCTTTTGGCATGTGTCGAGAGCGTGCATACGATTCGTACCCCATGAGTCGATGTTGGTGACCCCTCGCCACAGTCCAGTGTCGAATAAGGCAGCGGCCTTCGACATTTAAGTGATAAGATATACAGCTTAGTGCCTCTTGTGTTTCTATGCGATGACCTTCATTCAGCGACGTCACGAACATGCGTTGGCGCCGATGTCAGCAGCGACTTTCATACGCCAGGCGAAACAGGTTCTGTTTTGTAGACATCTGCAAACAGCCCTATTGCTTCGCAGAAATCAGTAAAAATGATACCAAGCTGGCTGGGCTTGACAAGAACAGATGCAAAACTACGAATAACTGATGCTATCATCTCCCTAAACTCTAGTGCTGGACATCATATATCATTGTCAAAGGCGATGTTTGATTACATGATACAAAATATTTTCGCCATCGTGTCAGACGCCTATTCCAGACCGAGGCGCCCAGTTCATCTGCGGTAAGTATACTTCAAAAACTGTTGAACTCGCGTTCGCAATATTTCCTTGCGGAAAAACAAAAAAGCATTCGACCGGTTTGTAGGACCAGCTGTTTTTTTTTTCTTTATCATTTTCCTTCCTTCCCTCTACTCCTCTTTGCTCCTTCCATCATACTTTGTACATTGATTTCTGTACGCACTGTAAAACGAGAGTGTCTCTAGGAAGCGTATACTCCCCGTTTACGTACACTGCACTCGCGTCAACCAGTTTGCCTCTTCGTTTCATATGGAAAAAGGTAAAAGCGAGAGGCGACCAATCAATAGCAAGGATTCACTCGTGCTAATTCTCGTATTAGCTTTTAGATCTTGTCTCTCTGCGAGTGCCATGAGTACCTCAAAGTCACCGAAGTATAGAAGGCCAGCGTTGATGCGTATGCGGCTCGGGGTACCAATTCGAACTGGCACACGACTGTTTGCCTTACGTGAGCCTTAAAAAGTAATAACTGGCGCCTTATATAAATTATAAGTTACAATCCCTCTATAATATTAATTCCCTCTAATTCATTCCACCTTCTTTGAACCTTTCCGTGGGTTTTGTTCGATCAGACCATGTCAGATGAAACCAAAGTATCAGTTTCCTATAAACAGCCGGCATGACAGTGATTTTTCAAGGCAGATCGTACGCGGTTTTGCCTGGGCCGTTCACGGTAAGGAAGACAACGCTGATGGCGAAATACATATGGCAGTTTCTCTTATTTGACCTCGTAGTCCCCCACGTCCTGAATTTACCTTGGAGTGAAGATCTCTGTTCAAGATTGGGAAGTATTAGCTATGATGCTATTACCACAACTCTAAGGAAAGGCGCATGCATTTTACGGGGTATAGCAACGAGAATCGCTGCTCCCCCTGTGTTTAGCGTTGGAATGCTTCAGCGTCTCTCATTGCCTGAGTTGCTTTGGGACGTTAAACCCCATAAACCATAAACCAAACCGGAATGCTTCAATTTGGTGTCTGTTTTCTAGAAATAAATATAACCACCTTTTAGGCATTCAAGGAAGGAAACACATCCTTCTGCCTAAGAGTTGGGCGTATACTAAGTGACGTTCGGCCAGACAAGCGGTTGAAATGTTCTCGAGCGTGGTTTTACTCTCAGGTTGTAGAAAAGGTTTGCAGAGAAGGCTACTGCGGGTCCCTTATGCCAATTGGTAACAAGCGAGACAGCGACAAGTGCAGGTTTCTCTGCGGCTCGGAGCGGACTGCGTTGTTGAGCTTCTCATTTGTGGACGCGTTACTGAGGGCAGCTTGTGCTGCAATCCGTTGTGTAACGTGATCGCGGATCTTGAAATGCTTCCGCTGAAGCCGCTGAGAACGCGCAGCGCCCAGTGTCACAGGCTGTGGCGCAATCCCTGCGCAGCAACGCCAGGCCTATTTCAGAAGAGAAACATAAAGTCTATTCGATTTTTTTACACTGGCTGCACCAGTTCCGTAAGTACAGCGCTAGCTTGGAACTGGTTGCACCTAAAACGAATAGTCGAGTGCAGGCCTGGTGGTCTGCTCTGCGTGCCGCCCACATCAAAGGCCCCCAACGCCCTGAAACGCGCCAAGAAAGTTTCGAACTGCAGTAAGTCGCAGTGAAGTGTTTCCGTGAACCAGCCCCAGTAAATCAGTTGTTTTCCAACAGGTATTACGCACACATGATTCACTAATATGCGCTGAAATGCTCCCCACAAGAGACGTCTGTTCAGGTTTACAATCCTGACGACACGAACAGCCACCCCCCCCCCCCCCACCCCCCCTCTTCCTTTCAAAAAAGAACTGCCACCATTTCATATGCACTGCGGTCATATCCGACCCACGCACGGGCGCCGCCATCTTGCTGCACTACAGCTGCACTTCCATTTCGGAGAGAGCAAGCCAAATACGGGAGCCAAATACGGGCGCGCGCTGCATCGATAATACATAAGTGAAACGAATGCGAAAGTGCTGCAGTGCAGGCAAATCAAACAGACCTATAATTTGCATATTCAAAGACGTTGATGATGCGGAGCGTACGCGACGTACTATGCGACAAGATATTCCTCCAAGTCTGTTATATATACTTAGTGACACGGGCCGGGACATTTTCGGTATTTTTGTTATTCCCAGCATGGATTTAGGGTATTCTTGCGGGAAATGTATGCGCCGTTGACGGATTCCTCGTCTCTTCAGGACGCCTTTGCGATTCCTGAAGCACCCCTTGTCGTCGCTGTTGGTCCAAACACCACATTTTGTTCATTTTGTTCATGCGCGTTCTCTGCTGTGTCTGCGCCCTTCGACACTGGTGCAATGTCGCCCACTCGGTTTTGCCGTCGGAGAAGTTTGGCGGAGCCCCTCTTTGCAATCGCTCTTTCCCGTCGGTCTCAGACGCTGTGGAGAGGAGGTGTTGCAGTTAGAAGAGGGACGGTTGCAGTTAAGTTTGCGGGCTGCTTTTCCCAGAAGCATAGAAGCGCGGGGACAGTGACACGCAGACGCATTCCCGTTTACTGTAGCTGTCTTCGTGGCGTACACGACTCATCGCGTGTGAGCATTCGGCCGGGCACTGAGCGTCCTTGGGAGGGTGGGTTGCAAGGTCTCAAGAAAACCGAAGAAAAGCCGCCTAGGTCGCCAAATTGAAGAGATTTCTTGAACCACACCTCAGCCACTCTCTCGTCCTGAGAAGAAGGCTGAGGTCTTTATTCGATTTGTTGGGGGCCTCGACATCCTTGCGCAGCCAAGGATGGTTGCAGAGGTTACCTGACCTTCTTTGAAGATTTTACAGCAAGTCACTTCTAAATTTTTTCTTATATTTTTACTAGGTTGCACGAAATGACTTTCTAGGCCCATTACACCACCGTTGATTTTCACTTTTGTACAAATTCCTATATAAAACAGTTTTTTCTACCCTGAGCTTGGCGCATGATAGCCTTAGCCGCTTATGCGCCATTAAACACAACGCACAACAACAACAACATAAGTTGTCTACTGTTAGTCGCAAAGTGCCTGCCGTCGATTGGTCAACAGACTCGTCTCCAAAATTTCGGGAAGTTAATTTAAGCAGGCGTTTTGGGCGCCGAATGAAGTCTGGTAGGAGGGAGGCAAGGCAGATGGAGGCTTCCCGAGACTCCGGCCTGATGCGTATCAGGAGAAAGACGGCCTGGTTCTGATTTTCCTCTGACCTCCGAGAACAATGTTGTAAATAACTGCTGTAAACAAATGTCTGCAGTCAAAAAGGGAATGTCTCGCCTCCACATTGCAACGTGTCTCTGAGTCACGAACGCAGCGGTATCATCACCAACACCACCAACAGCAGGAGGAGGCAAGAGAAAATGAAATGTCATGTGATTGCTTTAGGGGAAGAAATTACTGGCGCGGGCTTACACCGAACTAACTGTGTGCATGCTGCAAATTCGGTTGGTCAGGTACACGTCCGCACTATATTCGGGTACAGCTCAAGGACGAAGCCGCAGGTGCCCCTCAAAGGAGGCCCCCCAGTCAGTGGCGTCGACCGAGTTTCATGACGCCGCGGTTAATCCCATCTGCCACCCACTGCGATATCATTCTAGCAGATGCAAGGGGTTAATCACGACGTCACGAGTATCGGTCGACGCCACTAGCTGGGTCTTCGTCCAGTTAGTGGCGCTTCGTTGGGCCGCTTCGTTCTTGAGTTTTCTCCTATACCGTAGTACGTCTCTGTTATACTAAAATTCCCTATTCGCCCACACTGTACGCGTGCGTGTGCAGGAAGACAAGGACATGGCTGGCATTTCATTTTACATTCGCTGCCCTTCGTTCTGCTTCATTCTTTTGACGCGTAAATCATCGGTGGTGGTAGTGGTTTATTTAAAAAAAAATAAATAAAAAAGTGAAGCAAAAGAGTGTTGCCGGCCGCGGCAATTGCTATCTAATATCTTAAGCACCCGAGCTGCAGCCGGCGGAAACGAAATGGAAAGGGAGAGGATAGTGAGGAGAAGTATAGAGGGAGCGACAGCAAGAAAGGACAGGGGAGAGCTTTGTACACTATTTACAAAATACAAAAGTAATCAAGTTCGCGCCGCTCGCGCGCTAATGTCCAAGCATTGTCCGAAAATAAGTGCGCGCGAGCGGCCACTGCGCACAATCACTTACACAAGAAGTAAACTGTATGTACATAGCCGCGCGCACGTAGCGTCCTGTCTCGGACTAATCGCGCGCGCGGCACACTGCACTAGCGGCCGGGGTGGGGCGCCCGACCGCGTATACCGTCCGAGGTAGCACCCACGGAGCGTTCGTGTCACGCGTGCACTACCTGGCGAAGAGCAAGCGGGGAGTCAAATCCGCCTGCTCGATGAACGCACAGAGGCTCCTGTCACGGGTGCGCGCACTGCCGCGCGGCCACAGGAGCGCTTCGAGACTGTCCGGGATGATTCCCAGCGCCCTGTAGGCCGCGGGCATCTCGCGACGCGGCACTGCAGAAGCGGTACAGCGAAGGAGCATGTCAGAATTTTTAGCATAGCACCGGACTAATACCGGACGCCTCCTGGAAGCGCGCAGTGGCAAGGGCGAGGCCAGGCGCGCTCACTGAGCATGCGCAGCCGCCGTGCGCTAGAACATATTTGCTATGCTGATTCTCTCTCTCTATCCACAGATCGGCTCGCCACGGTCGTGTCATGTAACTTGTCTGGGTGCGCATCCCTGTCCGACCAAACAGACGAAGGCGCGGCAAGCACTAGCTGCGAAAGAATCTCGTGCGTTGTTCCGCTCGACGCCGGGGGCCTGCCGAAGATCCCCCCTCCCCTCCGACCCCTTCGTCCTTCGTATCCCTTTGTACGCGCGAAGACAGGCGCCGGGCGGCCAAGCGTTCCTCGTTCTCAACACCTAAACACAGCGGGAAGAATTTCCCCCTTCGCCCTGTCATCCTTCAGACCCGGCCGAACTAGCGTCCCACGGCCGGACGCCTTCATTCATCTCAGGGACACCGCCTCCGAGTCGCGCGCGCATCGCTCCCGTCTCCCTTTTTTTCACTCTCCACTAACGACTGGCGACGTCACGTGACCGCTTGGCGCCAGCGACGGCACAGTCTGCGATTTTGGGTTCAGCTGCGTATGCGCCAAGAAGGCGAGGTGCCGGGTGCCATTGAGACATCTACCATGCAGTCGGCGAGATACGACGGGCTTTGTCACAGGGGCCATCGGAATGCCGGCGGGATTTCGGCGAATGGGTGCAGAAAGACGTCCCGGCTCGAGACGGCGGTGTTGTGAGAGCGAGAGTGTGCGTCGGGTGGTGATTTGTGGCCAGTCAACGCTGGCAAGAAGGAACAATGTTGTGAGATGGTCTGTACCATCCTGGGCGTGTACCTCGGACACCATTGGTGACTTCAAGTATGCATTGCGTGCCCAAGCGCATTTAACGAGCTGTTTGGACGAAAAGTGGGATTCGAACTTCAGAATGTAAATCAAAACGTTTTTCTTCCTTGATTAAACCTGGTGCACTCCACGACTGCCTCCTCGAACTTCGGCGTACTTCCCACATGTTTGTTTTTGCTAGCGTTAGGCGACTTCAGTCGCTTTTAGTTTTTTTTTTTTGTTTCGGGGGACAGTAGTTCCTGAGACCAATACGTCAATAAACTTCTCTTATCATCCTTCGCTTAAGGCTTGTGTGGGAAGTTTCTTCCATGTTCCGAAAAATGAAAGAAACCTAAGAAACTCCAAACTATAAAGTATAATTAGTTCGCCGAGATCAAGACTGGGCACTAACTTGAAGGGAGCTAACTTGCGGCTTCTTTGGGCAGTTCCACTCGGACCCAAACCTTTGTCCACTTCTGTGTCTCCTATTTCAACTCCGGCGTGGCGGCATAATGTATGGGTTCGGCTGGAGTTCCGCTTCATCGAAACGAAACGAGTTCCTTTTTTTTTTTTAATTTTCCTGTCTGGCGGCCCGTTCCGCTTCGACACTCTGGCCGACACGAAATCTGATCCGCGGCGCTGGAGAATAGCGGTGGTGGCTGAACAAGATGCAGCACCGCTCCGCCTCACCGAGCAATGCAACATTCGAAAAGAAAATGCTGAGTAAGGAAAAACAGTCCGCTGTCACCATCCCTCGCAGATATACAGAGAAGCCCCATGCGAGCAGTGGCTGCAACTTCCGGGCCGGCCGACGTCTGTCTCTGCCTGAAGCGAGCCGGCTTTCCGCTCACTGTCTTCGCTCCCCTGTCATTTTCCTTTTCTTATTTCCTATACAGAGAATACAGGGGCCGTTTTTCATGCGCAGAGTGCTGGAATGCGCCGATAGCCCAAGAAGTCGACGAAAAAGGTTCGAAGTATACAATGTAGCATGTTCCCATAGAACGAACATGTCCACCTCTGCTGGTCGTGGCTACATTGTTTCAACCATGGTACAGTCTGAGTTATTTCTTCTCTTCGTTGTCGCTTTTCACAGTCTGAACTCTCTCCTCAGATGAAGAGCCGGTGAGGCTACTGCCGCCCAAGTCCGGCTTCATAACTCTTCTGCTCCCATTAAATCTTTATTTTCTCGCTTTCAGTCCGTGAAAAAATCTTTTAAAGAACACATGATGGTTTATATACACAGGTAGACGGAAGGGGAGGGAGAGGAACACACACACACACACACACACACACACACACACACACACACACACACACACACACACACACACACACACACACACACACACACACACACACACACACACACACACACACACACACACACACACACACACACACACACACACACACACACACACACGCGCGCGCGCGCGCGCGCACGCACGCACGCACATTCGAGGACTAAAGAAGGCTTCTGTGCCATAGTAATAGCAATGTTGGCGGACATCAGAAAATAAGTGAATCATGTTAATCCGTAAGATGGTACTTAACTTTATAGTGCGAACGCACTACTTACGTACGATGTCAAACCGGCTCATCGATTTGTGTGAAGCCGATTTGTTTCCTTCGAATGTAAAAAATAAACATGCGCCAAGAGACACGAGCATGAAAAAATACTGCAGAGCGGGGACGAGCTGCGTAGGTAACCAAATGAAAGTGAGAGTACAAAAGACAAAAGCTAACGACGAGCTGACTGCCATACGAAACACAGCGCTCAATCACAGTTGGCACGACGGTATTCCTGGGCTCAAGGCAACAGAGAACAGTGCCTTCGTTCTTTCCGCGTCGGGGATGGCTGAGGTCAGTGTACACTGCGCAGTGTCTTCTTTCGCAGTCCATTGTACCACGTACCTTTTGAGGTGCAGTGGAGACCAAGCGAGGACGGTGCCCGATTGTTTCTGGGCGTCCACAGATGCCGCAGGCATCTGACGGATGAGCAGCGAATAGGCATTTGCTGAGGGTCTCCTCATCGAGAAGGCTCACAACAAAGCGCCATTGCTTCGCCCTAGGGAAGACCGGGCGGAAATTGGAGCTGTCATTAGCAGTCTGCAGGGGAAGAGAGATTTGTAGGGGGAACTCTTGGCAAAGTGACGCACGGGACAGCGCAAGTCGCCTTAGACCACGTGTCAGAAGACTTCGTTAAATGTCACGCGATCTTAAGTTGGCGCTTTAATCAGAGAGGTCGAGTTGTTTAGCTCGTTGCATGCACGCCGTTTGAGACGTGATGACAACAGGGAAATACTCACAGACGAGACAATTTCAGGATTGTACCCCCTTTTTACGTGTTACATTGCGCTGTGTTCAGTTTGTCATCACGCCTTATACAGCTACAGCATTGTTGGGCTAGCTAGGGCGTATTCGTTCAGTTCTTGTCATAGCAACATAAAGCTGCACAGTCCGGGCAGGAAAACTTTTCTGGCCATAAACACTATAACCAAGGAATAGCCACGCAGGCAGGAGAGCTGAAACGGGAAAGGATTTGAAACTTGGCATCCGGATATCGAACCCACTGCGAAACTACACCGCTGGCCAAGATGTAACTTATACATAAATACTTTTTTATTTTTGTAGCGAAAGCTACATTGGCCACGAACTTGCGATTTCGCTGTGGCGGTGCTCCGAGGAGGCACAGAGACCGACCTGGAGCCGTTGCCTAGCAACCGCCGCAGCTGGCGGACTCCGCTAGGGTGCATCGATGCCAGCGCCGCCGCAGCGCTGGCATCGAGGCACCCTAGACTCCGCGCGCTCGCCGCGCCATCTGGCGTGACGTTACACCGCGCGCCTCGCCGCCGCCGCTGTTTGATATGACGTCACATTACGTGCCTCGTCGTTGAGCTCGCCTCCGCTCGCTTCGCCAGCTGTGTCGCATGTCTGATAACATGTCGGAGGATTGAAAAGGAGAGCTCGCGTGCGCCGCGACCACAGTCGAGGCCTTTCGTTGCGTATATCCTGGCATAGCCGAGCTAAGCCACTGTCAATTTTTTGACAAAACAGCACATATAGCAATTCTTCGATCTATACTCCACTTTGTCTTTTTTAAGCTTTTGCCGTACACTCGAAACAGCGACTGTGTGCTGGTCGATGTGCATCTAGTTCATTGTTTATTTACAAGTGGCATCCTCACAGGGATGAATCAAGGCAGTATACATAGCCGATTTCTTCACAGTTGGATGACCAGCGTTGCCCTTCTGCATCGCTTCCTGTCGCCCTGAAACCAGCGGAAGATTCCGTACGAAGCCGCGGCGGGTGAAGTTCTGCCATGTTTCAGGGCACATGAATTGCAAAATCTAGAACGCTGCAAGCCCCATTATCGGGACGCAAATTGCCCACTATTTCCGACTGGATTCTCGACGGGCGATTTGAGTGGCAGCTTCGAGTGTACCTTGGCGCCGAAAAGATGTGTTCCTTGAACCTCTTCCCCAAAGCATTTCGCAAGGACCGTCCCTGCCTGCGCAGCGGAAGTTTCTGACACAGCCATTGGCTCAGACACGCTGGCAGGCGGACGCTGACTCGCTGAGTAGGCCGTGTGATAATAGGAAAATGTCACGTTTGAGAGCGCGTGTGCGACAAAGTGGCTCTCTAGTTAGCTTACGAAACTGTAACATTCAGTTCGAGGTGATCGCCCTGGTGCAGAAGCATATATAGCCAGAGAGAGGGCGAATTCGTTTAGCCTGGCGCCAAGAACAAACGAAGGAGGCGCCAAACGCTGTAGGATCCAAAAAACTGCATCCGAAACAAATATGGCGGAACAGTCGTTTGACGCGGTTGCATTTTCGATTTGATGTCTTTCAAGGAAAACATTTGCCTAATTCGACAGCAGCGAGAAATAAACAACAAAAAAAGCCTTGACGCTTTTTTGTTTGTTTGAGGCCAGTACCGAATCAGAATGGCAGCTGGATCAAATTGCAGTACATTTCCGAATGTTCCGCACACACTAAGATCCCCCAGGAAATCCGATCATTTTAGCAGCGCTATTTTTTAACACATGTAAGTCTTCATACGGCTTCAAGCCTGGTCCACATTCTTCTGCAGCACAGCTCATCCGTGTACCATAAGCAGAGCACGTGCTTAAAATGCACAGCATTTCTGTGGCTACACTGTGCAATCCATGAGCGTGATGCGATAGCTTCCGCAAGCGTGCTTGGAAAAAAAGAAAAAAGTGTGAAAAAAAGAAAAACAGACGTTCGCGAGTGTACTTTGGCTCAGTTGTGCCGGTATCTCGTGCACGGAGCATCAACAGTGGGAGGCGCTCACGTCGGAACTATAGCCTAACCTTACCCTCTCTGCCGGGACCACGGTGTAAGAGTAGGCTATGTCTTTCACCGTGGCCGGGACAAAACCTTCACAAACAAAGTCGGCCGGGCCCTCCCAGACCGGAGGAGTCGCATACCAAGTTGCCCCCGGACGTTAGTCGCGCTTAAATTCACTTTATCTTCTCTGCACGTGTCGTGCCCCCTGTCGTGCCCGGACAGATGGGTAGGCAAGTAAGTGACCCGCCTCCCTGGCTCTCCACCCGGTAGAACGCGCCCAGCAACGCGGACAGCTCCGACTTGTCACGGGTCGCCGCTCGCTTGGACGTTCGCCAATATGGCGCGCGAAAATCGCTGCCGCGGAGTGTGAGCCGGTGTGAGCCACGTCAGCTCCAGCGAGAGAAGCAGCAGCAGCAGCTTCAGCGGCCAGAGCTAAGCGAGCGCAGCATCGCGAGCTCGCATTAGACCCTTCTCGCTGCATGCTCGCTAGCGCGCGTCCGTGCGGTAGTTAAAAGTGCACGCCACGCTGCTCTCTTTCTCTCCCTAACTCCAGTCCAGCCTCCACCCTTCCCACTTTCAGCTCGTGCGCGGGCATAGCTCATTCCTCGGTCCCGCGTTGAGAGCTATGTTTAGTCAACGCGCGTGGCGAGCTCTCTGGGGACGTGCAGCGGCGAAGCAAGAGAAAGAAGAATGAAATAAATAGAGAGAAACAAAGAATAGAAAAGAAACATGGCTCTCTCTCGAGTCCAACGCCGCATATGTAAGCGCCCTGACAGGGAGCTCAGTGAGGGCCGTTCTGCGCGCTGTTTTGCTTGCTCGTGGTTTTCCTAGAGACCTCCTGCCGTCCGTCGCGTCTCGGCTGCTGGCTGCGCGCATTTAACGCGCGCTTGCATGCACGTGAGCGAACCGACCTGACCTGACGCCTTCCCCGCTTGATTTCTTCCTTCTCTCGCTGGCCGGGACGTGCGCAGCATGCGCTGTTTCGCTCCTGCTTTCCAGTGTTGTTGCAGCGTATATACATACACGAACGCAGGTAAAAAGAGTTCACAGATGCGCGCAGAGGCAAACGGACGCAGTACCACAGAATCGTAGTCCACGGAATTCAGGAAAATTTCTCACCGTGGAGTGAATTAAAATTGAGGAAACAGTTAGCATTCACCCAAGCAGACGCGCTTCGGTGGAGGTGAAATGCAAGAGTATACTGTGCTCGTGCTGTGCGATGCGAGTGTTAATTAAAGAACCCCAGGAAAGGACCCCTTTTCCCTCTTTCCCGTTCACATCCCTTCATCCCTCTCCCCCAGTGCAGGGTAGCCAACCAGAACATCTTTCCGGGTAACCTCCCCGCTTTCCTTCTTCCTCTCTCTGTTTCCAGGTCGCTGAAATTTCCCTCTTCCGTCTTTCCCTCTTTCCTTCCTTCATCCATGACAGTGCACACTGAAGATCCCGAGATGGTCGAAATGATTCCGCAGCCCTCCATCACAGCAACTCTTTCTCTCTTTCTTATTTCACTCCCTCCTCCTTTGACTCTGCAAGGGCCTTCCGAAAAAAAAACGCGTAACGTGCGAGCAATACACGGCCTCACCACAATAGTATAATGACCGTCGGCACTGCGGAGAATTACGTTCGGATATTATTTAAATCACTCAGCTGTTGCCATCCTTTAATCATACACACCTCCTGCTTCGTTCCTTCATAGATGTATGCATCAAATACAGGCTGGAAAGTTGAGCATTCTGCAGAGCTTCTGGACAATGGTGTTATGCCACGAAGCATGTATATAGATCCTTGGACAGGTGATCCCGGATGTTGTCCAGACGACCATGCGTACAGGCAGCTCTCGGTACTCACGTAATGATACGGCTCTCCTTATTTGACTCGTCAGCGAATGAATGCTTGTTCTGTACGTGCGACCCCCCCCCCCCCCCCCCCTACAATTAGGGCAAGAACGCATTTGCGTTTTGCAAGTGGGCCTTGCGTTAGCCTTGCTAACCAGAAGCGGCGACGTTCGCATTGCGAAACCGCGCGGCTGGTTGCCAACTAATGTATCGTCACTCCCTGGCATAAGGGCACATTTTAACGGCAGGGTTTTGCTTTTCTGAATAAGAAAAAGGAATATGAACCGTGTGGGGACGCCTTCGTCCCCTGCGTTCACTTTGCCGCATTGCACCCCCTACTGTAGTTAGCTCCTCCGAAACGCGCTCTTCTCAGTTTTGGTTACTTTAACTAACAGGGGAGGGCGCTCGCGTCGCGGCGACACCAGCGCCACGGACGGCGTTTTGCTGCGCGCGCGCGAGGGATAGCTGGGACAGGGAAGCGTGTTGGACGTTCACGCGCAAAGCTCCGCTCTTCGCCGCGGGCGCCCTCGTGTGGAAACGTGTTCCCCTCAGCTCGTCCCGTCCGGCCTCGGAGATATTCCCTTTGCCCTACCGTGGGCGAACGTTCGCTCGTAACCGTGCTGGTGAGTCGGACATCCTCGATTCCTCAGTGTATTTTGTTGCTAGCTGGCGTTATTGTTGTTATAGCAATAAATGCCTTGTTTGTGTCAGCCAGTGTGTCGTTCCTTTGTTCCCGCAGAGCACGGCCCGCCGTGGTCGGCGTGCGCTCGGTAGCGTACGCGACCACGGGGTGGGGTCCGCGCGGTTTTGAACTGTGTCAGCCGCGCTTAAACGGGGAGAACGTATTTATCTTCCCCAGTTTAAACCCCATAACCGCTACAGCCATGCCATGCGAACGGACTGTGCTAAATAGCATGGAAATTGTAGAGTAAGATGAATATCATTCTGGGCCATGTATAGAATGTAAGCAAAAGCTAAGAACATTCCCCGTGCGATGAGAGGACACATTCGACGGTACAAGCGCGTGTTCATTAAGTTTTGTTAACAGTTTAAACAGTCCCTTCAATGCTATGGCAATCGGGTTAAATCAATATATGTGCTCCCACCACTCATGTAATACCCCCACAGTGGGGTTTTAGAGGTAATAAAGTGAAGTGAATTTCATCATTCACATACTTTGTCTGCAAGACGCATAGATAAGCTTACTGTTCTGGTAAACACCAAAACGTGTTTCAGTCAATCCACACCACTCAAAACAGTCTCTATCAACATAAAAAGAAAAAAAAAAGAAACTATTCCCTTTTGACCAGCTATCGCTAACCGCTCGGCCACGTACGTACATGGACTGGGAATTCTTCCGACAACCCATGAAAGCACGGCGGCCGAGACCCCTAGCAACAAGCTTTCAGGAGTCGGCGACGACCGAATCAGCACCCGCCTCGGGCGCCGTGACAACAGCAGGGCCACACGACCGCACTGACGCCTCGAGTAATGTACACATGAAGGACTTTTAATGAAGGACGTGTTTCAATAAATCAATCGTGCAACGTTTGATATGGCAGTCTACTCGCGTGCAAAGACGAGCTCAGGCGCTTGGTTACAATTAGATGCAGCACAGTGAAATTACAGGTCTAAATATTAGCAACGTAAAATTGCCGACTACGAGATTCAGTTAAATTCAGCACGTGTTCTGCTTACGCCGTGCATAGCTGGGTCTGTCGTCGCAGATTTCTCCACTTTGTAAGAAGTTCTCACATTATGCAGCGGCTAAATTGCGCAAAAAGGACTGGTGGATATGCCCTGAAACCAGTGTGCGATTATATTCACGATTATATAATTTCATCTGGTAGATTCCTCTGCTAGAATGTGAATCCACTACTTTTCATTTCCCGTATTTTTTGTTTTGTACAAACTTCAGCTCTGCGTCCCAAAATTATCAAAATGCTCCATTCCTTGTACATGTGTGCGTTTGTATCCGCTATGCACCCTGGCCAATACCCGTCGTGGGTATGCGCCATTAAGCCTGGGGACATCATCCTCACCATTTTACTGCTGACTCCAAAACCGGGAGTTTCGGTAGTGAGCGTGTTTACGTACATAATATTAAAGGAGAAAAAAACAGACGAATAAAGAACTAAAAAGCTGTAATTAAAATTATAAGAGATACGCAATAAAAAAAGAAAAAAAAAACATATAAAACGGTGCTCTTTTCGATGCAACATGAAACAGGCAGTAATTAATGTTTGCTGTCGTTACCTATGCATCCCCCTATTCAGTCTGTAGAAATGTACACAACGATAGGGAAACTAAGCAGTCACCAACAGCGTACACTCGCAGTCAAAAGTAAATGGAAGGCGACTTGGTCAAAAAAATTTAATTTTTTTAAATCTAAAGCATAATGGTCCATGCTTGTTGGTTCACAGTGAAATTTGCAAAATCACAATTAGGCTGCACATATGTATACAAGGATGCATGAATTGGGGGGGGCCAATGATTAAATTTTTTCGTGAATATTGCCTTCGATTTACTTTTGACGGCACCTGTACATACGGCGAAACAGAACAAAAGAGAGAGAAAGACAATGGTAAGTCAGCAAAAACAAATGCACAAAGTGAAAGAGAAGTGTATGGTGAAAGCCACGGTAACTGCTTCACTTCGAGGGGGGGGGGGGGGGGGGGGGGGGCTGTCAGGACCATGTTGTCGGCACACTGCAGACGCTTTGACAGTCCAACAGTCGGCTAACCTAAGCAAGCGCCCGTGGCAAAGCTCAGTTCTTCGATTGCGGAGGTGAGGTGAATGCCCTGCGAATACCGAGAACAAACCGAGCGCGCTTCCATTCCGCTGCCCTCGCAAAAGTCTGAGGAATTCAGCAGCGCCCAATTGACCGCTGCCTCATGGCAGTAAGCCAGATGGCTTTCAAAGATGGTTCTCAGCTCAGTTATTTCCTTTCTCCGTGACAGTCCACCGTGACTACGCGACAACACAAAACAAAACAATCGCACTTGAAGCCAGCACTTCTTTTAGCTCGCAGCCCAGACAAAGTAATCAAGTGTTCGAGTTACTGACAGCTGCTGCTTGCACAATATGCACTAACGTCATGGCCGGGAACATTAATAAAGTCTATTACAGCTTCCTTATTCGCACTGCAGCGTTATGAAAGCCTAAAACTTATCGTTTCTCTACACCTCTCTCCCTTCCTTGAATCAGAACAGGGAAGAGGGCGCCTTCGCTTTCTTCCACCGGTGAGAGATGATCTGGGAGTGAGAGACGAGTAGTGAATTCCCCTTCCCCCTTTCACACTCTTTCCAGTGTCCTGTCATGCCTATACAGCAAGAAAACAAAAACAGGAATGGTAGCAAGTGTGATTAAAGAAAAACTTTGTTCTGTTCAACAACAGGCGAGGTAATTACCTTCAGCGGGAGGCTACGTCGGGGTACTGTGATTAATGACCTGCCGCATGCCGAAGCCATTTTTCACACAGATCGAAAATGCCCACACGCTGTGGTGACCAATAGACACCAGCGGCTCGCAGCGCGTTTCGCGGAGGTGGCAGGACATCCACAATTTCTTCTCGAATCCCGAGGCACCACACATTATTGCGGATGCGTGGCGGCAACCGAGCTTTCAAACCAGAATGCTGTCTCACTTCCATAGATGCATCGACGTGGTTCAGCCTGTCGGGACACTTTCCTTCTCCGCAGTGATGTAGCTAGCTTTAAGTAGGAAGCAGTTCTGGCTCTTACTGTTCCTGTTAGTGCTATTTATTCAACTCCGATCATAATGGTGGTATTCTGCATGGGCAAAATGTAAAAAAAAAAAAAAATAATAATAATCGACGTGTAATTTTCAAGGATATAATTCTACAGGTCCTTGATGTCCTCTGATTAACTATTAGCCGTGCTGCCTTGCCAGGTCCTTTTGTCTCCGTCTCCCGCCTCTGGACATGTTGCCGATGTCAGAAGTTTGGCGAATTCCGTTCCTTTTTTTTGTTATTATGGTTTATTATGTTATTATGTTATTATTTTGTTATTATGTTATTATGGTTCTTTGTTGCTGTTATAGTTATTAGCCGTGCTCAAGTATCTTGCAAACAGTGCACGGCTGCATTGTTTGACAATGTTCGTGGTTTCTGACACTGCCGTCATCACTACGAGGCGAACTGGCATCATCGTGGAAGGGACATTTCAAGAAAGGGTGGAGAACCGTTGCGTGATCCTCGACTAAGAATTCTTTATCTCAAGCGCACAAGCAGTACTTTGCAAGATAGTACTGCACAATGTTTACAAAAAACAAATAGACTTCAAATAGCAATCAACATTGGACCGCGCGTGTCTCAAGGGCTTAGCATGTCTCCTACAGTGCTTAGCACCATAAACGTCTTTAGTGAACTAAATGACTTCTTTGGCCCGCCTACCGATCGGAACTGCTCCGCCTTCTTACCTCGTACTAGGCGCTTCCAGGCAATAAAGTGTTCTAACACAACCCTGTGGCTATTCCATCGTCAAAGTTCGAACTGCGGCACCGGCCATATTCTCTTGAGAAGAACTTCAATAAAACTTGAGTTGGGCCTAGTTGGTACATGATGTTGTGAAGGTATAGGATGCGCAATCAAAGAACGAACCACGAAGAAAGACACAGAGACACACACAAGCGCATGTGCGCTTGTGTGTGTCTCTGTGTCTTTCTTCGTGGTTCGTTCTTTGATTGCGCATCCTATACCTTCTCTTGAGAAACCGGGCTCTGAACAGCGGAGTTTGTTTTACTTCGGCAAGAAAGAAAATTATGATGTCGGGGGAAGAAAAAAGGGTTGCATGTCTCCTACAGTTTCATTTCATCACTGCCATTTCAAACCGAATGTGAGAGGCACTGCGTGTCTCCGGCTTAGTTGAGAAATGAGCATGCACTTATGGGTGGCACGAACAAGTATCTTTTGGGCACAGTTGTTGTTCGCTGCGCTACTGTATGCGTTGTGCTGTTTGCAATCTCTTAATTGAACAGCCTGTTCAGTATCCGAACCGTGCATATAATGACTGAGCGCTAAAGAAACAACCCACTCTATATGTGCACGTGCAATCCTGTCATATGTGCCACCGTCTCCTGGCGTAGCAGTCAGCGCATTGCATGTGCACGATCGCCGATGCGTGCAGAGGCGTTTAGTGTTATACTTTGGGTCAGCAGCCGCGCAAGAACGTTCATTTCGTCGATTGGAAGTTCCGAACACGACTCTCGGGGTATGTTTCGTCGCACCAACACCTTTGCTCAAGGGCACATCACCACCACCTGATCTGTCTCGTTCGGAAACAAATTATCACGCCCGATGAAAAAAAAAAAAAGAAGTAATGATTGATTTGCGTAGTTAGCCAGATGCGTATTAGGTGCACTAGCAGTTCGGTTTTCACTTCGTATCCGATGTTCCGATCCAGTGTTCACGGATGGCAGTTGTTCCGATCGCGATGATGGGCTAATGTCCATATATGCGGAACTGGTCATTTTCTACATTCACAGATCCCTGGGAGTCTTCCACTGCCCTTCTATGGCAGGTGCTGCCATCGATGGGACTTGGCTTGCTTGGGTTGAGTTGCGATCCAGGTTGCTCTTCGCGAGGAACCTCTCACGATCAGTTGAGCTGCCGCCTGAGACGGTGGACAGGCTGCCCCAAAACCGGCTTCAAACAGACAGACAGTGACAGACAAATACATAACGGCTTAATACGAGGAATTGCCACTGTAAGTGCTGGCGCACTAAAAAAAAAAATGTTTTTGTCACCGTTTGTCACTGTCATAGTGATCGCTGGTAGCGCCTCTCGTCACGTCACACTGATCACCAATCAGACGGCCAGCCGCTCCATTTCGCGTAGACTCATCTGCTCCAACAGCGCACGCAATTCACGAGCAGGCAGTGTGCATAAGGCGGCGGCGGCGGAATACTCGATGATCACTCGCCTAAGTGGACCCCAAGCGGCGTCGGGAGGTGAGGGGGGATTAATGGTCTATGCAGATGCGGGCGCATTCGCTGATGCGTCAAGTCTTTCTGCGCTAATGTGGCCTAGCCACGCGCTATCCCCCCTCTGTAATTTCATCCACTGCAACTTTGCCGGGAGCTGGTATAGGAGGAAATCTGTATAGTTGCTACCGCGCTGCGATGTATAACAACGTAACCTTTTTGCGGAACGTTTACGGTTCTCGCAGCTTTGCAGCTCGGCGTTACGCTCGAAGCCCGCGGATGCAGTAATCTTCCGTGGTTCGTTACCCGGCAAAAATATCAAAGATTGCTCCGCCCAGTAATGATAGATGTGTATACTGCTGCATGATACCTCTTTCACTTCCCCACCCCTTCCCCCGTGGTCAGGGGCGCTTGACACGTCGATGATTGATAATATCCTTATCTTGCCATCTTCTTGCTACAAGGTCGCGGTGTCGTGCAGTTTTGGTCGCGTGATCACCGGAAGGAGCGATTTTATGCTCGGTTAACGCGACCGGGTCAGTTCAGTGTTAGTATGGCTGTGCACCGCATACCAATCAGACGAGGAGAGGGAGGAGAGAGGAGGAGATCTTTAATTAGCAGCTATATCGCAGCTCGCTGATTTTCTGTCGCCTTTATTTTATACCTTTTTCTAACCAAAATAAACAAGCTCCTGAACAGACAACGCGGGAAGTTTCAGAATTGCACGAAACGTTTTTTTTTTTCAGCTTAATATCTTAAAGGGGCCCAGAAACACAATCTTAGTTGACTGGTTTGCCTGTTTACGACATGCAGTGAGTTACAATGGTGCTATTAGCGTCGGTAATAGCACGTATATTCTTTTTTTAATGTTTTATGTCCTCCCGAAAACAAATTCATGGCTCTGATGGTGTCCCCACACAGTGGCGGGTTTCAGCAGCGGATATGACATCACCTGGCGCTAACCTGATGATTGGACAAACAGTAAATATACTGCAAATTGTGTGATTAAATAGAGACACATTTTGTCACCTGTCTGCGTTTTCTATTAGATCAACAGAAACAACTTGTTTGTCTTAGATAAAAGCCCTGCAAAGCAAGTAAACTAAAAATGCACCACCAGGGGCTCTAGCATGGCAACGACGCTGCCAGACTCAGCAAGAACGAGTTACAGAGAGCAGGCAACCATGGAGTGCAAACTTCCGCGACGTGCTCTGGCTGGCTGTTTTGATTGGTTGCGCCAGGTGCCGTCATTGGGAGAGCGAAATAGGAGTGGGAAGCCCCGTCAAAATCGAGTTGAGGGCAGCGTTTTGTTTGCTTGTATTTTCAAATTTCTTAATTGAATAACTCCCGTTCCAGTGCATCGATTCCTGTAATTCTTCCTAAGTCAGCATCTGTGTGACATAAAGAATCCACCTGAAGTATAGCCCGGTATCCCCCCAAGCAGTGTTTCGCAGCCCCTTTAAGGTATAAGGTATAAACCGCATAATGAAGCGAAAATTATCTACAGATATTGTGCGCTGTGCATGCAGTCTAAATGCTTGATGCAATTTTTTAATTTTGCATTTTCACTTGATTTGCATTTTAAACCGCAAATACAGCCAATGGCGGAAATTCCCTCCGTAAGAACCAGAAATTGCTAAACCAGGCCCCCTTTACCTGCAGCAGCTAGCAAAAAAAGTGAGGAAATTTCGGTTCTTAAAATTCCCTGCAATGCGGCGAAAATTCCCTTTTCTCCAGACTTAACTCCTCAAATTTCCCGAAAAGGGGAAAATTTCCCGAATGGAGCATTACTGGCTAATGGCATGCTCTAATCATTGCGCCACAGAAAGGCTCGTTCTGGTCACGGGGGAAGCATACGCTATAGATGGTGCTAAATATTGGTTCAAGTCTTTAGACTAAGCAGTTTGCGTTTGCACTCTGATGCTTGGCAGTTACGGCCCACCTGAAGTTTGTGTGAATCCTGGCTTTCCGCCGTCGCCTTTGCGCGGCTGTGCCGGCCTCCCGCGTTGTTTCTCCTCTTTCCCTTGCTCTTGCCTCAGGCGGTGGAGAGGCGGCTGGGTGACTAATCACTGTCATTTAGCCACAGCTCCGCCCCGGCTCCCCAAGGGTCTTTGCCATTGGCGCCTTTTGGCGGGAATACGGGACCCGCTTTGGGGCGGCCGCGCACCGCGCGACCGTCCGAGCGGGGCCCAGAGAGAGAGATCCCTCCGAGACAGCGTAAGGTGCGTACGCAACTGTTTTGTCCGTGCCGGCCTTTGCCGTTCGGACCAGTGCATACTCGAGCTCGCCCGCACGTGTCCTCTGACCTGCCGCGGCTCGAGCCTGTCCAGCGGGGTCCAGCGACCTCCGACAGGCGTACATTGCGTTGTTTGCCCACTCTCTCTCGCAACCGGCCCAACGGTCGACACGAGAGAGGGATCACAGTACTGCCGCGGGGACATTCTCCTGCAGCGGCGTGCTAGCGGCGCGCATTGCTCGAGTCGCCTCGTGCGCGCAGCGGAGCCTTGCTCCTCGCGCGCCGGGACGGGGTGACTATTGAGTGTGTGTGTATCAGCTGGAGGACGACGTGAATAAACGTCTCCTTTGTGAACTTGGAGGCCTACTTCTTTGCGGCGAATCGCTCTCCTCCCAGCGGAGGTTGAGTGCGCCGCCGCGGTGTCCCAGTGTGTGTGTGGTGACGGCTGATCGGGGCCCTTGGCTCGCGCGACGCTCGAACCCGCGGTGGGTGGTGGCCTGTGTCCACGTAGAAACCCACAAGTTCCAAACTTCAATCGGAGAGAAGTGGGTGAAGGGGCACTCTTTTGTCCACCCGTCTGCATAACTTTCTTAGTTTCAGGAGTTCCGTAATTAAGTGCTGTCAGGACCCTATAGCGGTGAAGTGTTTTCGTAGAAGTGCCATTGAACCTTCTTGTTTTCGTTTTCCCAAACGTAGCTTTTCCTTAACCCAAAGACTCAGATACGCCATGAAATGGAGCCCGAGTTTGAGCCAGCCTGTGCGCTACAATAGTGCTCAGCCACACTGATAAAAATCAAACCTTGTGTCTTATAGACTTGGGCAAGGGTGTATGTCATCTACACTGAGCTATATCGCAACCACCAGAAGCGACACAAGCTACCAAAAAACTCTGTATACTTTGCCGGAGAAGCTGTTTTCCTTGATGACCAGAGGGCTGCAGCGTGGAGCAGTAATCATTGCTGTCGTATAAACGGCTGCCAGGCTTGATTGTGTCAGAGACAGACGAAATGGCCATCGAAGTGCAGCAATGGCGTACGTGTTTTGACATCGTTTGGGCGCATTGCACGATCCTTGCGAAACTGTCTACTCTCCGTGGGTGTTTTATGATTACGGCAGCTAGACGATCACGGTTGGAAGGAAACTGCTGAGATCCATGAGTCAGTGGCGGGGAAAGCAGGCTCAATCATATCAGCTTCTTGACGTTACACAATGGAGCCGAGTGCAACCAAGGTTCGCAACCTAGGGGAGCGATGCGCAGCGGAAATTTACGGCTTCGCTCGGGCGGTCCAAAGCGAGAGAGCAGAAAACAAGCTCTTCGGAAAATAGCATCATGACCGGGCTTGCGTGCAGAGTTTCCATCTGGACGCGCACGACGCTGGTGAAAGGGAGAGAAAAAGTCGTGTGGGTAGTGCACGAAGGATATAAGGTTAGTGCTTGACATGCAAACGGAAAGCTGCGGATTCCGCTGTTTCTAAAAAAGAGCGAACGTTTTCTGTACTGTTCTCGTGATGGTGTTTGCGTTTTGCCCGAGTTCCATTAGCGAGAGGAGCAGCAGACAATGAGAGTGCTGATAACGGCCAGATCGTTAAGAGGATGTTCCAGTGCCAACTCCGGAGTCCATCGCGAAGTTGTGAGTCGTGTTCTTGTTCCAGACCCCCTTCAGGTGAACGCGTCTATGGTTTAGTCTTTTTCCGTGACACCTTACGAACTGTATTTTGTAATCACCTCGCATCCTTCATCAGTCTTTGAAACTACAGCGCGCTGTTTTGTCCTTGTTTCCATTTTTTTGGTATGTATGGTATGGTATGGTATGGCATGGCATGGCACATGGCATGGTATGGTATGGTATGGTATGTGTTTAGTACCTAAGCTACATGGGCTTGTGCTCCGGATTAATTTCGACCACGTGGGGATCTTCACCGTGCACTGACATCTCACAGTACATGGGCGCCTTGCGTTTCGCCTGCATCGAAACGCGGCCGCAGCGGCCGGGACCGAAACCGCGTCTTCGGTGTCAGCACCTCCAGCCACTGAACTACCGTCAGTCGGCATAGAAGTGAAGCAATAAAATGTTTCACACACTCTCCAATACAGCTGCTTTTGTATAAAGTAATGACTCCGCGCACCCGCACCTGGCGACACAGGTGAGGGACGGTCGTCTGTGTGGGTCATCAACATGCACTGTCCCTTTGTTAAGGCGAAAGCCTTTAATGGCTCATATACTGTCGTCTGTTAGCAGAGGGTGTCACACCTTTGCTTGTGTTAACTCGGGAACTAAAAGAGATACGAAAAAACGAATGGTTGCTTCAGATAGAGGAGGGAAAAATTAACCTAGAAGCCAAGTTTTATGACTGTAGATTAATTAGTTAATGAATTATAGGCAAAAATGTCGAAATTGCGTCGAAATAGTGCCGACGTCGATATAACCACGGGAACGGTGTGACGTCACATCCACCGGAAGTCGTCACGGAATAGTGTCCTCGGCTTTCTCCTTTCAACACTTTAGTTGCCGAAGTGTCATAGCATTTTTTTTTTTTTTTTTGAGCCTGTGCCGGCGCACTGACAGCCGTGTTCCCGCGAAACTCGGCGTTATTTCCCGCTCACAGCCTCTCAGCCGAACTCCAAGAAATTTTGCGTGAGGAGGCTGCCAGGTATGCGTACGCCACCCATCGATGGCACTAAGTGGCATAAATGGCACAATATTTAAGGCACCTAAAACTTTATGGTGACTAGAGACCTTGAGAGAATAAAGGTGAAATATCACAGTCAGTTTAGACCGATATGTCGAGAGCACTAGCAGCTACTCTAAACTTTGAGTTTTGCCGCCGCGGTGGCTCAGTGGTTACGGTGCTCGGCTGCTGACCCGAAAGACGCGGGTTCGATCCCGGCCGCGGTGGTTGAATTTCTTTGGATGAGAAATTCTAGAGGCCCGTGTACTGTGCGATGTCAGTGCACGTTAAAGAACCCCAGGTGGTCGAAATTTCCGGAGCCCTCCACTACGGCGTCTCTCATAGCCTTAGTTGCTTTGGGACGTTAAACCCCATAAACCAAACCAAACCTAAACTTTGAGCTTTATGAGCGACGTTGACGGTACAGGCAGGACCGCAGCAAACCTGTGTCCAAGATGGCTTCTGTGTATAGTGCAACTAGTCATAACTAGTCGTCATGTTCCATGCTGCGTAAAAATCCAAGTAAGACCATTGCCACACCTGATAGTATAGTTGATTTAGTGACGGCCAGTTTTTAGGTTCTCTCTCTATATTTTTTTCTCACGATTTACTGCTGTGCAGTTGTGTAAAACATTCTTATTATCTTTTTGTTAAGAACTACTACTGGGGCTAGTTGGAAATACATACTTGAAGGAATCGGTGAGCGCTATAAAAACACGGAAAAGGGACGAACACACAGGACGAAGCGCTTTCAACAACTGTTTAATCTCAATAGAAACATGACTATATACACACATTTGACGTCATATAAAAAAACAGAAGAGGGAGGAACGCACGCGCTGACAAGAATGAAGGGAAAAAATCAAGAATGAAGGAAAAACAGGCAAAAACTACGCGCGCTTACAACAGCCGAAGATTACTGTTCTTTTACGTCATTTACAGCATTCCACTCAGCTGCCAACGAACTTACGTAGGGCAAACGGGCAGATGCCTTAACAAGAGGCTCCGGGAACACGAAAGATCGTGTGAACAACTTGCAAAATCCGGGAATCTGGCACCTCATTGCGCACACTGTAAATGCACATCCTTGCTAAAAAACACCAAGGTAATAGGTAGGGCTAGAAATAGACGGGAACGAGAAATTATCGAAGCTTTCGCAATGCATGTTGCTCCCGATAAGCAATGCGTCAGCTTCCCTTCGGTGATGTTAGGGGGAACTGAATTAACCTACCTCAAGAACAGTAAACTTCGGCTGTTGTAAGCGCGCGTAGTTTTTACCTGTTTTTCCTTCATTCTTGATTTTTTTTTCCTTCATTCTTGTCAGCGCGTGCCTCTTCTGTTTTTTGATATGACGTCAAATGTGTATATATAGTCATGTTTCTATTGAGATTAAACAGTTGTTAGAAAGCGCTTCGTCCTGTGTGTTCGTCCCTTTTCCGTGTTTTTATAGTGCTCACCAATTCCTTCAAGTTTGTTAAGAACATTGTATGGCCTTCTCTTCTCCTTTCGCCCCACCGCGGTGGCTCAGTGGTTATGGCGCTCGGCTGCTGACCCGAAAGACGCGGGTTCGATCCCGGCCACGGCGGTCGAATTTCGGTGGAGGCGAAATTCTAGAGGCCCGTGTACTGTGCGATGTCAGTGCGCGTTAAAGAACCCCAGGTGGTCGAAATTTCTGGAGACCTTCACTACGGCGTCCCTCATAGCCTGAGTCGCTTTGGGATGTTAAACCTCCATAAACAAAACCGATCTACTGCTTAGTTCTGTCACTTATCATACAAAGCTCGTCAATCATGCGTGACGCACTACAGAGTCGTACAATGCGGAGCAAACAAAGCAGAATCGATAGCTTCTAGATTTGAGATATACTATATAAATAAATCCCAAGATATATAAATCCCAAGCTCGGCCAAGAGGCGCTTCGGAAGCGGGCAGTCAGCGCCCTCTATGGAGAGGATATGTCACAAAGCAGGAGCGGGATTGGCTGAGTCACTTTCTTGCAAGGCAGTGCTCGCAAGAAACAAAGGTTTGTTTCCCGATTTCTACGCTCTTGCTTCAATGTAACGTTTGTTGCGTAATTTCAAGAGCTGCGCCGCTTTATCGATTTTTCTTAAGTAAAACCATCGCTTAGAAAGGTTAATAAGGGCAGAAAGAAATCGCGGTGCACAAGAAGCATTTATTCCCTTCTAAATTAAACACGCCGCGCTCATTGCCAAGGTGATTCAGTGTGCACTTTAAATGCAGTTGATAAATTACCTCGCAGATTCTATCTGCCACGCCTATTGCAAGAATAATAGCATTGTAAATAAACGAGTGCAATGAAGCTTAAACCCATGCGCGCTACGGCAACGCTAAAAAACAAACGTTGCCTCGTCAAAAGCACAGCACATGAATAATATAATGGATTGCCGGTTTGCACAAACTTGTTATTAACGTGTACTGAAAAAGTAGCCTCCCGTGCATAGGCGCTTTCATAAATAAGGTGACGCCACTTGGCTGGTCGCGACGCACTTTGCCAGGTAAAGCCAGGGATAGCTAGCGTCCCGATAATGATCTCGCACTAACTGCAGCCTAAATAAAAACTGTCGTCAAGTGCCCTTAAATGCGTTTCGAATTGGAAAGCCCCTCGAAAAACATGAAGCACAAAAACCCGGAGAAGCAACTCTCTCACAGCGCTAAAACCTCGTCGTTTCGTCCACCGTGTTCCGCGTTTATGCAGTGTGAATTCGAAATGCATAACAATAAACGAGCCCAACTCTCCACCCTTTCATAATCTCTGCGATACTATCAAATTAATTTATACCTGTCTAATAATTAAGTGTTAATAATTTTAATAATAATTTTAATAAAGTTAATAATTAATAATTAAGCCTTCGCTCGCGCGCAAAACATTAGAGTTCATACGCGCTTACTGCGAGCAAGTGCGTCGTGGGCAATGTCGGCATTCGTGTCCAGGGGTAGGCCTGCTACGCGATGCGAATTACGCCGACGCTTCTGCGAAAAAAAAAAAAAAAAAACACTAGACACTGCGTCTGCAGCAATCCCCGCCTTGCGCGTCTGCGTTTCGTACCGAATGCCTCGGTAGCGGTAAAATTTCACGCTTCTTAGCTCTTCGTGAACTGCGCGGACTGTTGTGGCACTCTACGGCACGATAGTAAACGACTTCCCGCTTTCTACGAAGACGCAGAAGTCGATGCATTGCGAAGTGTGCAAGAATATCTTCTACACGGCTGAACAGTTTTATGCAAGCTGCCTACAATTTCGCCTTTCGCCGCCAGGGGACCGACGCTTCGCTGATGCAGCGCCTTGGGTTCTCTTATCAGAAGCTCATGCGAAAGGTGTAACCAGCCGCGCTTGAGCGAAGCATCGTCGTTTCAACTCAACGGTTACGGTCAGATCTCTAGTTATTTATGCGCAAATTGCTGGTGCGCACTAAAGAAAAGGCTGTCGAGTTGTGTACTAAATCTATCGATCTCAACGCTTCCTGCACCGCCTTTATAACCACGAATATTGACCGACACTCACAGCGTCGTGCCGACATAGTTCGAACCTATACGCGAAACAAAAGTTTTTCCTCCTCCTGGCGCTACGCATCGGCTCCGTACAAACACGGCGATTTCTTCGAAGTACGAGCCCCGCAGTGCCCACCTCTTCACTACACCGTTCATAAAGGTGAGCACTACGATCAGCTCTACTTTGGTGGCCGACGGTCTCTCCTACGTGGGCCCACGGGCCGCAAACCACCCCTAACCGACCAGCTGCCGCACTAGGCCTCGCGCCACCGTGCGTTCACCTACCACCTCACCCACAGCGAGAGCATGGAGGTCCAGGTGCTCGGAGAGACCATCAACCCCAAGGACTACAATCCCAGGGACTGGACTCATATCCTGAACCTACCCACCCGCCAAAAAGATGCGCCGAAGATCCAGGACAAGGCGAACGCCAGCGCCGGCTCACGACCGACACATTCCATACACCAAGCGTCCCAGCTGCGAGCGGCGCGTCTCGCGGCGCAAAGGTCGCAACGCCAGCCACCGTTACCTGCAGGCGATTACAAGATTGTCTTCCGCTCGAACGGAGGCCTTTCTTTAACCGACCTTCAACCGCGCCAGCTTCGCCTCGCCCTGATAGCTGCGGCCAAGGACATCCAAGATCCAGACGCCACCCAGTTGCGCATTCACCCCATAAACAACACATTCACCATGAGCACCCCTCACCAAGCTGACGCGCTTCGCCTGGTCGCCATTCAACAGCTCAAAATTCGAAACCAACCCTACGCTGTCAGTGCCTACATCGCCCCCCCGGATGGTGCAGTAAGGGGAGTTATTACCAACGCCTACTGGGAGGAAACCCCGACACAGGTTCTAGAAGACCTCATCGTGGGCAACCCTACGGCCCCCATCATTGATGCACGCCGCATGGGACAGACCCGTTCAATCCTCATTACTTTCCGGGGGGGCCCGGTGCCCAGAACCATCTCCTACGGAGGCGGCCTCCACAACTGCACCCCCTACAGAGGACACCTCGACGCATGTACAAACTGCCGTCAACCTGGACACCGTTCGGACGTGTGCACCCTTCAGCGCACACACAACTGTCCAAGGTGTGGCGTCCCCCACCCACGAGAGGACACTCCGACATGCACCCCAGCCTGCATACTATGTGGAGGCGCCCACATGACCGGCACTAGAGGATGCAAAGGCAGGGGACGCCGCTCTCCACCCGCCTCACTGCAACAGCACATCTCCCGCACACCGGACCGAGACGCGGACCGCATCGACGTGCGTCGGTCCAGCAAGTCGTGTTCATCATCTCGCCGCCGCCAAGACCAACAGGCTCGTCAACTTTCCTGGGCGGACAGAGTGGCTGGCAGAGTCAACAATGCCAGCAAGTCCCCGGCCCCTCCGCCCACACAGGTGGATCCCCGTGACCGGGAGCTCCAGGCCCTGCGAGACGAGGTGAGTCGTCTTACCTCTCTTATCCAGACCCCCACCTCCGTCCTTCCACAGCTTACACCAACCGTCCCTCCCGCCCAGCACACTCCACTACCTCAAACAACAACAGAAAACGTGGAAGAGTCCGTCTCCCAATCCCCACCCTCACCCCCACCCAAGAAAAAACGAACAACAGAGCCCACACCCGTTACCCAGACCGACCTGACATCCCTCGAGGCCCGCCTGGATGCTAAACTCGCTGAGATGGACGCGCGTCTAGAGGCAAAATTCAATCACCTCATCGACCACCTCTCCCAGCGGTTCGAGCAACAAATTGAAGCGGCATTTACGCGCATGGTGCACACCCTAGAGATGAGCCTTGCACAGTACGACGCCCGCCTCCAAACAATAGAGCAGGCCCTTCCCTCGCTACACCTCAATCCGCCGCATCAATCCAGCCCACCTACCCCACAGAACTCCCCAACCAACCCACTTGCCCTCACCCCACCAAAGCTCCAGTATGGCGGGGCTCCCTCCTAATTCCTTATCAATTCTTCAGTGGAACTGCCGCCGCTTCCGGGGCAAGCGCGCACCCCTCCAACTCCTCCTCCCCACACTTCCCACGCCCCACATCCTTCTCCTTCAGGACACACATAGCCCTGCCACACTTCCTAGCTACACATCTGTTCACTCGGACGCCACGAATACACCCAGGGCGTCCACACTCATACATCGCTCCATTACACACCAAACCCATTACATCACCTCCGAGACGCCCTGCGTAATTACAGAAATCATACAAGATACACACTCACTACCATCGATGTTTGTCGCCAATATATACCACCCACCATCTCACCCGATGGCTTCATTGGAAACGCTACTGCGAGATCTCCACCGTCTTGCAGGCAAGCATCCATTGATTATCGGAGGAGACTTCAACAGTCAGCATACTGACTGGGGCTACCGCACCACCACTGGACGAGGCCGGCGTCTCTGGTCCTTGGTACAAGAGCTCCGCCTCACAATACACAACAACTTTAACACCCCCACGAGGATTGGTAACAGTGTCAGCGCGGACACCAGCCCGGATTTGACACTGAGCCGCAACCTTGTTGGTATTACGTGGGCCACAACGCGTCATACATTAGGAAGCGATCATTACATCCTCTCCGTTACAGTACCGTACAAGCAAAGACAGGCCCGTCACCTAACACACAAAATCACCAACTGGGATGCTGTACGCTCCGCACGGGCGGCCCTCCCTGACGCTTCCATTATAGACATCGACCAGTGGGTGGCATCACTCATGAACGATGTCTCCACACACACGCAAACCCTTGTCACAACAACAGATACGCCCACCCTCGACACTCGCCTGGCCCACCTTTGGGAGGCCCACCATAGCATCCTAGAGCGCTGGAAGGGGCAAAAGCTCAATCGGACCCTTAAAAAGCGGCTGGCCGCGCTGCGAACACAAATTACTGAGCACGCTGAGGAGCTCTGCCGATCAAACTGGGGTCAGATTTGCGACAGTTTGGCTGGCAATCTGTCCTCCAAACGTAGCTGGCAACTCCTCCGTCACCTAATTGACCCCACGCATTCCAAAACAGCCACACAACACCACGTCACACGCCTTATACACAAGACCGGCCTTTCTCCTGACGCACTCATTAATATACTTAGAAACACACATACAACTCCCGGTACCTCAAACCCCCTGCCCCCCTATACAGGCGCCCCGAATGCCAACCTCGACGCAGAGATCACGGAGACAGAAGTCAGAGCGGCCCTCCTGACTCTCCGTTCTAACTCCACCCCAGGAGTTGACCGGATCTCTAATGCCATGCTCCGCAATTTGGACGATCAATCGATCGCCCAGCTCACGGAGTACTTCAACAAATGCTGGCAGGAGGGCACTCTTCCCCAATCATGGCGTCATGCCAAAATCATATTCATACCAAAGCCCCACAAACCACTTACACCCTCAAATCTCCGTCCCATTTCACTAACTTCATGCCTAGGCAAGCTTTTCGAACACGTCGCACTCGCTCGACTCACCCAACACATGGCGGAGCAAGACCTCTACCCGCACAGCATGGTGGGCTTCCGTCCCCATCTGTCAGCACAGGACGCCATGCTCCAACTCACGCAGGACATTTTCGACCCCCTCATTCCGGGTCACACAAAAGCTGTCTTAGCCTTGGATCTCTCCAAGGCCTTTGATCGCCTGGACCATCAAGCGATCATGGCGGCTCTCTCCCCCTTGAACATAGGTGAACGTATGTACACCTATATTCAAACATTCCTTACTAACCGCACGGCCGAAATTCACTTCGGTCCCCACATCTCCCCCCCATACACCCTTAGTGGGGTCGGAACCCCCCAGGGGTCCGTCCTCTCTCCTTTCCTCTTCAATGCCACTCTCATTCCCCTTGCCCACAAGCTACAAACCATCCCTCACCTTCGGCATACACTCTATGCCGATGATATCACGCTATGGACCACCCATGGCAGTGATGGAGACATAGAGAACACCCTACAGTCCGCGGCTATCCTCACCCAAACGCATGCGCGGAGTATCGGACTCTCCTGCTCACCGGAGAAGTCGGAGCTCCTCATAATCCGCCCCACAACACGAAACTGTCCCACAGCCCCCATCACCGTGACACTGGAAAACCGGCCCATCCCGGAGGTAAACACTCTCCGGGTACTTGGCCTCCACATCCAGAACAACGGGAAAAACACACTCACCATACAGAAACTCAAGCAGACAACTGTGTCGATATCACACCTAATCCGCCGCGTTTCTGCACACCACCGGGGCATGAAGGAGCATGACCTATGTCGTCTCATTCATGCCTTCGTCCTCAGCCGCTTTATCTTCACGCTCCCCTACCTGAAACTCCAGGCTAGGGAAATCTCCACCCTGGATGCCATGATTCGAACAGCATTTAAGACAGCATTACACCTACCCCAAAATACCTCAACCGAAAAACTCTTTCAACTAGGCCTGCACAATACGATAGGGGAGCTTATTGAGGCCCACCGACAGACACAATACATACGTCTCGCGAGAACCACCACCGGGAGACACATCCTACACACCCTCGGTATACGCATACCAGTTACCGATCCCACACAGCTCCAGGTACCCCGCCTCATTCACCGCGATTTATTTATTAAACCTCCCCTCAAAAACATGCATCCTACCTACCACGAACCCCGCCGCAGAGCTCGCGCACGGGCACTCCACAAATACTATGGCACGGAACCGTATGCCGTTTGGGTGGATGCCGCATGCACGGGCGAGGACGCGGTTGTCGCCATCACGAACCCCTCCCTCCAACCCATTGCCACACTTCACATAACCCCTACTGCCACTTCGGAGGAGGCCGAAGAGGCCGCCATTGCCCTGGCCATCACCCGCACGGAGGCGCGATATATACTGTCAGATTCCAAAACTGCCATACTAAATTTTGCTCGCGGGAGAGTTCACGTCCCTGCATTTCGCATACTGGACTCCCTCGCCGCGCACCCGCCCCGCCATGTGGAGCTGATATGGGTGCCTGCCCACTCCGGGAATCCCGGAAACGAGGCCGCCAACGCTTTAGCCCGAGCTTCTCTCAACCGGGCACCGGCGGCCTCCGACCTGGGGTTCTCGCGGGAGCGCATGCACTCATTCAGTGAAATGACGCAGGCCTACAAAGCCGAGCGTCGGCTCTACCCCCCACCTCATCCTTCCCTCGACAATTACCATCAGACACTTTGGAGGCGGCTCCAAACACGCACTTTGCCCTCCCCTTATATACGCTCGCGATATCACCCAGTCCACACGAACCCTTCCTGTACCCTCTGCCACCACCCCAAAGCCACCCTCGACCATATTCTTTTCCTCTGCCCGGCGGATCCTCCCCCGCGGGGCCTGGAGCACCTTACCTCATGGGAGGCTTGGGAGACCCTACTGCGCTCCGAGGACCCGGCCAAGCAAGCCATCGCGACCGGCCGGGCTGCCAGCGTCATGAGCCTCCGGGACATGAACGTTTGAGTGCAGTGGGGCCGTGCGGGGGCCCAAGGACCGACGTGTCCAAAACTCCCTTGTTATAAATAAAGTTTTCATCATCATCATCCTCCTCCTCCTGCACGTGTGGCGCGAAACACGAGAGAGACTCGGCCCGCCATTGTTTTAGTTCGACGAGGCCGGCGGATCAGGTGATGCTCGGCGCTCCATGAATGGCGAGTGGCCGGGCTCTTGGTCGCCGCAGATGTGTGGGAATGTTTTACGATCACGTGGGCTCCTCCGCTGCATGCGCTCACCTATAGGCAGCGGCTCCGGTTGCGGCATCCGTGCGCAGAAAGACAAGCTGTTCGTTAGGCCCGGCGCCATGGCTATTTGCGAAAGGCGCAGTGCCGGCTGCGTTCAGCTGCGTCGCGGTCTTGTGCGCAACCAATAAATAACAGTAATTGGCTATGAGGAAAGGAGGGTAGCGGTAACTGTCTCGCTCAGGGTGGACACGCGAACTGCGCCGCAAAGAAAGGGTGAAGGAAGGAATGAAGGAAAAAGAAGTGACCGTTGCTGTGGCGCTCAGGCTGTCTCGAATCGGGCTTCATTTGGTAGCGTGTCTGAGTCTTCGGGCTGAAGAAGGACTGAAGCTTTGAAGTTGAATAAAACGAAAACAAACAGGTCTGATGGCAATTATTTTAGGAGACGTTAATTACATACGGTGAAGAGTTCATAGCGACGAGCGACTGGAAGCCTTTTTGCCAGCGCCCAGAGCACTCTTTCTCACTAAAAGTCGTCCTTAAAACCCTCAGGCCCAGCCCATCTCTCAGAGTAGTAGTAGTACTAGTAGTAGTAGAAAACTTTTATTGAGATCTTTTAAGAGATTCGCGGATTAGTACAACCAATCAAACATAGGTACATCCCTCCGAGGACGGGAGCCAATCAAACGGCACAACCTTGCAGCACAAGAAATTATGAACGGACTGCCACAGCACTGTTACAGCTGGCGGAGTCACGCTTTGCTTCACTCCGACCGTGTGAACGGGCGAGGAGGTAAAGCAGTACCGCTTCTGCAGTGCAGCAACGGTGATGCAGGCGGTTTTCTCTCCTCGAAAACACATATGGCCCTTGCGACGCCGCGGGCGTAAACTGAAAGCAACGGCGAGCTGTCCACCGCTGAGTCGGCTCCTGACGGATACGGGTAATGGAATGGCCCCGTCCCGTTGTTCACCCGAACCATTTCTTCTGTCGCTGTCCTCAGGTGTCCTCCGGGAAGTCATCCTTGCACAGCGGAGCGTGGAAAGATCCCGCAGGCTCTTTCCCAGCGTGGCACCGTTCTTTCGTTTCTTCGGCGGCAGGCAGACGTCGAGTCGCCACCTGTATCATAACGCCGTTTAGTACAGGGCTTCCGTCAGATTTCAGACACCCGCCGTCATGACCACTGACTCTTGAAGAGCATGCCACAGCTGTATACAGAACAGCCTCGAAAGAACACACGCCCGCACGCATGCACCCACCCACTCGAGTACTACACAATTATTTTTCTTGGTTCATGATCACCACCACAATTAGGAAATAAACGTTCCACTATGCTTGCCTTACCACTTCGCTTCCCATGTCATTCCAGCAGGGGGAAAGCGAAAGTTTGCTGCTCATATATTTTTAATATGCTCTAAAGTATGCATAATAACATAGAACTCACTCACATTTGTTGTAATGAGAGTAGGCAACTCGAATCAATACAATGTGATCACCTTCAGAAATAATTTCGGAGTGGCCCATTAAGCTCAACCTTCAGCGCATAAACTACTTTGACAAAAAAAAAAATGGAGGAAAATAACCCTGATTGAAAGCCTAAAGATACGGGTTAGTTTCCATCATGTTATGTCTAAGTAGTTGTGGCGTTGAAGGCCAAACTTAATGGAAATAGAGCCCCTATACAGGTTACTCTTACGCTCTGACTCTGTTGGGCTACTGCATTTTTTTTCTTTTCTCTGCTAAGAGTTGGGGTATAAGAGCACACCGTGCTCCCGAGCGACGAGCTCTATAAGCCATTCGCCCTAGCGCCTCCTTCACCTGAGAGAAAAAATGCTGCAAACGGAGGAGGCCTGAGGAGATTTCATACATTTCATTCTTTTCTATGAACTCAATTCAACCTCTTAAGCATCTGACTTTCCTAACCTCACCTTGCTTTGTTTGCTTGCTTTTCCAGTTTTCTTTAGTAAACTTAAGCACTTGCCAATTAAATATTATTTATTTTCTTTTTAGTGTGGAATAAGGCCTGTTACAAAGAAACCTAATTTTAACCTTGTGGTTCTGCTCGTTTTCTCGGCCGTGATCACCATCGCTCCAAATATACTTAATTTGTGACCTAAAAAAATTAAGTTACTACTACTGCGGTCAATATACCAAGAGTGGCTACGCGAAGAACGCGGGAGATGTGAAAAAAAAGAAAAGAAAAATGGAGGCCACAACAAAATGCAGGGCGTGGTATACTTACGTGCTGTGACAGCAACAGCTGGAAGCGAGATTTATTCACACGCTCACGAGGCAGCTTTACGCTTACGTGCGACAGCAGTGGCAGGCACCTCATTCCTACTCCTTTCCACTTTTCTGCGGCTTTTTTCTTTTCTTTCTCGGAACCAACACCCAGCTAGCCAGCCAAGGGCGAGGCGTGCAACACAGCGCAGCGGAGCCGTCGCGGCTGAGGACGCGTCCGCGCGAGTGGGCGTCTGGGAGTGTGTTGTTGTTCAAAGCTGGGCTGTCCCGGCGGCCAGCTGTGTTGCCTTTTCGATCGTGCCTCCCTTGGCAGGCAGCCCTTTGGCCTCCAAGCCGGCTCGCGCGTGGTGTCCAGGCGCCTGCGAGAGCGCGACATTCCTGTGCGAGCCTCGCTCGGTGGCGGTTGTATTGGTGAGGTTGCTGTTCCATAGAGGCGGGATAAGCCTTACAGTAACTGTATCGGGAATCGCTTCATCTGTGCCTTATAAAGAAAAAAATGCCTCTCTATGTACGACTGCTTCAGAACGAAGAAATAAAAACTGTTATGGCGCAAGAAACGGGGACACAGAAGGCACACAAAACACAGGACTGACGCCAACTTTCAACTGGGGTTTATTGCACCAAGCCTGCCTTTTATACCAGAAAAATAAGTTGGCCTCCCAAGCTCTGTTTAGATTAGATTGTTATGATCAGCGTTACTATATTGCCAGTGGTCGCATGAATTGCCGTTTTATATGTACAAAGTTTACGCTTTCGTTGATATGGCTTGGTTGTGGTATAAAAGGCAGGCTTGGTGCAATAAACCCCAGTTGAAAGTTGGCGTCAGTCCTGTGTTTTGTGTGCCTTCTGTGTCCCCGTTTCTTGCGCCATAACAGTTTTTATTTCATCATGAACCAACTCGCCCAAACTAGAGTTTTACTTGACCATGCTTCAGAACAAGAGGCGCCTCCCTGTACTTTCTCAGCCTGCGCAGCACGTCAGAAAATCATGGTCGCGTATCAGAAGAAAATGCTTGTGCTTGAGACTGATATTTATCATTGCAGTTTGCACAGATAAATAAATGGTTACAGTGACGAGGTGAAGGAAGAGGGCCCGAAAAGAGGAAAGTAACATTATTAACCGACTGATTCAAAGTGAGCACCTCAATGAAATAAAATAAAACAAAATAACATAAAATAAATAGCTTTTGAGGAAAAGAACGATGCAGTATCTGTCTCACTCTCAGTAACACCTCAACCGCGCCATGGTGGAAAGGATGGAGGACGGAGTGAGAGGAGGAAGAGAGAAAGAGGCGCTGTAGTGGAGGTGCCACCTAAATTGCGAAAAACGGAATAAAGGGTGTGAAAAGGTGGCAGAAAACAGAAGAGAGACCATTTATATTGGACTGCGCAGGTGAGGAGTGGACGCCCACTAAGGTGCCATACTGCTCGAGGCTTGAAGCAACCATGGGCTTGAATTTAAAGGGACCCCGAGATGATTTCGACGGGCATATTCTAGTACAACAGACCTGTAGAGGTGGTCTTTTTGGGTATTCGAGTCAAGTTTGGAAGCTCTGCCTGGACCCTGTAATTTAGAAATAACTTTTAAAACCGCTGCTCGCAATAGCTCGCAACCGCCTTAGGGCGACACCTTACCGCGCCGCGCCCCCCACCCCGACGACGTCAGTGGGCAGTCCGGCCAGCTTGAAGGCTCGCCTAGACTTTGTGAACTTTGAAACTTTGTACTGCGTGCGCGGTTTTCTGAACATCCACCCAGAAAAGTCGTTCTAGGTGGAAAGGAACATTCACTCAGAAACTTTGCTTATTACCCATTTACCACTATCATTTATGGGACACCTTTCAATAACGGCTATATAAGCCTGTCTCCAAGGTATCCGTCCGGAGATGAATGAGTTGCATGTATTGGTTGTGGTGTATTGTAGAACTCAAGTACTTGTTGCCTTGCCCTTGTTACTGGTCCCTGCAGTGAGTTGATCGAACTATGTACCGACATGATAGGCGGGCCTGCATACTATTGCAACGCTACTTGACCATTTTAAACAAAGTTGCATTTATGTTGTTTGAATGTAAGGGCAAGGTTATTTTATCATTTATTTGTAACGTATGAGAAATGTTAGGAAAAATGGTCATTAAAGACATTGAATTAACGCTTTACTAAAGCAAGAAAGTAGCAGTGTTGTGACGTCTCAAGGCTGCCTGATCAAATCCGGCCCCTTTTTTTTGGAGCGGAAATTAATCGGGCAAGTGTAGAAAACTCCATGCCAAAAGTATGCATACAGCATCATCACGCAATGTGAACGAAAGACAAAGCACGCTACGCGTACCCTGCATTGTCTGGTGCCCAGCCTTCTCTCGCGAAGACGGCAGCGAAGGCCCAGAACGCCCGTACACACTGTCAGCGATGCAGCCTTTCGCGGCTCGACCGGCTTCGGCACGTAGCGCGCCGCGCTTTGGCGATTCTTGGCGTTCGGTCAATGTCAAGGCAAATTTATGCGTTCGAGTCGGAGCACTGGAAACTTGCTCCCACCCGCGACCGCACTGGCCCCGTTGCACGTGCATGCTGTTCGAGCGTGGAAAGCTGTACACCGCCGCGATATATATGGACACGCATGCTGCGGTCACGCAGACCAGGGATCGCGCAGCGGGAGCAGTTCCGTTGGAAGCAGACCCGTCCACGCAGCCCAAACCAGTTGGTCGGAAGAACGCTCGCATTCAGTGTACCCTAGCTCTATGCTTCACCTGGAGGCTAACGAAAAGGGTTCAGCTCAAGTTAAGAACAACGAAGCGAGCTATGGAAAGAAAAATGATAGGCGTAACGTTAAGAGATCGCAAGCTGGCAGCGTGGGTGAGGGAACAAGCGCGGGTTAATGACATCCTAGAGTCGAGATCAAGAGGAAGAAGTGGGCTTGGGCAGGACATGTAATTGCGAAGGCAAGATAACCGCTGGTCCTTAAGGGTAACTGAGCAGATTCCAAGAGAAGGCGAGGGTAGCAGGGGGCGGCAGAAGGTTAGGTGGGCGGAGTAGATTAAGAAGTTTGTGGGGATCCGGTGGCCGCAGCTTTCAAAAGACAGGGTTAATTAGAGAGACATGGGAAAGGCCTTCGCCCTGCAGTCAGGCTGATGGTGATGATGATTCACGAGCGTGTTGCTTCAGAAGAGCGTATATACCTTTGCATCCGGCGAAGGTGTTGTCGAAACGCCTCCTCTCTGGACTGTAGAAAATCTGTTTCGCCGCAGCTTTCACCGTGCTAGCGCGAGGTGCTCACGACAGTCCAGTGAACAATATGGCAGCGCCCAGGGAGCCCTCATTGCAAAGATCTATACAGGTAACTTGAATGGGGTATTCCTGTTTTGCAAAATACATTTCTTGAGCTTTCTTCACTGAACTGCTGCTTCACTTACTATATATGTGTACCATATACATGTACATAGCGTATATACATATGTATACAGCCACAGTCACCCGAATGCGTTCTAGATTTCGTTTCACTTCTGTATTGATGGAGTTGTTGACTGCTGGCATGTGAGGTTTAACGTCCCAAAGCTGCACTATGAGACGCGGTAGTCGAGTGCTGCGGATTAATTTACTCTCCGTAGGGTTCTTTGACGTGCGTTGACACCGCACAGCACTTAACTGGGCGTCTTTTGCGTTTCGCCTCCATCGAAATGCGACCGTTGCGGCCGGGATCGAACCCGCCACTTTGGGACCAACAGCCTAACGCCAAAGCCACTGAACCACCGCGACGGGTAAACTTTTCTCGACTTTTCAAAGGCTTTTGGCAAGGCATGCCACCTGCAAGTTTTTTTTTTTTTTTAATGAGGTAAGTTAAATTTAGATTCTGAACGTTTGGACTACTTTATACTTAACACCCGCATGTAGTCCGGTGAACACAAAATTTTAACATTCAAACATGTACAGCCTGCTTTCTGTAAACTGGAAATGTACGGTAAATAAAACTGTCCTCTTGAATACTGCCGCAAAATCAGATGCATTTACAATCGCGCTCTTTCCACTATATTTCCAATACACCTTCTCTCGGTATTAAATTAGAACAGGAGATATTGGGCGAAAGTGTAGCAGTCAGCTTTTCCCGAGTATTCGTGTGTTCGATTCGGATTCAAAAAGTTCTCTGTTCGCCCACTTCTGCTTGACGCTATTTTATGAGAAGGGAGGAAGCGCATTTCAGCTGCGGCTACAGGGCGGGAAGCCCGATCGAGTGCCACAGCTGGCCTCAGATGGTTCCCAACCCGTCGTCGCGAGCGCGGCGGTAAACACAGCACCGTTTACTTTTCGCACCCCGGCGGGCCCCCTCCGCGGGGCCCCCCGAGACACCGCCGGTTACGCTGTGGCCTATGGGTCGGTGGTCGTCGAAAAGGAACCCAGTGAGTTGCCGGCATTTTGCACACGATGTCGCGTTGAACGTAGATTGATGACAGACCGCAGTTGGTTGGTAAGCGAAGATGCAAGTGGAAATGGTTTACTCAGAAAGGAGTCATGATATTCTGCTTCTCAGTACAAAAGGTCATGGGTTCGATGGCCACATTTTTGTGGAGGCGCGAATTCCCGAACGTTCGGTTACAGTTCAACTGACGCGTTACGACTATCAACTACCAAACGTTCGGTTAGTGTTCAATCAGCCCGTTACGACTATCAACCACAAGACGGTTAGAGGGATGAAAACTGTGACCGTGAAGACGTGGACTAGGAAGACGCTGCAGTAAGACAATTTCTGACGGGTTAGTTGGCACATGATCTTTTCTTCTTTCCTGTCGTCTGTTCTTTTTCCTGTGAATGCCAGTTTAGCGCACAGCATTTCTAAAACTTGAGGAAGACGCTATGTATTCGTGGTTTCCGTTTTGTATCCTGTAACCATCTTGCAGTTCATAGCTGTAGCTCGCTGACTGAATAAACAATCAACTCCATTTGCTGGTTTGCTCGTCTATGAGTTTTTTCGCAAAATTTTGGGTATATGGCTGTTGGCAAAGTGCACTTTTTGTACTGAGTACACGAAAAAGAAACCGATTTAAAATGGAAGCCCGCGATGATGTATACTCTTACGATGATCGGCATTCAGTTGTTACCACACACGAAGTCGGACTTGCAGGCATGCATTGCGTGTACAAGGCAGGAACGAAAACAATCTCGCATTGAGCCGTGTAGTACGCTGATTAACTATGTACTGTCCACAGTTATTCACATATTTGAGCGCTAATCTATGACCTGGTTATTTTCACCAACACCAACCAACTTCATCAACCAGAACACCACTTTCACTAATACTACTTTCCCTTATCAAAACCAACTTCACCAGCTTCAAATTCCCCAAGCTGCGCCGCACTGACGACAACCTATAGTGGGCAGAGTCCGGCCAAATGGATCAATGCATCCATTCTTTTTTTTACATTACGTGCCATGGCGCGACGTTGTGAGTTGCGGATACCGCGCACTGTGCTGCCGTCCGGGCTGCCGGCATAAAACATTCACGCCCACACAACGAGGGGGAAGGCATCTGCGTTTGACTCTGGCGCCCTCTATACAGAACCCGCATCGTGTGGGACGCCCGCTATGATTCGGCAACTGCTACCTCGGCTCACGCAAAGCGTACTTTTCAGGAACCATGGCGTGGTTTTGGCTGTTCTCGTTGGAAAGAAATGATCACGGCGGCAAGCCTGCATGCTATAATGGACGCGTACGTATAATCCTTAACGCTTGTATCTTCCAAATGGGCGCGGCGAAGCGCGCAAGGATGACTTCCACGCTGGTTCGCCAAGCGGACGGGAGGGGAACGGAGAGAGGCGTGCGTGAGAAAGTTCGCGAGATTCCGTGCGAATCTCAGGTGAGCAAACTGCATCAAGCGCGCCGACGCATGGCGTGAAGTATACGCATCACCGAAGCCCAGGTGACCCGCTTGGGCGCTGTTGCGTGAAGGCGACTCGTCCTGCGAGCGTGATGCGCAAAGAATGGAAGAAGATGTCCTTCGTGATTTTTTTTTTTTTTTTTTTGCAGCGACAAGGCTGAATCGGGAGAAGCAGAGAAGGCCGTACAAAACTGACTTCAGAGCTAGTGGTTAACGAGTTGCCTTGTTTCCGTGACGTCGCAGGCTGCGTGCGTACCACAAAAAGCAAAGAACATCGTTCGCACGCAACCTGACGCGTATGAAACTGAGGCACTTGGTCATGCAGCCATTTGATGTAGTCACGTATAGCAACCCAGACTACACCCTCTCGCGCTTTGTCGCCGTGCAAAGTGGGGTTATTTGACAGTAAATAGCGCACATCTCCGATGATGTACGGCACGAATTGAGTCTCGAGAAGTATTCGCAAGTGCTCAGTGAAGACGAAAAAACAAAAACAAAACGTAGACTTACCTATTGTTAGCGGGCGCCATTTTGACGTGTTTTCTATTTGTTTCTGCGAGGACCGTCCGTCCCGTTTCTTTTTTTTTACGAGCGACGTGGTGCGTGTCTTACACCCCCGTGCGAGAGTCGGTGGGCGGCAGCTGCGGCGGTGCGCGCTGTGCCCCGAAGCAGTGTTCCCGTTTCGGAGGGACGGTCGAGGCTCGGACGCTGGACCGCTCCCACTCCCCGGCGTTTCTTGGAAGAGAGGCTCTCGCACGTGTTCGTCTTTTCTCTGTGTGTTTACGTGTTTTCTGAGCGTATTTGTGTGTTTGTAACTGTGAGAGTGTCAACTTTGATACAGAGCAGATGCCCTTTGTGGGGCCCAGAAACAGAGCGGAAAACGAGCGAGACGGGTTTTTTCAGTGCGGTAGTGTGTGTCCGAGCGTGTGCGCGTGCGGTTCGTTGAGCGGAACGTTGTTCTTAGTGTGTGTATAAGTAGGCTTTGTACACTGTGTATATATTAAACTTGCATATTATTAAGTGTAATTTATAGTCCGTCTTTCTATCTACATATATAAATATTCGTTCATTGTATATTAGTTAGCTGAATAAGCTAACATACTTCAGAAGTGGGATCTTCAACCTGCGCGGCATTATCCACCTGCACGGCATTCTTCAACCTGCGCGGCATTATCCACCTGCACGGCATTCTTCAACCTTCACGGGATCTTCAACCTTCAAGCCAACCTATGCAAGCGTGAAGAACGACGAGATCGACTACCCCCAAACTCGACGAGCGACGATGCTCCACGGAACAGCGGGACGTGAGTGTGCGAACTAAGCGAATTACCCCGGGCGGTCTGATCACGTTCGTCGCCGAAATTGAACAATTTTGGCTAGTGAACGAAATTTCTGTTTCAAGAATAACTGTGCAGACATTTCAATGTGTACCTAATTTTGTCGAACTGCCCAGTGTTTAAGTTGACGAGATACAATTGTGCGTAATCTTGCTTGTTACTTTGTGTTTTGCGTCTTTATGTTCGTTGTTGCTTTAAGTTTAATTCTACTCGAGCTAGTGCAAATCGCCTCATTTTGTTTGTGTGCTTAACGTGTGTTTGAGAGCTTTCTGTTGATCGAATTAGTGTGTGACGGATGTGAATTGCTGATTGTTGAACTCTAGTAAAAGGAGAGATATGGCTGAAGGAGAGAGTGCGCCTTCTATGGCAGATTTGTTAAAGATGGTGAATGAGAAGAATGACATTATCAATGAGCTTCTGCAGAAATTAAGCATACCACCTCAGCCAACCGTCTCGACATTTCAGATAATGCCCGACATGAGCAAATCAATCAAAGACTTCTCCGCAGACAGAGACTCAGAATTGGCCAGCGATTGGCTCGAAAGTCTAAATGGGACGGCGACTATACACAATTGGCCTCCGGAATTTAAGCTCGAGACAGCTAAATCACATCTGTTTGGACCGGCATTAGACTGGTACCGAAGCCGTCGTGCGCGCATCAAGTCATGGAAGGAGTTCGAAGACCTCTTCCGCCGGACCTTCATAGGCCAGTCGAGCGCGGCAGATCGATACCAGCGAATGAAGGAACGCGTGCAACAAATAAATGAGAGCACGAGCGTGTATTTTCACGCTAAAGTACGTTTGTGCGCCGAGGCCCACCTGGACTTCAGTGAAACGCGTGAGCAGGTGTTGATTGGCCTGAGGTCGAGTCAGCTGTGCTCAATGCTCATGGGGCGCACACACGACGATGAGGACGACCTCATTCATGACATCCAAGATTATGAGAGAGTGGAAAAACAGAGACAGGAGCGACGCGTACATGAGATGGGGTTTGAGACGGGCGGCACACATCCCAAGCGTGTTGCAAGGCAAGGTTACCCCGAAGTTCCAAAAGGGCCCACGATGAGGGACACGAGACCGCCCCTCCGGAATGACAAGGGAGAGCCCAAGTGTTACAACTGCAGCCGTTTTGGGCACATTTCCAGGGATTGTCCTGAGCCGAAGCGCGAGGTAACATGCTTACGCTGTGGGCGGACCGGGCACACCCAGAGGCACTGCGGGCAACAGATTACCGTAGTTGAGGAGCCCAGTACTGCACGGCGAGGGCTCCTGCTAAAACATGTGACAGTCAATGGGAAGGTGAAATTAATTGGGATGGTGGACACCGGCAGTTCAAGCTGCATAATGCGTGCTTCCGCTGCTGCCCGCTGTGGCGTCGAACTCAGGGCCGAGAAAAAACCGCTTTACGGGTTTGGAAACACAAACACCCCGGCTGCGCGCACCATTGGGACCTGCAACGCAGACCTTGAAGTAGATGGCGTCGTCGCGAGGGCTGCCCCTGTTCTTGTCGTCGCGGACGAGGCGCTATCCATTGATGTGATTATAGGAAGGACCTTCACAGAACTTCCACATGTCACGTATGGGAGCGCGGACGGTTGCTTTCGTTTTTGGCACAGGAATCAATGCCCATTCACTCACCTCGAGGCAGCTCCGGCAGGGCGGCTGCGGCTCGTGACTTCGGAAGACGCCCAGCTTGAGGGTGAATCCGTCAACTGGGTTACCCTCACTACACACAGCGACCTAACGGGACCAGTTGTTGTAAGTCGTTTGGGGCAGGACGTGCTTGTCGATATGGTAGGCGGTGAGGTCACGCTGCCACTTTGTCCGATCGATAGCGGAAGAACGGTTATCAAAAAAGGACACATTTTTGGGCGCGCGGTGCCGGTTGACATAGCCGAAGCGGATCGAGGGTCCCCGAGCGATGTGGAATTAGAGGAAGGGAAGGAAAAGAGCGAGGAAGTGCGTTTGGTTTTAGAGAGACGACCAATTCTTGAGCACGAGGTTGACGTCGGAGAAAGCGTCACCGCCGAGCAGAAAGCACAGCTGGTGAAGCTGCTCAACGACTATCGAGACTGTTTTGCGATGAGCCTCGAGGAGCTGGGATGCACAAATGTGCTAGAGATGGACATCCAGGAGGTCCCGGGAAGTTCGCCGGTGGCAGTGCGTCCCTACAAGACGAACTTGGAAGAGAGAGACACAATGAGAAAAATCGTCCAGGAATGGAAGCAGCAAGGCATAGTGACTGAGACCCATTCTCCGTACGCGAGTCCGGCGATTCTGGTCAAGAAAAAGAACGGAGAAAAACGGCTCGTGGTCGACTACCGCAGGCTAAACGCACAGACGGTTAAGGAGAAATATCCCTTGCCAAGTATAGACGACCAGCTCGAGAGACTGTCGGGAGCCAAACTGTACGCCGTGTTGGACCTCGCACATGGCTATTTGCAAGTGCCACTCTCCGAGAATGCAAAGGCGAAGACTGCCTTCATAACTCCTGACGAAACAGGGCAGTTTGAGCGCATGATATTCGGGCTCACCAACGCTCCGGCGGTTTTCCAGCGCCTCATGAACAGAGGTTTGGGCACACTCAAGGGAAACGTAGCAATGTGCTACCTCGACGACGTTCTGATTCCCGCCGAGAACTGGGAAGACCTGATCATCAGATTGAGGAGGGTGCTAGAGGCTCTTAGAGGCGCAAACCTGACCCTGCGTCTATCGAAGTGCGCATTTGGAAGGGAAAGCGTCGATTTCTTGGAATTTCGCCTGAAAGGAGGAGAAGTTCACCCCGGAGAAAACAAGGTGCGAGCGATTTCAGAGTTTCCCGTTCCGACAAATGTTCATGAAGTGAGAAGCTTCTTAGGGCTGACGGGCTTCTTTAGAAGATTTATTCACAGGTACGCGCTCATCGCTGAGCCCTTGACACGGCTAACAAAAAAGCACGCAGAATTCGACTGGGGAGAAGAGCAAGATGAGTGTTTCTCAATGCTGAAGCGTTTACTTACAACCGACCCAGTTCTTGCCCTGTACGACCCGAGTGCAGAAACAGAGCTTCACACGGATGCCAGCTCAAAGGGACTCGCAGCCATGCTTTTGCAGCGAAGGGAAGGTGAGGATAAATGGCGGCTTGTGTATTGCGTGAGTAAGAAGACGACCGAGGCTGAAAGCAATTACCACTCATCAAAACTGGAGCTGATGGCCATTGTGTGGGCTGTCGACAGACAGCGGCACCAGAGATGACGACAACAGTACTTCGGACGAGGAAGATGAAGATAACGCGTGCGATGACGCGGGAGAGACCTGCTTGAGTGCTCGACCGCAGAGAACGCGACGACCTCCCGAAAGGTTTCAGCCGAACTAAGGAACTACAAAAAAAAAAAAAAAAAAACCTGCCTGAACGAGGCAGGAAGTCGCACTTAACCAATGTTTCGTCTTTTTGTGCATCTAAATGACTGCTGCTTTATACCGTGTCAGCAAAACAGTGTTTGATGTCTGTCCATATCGTGCGATGACGCGGGAGAGACCTGCTTGAGTGCTCGACCGCAGAGAACGCGACGACCTCCCGAAAGGTTTCAGCCGAACTAAGGAAGTTCAGAAGTGCAAGATGCCGGGCTAGTTGGTAATCCATGATGAAATAACAGCGCCCGTGTCTGTGTCTTCTTCCTTCGTGTTTTCGTCCCGTTCCTTGCGCTGTTATTTCATCATGAACTAAGGAACTACAAAAAAAAAAAAAAAACCTGCCTGAACGAGGCAGGCAGTCGCATTTAACCAGTGTTTCTCCTTATTCATCGTCTTTTTGTGCATCTAAATGACTGCTGCTTTATACCGTGTCAGCAAAACAGTGTTTGATGTCTGTCCATATACGTGTATTGGAGTTTATGAAAATTGTACCCCCTGTGCTTGTTTGAGTGCTTTTGAATTTCTTTTTTCTTCTTTTGCGTGTGCTTCTGTTTAACGAGGGCGTCAAACAAGTCAGGATGCCCGAGTGTTAGCGGGCGCCATTTTGACGTGTTTTCTATTTGTTTCTGCGAGGACCGTCCGTCCCGTTTCTTTTTTTTTACGAGCGACGTGGTGCGTGTCTTACACCCCCGTGCGAGAGTCGGTGGGCGGCAGCTGCGGCGGTGCGCGCTGTGCCCCGAAGCAGTGTTCCCGTTTCGGAGGGACGGTCGAGGCTCGGACGCTGGACCGCTCCCACTCCCCGGCGTTTCTTGGAAGAGAGGCTCTCGCACGTGTTCGTCTTTTCTCTGTGTGTTTACGTGTTTTCTGAGCGTATTTGTGTGTTTGTAACTGTGAGAGTGTCAACTTTGATACAGAGCAGATGCCCTTTGTGGGGCCCAGAAACAGAGCGGAAAACGAGCGAGACGGGTTTTTTCAGTGCGGTAGTGTGTGTCCGAGCGTGTGCGCGTGCGGTTCGTTGAGCGGAACGTTGTTCTTAGTGTGTGTATAAGTAGGCTTTGTACACTGTGTATATATTAAACTTGCATATTATTAAGTGTAATTTATAGTCCGTCTTTCTATCTACATATATAAATATTCGTTCATTGTATATTAGTTAGCTGAATAAGCTAACACTATGAGAATAGCATTCCCGATGGCTAGTAATCTCCATGATATACCAGCTGTTTTTATTTTTTTAGAAGGCCCAAAATATTTAAAAATAGGGTTTTTGAGGCAAGGAGAAGCTTTTAGCGGCATAACAATACCAGTGTTGGCGGACGAAAAAAAAAAAGACGCATCATGTTATCTAGTAAAGCGATGAACTAAATTCGAATAAACTTTTCAACTACTACCGATAGTCACCTGATTCCAATTAGTGATTTATAGCCGTGCCAGTTTTTAGAATTTTGACGACGGTACTGCGCTCGCCACTCTGGCTCGACTAATTTGGGCCATTTCTCGGGCCATTCGAAAATCGCGCGCTTGCGGTAGTTCGCAAAGCGACGCCAATCAAATCGCCGCACTAGAGTAGCGAAGAAGCGAGAAGCGGAGAGCACTGCAGCACGGGCGGGGCTGAGAATATCACGTTGTACGTACGTCACGAAGTGCCGCGATTTGATTGACGTCGCTCTGCGCCCTCCCGCAAACGCGTGATTTTCGAAAGGCGAGAGGAATGGCCATAATTAGTCGAGCCACAGTGACGAAGGTAATCCCATTGTCAAAATTCTAAAAACTGACATGGCTATTACTAACGGCCGGCTACAAATCTCCATTCGCAATCAGGTGCCTATCAGTAATAGTTAAAACCTAACAGTATTAGAATTTAGTCAATAACTTTACTACTCAGCATGATTCACTGTTTTTTGACGTCCGCCAACACTGGTATTACTATGGTGCAAAAAGTTTCTCTTTAGCTCAGAAGCCGCATATATCTTTAATAATTGTGGACCTAAAAAAAAACCGGCATAGTTTACTTCAACGAGAGAATGGTATTTTGATCACGGCGACACTGAAACAGCAGTCTTTCAATTTCGCATAACGAAGTCAATCAAGCGTCCGCCTCGAAAAATACTGAATTTATTAGATGAATCCAAGATCTTTAAGTTTTACATGAAGCCTTTAGCATACACCAAATGCTTTAATCGAGTTTATTGGTGAAAACATTCGGAAGAATGGTGACAATGCTGCAGCTTACAAAACCCTGCTTTTGTACATGCTTTCGTGGATGATACGAAGTTATATAACATTGTCTGATGTACTGCCCACAGCTTCCTCTATCAGCCGCCTTCCTAATGTGAAAGGAAGCGGATTTCACTGCTGTGATCGTCTGTTTCTTAGGGACCTCTGTATACACGTAAAATTGAAACAGAAGTTAACAAGAGTGTGGCCAATATTTACAGGCGTGCCGTACGCAATGCCTTGGCCCCATGCAGGTTAACATCGTTATGGCCAGGTTACCTGAGGTCTTAGAAGAATCCATCAGTTGGCGAGCCTATTCTGGCGCCATCAGCCTATGGCGCACCAATTACGAGCAATCTCTGCAGAAATATCTCGATTTGTCAGCCAATTTATCTATGGCCACGGGCGATCCGTCGGCGCCACTCCAGAGTCCAGAATGCACTGGCGATGGGCTGTGGGGCACAACATCGTGTAAGGACTATAGAACAAAGTATGAACTGTTGTCTGACCAGTCCGAAAAATTACTGAACGGGGTCAAACTGAAGAAAAAAACCTTCTTTAATACCAAAGTTTCACACAGCCCTGGTGGTAGACCTTTATAAATTGCTTGCATTATCATCTGCCTATAATTTTTGCCAGCCGAGTAGCAGTTTAATGGCGCGCCGTCCCACGATAGTATACGGCTCCGGATAGCACTTGGTGTGCCTTGGACAGAGATGGAGGACGAGGTGCCTTGCAATGTTCGCCACGCGAGGTGCCAGTACCTACCCCACGCACACACTTCCCTTCGTCTTGCGCACCAAGTGTTCTCTATCTGGAGGTCACTGCATCACAGCAATTTTGAAATAAGTGCTGTCTATGACTTAATTAACGGCGCATCGCAAAAACTAAACAAAGCAAACAATGCCGGCGCACCAGGGCGCTGGTACCATGTAGCAGCACAGACAATCAGCCCAATATTGGAAATGTATCGACAAAGGCCGGCCCTACGAAGGACCGGAGTGAAACCATCCATTTCCAATACTGGGTCGATTACATGTGCCGCAAGGGGGCCAGCAGCCACAAACGAAAAGGCTACACGACTTCCTATCGCTTTACCAACTCCTCACGCCAGCAGTTCTAAGCAGCCACAGCCCAGAAGAGCTTCCGGCCTTGTTCTGTGGATCCAGCGTCGAGTGACTACACGAAAGTCCCCCTTCCACCGTGGTCCGGAGTATACACAGAGCACGTCCACCACACATGGCCATCACCGGGCCACTCCCCTGAGGCTGTTGCGCGTGAGCGAGGCCTCGTGAGCGTGCAGCATCTCTGATATGTGGTGTCCCACGGCGTGGGCCTTGTGTCGTTCGTCCGTGAGCACCGGCCGGTCGTCCAGGAACACCAGCTTGGGGAAGTGCGCGATCACGTAGAGTCTGCGAGAAAAGAACGCGACCTCCAATGGTCACCACGCTGGCTCCGCAAGAAACTTATATTTAAAAGCAGAAATGCATTGTGAGGCTTGTGCACCGCGCCTTTGGCAGACTTGTTTTTGCGTCCTCACTTCATGTGGAGCTGGCAGCCATGGCTGTATGGGCCTGGCCACGAATGACGTCTACACTCCATATATGGCCGCTAGGCAAAAGCCATTGGGAAGAAGAGGAAGATGTTTTGGCTTTATGAGGTTTAGTGTCCCAAAGCGACTCAGGCTATGAGGGACGCCGTAATGGAGGGCTCCGGATAATTTCCACCACCTGGGATTCTTTAACGTGCGCTGACATTACAGTACACAGGCCTCCAGCATTTCGCCTCCATCGAAATGCGACAGCCGCAGCCGCGGAATCGAACCCGCGTTTTTCGGGTCAGCAGTCGACCACCACAACCAGTGAGCCACCGCGCCATGGAATAAAAAAGATTAACTGTGGAAGAGCTTTTTCAGACAGCTTAGAACGACCACCCCGCGGCATCACGTAGATATGGGCGTACAGATTTTTATTTGAAGAGAAGTTCGCATGTAGTATACTTGTGTTTCATTTTCTTATGTCCTGCGCGAAAAAAGAAATAGTACGGTGTTTAAAGTTAGGTTACTATTTTCTTCATTTAGAATCGTTACTCGACAACCCCACAGCAATCAGTCTCCGTCCATATGCAGCTCTGAAGTTCGAATATGGAAATGCCAAGACGCGGTAAGTGCCAAGACGCGAGCTTAATCCTCTCCTGGGTTCCGAACCATGTTGGCATTAAATGAAACGAGCAGGCAGGTATATAGAACAGTGCGCAGGGACAGGACACAGTCAAGAAACACACAGACACAGCACTGACTGACAACTGAGGAATTTACTGCTTTGCTTGCAATAAATACAGAAAGTATCGTCTAAAATACAAAGAAAGCCTTGAAATCGTCATTTTGTCACTTCTGTCGTCATTGCTTGTCCAGATAACCCATTTCTTTTTTCGTCAACGTTAGTGATGGTGTGCTTACGCAGGTGGAACGATTCTTCTGAATGATGAACGCTTCGTATATCTCTCGCATGAGCTTTCGGGGGTATCTTCTCAGAATCTTGCAGCGTCGAAAGTGTGGAATGCATTCGCAGTCCGACACGTGTCCCGCTAGCTTGCTGCCATATCCTTTTTCGATGTTGCCGACGTGTTCCATGAGACGTATGTTGACGCAGCGTCCTGACTGCCCAACATATGACGCCCCGCATGACAAGGGGATCTTATAAACTACATCACTGTCGCATTCGGTGAATTTGTCTTTGTGCTTTGTTTTACAACGTGCTGTTTTTTCAGCGGCTTGGTTGACCATTTTGCACAACTTGGATAATTTGCTGGGCGCATTGAAAACTAAGTCCACTCCAGCTCGCGCCACCACTTTCTTTAGTGCGTGGCTGACACCGTGGACATATGGCATGACGGCTACCTTCCGCTCTACTTTTTGAGGCTTCTTGGGGTTCGGTCGCCGGAACTCTTTCAGTAACTTGAAGCCAAGGCTACAGATGAGGTCGTCCGGGAAACCAGCTTCACGTAACCGTGTCAGCTGTGTCTGGACGCTTTGCTGCTGACGGTGAATGCAGGATCTATTCACGGCATTCCTCAATGCGCCTGTGGCCACAGCTCTTTTTACCAGTTTCGAGTGCGCCGATGAATATGGTAGCAGGCCTTTTTTTTTTGACCGCGGTGCATAACACCAGCACAGATGGGCTTCTTCGACGAATAGTCGTAGATCAAGGAACTGAAGCTGATTCTCCGTCGGTAATTCTTTGGTCAGTTCAAGTTCAGCAAGACCTTCACAGAAGATCTTGAAGATGCCGTTGACAACGTCCTTGTGCTGCTCCTGGTTTGGAAGCTTGTGGATAACAAGGAAGTCGTCCACAAACCGGAATGTCCTCACGACAGCGGTATTAGCCAGAGTTTCTTGTAGTTGACGGTCTCGGCGAGCTAGCAGAAGGTCACTGAGAATTGGTGCAACGCACGAACCAATGCATACGCCTTGCCGTTGGATGTATAGGTCATCATTATGCTTTACAAATGTCGAACGTAGATAGAAGGCCAGCAACTCAAGGAATCTATCCGCATTGATTCCGCATTCATTCTGGAACCTTACAGTTCCCATGACATCGATTCCTTCTCTCACTGTCTCAAACAAGGCAGCATGTGGCAGAGTGTAATAAAGATATTTGATGTCTATTGAGAAGACACTCACTTTTTCCTGGCAGCCGTTCATGAGAAATGCGGAAACTTCTTCTGCCTTCTTGACAAGGAAAGGGTCTTCGACGGCGAGGAAGGAGAGCGATTCTTGCAGGTATCGTCCCAAGGGTTGCTGCCACGTTCCTCTTTCAGACACAATTACTCTGAAAGGGCAGTCATCTTTGTGGGTTTTTGCCGTGAAGAAGGCATTCAGGCATAAGCCCTCACTGTTCTTCACAGCTAGTCCTAGTTTTGTCAAGTTGTTGGCTTCACACAGTTTTAGGGCTTCGTTCCTTACTTTTTGGGGTTTAATCTTGTTCAGTTTGCGGAAGTTCTTTGCGATGGCCTGGCTTGCCTTCTCGCCAAAGGAAGCTGACGACATGACGACAAATCCTCCTTCTTTATCCGACAATAGAAGGCTGAGGTCCGCCTCCTGTAAAGACTTGGCCGTCTTGTCAAGGCGTGGAAAGGCTCTTTTCTTCGAGGCTCGACTTAAAACGTCTACCCCTTCGCTTATGCACCTGCTTACTTCTTCATCATCTCCTTTGCCGGCACTACTCCTCGCAAAGGAGAGCAGCTGAACTTTGTCCAGACGAGGTTCCATGCAAAACTTCGGTCCCAGTTCAAGCACTTGGCTTGCCTGGAGAGGCACTTGCGTGTTTCCAAGGACATGGAGTGTCTGCTTCGGAGGGGAGCGAGTGCCCTGTTTTGGAATTGATGCCAACACCTTTTTCCACAAAAAGTCCGTTACCTGTGACGCCGTGTGAAGAACAGTGAGGGCTTATGCCTGAATGCCTTCTTCACGGCAAAAACCCACAAAGATGACTGCCCTTTCAGAGTAATTGTGTCTGAAAGAGGAACGTGGCAGCAACCCTTGGGACGATACCTGCAAGAATCGCTCTCCTTCCTCGCCGTCGAAGACCCTTTCCTTGTCAAGAAGGCAGAAGAAGTTTCCGCATTTCTCATGAACGGCTGCCAGGAAAAAGTGAGTGTCTTCTCAATAGACATCAAATATCTTTATTACACTCTGCCACATGCTGCCTTGTTTGAGACAGTGAGAGAAGGAATCGATGTCATGGGAACTGTAAGGTTCCAGAATGAATGCGGAATCAATGCGGATAGATTCCTTGAGTTGCTGGCCTTCTATCTACGTTCGACATTTGTAAAGCATAATGATGACCTATACATCCAACGGCAAGGCGTATGCATTGGTTCGTGCGTTGCACCAATTCTCAGTGACCTTCTGCTAGCTCGCCGAGACCGTCAACTACAAGAAACTCTGGCTAATACCGCTGTCGTGAGGACATTCCGGTTTGTGGACGACTTCCTTGTTATCCACAAGCTTCCAAACCAGGAGCAGCACAAGGACGTTGTCAACGGCATCTTCAAGATCTTCTGTGAAGGTCTTGCTGAACTTGAACTGACCAAAGAATTACCGACGGAGAATCAGCTTCAGTTCCTTGATCTACGACTATTCGTCGAAGAAGCCCATCTGTGCTGGTGTTATGCACCGCGGTCAAAAAAAAAAGGCCTGCTACCATATTCATCGGCGCACTCGAAACTGGTAAAAAGAGCTGTGGCCACAGGCGCATTGAGGAGTGCCGTGAATAGATCCTGCATTCACCGTCAGCAGCAAAGCGTCCAGACACAGCTGACACGGTTACGTGAAGCTGGTTTCCCGGACGACCTCATCTGTAGCCTTGGCTTCAAGTTACTGAAAGAGTTCCGGCGACCGAACCCCAAGAAGCCTCAAAAAGTAGAGCGGAAGGTAGCCGTCATGCCATATGTCCACGGTGTCAGCCACGCACTAAAGAAAGTGGTGGCGCGAGCTGGAGTGGACTTAGTTTTCAATGCGCCCAGCAAATTATCCAAGTTGTGCAAAATGGTCAACCAAGCCGCTGAAAAAACAGCACGTTGTAAAACAAAGCACAAAGACAAATTCACCGAATGCGACAGTGATGTAGTTTATAAGATCCCCTTGTCATGCGGAGCGTCATATGTTGGGCAGTCAGGACGCTGCGTCAACATACGTCTCATGGAACACGTCGGCAACATCGAAAAAGGATATGGCAGCAAGCTAGCGGGACACGTGTCGGACTGCGAATGCATTCCACACTTTCGACGCTGCAAGATTCTGAGAAGATACCCCCGAAAGCTCATGCGAGAGATATACGAAGCGTTCATCATTCAGAAGAATCGTTCCACCTGCGTAAGCACACCATCACTAACGTTGACGAAAAAAGAAATGGGTTATCTGGACAAGCAATGACGACAGAAGTGACAAAATGACGATTTCAAGGCTTTCTTTGTATTTTAGACGATACTTTCTGTATTTATTGCAAGCAAAGCAGTAAATTCCTCAGTTGTCAGTCAGTGCTGTGTCTGTGTGTTTCTTGACTGTGTCATGTCCCTGCGCACTGTTTTAAGTTGAAAAATGAACCAACTGGCCCCGCTACTTCCCATGAGGTATATAGAAGCGCTTGAAACGACGGCATACACACTTAAAGCAATGTAGGGAAAACAGAGACCGTTAGCGTAGCAGAGCCGTACTAGCATAGAGTTATAAATTTTTACCGGACACCGGCTTCGCATGCGCAATGGCAGGGGCGCGGTCAAACAAGGCCTCTGCGCGTGCGCAGCCGGCGTCCGGTAAACTCTCTAATAACCGATTCTAAGAAAACGTGCGCCTCCAGTGCGTTCCAGCTCATGTTGAGCCCGAATGTAGCGATCGTACAACGGCCCTTAGGTACCTGTGCAGCCTCAGAATCATGAGGCTGTTTGCCTCGCCACGAAACGCGATTCTATCAAAAGGGGGGGTCAACATCTTCCTCATATACACGTACGCCAGTGCTGGGTCTCAAATCAATACAGCCTCAAAATATGTGTGTCAATTTAACTGACAATGGGACGAGGTTCCGTTGAGTGCACAATGAATTTGACTAAGTATAAACGTCGTTGTCAATACATCTTCCACAGAACCAGCTAGGTTCGGCTCTTGTTGTTACATGGCCAACCATTAGCAGGCAGAACCTGCTCGGCGGTGGATCGTAGAGTGCTTCTTTCTGACGACGACGATAACGGTGATCTTGTTTTAATGGCGCAAGGACAGCTTGACCAAAGAGCGCCACGGGTAATGTGTTTTCGGGACGCGTGAGCTATAGGGTCGAGGACCTTTTATTCCCCAGCATTTCAGCTGAGGGAAGGCCGAGCTGGGCGCCCTTCAATAAACGGATCGATAGCTCTCACGTGGCGACATCATACCGCACTCTGTCCGATATCTCAAACAACGTGCCCTCTTATTCTTTTTCAAAGTGATCGATGTAAAACAATGGTGGTCGTCTACTGTGTTCGCTCAGTTCTCCTCAGCGCTGTGATAGCAGGCAACACAAGCCGGTTATTTCCAGGAGTGGTTGTTACCGACCATAAAAACTGCTTCTGAAGCGTTGCATTTTGGGCGAGCTTAATGGATGTAATGAAATTTTTACCGGCTCACGACCAGCATACTGCTCCTTGCGACACACCACAGAGTTAATATATATAGTTACAACGATTGAAAAAAAATTCATTACTCGGAGCAAGAATCTCTCGTGTTCGTTTTTTTTCGAGCACCTTTTGTATTTCTCGTATACTTATTATCAAGACGCCTTTAAAAAGGGAGGCAAAGTTCAAGGGCCTTTATGTGGTTTGCGTAATGCAGGAGTCTTTCTTTCTCACATTCCTTGCTTCCTTCTTCATTCTCAAACTCCTTCCTTCGCTATTTCGTTCCTTACCTCTTTCACAATTGCCTTCCTTCCTTCCCTCCTTCCCTCCCTCCCTTCGTTCCTTCTGCGAATATTATTTCTGATGGGTCAATTACTGATTTTTTTTTTTCATTGACATAATGTGGTAACAGCGGTAGGCTTGTACGGTCAAACGTCACTTGGAGTTTATCCTGCCCTTAGACGATATATTCCCTGACAACTTCCAATGTCTCCCTACCTATTGTAAACTGCTGTGCCCCCCTTCCGAGGCCATTTAAAAATAATTTAGTTTTGTGCATATTAATTTTTTGACCCACCGTTCTGCTTTGCATAGGTACTGCCTTGTATAGGTTCTCGGTCACGATTTGAAATTTGTCCCCTGAGTTACTTAATTAGCAAGGCAATGCCATCAGTGAATCGGAGATTACTACAGCTATTAACTTTTATGCCCATATCTCCCCAATCCAATTCTCTGACTACCTACTGTACTTTTTTCCAACTGTGATTGTGAAGCTAGCTGTAAGACGCAGGCTTGGTTGCGGCAACTAACGCAGTGCTTGAACTTACCGATCAGCGTAACAGCTTATATTAGTCTCTCTCACTCCATTTGTCTCTCCAATGACGGAAATGTCAAATAGATTCGTGACTATAGACATTCACTTATTAAACTACGCAATTAATAAACGCAAAGCGGTCGAACGCCAGTGCCTCTAAGATGGCGGCGAACATGGCGCACACAGGAAGTTGGCTGGTGTCTTAGGAAGATAGAGATTTTGCGCATTGTTTATCAATAATTACTGCATACACATGGTGTATGCATACGCATAAACCATGCATACGCATACTGCATACTGCATACGCATTTGGAGACTTTGCTTTGACTTAGTTCCTGAAAGGCATCCAGAAATTACAACTTTGTTAACTTTTGGACAATGCAAATGCAGCCTCTGAAATGATAACAAAGGTACTGCTAATTTTTGTTGACGTTGAGTTATTCCCATAAAACAGCCTTACTGACCTACGCCTCACACCTAAAAGAATTAGATGAAGACCATCTGACCGCAAGAGCTGTGATCTCGAATGAAAAGTTGCTGATGGCCTCGTCAGATGCTATCGGCGAAGCATCTATAGAAAGCACATGGTGCGAAGGCGTTGTTTGGTTGAACAACCAAGTAGACTTGCTGGTGATTTGTGTAGCCGAGCTTGGCTGTACCCAAATGTTCTCGACAGAAGGCAACTGTGAGACGCAGTCGAGGTTGCAGCAGCTGACTGAGTAACAGCTCACATAACAAGTAATTAGGGGTTGATGTTCTCGGTTGATATATTTTTTTTTAATTTGGAAACATTTATCAGCGTTTACTTCATGACTCAATTTCCGTTGTTTTCTTTTTGGCGAATACTATTTCCGATGGGTCAATTACCGTTTTTGTTTGTTACGCTTGTACGGTCAAACGTCACTTGGAGTTATCCTGGCCTTTTTATCAGCACGAGCAGTTGCATTATCTGTAATTAACACACGTGCGGTTGTAGTCATCGGAGGCGAAATAATAAGTGACTCTTAAGGGCAGTTGGATGGGGAGAAGCAGTGCGGGTCTGTTTGCGAAGGGAATTTGTTTGACTTCATAAAAAATTTCCCACATAAAATTTCTTGCTGAGGAGGGGCTTGCAAAAAGCAAGGTCTTCCTCAGCAAATTGTTTTTTGCAGCATATCCAGCCGTTAGTTGCCAAGTGAGGTGGTTTAAGCAAAAATATGAAAGTTAGTACTCCGCGCAGTGCCGGTCAATGGCATTTAATTACTGTACTTTAATCAGAACGCTTTGTTTTAAGCTAGAAAATAATTTCGTTAGCTGAGCGCCCGCGCACTACTCCGGCGATACTCCGTTCGCGCTCTTCACTGCAGGGCACGCAGCCGCCGCAGCTAAGACACAGAATCAGCCATCCACCGCCGAAATGCGATGGTGCGCTGCACGGTTGCGAAAAACAAACGAAGCCACTGCGTAACAGGAACATCATAACACCCGCGTCATAAATGAAACTTAGGTCGACTAAAAATCAAAGTTCAGGTGCCCTTTTCAGTCCGGGGATATCAGAAAATTGAACCTTTCCCCCAACCGTTCCAAGCTAAGTCAGCACCACCACTGTGACCAGTGTTCCTCCACGTAAACAGTATAGAGCTCGTACTGTGAACATCCGAACCTACCCTTCTCTAAGAAGCGCACTTTGCAGTCACGTAGGAAGCAAAGTGAAAACTGCTCCGGAGGATCCTGCCATATGCTGTGAGTGAAACGGAGTTGGCTCTTTCGTTTGGCAGTATTCTTTGAGGAAGCACGTCAATACGAGCCAGCTGGTCGTTCTACGAAATCTGCGTCCAGCGCGGAGCCCTCTCAGCTGCCCACGGGACCCCCACACCGTGACGTCACCGCTGTCATGCCTCGAAAAAAAAAACGATAGCGAGAAGCCATCGCAAATCCAGAAATCGCAAAAGCATACAAAAGCTGCGCTGGATAAACACATTGATGAAAAGCATAACAGTCCAGAAAATTTTTTTTTTGCTCACAAACATTCACTCAACTTTCATATTAGATGGTGGTCACCCAAGTTTCACAGCGAACCGTTAATGACATGCGTACTTACCTACCTGCTGCCATGAAGCATGCAGGTTTTCGTTTAAGATGTATACACCTTTACCTTGCCAGCACTGCTCTCACGTTCCCATAGAGTAGCCCAAACAGTCAAAACATATTAGCTCAACGACCTTCACGTTTGCACGGCCTTCACGTAAATACCATGCCAGGGTCGTTCAGTGTGCCTAAGCTATCCGCCCGTTGATGGCGCAGTCTTATGCCCTGTCTACGCAGGACTGGATCATTTGGTTGGCAACCTGCCTCGAAGCCATACTACACGATTAGTTCTGTCTGGCGTTTTCCTCGGCGTGCCAATTTATTGCTTCTTTTCTTTTTTTTTTTTTTGCGCAGCCTCGCAACTAATCTACGGCGAGGCCTGCAGTCTTTGTTCATTGGGAGAACGCCTTTATCGGACAAAGTGTCGTTGAACTGTAACCGCTACGTTCACGCAATATGGGGCCGTGCTGAGAGCGACAGAAATGCATTCGTAAGATAGCGGCAGGTAAGAGCGAAAATCCAAACCGTTGGTGGCGTTAGGCGGCTCGGCGCACGAGCGATCGTGACTTTGGCTGCGAAGGAAACACGCGTGTTGCGTCGCCAAAGCACGCTCGTCTGAAGGACATCGCGTGTGTCACAGCTGGACCGGCAACGAATGCTGTACCATAGCCACCTGTGCATCGCTTAGGCGGCATGGAAGAGCTTGCAGGGCGCACACGTTTTTACAGGTCAGAAAAACGAAGAACTTCTTGGAGGTGCATTGCGTTACAGAGAAAGTGAAGTGGACAGGTTACGCGGCTGACACAGAGGCTGAGCCGATACCGATGCATCTGCTTTGAGTTGTTTTCAAACACTTCGGCCATTCTTTCGCCAGTGCACCGTGGTTTTGCCTGCCGGATGACAACGCTGTGACAGGGACGCGTAAGACAGGATATTCGGGTAGATGGGATCAGCGCTATGAAAAGGGTGATTGAAAAAGAAGAGAAAAACCACACCTTAACTTCTTTTGCTGGCCACTCAGTAACTCTAAGCTTGAAGATAGTTGGCACCTGAATATCGGTGGTAAAAGTTGAGAGGAGCAGAGAGGCAGCCAAAAAAAATGAATCTAAAGGAAAGGTGCACGGAGGAGAAGAGAAGACGTAGCAGTTCCGGAGCCGCCAATAAACAGCATGTCCGACGTTAACGGAGCACTGGGTGAGGCATGGCGGCATACAACGATTGCTACTTCGAAAAAATCTCTTGCCGGAAGTGCAACATTTTATAGCAAGGCGCATTATCGCTCAGTGCGAGCTACGAACTAAGTTCAGGGACTTCAGCTACAAACTGCACATGCGCATGGAGGTCAATGCAAGGTCGTGCACTACTAAGGTGAACACCGGAGCGCGTGAAGCTAGATCGCAGCTCCGCAGAGCGTCACACGCGAATGACGTTCAGTGTATTGCGCACCTGCAAGAAGCGCAAAAACTTCGGCACCTCCTAGCGCAGTCTGCGCCTGCTCGTTATTTCCCAAGTATCTACTATATGACACATACATGTTCCCTTTAGAAATGCATGAATCTGTATATGCGCAGCATACGGAGTCACCGCCTGCTTCGTCATCAGGACCTCGTCAAGTCGGTCGTGACACACTCTATGCGCATGCGCGTGGCGCACCTGTAGTTGGCGTTCTGCTCAGGCGTTCCGTTGTTGAGGAACGAGGGGGCCAGCTCGTTTCCCATGAGGCTGAGCACGCGCAGCTGCGGGCAGCTCCTGGCCAGTCCGGGCACGAACACGGTCAGGCTGAGCAGCCGGTTGTAGTTGAGCCACAGCACCTGCAGCGTGGGCAGCACCGGCACCACGCTCAGGCAGCTCAGGCAGTTGTGGTCCAGTATCACCGTGTGCAGCCGCTCGAAGTGGGACAGGAAGCGCACGTCCCTGCGACGACGGCGGAAGAGAACGCTGTCATTCAGCTGCAGGTGCTTTATGAGCACGAGAACCTGGTTTTAGCGTAAAACTTCACAGAGCTAGTCTAGAATAAGAGAGGCGACTTTCATCGTCATCATCATCAGCAACAGCGTGATTTCGCCCACTGCAAGGCAAAGGCCTCTCCCACGTCTCTCCAATTAACCCTGTCCTGAGATGACTTTATTGGCTGTAAAACTAAGACCCTAGTGATAATCTTCTAGTTAGTGAACTTCTCTATTGCTAGCACGTTATCCCAGTGTGGCCGTACAAGTTTATGGATTATACGCTAGCTGTAGGTCCAGTTAGCGCTTACTCAGGTCCTAGAGATTGTAACAGCGAACACACGAACACAGACACAAGAAGGAGGTGGCTGACACGGACACGAGCTGGCTAATGTAATCGCCTCTTTCTTGTGTCTATTTTGTTAGACACAATTTCTTCACACAAAATTTTCTTAGAATCTTAGCTGATGCATGACTGCGAGGGTCAGCGACCCACTCATTCCGGCTGTCTGGTCAAGAACAGAATGCTTTTTTTGAAGGATGGGGATAGCATGCGGATTTTCCGTATCTCAACTTCCTCCATTTCTTAGCTTAGTTCAGTTTAGTTTCTTGAGGTTTAACGTCCGAAGCAACTCAGGCCAAGAGGGACGCCGTAGTGAAGGGCTCCGGAAATTTCGACCTCCTGGGGTTCTTTAACGTGCACTGACATCGCACAGCACACGGGCCTCTAGAAGTTCGCCTTCATCGACATTCGGCCGCCGCGGCTGGTATCGAACCCGCCTCTTTCGGGTCAGCAGCTGAACGCCGCAACCACTGAGCCACCGCGGCGGGGTACTTCCTCCATTTCTATACGAGCAAAGATTGCCTTCATTAGCTCAGTTCCAACGTGACTTCTTTGCAAAAACATGGTGCTTTCACTTACAGGTGGCATACACCATTCTCATGGCCAGTATTAGTCGCCTGATTACTCTCCGCAGTCACACGTCATTTCATTAGTACAGGATACAGCTAAATGCATAGAAAAAAAAAATATATCCTGAGAAATATGAACAACTGCACTTTCGTTCCAGAGCCGTATTCACCGGCAGACCGGTGTGAAGGACAGATTGGCTATTTTGAAGTGTACCGCTGTCTGCTGGTTACAAGTGATAACTTCGCACGGTTATCAACGGTTGGCAAGTTGAGTCTGACCTACCGGAGATTTAGAAAAGCCACTGTCCCTCTCCACTTTTTCGCCTAACTTTTCCCAACACACTCTGGCCAAGAAGATAGTCAAAATAGTACGGCGTTGACTCCGCGCTATATGGGTGATATATGGAAAGCAACTATTGGTGGTTTGCGCTTCATTTGTGAGAAACTAGTGAAAAAATTAACTGTTTGATAAAGGTATACTCTGCAATCCGAATTTTCAGCTCAGCTTTAGGTACTGTTGAAGACGAAGCACTCCTCTCCAGTCCGCCGCCTCATGCACGTGGTGCCGACCCTGAATCTCTCCTCGGGCGACTCTTTTTTGCAGCAGCCGCCGTAGCCGAAGCGTGCCATATTCTTCCGCTCTCGTCGTACTCTCCTCCATCCACGGTTACCACCCTTCTACGCTCTCTCTCTCTGCCTGTTACGCCGACGGCCTACTTCAACGACACCGATGCGCAACCGAGGAAACGGTCGCTGAACAGCTGCGCTGTAAAATTAACAATAGCGGAGTTTACATAGCTGCGACAGAAGCGCGTCGCATGCCAGTTGGCGAAGCGGCCACTGCGATATGGCGCCATTTACATGGGTGCGCATCAGAGCTTTCGCGATGATAAAACACCCGCAATTCCCCATTCGCTTCGCTGCGACGCGCCTTCGTGCTTACATGCATTACTGGAAGGCGCATTCGCATTTCGATCCACCCTGATGTGGCACAGGGAATCCACTGCGGTTCCTTAGCAAAGTGAGACGTTTGCATGCCGTCGACACAAGAAAAACCGAACTTTGTCGCACTGAGCCCATATAAACGTCGCGCAATGATGCTGGCGCGAGAGACGCGTTTCCCGACCGCATAGATCTCTGCATACTTTTTCTGCAAGCAAAGACGGTATGGTAAGTACAATGTACAGGGCGCCGTATATAGGTATTTGAGAACAAAGTTACGCCCACACGCAAACAGACACAGAGGCTACATATAGAAAATTTACGTTTTGTATAAGTGGCCATACACACAATGAACGACATCATTCAATGAGCAGCCATCAGCAGCAATAACGCTGTCGAAACCGAGCGGAGACAGTGGTGAAATGTGTCCTCGGAATGTTAGAGGTTGCACGTTTCCAGAAAAGGGTCGTAGCGCCGAGACAGACAACACACAGAAAGCTAGACGGGACAGGCGCCTGTCCCGTCAAGCTTTCTGTGTGTTGTGTGGGTTTCTACGTGGACAGAGGCCACCAACCACCGCGGTTTCGAGCTTCGCGCGAGCCAAGGGCCCCGATCAGCCGTCACCACACACACACTGGGACACCGATGCGGTGCACTCAACCTCCGCTGGGAGGAGAGCGATTCGCCGCAAAGAAATAGGCCTCCAAGTTCACCAAGGAGACGTTTATTCACGTCGTCCTTCAGCAGTACACACGCACTCAATCGTCACCCCGTCCCGGGGGCGCGCGAGGAGCAAGGCTCCGCTGCGCGCACGAAGCGACTCGAGCAATGTGCGCCGCTAGCACGCCGCTGCAGGAGAATGTCCCCACTCAGTGCTGTGATCTCTCTCTCGTGTCGACCGTTGGGCCGGTTGCGAGAGAGAGTGGGCAAACAACGCACTGTACGCCTGTCGGAGGTCGCTGGACCCCGCTGGACAGGCTCGAGCCGCTGCAGGTCAGAGGACACGTGCGGGCGAGCTCGAGTATATCCACTGGTCCGAGCGGCAAAGGCCGGCAGGGACAAACAGTAGTACGCACCTTACGCTGTCTCGGAGGGATCTCTCTCTCTCTGGGCCCCGCTCGGACGGTCGCGCGGTGCGCGGCCGGTCAAACGGGTCCCGAAAATCCCGCCAAAAGGCGCCAATGGCAAAGGCCCTTGGGGAGCCGGGGCGGAGCTGTGGCCAAATGACAGTGATTAGTCACTTAGCCGCCTCTCCACCGCCTGAGGCGGGAGCAAGGGAAAGAGGAGAAACAACGCGGGAAACCGGCACAGCCGCGCAAAGGCAACGGCGGAAAGCCAGGATTCCCACAGTTGTCTGTCTCGGCGCTACAACCCTTTTCTGGAAACATGCACCAACTAGCCCCCCAACAAGTATTACTAGAGGTTGCACCGTCAACAGCTCCGCTTAGAGCCGCAGTGGTGTTTTGTGGGTGCCTGATAGACCCGCTCAACCACGCCCCGTACGTAGTAGTCCATTGGGTTGACATCTGGGGGGTAGGAAGCCACATGTTCGAAGTTACATATGATCACGGAAATTTTGGGTCATCCGTTTTTGAGTTGCATGGGCTGTGTGGGATGGTGCGGAATATTGCTGAAAAACATGACCCCCCCCCCCCCCTCCTTTCGTTCAACAGCAGTAATCTAGGGCTTCACAACTATGTTCAATACTTGAGCGTAAACAACGATATTGACTCTGGAGTTTGCACAGGAGGCATTTGGCTATGGTCAGGCAGCTTTAGTAGGATCTCTCAGGCAAGAACTGCCCTCTCCGCGTAACATAAGACCTGTACTGAAGGTCCTCATAACAACGCGTCTGACAGTGACCTCACCAACCTCCACCTCCTTGGCGAGGACCCTCATCGACTTCAGAGCATCCTCATCATTGATGCCTCGGACGCGGCTGATGAATTCCGGCGTCCATAGAGTGTCGAGCGCCGACAATGTCGTTTCCTGTGGGAAACAGCGTCCACGACAACCTGGTAGCCTCCAGTTCTTTCCGTACTTTGAAAACGAATGACCCGGCAACCTTCAAGAATGTATGATCTCTGAAGTACAGCGGCCTGCAGCCAAGGAGATAATGACTGCATGTCTCTTCACTACCTGATTCAGCCGAAGTTCTAACATGCTTACCCGCAACAAAAAAAAAAAAAAATGTAACTTTGAGGTACAGGTTACTGCGTCACCTTTAAAGTATCTACTCAATAACCTGCCGCACCCTGCATTTAGGGGGATCCCCCAAGGTGGAGTAGGTTTCAGTCACGCAGTAGTCATTAGCGTCCCCATTAGAGCACACGAAAAAAGAACTACACAAAAAAAAGCTGTACCGTTGCTTTTTACTTTTAGCCGTATGGCTGAAGGCGGATAACAATGACTAGTCACTCCTGCATGGAAAGACGACTACATGGCTGTTAAGCTGGGAGCTGACAGCCTTTATGAACTCCGAACGCTCTCCGAAATCGACGCTGATCTATCCACTCTCGAGAAAGTGCTTCCCGCACCTTGCCACACTGTTGCCCGCATTGATCTGGCCCGGTGCTGTTATCTTGTCGTTGTGCACACGTGCTACGTCGCCCTCTTGTCCTCGCATCATGTTTTCTTATTTTGTTTATTTTTTTCTGCCTTGGTTTCCTTTATCAGCCGGAAGTGAGGCAGTAGTCCCTGGAAGGGCTTCTGCGTGGTGGGGATTTTTCGCTCTTGCTTGACCCAAACTATTCTTCTCTTCCGCAAACTGACAAGGCAGCATTCTCGCGAAGGAGCCGCTAGGATATTGCATTTCACCACCTGTAAAGAATTCGTTCTAGGCGGGAATGTCTTTTTCTTCTTTATTTAATTACGCAGCGTGCACTGCACGTGACGATAGCCGAGGAAGACAGTAGAGATATACCCTCAACAATACATAAGCTGGAAGTTTTAATACAGGAAGTTTTTTTTTTTTTTATCGAAAAAATCTAGAAACAAGGTGGTTCTGGGCGCCGTAACCGTCATTTACGGCGGGCCCTTGAATTGTGCCCAGGGGAGGGAAAAAAAAGGTTGGTAAAACAAAAAAAAAACGGACAGAAAGACGAAAGACACAGGAATTAGGGACAGATGACAGATGGCGAGAAGTAATAGCTTTATACAAAGTACACTCGAAATCAGATGTTTATGAAACGAAATGTTATCGAAAAAGCTCCATTTCATCGCCGTCTTCGCATGCTGCTTGGCAGGTTTATATGCTGCGCAATTATAAGTGCGCGATTTATATAGTGCATCATTAGCTGTGCGTTCTAGATGCAAAGAAATTCACACTCGCATACTTATGACGGAGAGTGTAGTACATACAAAGATACAAATTCGCCAACGTGCGCACACGAGAGGAAACATGCCCAAGTTACAAACGAAGTGGTGTCCCCAGTTTAGTGTGAAAAATATATACATCTATGCATTCAGTCGCAAGCCGCTCAATTGGGGCGTGTGGTTTTGAGTCGTAAAGTTTTAGTGGATTTGAGCTAAAACAGCACCGTGCGCTATGCGGCGTACTGCGCTGGAAGCCTTCCGATCAATTTAGACAGTTGCACACGGGCGTGACTGTGTTCCGTCACCGCCTAAATGATCAAAACAACGAAAGAGCAAAACATGCACTGCTTTGCACGCTGCAGCGTAATATCGCGGGCTGCCTAAATTGAAACAAACATGACAGTAAGACCGCAGTACGGGTTTTTATTTGGCCACGGGTTCAGTAGCGGTCCCATTATTTTCTAAACATATTTACAGCCTTCAAGTCTCGAGTGCTTATAGTCTCACAGATGAACATTCTAGTAGCCTTTCTGCAATAATTTTTGCTCTCCATTTTTCAGCTCCCGTTTACTGAAAACCTTCGATTATAATTTGAGCTAGGCTGTCGCGTCCGTTCTTGGTGTCCCGTTCAGCAGAATAATGACGTAACTATTCCTCGATACGGGGAAATCGTCAAATGATAGAAACGGACGCACAAGGGGACATAGCTTACGCGAACAACTTATCGGAAGTTAACCTCATTAATCACGCTGCGCAGCTCACATTGTATGCCCTCGTATTTTCTATATCGCATCCAGCTGCTTCGAAGATACAACGGTTGTTGCCCGCCGCATTCATATGTCAAAGCGGATAAAGCAATCGTGTTCTAACTCGTCCAACTAACCTTTTTCATTCCATTGCATGGACTCGAGCATGACATGCATTTGCATTGTGAGGCAAGCGGAAGAAAATGCCTCTTATGGCGACAAACACTTGAGCTTTTATTCAGGATACGTTTTTCTGTCCAATCTTTCGCGTAAGCTGGACATCGTGCTGGTCAGAACGAACGCAGGGGAATCACTCGGCAGGCTTGCTGCGTATGCAAGCCTGTCACCGCGTGACTAGATACGCTTTGTAAACAAAAAGCAGGCCTGTTGCTGCCGCAGTCCAGGCAATGTAACCCATCGATGAGGACGCCGGTCGGCGCAAGACAGAAAGAAGCAAATGACTATATACCGCGGTTGACCTCTCTCATCAGCTCCCTTCATTATGAGCGCAAACTGCCCATTAAAGCATCGTTAGTCTTGGCACGTGACAAAAGTGACACCGGACCAACCGGTCGCCAGAGGAATTGAGAGGTGAAAGTGTTTGCAGTGATGGCCCTTTATGCGTTAGACAAAACAAAATGCCTCGCTTTATCACTGTGTCCCTGCAGATAGGTATCGCACGCGGCGATGGTTATCTCAGTCCTTCATTGTTTCGCGAGTCGTTGATAGCAGGCAAAGTTCTTTCGGGGTGGTTTCGGGTCAGGTAATTTATTCAGTGCCACGTTGTTGACGAAACACCCTGCCACTCGCTAAGGCCTGACTGTGTTTCTTGTCGTGCACCTTATGTAAACAAGTTTCATTCCTTTGCTGCTAAACCGTGCGGGGAAGAAAGGCAACGCATCGTTCGTGCGCCTGTATTTGTGTGTTAGACTTGTACCCCACCGTGTTGATCCCTTTCTTCTTGGCGCAAATCAGAATTCACATAGATCCTCCGGCCCACATTTATGCTTCAGGTTCACTCAATGTAAATATTTCTTCAGGATGACTCGCGCTACAGCAGTGTCAGAAAAAAACGCTACGTGAATAAATATGCAGAAATAAATTGCTATTCCAACCACGTCGTGCTCAGTCCACCACTTAACCGCGGTATTAGCTGCCTCTGCCCTAAATACGACGAGCGTGACTTCAACTATGCGACTGTATAGCTTATCTTCTATTAAGACTGAATGTGTTCCGAGAGTGGCCCATTTCAAGTGCTCCTGAGCGACCCACGAATGCCATAAACACACTTGTACATTTCACCACTGGCGGCCTGCGACAACAAGTGATCACCATTAAACCTTTTCTTTCAGCCTGGCATCACTTATAAAATTTTCCGCCGGCAGTGCAATGAGCAGTGAATGAACCTTTATGAAAAAGAAAAATTAATGAATTGTTGAGCTTAACGTCATGAAGCGACGCATGGGCTATGAGAGACGCCGAAGTGGAGTCATCCGGATTAATTTAAACCATCTAGAGTTATTTAACATGCGCCGACATCGCACGATTCAGGGACGTTCTTGTATTTCGCCTCCATCGAAGTACGGCCGCCGCGGCCGGAATCGAACCCGTGACTTTGTAATCAGCAGCCGAACGTCACTGAGCCGCCGCGGCGAGTTCATGACTAAGAGATATCAGCTCTGTTCGACTGGGCATGATGTCACCATACCATCACCCGCATCCACTGTCCTTTCTCAGAGTTGTACCCATTAAACAAAGAACAAAATAGAGGTCGTATTTTCTGGGGACTCCATTTACGTTGCACTATTTTTCCCCTTTGCTATTGGTAACTCGCTATTTTACATCACGTCCGGTGAACGACATTGCTCTTATATTGCTGTTACGTCAGCGGCTATCCCATTGACGTCACAGGCGAAGCTGCCAATGATAAAAGGCCAAAATAATTAATCGAGAAATTAATCCTCGCAAAACACGGGCCAAGGCTCTCTCTTGGCAGCAACGCCAGCAGTTGCAAAGCGCTCGGCTTTCGTGCGACGGATCAAAAGAGCAAGCAATAACGCGAAACCCGCAAACACGACGTGAAACGAAGAATGCACTCAACTCAAACACTTACGCGAGTCGGTTGTGACTCAGATCCAGCACTTCCACGTCGGCGGTGTACTTCTCGATGAGGCTGTACGGTACGGTCGTCAACTCCTCGTACGCCAGGCTAAGCTGTTTCCTCTTGCGCGCGTTCAATCCAACCACTGCATCGGGCTCGGGAGGCGTGGTCTGGCCGTACCGTCTCTGGGCCAGTCTTGGTGACATCTGCGCTGCGCACATGGCTGTAGCTCGACCGGCAGACTTGAATTTCACGACAGACAACCTCCGTGGTCCTCGAGCACTTCGTTCACTGCTGTAGCGTACTACGCCGCAAAGCTGTGCTTCAGTCGGTGCTGCCGAGGCATCCGTTCCGCACGAGGGATAAGGATGAATCCACAGAGAGGTCGTTGATAGCACTGGGCCAGCGTTAGGGCAACTAGGCGATCTTTCTTTCTTTTTACGCTAACCCAGGCGATTCAGCCTGGAAGCGGATGGCGAAAGATACGGGCGTTGCAGGCTCGGCGAGCGTGCTTGCACGGTGTGTTTTGGACGGAGATAAGGCAACAGATTGCGGGCGGGCTTCGGTTAGATAAGAAAAAGCTCGTGGAGCCTGCACGCCCGGCATCTCTATTATCAGTCAACCCTCATCGAGTGGTTTGCCGGATTTCGACCAATGCTACTCAAGGAAGTTCCGAAAAGATATCGCTTTTTGGGTCTCCTCATGGCTTTCCTTTGCGGGCATGCTCTGAATTGAAGTGGGGTACGTACACCACACGTCGCAATATGAGCGCTGCTCTTGTTCACTGTCACGCATACGGCATGTCCTTTCTTGTCCAGTTCCATTTTAACAAAGATCACTCACTCACTGATAGAATCACAAGGCATGTCAGGCGAGTTCTGTTAATCTCTCCGGTTTCGCAGCCAACATTTATCTGTGTCGATGACTCACGGCCACTAAAAGTTTCATTCTAGCTGGTCAGATATGCGCTTTGTTCTCATTCATTGTGGGCATAGCACGCCTGCAGCAAAGAAATACGTTATGCACAATGCGTTTCTAATGCACAAGCAAAAAGAGCTAAGAGAAAGGTGTCTCAAACTGAGCCGGTAATCGCAACCGCCCGGAATGATCGGGGCTCCATTATGCCCATGCTACAAAAAAAAAAAGCTATATGAAAAGGGTCATTATTGTAAAGCCTGCACCGTTAAAATTGACCGAACCCGGATAGAGGAATCTCCGTACACTGATGCCACCAGGGGATGAGATCAAGAACAGCTATTTTTGTCACAATATATATATATATATATATATATATATATATATATATATATATATATATATATATATATATATATATATATATATATATATATATATATATATATATATAGGGTGTTTCACCTATGACTTTCTTCAATTTTTAAAAATAAGCTATTTGAATTAGATGCGCGCTTTTTCTGGCATAGCATTGTCAGTGGTGTAGTACATCATAATGCAGCTAAGCCGTGCTAACTAGCAGGCTTGTTAACCCATATTTAATAGTTAACTTTTAAACTATTACCGTTGGGCTCCTTAATTATTGAGAGGCATGTAGCCCACCGTAAGTAATGTCCATATCCGTTTTTAGAATTTCGAGAACGCGATTATCTTCGGCGCTGTGGCCCAACAAATTTTGGCTATTTCGACGAGTTAGGTTCACTGGAGAGGTTGCTTTGCCTGCAAGCTTCTCAAACCGCATGCATTTTGGCGCGATGTAGGCGAAATTTGTTGGGCCACAGCGCCGAGGATAATCGCGTTCTCGAAATTCTAAAAACGGATATGGACATTACTTACAGTGGGCTGCATGCCTGTCAATAATTAAGGAGCCCAACGATAATAGTTTAAAAGTTAACTATTAAATATTGGTTAACAAGCCTGCTAGTTAGCACGTCTTAGTTGAATTATGATGTACTACACCAGTGACAATGCTATGCCAGAAAAAGCGCGCATCTAATTCAAATAGCTTATTTTTAAAAATTGCAGAAAGTCTTAGATGAAACACCCTGTATATATATATAATGCAGAAGAGGGACACATGAACGAAAAAAGTGGTTTATTTACGACGTTTCGGCCAGGGCCCGGCCTTCGAATGCGCAAAGCATTACCTGGCTTGCTCCTTAAATAGCATGGCTTGCTCCTCAAATACCTGTACTGCGAAAAGACATGTGACCAGCCACTAATATCTATTGACAACGTAAAAAAATGGGCGTGACGTCGTAAGTGACGCACAGTGACGAGGCTTACAGACTTTCAGAGTTGGCACGTGCTCCTCGCAAGCATACAAAATAGCATACAAGATTAGCGCTGGGGCATGCAGAAGAAACATTACAAGAAACATCACAATATTCTATGCAGAGCAGCCGTCTGACACGAATATTTCCGCAGCCACCCTGCGTAGCATACCGTAGGTCACGGAAGGCTGCGCAACATGCTGACTTCAACAAAAACAACTAACCCCTTTTCAACTGGCTGCCGGCCTTGCAAAAAACCGCGTTGTAAGGTATGCACTAATATGACCACTACCACATTGGCAAGAAGTACCGCGTCAGTCTTTTACTGTAAAATAAGAGGGAATTTCACTTGCTACAGTAGCAATGTTGTCTATCTGCTCGAACGCGGTTTGTTTAAGCTGCAGTACATCGGACAGGCTGAACTACCCTTCAGGTTGCGATTTAATAACCACCGATCACCTATCGCAGTATTATATAAATAAATAAATAAATAAATAAATAAATAAATAAATAAATAAATAAATAAATAAATAAATAAATAAATAAATACCCCATCTTCCGCTCTCAAGACATGTCGCTACACCCGACCACTCATTTGATAACATTACAGCAACAATACTTGAATCTGGCTTCAAATCTCACCATGGCAGAGAGGTTCGAGAATCCTTCTTAATTTTCGAATTCAAAGCACTAACTTCTACTTTGAATGAAAACCCAGGGAAAATATCTTTTCTCTCAAAGTAGCGATAATTCTGTTCACGGAAGCGTGATCATCTTTAAGGCTTCTGATGCTCATGCATTTAACGCAGAGCATTTTTTTCGACGACCGGTGTGACTAACATCACACGACTACACTGTATAGTGACACGACGAACGCAAACGTGTTGACGATTGCCGTTTGCTGTGCCTGATTTTCTGCGCTATCCGCGCAGTACTGTTTAGTAAGTTTGAATAAGCTTGTTTTTATCCTTTACTCTCTTTTCATCTCGAAGGTGCGTGACTCGAGCACAACACGTGTCAGTTCGTAGAATACTTGTGTACTCTATCACCTATGCCCCGTGTACTCTTTTGTGTTTAATGTTATTGTTTATAAGTTGACGAAGTGACTGGCCACGTGTTTCTGTGTCATGCCTTTAACTCTGCAATGCGTGGTGATTATTGCTTTCTGCATACCCCAGCGCTAATTTTGTATGCTTTTTTTACTTGCGAGGAGCACGTGTCAACTCCGAAAGTCTGTAAGCCTCGTCATTATGTGTGCGTCACTTATGACGTCACACGCATTTGTTTACGTTGTCATCAGCTTTTAGTGGCTGGTCACATGCCTTTTCGCAGTACAGGCGTTTAAGGAGCAAGCACGGATGCTTTGCGCATTACCTGACGAAGGCCGAGCTCCGGCCGAAACGTCGTAAATGAACCACTGTTTTCGTTCGTGTGTCCCCCTTCTGCATACACATTTCTGGATCCGGGAAGACTTTTGGGATGCACACTCAGTTATGGATCCTGAGCGGGCCAGGACGAAAACCATCACGTGGAAGTTCCCGAAGACGCCAGTCACCACGATTGTCGTAGGGGGCTCACAGACTTAAGTACGTTTTCCAGCACTTTGATCCACTTCGAGTGGGCACACCGGCCTTCATCTCACACTGTGGAGCGACTATAAGTAATGCTCGCCCCCTCCTTGACTCCGTGCCTTCATCGGCTACCACGCTTATTCTACACATCGGAACCAATGATTTGTTCCACAAAAGAGGACCCAACACCTTCGAGAAGTATCGGGACCTGCTGACATTCATAGCCGAAGCACGCCCTGGACTACATCGGACTTACGCCAGCCTTCTACTTCCTCGATGCATGAACCGGCGTCGTGCAAACCGGAACGTTGCGACTGTACGACACTGCAACCGTGAGGCATGCGCCTTCGACGACCGTTTACGGAATTTCTGTCGGCACTCACGGTATGTCTTCTTCTTCGACCACGGCTTTGAGTGGTTTCCATCGGTGCGTGTTCTTGCAGCGGGCGGTCTCCACCCGAGCTTCGAGGGCGTTGCACTAATGCCGAGCCACATACAACAGTTGTGTTTCCTTAATCGACCAGACATATCTTCTGCATCCTGGAGTGACCACTTGCCCACGAGGCCCACCGAACCAGAGCTCTCCAGTGGCCGATCCATCGCCCACCACGGGACCACAAGCCAGCCCTCCACGAAGCAGCCTACCTCGAATGATCTGCTCACTGCGGTAACGGGCAGAAGCAAGAAACGACCCCCCAAAAAAACATCAGGCAACACTACGCCACAGCACAGCTATCCTCTCAGAAGCAAGCCGGCGAACGCAGCGACGGCTCTGCAGGGCATCGCTTCGAACGATATGGAGACATCAAATGGATTTTTTAGGCTGAGAAAGTTGACAAACGCGTCCGATATCAACCTCACGCGTCCACTCTATGTACTTGCTTCAACTGTCCCCAAAGGCCTTAGGCTCACTTTGAAACCAGCTACCTCTGAAATGTCTACCCGAAACACAAAGAAGTGGAACGATACTCTAGAAAAAGCATCCTTAGATCTCGTGCGCATTGTTATTGATCATTACCGGTTGTCCGTTAAAGACTTAACGAACAGAGAACAACAGCTGCACGCCACATGCACCCTAACACATGTACAGCATACTTTGCTAGATGAATATGAAGCACGTAAAAGTTAAGAGGTTGAAGCTATACAATGTAAGAAACTACTACGTGATAACATCTCCTCGGTATACCTCCACAGAGTGATGTAAATGCCAATGCACCGCTCGAAACAAACATCGTCAACATATCAAAATGCGTTTTATCTGAAGCAGTAACTGCTGTACTCCCGCGCGGCCTGAACTTCTGTCCAGCGACTGGTGGTTATAACGAATTCCAGCCAGTAAAAGATTTAGAAAACCTTGCGCGAATGATGAGGCTACGTTTTTTCATGGACGGCTGGCTAGTAATGCAAAACTATCGATAGTACTATCGATACTATCGATAGTTGAGTCACTATCGAACTATCGATAGTAAAAAAGACTATCGATAGTACTATCGATAGCGCGCTATAGATAGTACCATCGATAGTTAGTACTTTCGATAGTACTTTCTATAGTTCTATTGACAGTACAATCGATAGCGCGCTATCGATACTATTTGTTATATATAGCACTATCGGTTCTATAAAATCAACTACGCGTACCCAGTGCATCCTAAACTTGGTTTCCCGAGTGTGTGGTATGGAGGTGATGGTATGAGTAACTAATAGGACTCGCCCGTTTTCGCGGCCTACGCGTCACCGAGCTCTGCAGACGTTCCCTACGTAAAGTTGCTGGATAAAATGTTAGCGTGCGAATGTCCTAGTTGCGAAGCATGTGTGCGAAAAGCATTTCCGCAGCGGTTACGTCAGCAAGACGTCGTCTGTAGTGCACGATAGTGTCGTAAGCCAGCACGACTTGTGATGTTTGTTCTCTCATTGCATGCAGTTCCAGGTATTTTTCCGAACTCTCCCAGTGCTTGTTATTTCATCGGATGCAGTTCCAGGTATTTTTCCGACCTGTCTCAGTGCACGTTAAATAACCACAGCTCGTCGAAATTTACCCGGAGACCTCCACTACGGCATCTCTCATAGCTTGAGTCTCTTTGGGACGTTAAGCCTCATGAGACCGTGAAACCAATCGGGTATCGCAAATGTTTGGTTATATCGCTGGCCAACAAATGAATAATTGTTACTAACAATAGTCTTACCATCTACAGTTTCACTATCGATAGTCTTGCTATCGATAGCGGTACTATCGCTATAGTGATACTATCGATAGCAACACTATCAATAGTGCTACTATTGATAGTGCTACTATTGATAGTGCTACTATCGATAGTGCTACTATCGATAGTAATTCTATCGATAATACTATAGATAGTCTATCGATAGTAGCACTATCGATAGTAGCACTACCGATAGCAGCACTATCGATAGTTTTTTAAGCTATCGATAGTTTAAAAAAAACTATCGATACTATACTATGGATAGTCAATTTTCCGATAGTTTTGCATCACTACGGCTCGCGTCTGTTCATATGCCAACACATCATCAATGGACCTCACCCTGCCAATGGGACAAACATACCTCCATCTATACATGTCCGCTGTGCAGCAGTATATTCTAAAAATATATGAAAAGCGTTCTTCTTTCACGCATAACTTGTCCATAGACGAAAGAAAGCAGTTGAGTCACTGCAAAACCGCCTTGAAATAGTTATTAAGCCCGCAGACAAAGGTGGCCCAGTGATAATGATGGACAAGACTAATTATATTGCTCAGGCAAAGACAGCTTAATGACACCACGTTTTATAAACGATTGAACGCTGACCCTGCGGACAAATTTAAGGAAATAATAACAGATAGCATAGGAGAGCTTGTGAAAGATGGAAAACTTTCTGAAAAAGCAACGCAATCGCTAGTACCTATGAGCCCGATCGCAGGCAGATTTTATCGTTTACCTAAAATACATAAACCTGACAATCCCGGCCGTTCCATAGTCTGAGGCATTGGAACGGTCACTGAGCCCTCCCGTTATGTTAACAGTTTAATCAACATTATTCCGTGCTCATTTCCATTTTACCTGAAAGACACCAACCATTTCTTATTATTGGCCATGATGTCCCTCACGGTTCGCTACTTGTGACCATGGATGTACTCTTACAAAAATGCATGTTGACTTTGTGTTGAAATTACAGCAACCTGTTTCGACACACACTGTTGAAGGTATGTTGAAAAGGTGGAGAGTTTTGGGTGATGCAGTGTTGACAGGATTGTGAGAGCATGTTGAAAATTGGCACATGAGTTTCTGTTGAGCATGTGTTGAATTAACACAACACCAAAAAAAGAAATCCTAGGAATACATTCGTATTGCATGCGCCAGATGACCGACTACCGATGCAATTTTCGGCGGTATATTCACATTTATTGCTACGATTTCTAGTTAACGTTATATATATATATATAAACGTAATTCGGTTGACACACGGTAGAAAAACCACTTTATTATAACGTTTCGACCAGGGGGGTCTGGCATTCGTCAGAGTGATATATATATATATATATATATATATATATATATATATATATATATATAGAGAGAGAGAGAGAGAGAGAGAGAGAGGAGGCGGGAGTTGGAAGGATTGAGTTGCACAACTGAAGTGTCGCCCGCGTTGATTGGTCCTTGGAAGCGTTGATGGAGTTTCTTGCAGAGCTGCTTTACCATCTTAGAGACAGTTGCTTGTACATTATTTAACTGTTTAATTTAGACTCGAGCAAGGTTATTCAAAATTTATTAGTAACTTTTTGGAAATGTTGGAAAGAAAGGAGATTAAGAACAATGTCTTAACTGACCAAAACAAACACGGAAAGTGTCCTATGCTTCGGTGCTACCTGGGAGTATTACGATGAAGCCCAGCAATGAAGGAAGATTTTTTTTTTTGTCGCGTCATTTCTGATCAAGATCGCGGTGAACACACTTGTGCTGCCATCAAACGAAGAACGAACTGCTTCCAAATGTCCCACAAAAACTGACTTCCACAACTTCGAACGGCTCCTTTAATACACGTGCTGCCACCTAGCATCACCCAACGTCACTATCGTGCGCTCGAGGCTCTTGAGGTGGTTGTTGAGACCACAACCACCACAGTTAGTGCCCTTTACTCCTCACGACGTGATGGAGTGTACTCAACGAATTTCTCCTTTCATTACCACATCGAGTCAGATAGTCAAATCCTTAAAGAAGCTTTTGTTAAATTTAAGCTTAAACACACAACGCATGACCTCCTCGCAGATGCTTTGAAGACATAGGGGTAAATCTTGCGATCGCTTGTTTTTGAAGCACCATATTAATAAAGTGTGTGTATCCTGCTGTTCAAACTGGCATCTAAAATGCGTGGGTGTCCAGAACCGAAAATGTTTTTTGCGCAGGCTCTGTTGCCTCAGTCGGCTGTAGCTATGGCAACCAATGGGTGCTTGGCTTCTTTAAACTGAGATGGCGCCACGCGAAATGCGCTGGCTGCTTCATTCGCTGAACGCCGCGACGCTGCTTGACGCACATGAGCAAGTAAGCTTGTTAGCTGACGCCGCGTCATGAGAAAGAGCAAGTGGCGGTATAAATACACTTGTTTGGACTGTCTTAGCGTTCACTTTCGTTGCATTGGTTCGGAATGACCATCATGAAGCCTAGCTAATGTTCTCTTCCCCTTTTGCACCTTGTCGCTGCCACTGTCGTCAGAGACGCGTCCTTGGCGGTTTTCCTAATCGGGTATTACATTCGATCGTCGCTTGTACCCAAGCACTACGTCTAACTCAAAGGGTGTTGCCGGCTGATTGGTCGTCCGTCAGTTCGCTTTCCGCCTTTCCACTCGACCTGTCAGTGCCCCTCAGGAAGCAGGAAGGAGCAGTTTCGGCGCGGCCAGAGTCAGATCGGATGCCGGCGCCGTCGCGCGGGACGCCTGCTGTCTTCTCGACGCTTGATTGCCCCGGGACACGCGGTACGTGTTCGTTTTATTTGGTACTTTGCGCCGTCTCGTTTTCAGCGAGCGTTGAACTCCTCCAAGCGGCACTGCGACCTTGCGCCCCATCTTCTCAAGTTCGTGCAGCTATAGGTGTGCAGAAAAGCTTTTCTTTGACAGTTCGGAAATTTGTAGGAAGTTCTCGCTGCAGTGCGGAAGGCGCACTTTCGCATTAGAACATAATGTGTGTCGTGTTTAAACCTAAACTACTTCGCAGTCAACACCGTAGGCTGGCGCTCGCGCACGCGTAATAGAAAAACGAACTGGTACTCTCTTGGTTGAGAAAAATATGAAACAGTGGCAGGTGCAGTATGAGACACAAGCAGTGGGAATCCCACGTTATTGATCTGTGCGCCGTGAGTACGCTGGCGTCTGGCATGCGGGCGCGTTGCAAAATTGCGCTTTGTTGGGAACAATTCGCCGCTTTATAAGGATTTCGCGCTTGATTGTATATATAGAACCGGCCTCATGCAGCGCAATATCGTACGCTATAGTTGCGCGCTGATGTATATGCTATCATTTTAATTGCTACTGTTTCAATCAGCGGTCGTTGCTGCGTCCTCAATCACTCCTTGCCATCTTTGACACTGGTGATGTTATCCTTGCAATATATGATACGGTGATATATGTATATAAATATAATATTTTCCCTGTTGCCTTGAACGCCTGTCGTTAGGAGCAAAGAGTGCTGCATGTCGCAATTCTACAGCCTCCATTTTGGCTGCATGCTAGGGGTAGTGCATGGTTATCATGATTTTGCTGCTCCATATATAGTCCTCAGGCTATGTGTCATATCTTTTGCCTTTCTGAGCTATGTTATCTCATTTTTATCAGGTATTTCTTCCATGGCAAGCAATGGTAATTTTTACATATACAGAGCTTGTTAGTTGAGCTCACTTTCATTTTATTGTGTGCTCTCGTATACATATTAATTTCTTGTTCTTCATTCAAAATTTAATGTTTGCTTTGAAAGCAAATTGAGAACTGTGAGGAGCCTGAGCAGTTACGTTCGCTGTATGAAAAGGCGCACTTATCACTATTGTAGTGGCCTAATCAGCCTAGATAGTTGGTGAGATATATTTACACACTGAAAATAACTGCACAGGCTTCAATGCACACATTGCCTGTTGCACGTTCAGCACAGGCTGCTCACAGTTCATGTTGTGGTTATGCGGTCTGCCAGTATAAGAATTCTCTTTTTTGTTACTTTCAGGAGGGCCTTACTACTGTATGCTGGATGATTAGGCTGGCAAGATGGGGCCTGCTGCAAAACACAAATTCCTTTGTACACTTTTTTGCAACGAAGAAGCAGTGCCTTATTAAAGAGCTTCTTCTGTGTGGACCATGGGTTTGAAAACCACAGAGCGACCGCCAACTCCAGGCTTCCTTGAATGCTCACCAAAGACTCTTGCTGATGTACTTGACCCATCTCCTGTCTTGGAAGGAATGGACCATCGCAATGAAATTCCTCGACACCCTGCACTTCAGTGGAGTCTCCCTGGTGGTAAGTTATAGGGTTCTGTAGTTTCTTTGCATTTCCAGGTATTTGCCCTGACGCTAAATTTTCTGGAAACATCTATCGGAATCTGTTCATGAGTAATGACTGTGGTATTATCACCTAATCAGGAAGAAATTTTGGAAAGGTCAGTCAAATTTATTAGACAGCGTTACTAGTTCTTACAAGCAAAATATATGCCATAGTTCTGGTAGCATCAGCAAATTTTAAATGGACCTCATTTATGGTGTCATAATTGCATAATAGAACACAGTAAGCAGTTGCTAATGGTTGGGTCCTAGCAAAGCTAACTGTAGCGAGTGCTTCATTTTATTCTGTATAGATTTTTTCATAAAACAGCTTAAAGAGCTGCAGAGTATCGCTTTTAAAGTTGGGTTATCTGGCCAGGTAGATAACCCGTTTAAGCAGTTCTGCAACATTAAACGATTTATTTACTAGCATGTTGTAATTATATTTATAGTCTACATGTTTTAAGTAGTCAGTGTCAAATAAAATGAAAAGCCATGGGTTGTTCGATTGGAGGAAAGTGAACATTTCAGATAGCTGAGAGAAAAACTGACGCCAACCAATATTTTAATTTTGCCCAACGTTTCGGGACCAACTCGGTCCCTTGCAGACTTGTGTTTCAGTTTTACTTTCCACATTTTGTTCAGCTTGTCTTCTGGTTCCTGCTGCTCATCTAAATTTTTTGAAATTTTCATCAAAGCACTGACAGCATGTTGTGCTTTAGACATGTGAGTTTTGTGCTCGTTTTTTTTTTTTTTTTAGAGAACAGACTAGTGTAGATGTCATCAATGATTAGCCTTTCTATCAAAGTGTAGCTTCAAGCTCCAAAAGTAGTGGTATTTTCTCCTTTTTTCAGCACATCCAGTGAGTGCCTATTACACGAAATGTATGCTTATTATACCATCCCTACAATGCATAAGCAGGCGATTCTTGTTAACTGTGCAGTGTATCTCATAGCATTAGGGCCTTGTTGCCTGATTTCCATGTTATTTTGTCGCAACTATATTCCTACATCTCTCGCAGCACTGGGATCATGATAGTTCGCAGAACCACAAAGTGGCCCTGTGGTTCGCAACTTGTAGTCTACACTAGTGGTCACATTGAGCTTATGGTTTTTAACAAACCCAGCTGCAAAGATAGTCTGTGCATGTATGGTGCCAGGAATAATATGGAGCTCTGCATTACTTCGTGTCGAGTTTACGAAAGGCGCCATTAGTTACTGAAAGCAAGGAAATCGTAGGGAAGGGCTTTCTTTAGTTTCGGTGACTGTCGGTTTCTTTCGTGCACATATCCCAACAAACCATTCTCTCCCTATCCTTGTCTGCTCGTGTCTAGTTGTGGCACGTGGGCTTGTGAATTATTACCCCCTTGATCCATATTGATTTATGCTATCCAAGCCTCATTTGCGAGCTCGGGTACGCCACTGCGCAGTTTTCGTTTTTTTTTTTTTTTTGCTTCCGTTTATTACGAAATCTGACGCATTTGCAAGGGCTGCGCAGTGTTACGTTAATCTGCGCTGAGCGCGCTACGCCCGCGGCACCCACCTCGGCAAGCCCGTTCACAGCCGCGCCGCATTCTACGCGACCCCGGTTACTTCGTCGAACTTGCCGCGCGAATTCAGATTAAGCAGTTCCTGTAATCGCCAGCTGCGGCCCACGTACTTGCGTCGCTAAAACGCCGCGGGCTTTCTCCCTGCGCAGCCTCGAACCCGGGGTACGAGGGGGTTGCTCGTAAAGCGGAACGGGAAATAGAGAAGAGCTCCTCGTCGCCCCCGTCCCTTCCCTGTTTCGTCACACACCGATCGAAGCCGGCCTCGCATGGGTTCGCGGGTAGCGTGGCGGCGCCGAACACGGCCTCTCCCCTGCGTTTGGCTCTGCCGCTAGGTACCGGTGCACTGCGGGCAAGCGTGCCTTCTCCGCTCGTGGTTCGCCGGGTTCTGCATGCCGTGAGTGCGCGTTTTTGCTAATTTAATATTACGTCATACGCGACTTCCTAATTATATCGCATCCCACTCCAGTTGTACAACGGGCCTTGAAAACTCCAGGCCTAGTAAAGTCGCTTTTTCAGCAGCCGGCGCTCCCATACCCGCTGCATTGTTTAGTTTAACTGCGCCCGTTTTGTCCACCAGTCGGCGAATTTAGAATCGTCGCAGCTCGCCCTATTGCGGCTCTGAGCCTACGCTTTTGTCTGGACAGTAGTTGCAAATGGATAAATGTGGAAATTTCGCTTAGATTGAAACACTAAAGCCTTTATTGCATTGTTCGCTATGCGATTTTTGCACTCTCAGGGCACACATATACACATATCGTGAGCAGGGACGGTTCGTGCCGTTGAGGTAAGGGGGCAATACGCCACGTTACCTCATATATTTTCATTTGGAGTGAATATCGCTTTGCAGCCAAGCGATCCAAACTTGCATCACAAGATGGAGTTAGATCCATAGCGTGATGTTCCTGAGCGTTATAGTGTGTTGGACACAAATTTCGAGGCTGGAAGCCGGATGTCATCGATCGTTCCCAGTAGGGTTGAGTGTTCGGTGTCGGTCAAGTGTTCTTTGGACTCAGCTCACTTGTCTAATCCATCTGGCACACTCTGTTTAACCGCCCGTTGTGTGGGGAGGAGCCATGGCTTCGCCGCAGGCTTCATGCGTTGAGGCGACTTCGACAACAGATCTCCTCGGTGCTACCATTTGCAGGAATCTGGCTGAAAAGCTATAAAGGAGGGTGATGAAAAACGGCTTGGTACGTAATGTCACCAGCTTGGATATTAACGAATACTCTTCTGGTCCGAATTATTGGAAGTCGCATTCAACGCTGTGTTTTGCGTGTCTGATATGCCGGAGCCGGTAACATTGGGACTTGGCATAAAAGTCCATGCCGAAGCTGGCTGCAACGAGCACGCGTCTGGACTTTCTCCTGGCATCGATGTCGATGAACTGCTTGTAGATGTAGATATAGATGACTGCATTCGCCCAACTCACTATATAGCGAGTGGGTTGGTATATCTAGCTGTCCTCATGACTCGCTGGAAAGTAAACTAACTTGCTCCTTTTGATATCCGCATGTATGTAAGCTGTGCTCCTGTCGTTACGTCTGTGCCTGTTTGCTTTCTCGATTATATATGCCGGAGAGTCTCCGATTCACTCTCTTGTTGAATTTTGTTCCTTTTCTCTTGTAAGGTATACGTTAGGGGTGTGCTAGACACAGAACTGAAAACCTGGGAACTAGTGACATTAGCGGGATTTTTTACATCCGCATGGCCTTGAAAGAAAGCAGATGTAACATTCAAACTGTGGTTTCGTTTCGCCGATGTTAAAGTCGATACCGTTTCTAGGCTGCACTAATACCGCGCCGGACTCACTGGAGGTATTCGTCCGGCATGTCCACCATGATGGTGAAGCGTGATCTCCGGCATGTCCACTTTGAAGCCTGGCGCATGTTTGTTTAACGGTCAGTTGAACCAGAACACACTGCTGGACTCCAAATGCGGACGTGACTGCCTAGAATAGAATCCACGTGGGCCGTGATGCATAGTGCGCACCGCTCTGCCGCTCGGCATCGTTGAGGAGAAGGCATTGCAATTCCTAAAGGGTAGCTAGCGTGCTTATGCCCATTCGCTGGAGTAACACATGTGGAGATGCCCGCATGCGCCCGTATCGGCGTCGTCGTCATCATCACCATCCATCGTTAGTCAAGTTAATCGTTGGTTAAGTCTACTGCGGTACAGAGTCCTGTCTACGTTCAATGGCTTCCAGTTAGCCCTCTGTTGTGCAGCCACCTCATCTCTGTAAGCATGCTAAGCGCACAAATCTCGCTTTGAGTCCGATCATCAAGAACGAGTACAAACAGGCGCGGGCGCGGATTTGAGCTGCTGCGGAAGCCTCTGCACAAGCGGCCGCGGTGGGCGACTTGGCGGCATTCTGTATATGCGTTCCTGAGCTGCCGCCGCGCAGTTGGGGGCGGGTCGTTGACATGAGTCCGCCGCAGCCCGCGATGACCCTAATTGACCTTCGGGGCCGGTTCGACCGACCCCACTTTCTTTCGCCTTGACTCCTATCACACAGCGCTGTTCATTTGCGCACACACCGCATGATTATGCAGTCTGAAGCTTACAGCGCTGCTGTGTATGTATAGATAGTGTTCCTATTCTTATATAGGAACGCTACGTAGAGAGGAAAGTGTTCAGCGATAAGTGAAAGACAGATGCGTTTATTAATTTGATAGCATTAAAAGGATCACCGATGAAAAAAAATGTAATCGGTCGTAAAATTCGCCCATTGTCTGGAGGTAGGTGATGTCACTTCCGTTAAAGGCACCGACAGCTTCTAATGCTATCGTGTTTCCAACACATAATGTAATTAGATGTTCCTGTGAATTTTTCTAGCTCCATTTCATGGCAGCTACTTGCTCCCTCGAGCTCATCCTTTCGCGCTTGTCGCGGCATCATCTTCCTTCCTCACCTCTAGCATCTAACTTTAACAACGTGTAAGAGCAGCGACCGAACGATGCGGCTGCTGCTGCCACCGTCGGTAGCACCGATCTGTGTTGCTCGCAGTAAAGCATTTCACACACACAGGGTATTTTTGTGTGTGCAGTCGCTTACAGCCATGCTGGAGAGAGAGAGAGAAAAGAAAAGGTTCTTAGTACGCTAGCACTAAAACCCCCAATCTCAGATTTCGCCGATGTTTGTCTTTCGAAAGCCTCTGGTAAGTGGCCCACCAGCCACCGGGTTCTGGGCAACCTGCCAGCAGGCTTTACGGAGAACTATGCAAAGCACTTTGCTGGTAAACACTCTGTGGCCGCAGCAGGCTTTACGGAGAACTATAGAAAACACTTTATTGGTAAACACTCTGTGGCCGCGAGTGGGTTTCGAACCCGCGGCACCACGAACAGATCAGGTTCGCGGGCCACTGCATCAGATTGATTGTAAAACATTTTATTCGCCGGGAAGAGCTTGGCAAGAGGTCGCGTTAAGTGGTTGACAGTGCGCAGCCCTCGACGACTTTGTCAGCCCACTCCACCGCCAAAACTTGCGTTCTGGGGTCAGAGCTAGCCAGCACGGTCTCCCACCGCTCGAGAGAAGGAGCTGTAACTAGATCACCCGGAGGTGGCTCTATTTTGCAGTCCCACAGGATGTGATCGTAGGTGGCTCGTTGGCCACAGTGTTTACAGTTTGGGTTGTAAAGATCTGGATAAACGTGCGCGAGGCGTGATGGGGTGCGTATCGATCTCGTCTGTAGACGACGCCACGTAACCTCTTGTTCTTTAGTCGGGCTTTTGTCCGGAGGGGGGCTCCTCTCTAGTTTAAAATGATTGGTGAGATCATGATATGTGATCATGGAGTCCTTCGTGAAATTCAGGCAGCCAGACTCATCCACTGCCCGGTCGACGAAACCTCGGGCTTTATTGTGGGCTGCCTCGTTCCCCGGATTCCCCGAATGGGCTGGGACCCATATCAATTCGGAATAATTTGGTGAGAATTTGGTTGCGTTAAGGATTCTAAGGGAGGTGTTTGTAATTCGCCCTTTAGCGAAATTATTGATACCCATTTTGGAATCGCTGAGGATGATGCTCTCTTGGATATGCGCTAGGGCGAGGGCTATAGCCGCCTCTTATGCCGTTTCAGAGGATTTCACTGCGTCAGACTACCATGTTATAGGGCGCAGCCGAACACCCCGCGTGTGTAACTGTCAGTCGCTGTTGTTGTCGTTGTTGTTGTTGTTAGGCTGTCGCGCTGCGCTTTGCACGTCGTCGTCTTCGTCAACTTCCATCCATGCGCAACGGATTCAGAACACACCGCTATCGCACTGCCCTTTCAAACCGAGCCTTGAACCGAAACCAAAGTAAAACCCAAGTGCGAGTGCACCTAATTTGCATTTGGCTTAAGCACGCTAAATCGTCCGTCATACATTTTTTTATTTGCATTGAATGCTGGCTTGCTGGACCTTCGAAAATGGTTTGTTGCCCTGGAGAAATTTCTCTCGCAATGCTGTCACTCGTTCTTGACGGTTGCAGCGCATTGCGAGGCTCGCAAAGTTAACGTCCTGAAATTGGGAGCGCAGGCGCTTTTTGCGCGATTGTCTTCGTGTAGCTCGCCAACCGCACGCTGTCTTTCCGGTGCTTCTCATTCATCGCTGCGAGTTGCATGTCTGTGTGCCCGTACAAAGCGATACTTTGGAATGTTCGCGTTTTGCTCGAATTGTAGTTTCCATGAGGTAGAATGGGCCGTTTTCTCGCGTTCAGGTGGGCAAGAGAAAGGGAGGGAGGGAGGAAGGGAGGGAGGGTAGTTAGGGAGCACAGTTAGACACAGAATCATGCAGCGCTGCACTGTACGAAATCGTCCGCTGTTTCCACGGTTATGTGGATACTTGCTTTCTTTTTGCGGGATCACCTGACGTCGCTTTCAAGTGAATCGCCCCATGAGACAAATCGTGCTCTTCTGCTACCGTGCGCAGTGTTGTCATTGTTTCTTTGAGCCTCGAGAGGGTCAGGTTATTAGTATTGCTAGAGGAATTTGGGGCTAGGGTGGTTGATTTCAAGGGACCCCTTGTATAGGTGCCTGGTCTTGGCCCATATTGCGACACAGGCGTCAGTTCAATGGCAATCTCGTGCACGGCCGCTGTAGATAACCCATTGCATAGCGCTTCTTTCGTCAGGTGCCGCAAATGACGTCCCCGGTGATTAAAAGTTCCTGCAAAACGTTATCTAAAAAGAGTTGTGTTTCTCCTCATAAATATAACCCTGCGGTTGACCTACAAGCCATCTTTTCAAACTGGAAGAGGAATTAAATGTTCTTATTGCGCATAAAAAAGCATTCCGGCTGGATCGTCTGTGTGGATCTCGGCGGATCAATTTGAAAGGGGATTCGCCCGCTCTCGGCGCGATTACGCCACTATAGTGTTGGCAAGAGACGCACTTTTTTTTTTTTTTTCAGTGTTGGCAGTTTTCATCTATCGCATGCACCACCCCTCTAATGCGCGTTTTAAAGTGAAACGCAGAAGTTAAAATTGGTTTCGTCATTGAGAGCAAACTAATTGTTCCCCCTTAAACTTCTAGTACCTCCCTGCACATGCTTTACAGACGCTGGATATCGAACAAATTAGACCTGCTATATAAACAGATTCTGTGCCATCCGACAGATCTCGCGTCATCAAGGACGCTATCTCATTGAGCTGCTCAGGGACTGTACAGGAGCGGGTGGCGGTATAGGGTCTGAGTGTGGTGTTTAGTGTCGGCGAGCTACTAGTGTGGAGGGCAGAGCTTTAAGTGAAATCTGTTGAACTTACATCGCTAACCTCCGCCGTGCACACAAGAGCCTGCCGCCCGACACGAAGTCCTGGTCGGTTGCGGCAGGTAGAACGCCATCAGCCAGTGCACCGGCAGGTGAAGGCGGCGCTGAGAAAGTCACCTTTTTCTGAAACGATAAACAAAGCTTCTCCCCCATACCCGTATTGCTAAGATGACAGTGGCGCGACAAGAAGAGCCATCGGTAGCTCTGACACTCTAGCGCCATGTCCTTCTGTTGTCGGTGACTGAGCTCAAGCTGTGGTCCGTGCACTGAGGATCAGGTTATCATATCCCCGAGGAGTAACCTAAACTAACTTAGCTCAGCCTCTTGACCATACATGCGTGCATTCCAGCGCGCCTTAAGCGTGGCCGTGATTTATTACCCCCTCCATTTTTCACTCGCACAACACACGCGACCCTGCGGTCACTTCCTGGACAGTGCTGCTTTGCTATCCCGCGTAAAGAAGACGCCGCAAGATGGCGTTGCAGGCGGTGATGCACTGCGCGGCTCGTGCGGCGCATACCAATTGGGTTTGGCTCGCATTAACCCCCATCCTAATTGTGGTTGTACCGAAAGAACAACATATATAATACGATGACGAGGAGCGTGCGTGAGAGAGGCAGAGGAGACTCCGCGCGCTAGAGGGGCGCGCCTCACGCCTCAGTGGACCCGCTGGGCGCGTACATGCATATCAGCGGACGGGCGCGCATACGGAGTCGAGCAAAGCGCGCACTCCTCGCGCGGTTTGTTGCGTTCTTCGAGCCTGCTATAGCTTCTTTTCCCGTCACTCCCAACTTTCTGCGCTCGCGTGGTTTCCGTTCGAGATGCAGCGAATGCTGCCGGCTTCTTCTTCTTCTTCTTGCCGCTTAGCGATTTCCTTTTGCCTCCGAGATGAGGAAGCGTGGTGATCGGAAACCAGTTCCGACGTTCCTATCATTTATGTCCTTTGCCAATTTTCTTTTTTTTTTTTCTTGCCGTACTTCTCCAGCGGTCGGTCCGGTTTTGTAAACTCGTAGCGCGCTCCCTCCGCGCATGGAGCTGCAGTGCAGTGCGTCTAATCGTTTCGCGCGCGCGCGGTTCAAGGAACCTTGCGGGATTGGTATATCCAGGCTCGCTCCCTTTGTTTACGGGTAGCGCGCGCGTTCCTTCGTGCACTACTCGTGATAGTGTGGTTCGTGTACTATCTCCAAGGCCCTCAGGAAGGAGGGGCGGGACGGCCTCAAATCGAATCGTTTAACGACTAGCAATAATTCAACCGGTGCCGGAACCACCCACCGCGAGCGAACGACCTGCGTCGAGCGGGACTTGGCCGTAATGAAGTCGTTTAGTTGGCCCTACTGGACGCCGCGTGCAGGTTACAGAAACGGCAAACCATTATCAGTGATTTCCCGAGAAGTCCAAGTTAGCAGCGCCGTTTAGGGCTGAGCGGACTGCAGATTATAATGATTAAGAGCCGCATATATGGCTTGACGAGAATTCCCAGTTGGCGATATTCTATGGCTGAAATTAAGAGGGAGAGGTTGGTTTGAGCAGGACGTGCAATGGCGCGGAACCGATAACCGGTGGTCCATCCGAGCGACACAGGAGATGGTTCGCAATGTGAGAGTGGCTGAAGCTGAAGATCAGGGGCAATAAAGGTCCCCGAAGAGAGGCCATTGCCCGGTAGCGTCGGAAACATTATGAATGTGATTAATTTAGGCTTAACATACCTTGAGTGAGGTGCTTGACCCAAGTTTATCCTGAAGAAAGATCAAATAAAGGTACAGTCTTTGCCACAAGTAACAAGGCTGCATAGTTTGTTTCTCACTCGTGTAGTGGAACCCTTGCGGCTTCCCCAAAGATCAAAACGTTTCGAAAAATGAGGTCTAGGGTTCTCCTTGCCTTACAAAGATTTAGAGCTCGATTGGCTGCATAAGTGCTCAACGTCATTAACACTTTTTTTTGGGCAAGTTGGTTCATATTTGAAAACTTTAAAAGGGCGCAAACACACACGACCACAAAGTACAAGAGACGAGACACAAGCGCCGTGCTCAACGATAAGACTGAGAAGGAAGCCATACAACATGGTTACTTCACGTTTGGCAGAGACACTATGCATAAGGCTATCTGGCCGCTTGCGCTGCTTTAATGATAGATTAAGTAGTCGTCATGCCAGGAAAGGTTTGTTGCCCTTGGTCGGTTGATGCGAAGCCGGTTGCTTCCATATTGACTAAGACTGCATATGACTCGGCTGACGACGGTGACTTTGAAAATTTAGTCGCAGCCTGATGGCTTCGTCGAAACCAAATGGAAAGCATACGCGAGGGAACGACATGCTGGTCTTAACAAAACCGGGTGCAAAACGAAGACGTCAAGCTTTTGCAGACGTTACGAAACATGTTTCGGTAAACAAGGTCCTCAGTTTCTGTGCCGGGTTTGGATGGGACGTGTTTTTAGATTCTATTTGTTGTCTAGTCTTCATACCAAGTCTTGGCGTAGCACTAAGTAGAGAGAGCTTCGTTTTCGGACAAAGTACCGGTTTCACTGGGTTCTTGCACCCTGAGTAGATTTCTTAAAAATCTGGTTTAACCCGATCACTATCCGAAAATGCACCATGAGGAAAGTACCGTGCTTACCGCTGCACAATGCTGATGGCACCGCACGTACACGAGAGGGTGTCTTGTAGTTGTTAACAACTACAAGACACCCTCGGCGGAGTTAGTTAACTCTTCAGGCTTTAAACATCTTTGAACGCTTGACTTGATATGTGGGTAAGTATACGGAAAGTATGCTCTAGAAGCGTGCGTTGAGAACAAAGGTAATCACGGAACGTTTTGTTGGCATTACATCGAGCGCTACCCACTCTAACGGCGCCCCGCTTTAAGGAGGTCGAGCTTTTGAGGTGGCCGCTGTGATGTTGAATGCTTTCGCAGTCTACAAAGATCGGGTCTAGCGCAGGCACAGACACGAAAGTGCTGCACAGACAGATGGTAATGGGTGCGATGAAATGATTGTAATAATTGTGAAAAAGTACATGTGTGAGCAGTTTCTTGGTGCAAGATGTCACTGACGTCATTCTGGTGCTGATAACAGTAATGAGCAAACAAGTGGGTGTTTGATGTCCTGCCCCAAAACATCCGCTAATAGCAAATTATTTTCGCTTAAAAAAAAACACGGAAAAGAAAAACAACAAATTCTTAAACTTTTTGTTGAATAGCCCGATTTTCAGTCGAATTTGAATTGTTGAATAGCTAGATAACGACCATTTTCTTTTTTTTTTTTTAACCCCGCAGTTTGGATAAAAATAAAAACCCCGAACGGAAGATACTGACTGTTACTGTCCATGTATACGAAGTATACCATGCGTACCAAGTATTCCAAGTGCTGCACCAATACTGTATGCATAAAAATAGGAATTTGTTGTATCTTATGCGTCTGCGGTTATGTTCGCTTATGTGCCTGCTATTACAGGCCGTGTCGCGTTAGTGAGTGATACAGTTAGAATGACGGACAGCTTGTGAGACGGCGCCTTGTACGTTTTTTTTTCTTCGCTGCACCATCACATAAAACTAAAAAGGACCCTTATTTATTCATCAAAAAGCATGGGATTTGGCAACTGTGGACAGAAGGCCACTGCGCATTATTCGGCAGATTACCGTTGATCGCCCGTTTCAAAGGGATAGCGAACAAAATCATCATCAGCAACGGCTTAAATGTGGCTGAGGGAACTCGAAAGATGAGCAATACGTCAGCATCCCCCGAAATGATTTACAGAACTGACACAGACGAAACATAACATAACTCTTGCGTTTATGTGCCGCCTATGGTGACCCTCGCGCACTCGGTCCCTAACGCACTCTGCGAGAGCACGAACAGAAAAAGTTCTAATTGTCATTTGAGTGCGCCAAGAAGAGTGACGCGTGAGAAGCTCATCCTCGTTCTTGCGTTGTCGCAGGCTTAGATGCGTCTGTCTTGCACGACCATTGTACCAAAGGGTATGACGCGAAATCTTTTTTGGAAGAAAGTATTCAGGCTGTTTGGGAAATGCAGATTGATGGCCTTACACTTTACAAATATGCACGCCACTTATGACAGGCGCCGGTATTTGCATTGGTCGTGTGGTTACCGAGCCCTATCCGTGTTCACAATAAAGGAACCGAACTGTCTGTTGCACCACCATGAAATTTTGGATCGTTGTGCAAACACTTCCGCCTGAGCGTGCAAACGCTTTGCGCTAGGAAGCCACATACAAAAAGAAAGCCAGTTGTGGCCGAGGTATTCATTAGCTTGGGGCCAAACCGGCGCATGGCTTTAGAATGGGTAATTTTAGCCCGACATGGATGCATTTCGTGGCCGTGACAGCCGAGTTAAGTTGTTATGTAACCACTTGATACTGATACACAATCTGGTAATTATGAACACTGCGATCAACTTTTCTCTCCCGCCTTTTTCACCGCGCGCGTGTGAGGCGTATGAGGCCGAAGCCTTGTGCGACGAGTTACACGACCTGTTCTACACGCCCTCTTCCTCTTCCTCTTCCTCTGTTTGCACCGTGGGAGCAGCTCTCCACCATTAGCCAAGACAATCGCATCAGCGCTAGTTTGCGTAACAGGTGCATTGCATGCATACCGCTCGCGACGACCCCTTCCCTTTCTGACTTCGGCTCGCCGCCTCGCCAGTCGCGTATACGTAACGGCGTGAGCAAATACGGCAGCCATTCCGCACCATTACCGAGCTGGGTCACGTGGTCATGGGGACTACCCCCGCCCTCCCCTCTTCTCCCCTCTTTGCCGGCGTGCTCCTTGGGCGTGCCTGTACCAACGCTGTGCTCGCATGTTCTGGGGGATCTATTCTGCATTTCTCTCTTTCTCACTCTAAAACCGTGCAGTGTTGTGAAAGCCAGGGTTGGCGCTAGCCAATAAGTAGCCGAACGCATCGCGCTGTTGGAACGAGAAACTAGATTGAGTCGGTCGGTGCCAATGATAGCATCCTCAAAACGCCCATCAAACATTGTTCTCGCTTACGTGCGAGCAGATTGCTGAATTCGGACCCCGGATTGGCTGGCGCAGGCTGCTTTTGATTCCACAGCACTGCACGGTTTTAGAGAGACCAAGCCCTGTTGCGTGCCCGGCGCCAAAGCCCGGTGATCGTTGCAGCAAGGGCGGATCCCCCGCGGGCGAAGTCGCAGCAGCGCCGCTGTGGGCATCGCGCCGCATCGCCGAGTCCAACCCGGGGGGCTGATCCGCGGGCCAAGCGCGGGGCTTCGCGGGGGGTGAGGCAGCTGGGGCCCGTTGCTGGGGCAACCTTGGCGTGCCCTTCAAAAGCCAGCCGCCGCCGCCACATCCTGACGTCGCCGCTCGAGCAGTGTGACCTCGAAACGGATGACGCCGGCTGATCACGCCCTCCCTTTCTTCGGCGCCATTGCGCGCTATGTGCTGTCTCCCGCGAGGCCCACGGTGGTGGTGGTGGAGGGGAGAGCGGCGTCGAGCTAACTGTCGTTGCCGACGCTTCCTCCTCGTCATCGCTCTGAGATCTCTACGTAGACCGCGTTAGTTAGCCTCCGGCGTCGGGAGCCGGAGTCCTGCGACGACCACCGATTCGGCCGGGTTCATCGGCTCAACCGAAATGCTGTTATCACTTGCATGTATATTCAAGGCGTTTTATTTTATTCAGCAGAGGGGAATTAGAGCAGATTAATTAGGAAGATCTTAGAACAAGTTAGGCAACCAGCGACGTTCTAAAATACCTTGACCGAAGTGTCCCCCTATCAACGTAACCTCGCTTCGAAACAAATGCCGTGTAGCTATAATAGCATTTTATATAAATGCAATGAAACACACTATTTGTTCTCATTTTAATTATTTATACATACTGCAGCCTCGGTGAGGCGCTATTGCAGGAGTGGGATACTATGAAAAAAAACAGAGACAACAAACATACATTCTTGCAATGATAATAACGGATGTTGCCTGCTAAGGAATTCCAACATTCAGTGGTACACCAGTTCCAAGTTCCAAAGTTCAAAAGGTGTTAGTTCATGTTCACGTTTTTTTTTTTAGTAGCTGACTTTTTTTTTGCGCGAATTGGGCATGTTTTCACGGAACAAAGAGACGAGGCGCCGTTCAGAAGTAGCGTCCTATAGCTCCCAGAGCGCGTGAATCCTCAACTTTCTTCTCCTTAGGCGCCACCTGAGGACACCAGACGGCACTATGATCGCTTTTGTTCACTTTCCTGGAGCGAGGACACGCAGCGGTTGTCGAGGGAGTGGTGTGGGGTCATGAGCGAAGTTTGGTTACAAGTAAACTATTTGACCTATTTCGGCGGCATGCAATCTAATATATTTCGAAATCCTTCTGTCCGGGTACGCTGCTCGACCTATGCTCTTTTCGAATTGCTCCTAGTTGTTTGCTGCGGCTAGGGTACGGTTAGCAGGTGGCAGGTGAAGAGTGGGAAATTCCCCTAAACACCACCTGCCACGGTTGGCAGGTGGAGGCTTCACATAGATGTCGACGGTGGACGGTTTTCGCCTTTACGGCCCTCTTAAACCAACAAAAATCTTTTTCAGGCACACACTGTCAGCCGCGGCCGAGCTAATTTACTCTGCATGGAACAATTTTGAATGGATAGATAATTGACTCAGATTCACTTGTAAACTTTTAATTTACACAGTCTTTTTTAATTGAAATTGAAAAGATTTATTTGAGCAGAGCAGTTACAGCATCTGCTGCAGGGGCAGAGGCTAAAGGCTGTGGCGCCTGACGAGGCCTCTGTCCCTCTGCAGTCGACGGAAGTGCAATACAAATTTGAGCATAACAAGAAGGTAAGTTACATAATTAAAACAAAGGTGGATAACTTATGCCATTACAATCACAACATTAACACAGTATGATATGTACAATAATATGCAAGAATATTATACAGAGATTTTGTTTAGTATACAGTACATTGAAGGACACTTATAACAAAAATAAAGTGAAAAACAATGGTACAAGAGAAGGATACATCCTGTGTATGCATGTCATAAGTATTCGTCACTCCCCGTACAAAACACCTGACATCATTAGGACATCTTTAATGTGCTTTTTGAATGTGCTAATACTAGATGTGAAATTCAAGTTACCTTCAAGTTTATTAAGGATCGAAGCCATTTGATAAGGAACTGTTTGTTTACCATAATTGGTTCTGGTTTTTGGCATGCGTCTTTTATTGTGTCGGAAAGGATAAGTAGAGTTTTCTTCCCTGTCGCAAATGTGCAGCTTCCGGAGTTGTACGAACTGAAGTAGTTTATAGTAGTATAGCTGGTCGGCCCTCAGCATAGGTCGAAGTCATGGACGAAGCCATGGACGCGAGGATGCCGTACTAGTTTTAGTGCGATAGCATTAAAAGCCTCATCGGGAAGATGTCTCGTCGGAAGCTAAATTCGCTGATTGGCTGCAAGGAAGTGCCATCACCAGGAAGGAGCATTCCCATTGGCTGAAGGGAAGTGACTTCAGCAGATGGTGGTGACGTCATTCTCGGTACCTTGTCATGCACATTCTTTTGCTTCGTTGCTTGGAGCATTGGAAAAGAATGGTCATCTCCAACTGCGGGACTTTTATTAACGCGGATAGCGTTAAGGCTCGCGTTTAGCGGAGAATCTGGAGGCGCCGGGCGCGCTGAGAAAATGCGGGTTGGTCGAGAAGTTAGTGTGGAGCGTTGGTTTTGGAACCATGATTAAAACATCACATAAATTGCACGTATAAGATCGCAACATGTCTCAAATGTCATTATGACATGTGAGAATGCAAGGGAAATTAATTGCACTGAAAAGAAAGTTTGGGCGAGATGGGAATCGAACCCCTGCCTCTTGAATCCCGAGTCAGACGCGCTATACCCAGAGGCCACCGAGGCATTTTTTTTTCTTTATTGCCTGTTTCGGCAGTTTACAGTAGGTCACAAAAACATTATATCCTGCACTGCACTCTCAAATAACAGGAGAGGACTTGCGTTTAACTCACATGAGAAAGTCAGAACCGTTTTAAGGAACGCAACTGTCCCATCAAACTGATAACTTCATCTCCAAAACATGGCCTCTCCTCGTACTCGTTCGTTCGGTTTCGTTAAAGAGAGGCCTTATGTATCTTGTCCGACAGTGTCCGTGTCTGCGAAGTGAGTGGTATGCAAAGAGTATCACAAGCCGCTGAAGGTAGTCGTTCACACTATCGCGTCATACCCTTAAGGTGGGGCTTAAGTGTCCCCCCCCACCTCCCTGTTGTTTTAAACCGAAGAAGCAGTCGTTGAAACATGCGGTATGTCCCGTACTGACTTTTTTCAGTGCCTCATTATGAAAACGCTGGCAGCTCTCTCAGTACCGACACCTCTGCTATTTTCTACGGCATTATCGACTGTTGATACTTTCTAAAGGTGAGCATGTCTTGAGTTACGGCCGTCCTTTGCTCATTTCCAGGCGGCTCCGGTGCGCGGCGCGTGTCGGCGTTAGCGGCGGCGGCTGCGCCCGACCCTGGTTCAAGGAGTCTTCCGGCGGGCAAGCCCGGCGGCGGCGGTAGCCGAGCGGAAGACCGGCTGCGCAGGACCAGCGCGAGAACCGCACCCCGGCTGGCCTCGCCGACCGCCGAGCGCCACCTCGCCTCCCTCCTGCAACAGCTACGCCGCGAACGGTGAGGGTGCACGCGTGAACTCCTCCCGGCCGAAGGGAGCGTCCCCTGGGGGAAAGAAAGGAGGATATAGTCAAGTGGGGAATGTGGACGAAAAGGTTCCAAGCAAGCCGCCCGTCCATTATCGGGTGCATTCGGCGAAATGAACCCTTCGCCGCATTGCTGCCGCATATTTGCTTTGCCACCTTTGCAAACCTCCGGGTCCTTCGACGTCTCTGGAGACCCTGAGCACCCAGAGGCATCTACCTGAATGCTTCGCGGTATGTGCCGAGCCATCCATCGTTGGTGAAACCGAAGGCAGTGCTGGCCTGGTACCTACACTCGAATAAGCCTATAATAAACACGAATAATAAACACGAATAAACACGAATAAACCTATATGGGAGTAAAGAGGGAGTAAGCTACCCTTACAAAAATGACTTTTGAGCTTCAGTTGACACCTTGTTGAGCTCTTGTTGAATCAACTGGAAACCAACATGAACTCAATGTATGTTGACACTGCTCAACACCTGCTCAACAAAATTTTTGTTGAGCGTAGTCAAGACAGTAACTGTTGAGCAATTTCTGTTGAATTTAAGTTGAATCGTCTCAAGGCAGCCGTTTCTAAGCCTAACTAAATGAAATCATTTCGACATGTATCGTGTAAACAGAACCTGATCACATTATACACATTAAGAACGCATGCAGAACCCGTTAAAACTCTCGTAAACCGCTCAAAGTCATTTTCTTGCATATAAAAAAGTGCTAGTTAACGAGAAATTGCAGCAATAAATATGGATATACCGCCGAAAGTTGCATTGGTAGTCGGTCCATCTGGCGTAATACGAATGTATTCCCAGGATTTTTTGTTTTTTAACACCAGTCAAGACTCATAATGATGTGTTGATTCACTCCCGTAATTCCAACATGAATTAAACATGAATGCAATGCAGAAATTTCATTGAGAATGCTCAACTCTAGCACGGTGGCCACTTTTCCAATGAGTTTCAACTCGGCCTCAGTAATTCACCAACACTGGGCCATCCTGGTCACAACAAAAATTCAACACGGCATGTTGAGTCTGCTCATGAGAACTTCAACACTGTCTCAAGAAGCATTTTTGTAGGGGCTCTTCTCTAGCGCTTTCCATTTTAGGGGCAGGGTATAGGATAGAAAAAAAGTATATGCTGCTCAAGTTCCGGAATACCGGGTGTTTTTTTTTGGAAGGTCCAAAATTTTTAAAGAAAGGTAAATTCCTTTAGATTTATTTTAACCCTGGGGCTATACTGAGGGCTACGGCGGACGCCAGCTAAGAGGCAAACTACTTTAATTAGTTCGCTGATTAACATAATACATTAATTAACTTTTATAATTATTGTTTTAGGAGATATGTTCAGCCAAGAAAAAAGATTTTCATAAAAAAATTTTTTGCCCGCGTTACCAAGCGAGAAAAAGTCACCCTGGTAGGCAACTTCACACTGCAACACAGTTCGCTCCGCCCTACGCTTTGTGTCAGTGCGTTTTTGTTCCAACGCGGCATTCCGTGAGGCCGCGGAGCGAAGCGAACCAAGCAGCGATAGCGCAGGCCGCCCGTCCGGGCTTCAGGTGATATCAGCCGCGTGACGCAAAGCGCAGGGCTAGTCAGAGGCGCTCCCGCCGCTGAGTTACGGTGTGAAGATGCCTACCAGGGTGACTTTTTTCCGCCTCGTAACGTGCGTGAAAAATTTTTAATTACAATTGTTTTTTCTCAGTTGGACTGTTTGGAGGACGATCTCCAATTCTGCGATTACAACAAACCCCCTAAAATAAAAATTAGAAAAGTTTATTAACATATTTAGTTAATCAGCGAACTAATTAAAGCAGTTTACCTCTTGCCTGGCGCCCGCCGTAACCTCCAGTATAGCCCCAGTGGTAAAATAAATCTAAAGCAATTTCCTTTTTTTTTTTAAATTTTGGACCTTCTAAAAAAAAAACATCCGGTATATTTCGATCGCTAAATGAAGGGAATGGTTACTCTTGGCAAAGGAGACGTTTTTCCCACAACAAAGCACAGTAATTTGATTCAGTTAGCAAAGTGAGAAGGCTTTCGAAAGTGGCACAGGAGGCCTTGAGGTTAGCAAATCGAGGAGGTCGAAACCTTGGTCAAAATCTTCCTATCTGCTTGAACTTCGTACGTATTGAAGCGGGAATTTGTTTCCGTTGCCAACCTTAAGTATTCCGTATTTTTAGTGATGAAAATCTACCCCATGGCTGGGGCAGCATACCCTCTCCGCTAGAGGACAGCTTACTCCCTTTTTTACTCCTTCCGTGTTTAGGGCGTAGCCGGTTGGAGCTAAAGAAGCTTGCTACAAACAGCGTGGTGCATTAGTTTTTCGCAGCTCATTCTTCATCCTCTGCGCGACGAGAATCGCTTACGTGCCGGGAGTAGCAGTGCGTCTGCTGGGACAGTCGGTGCTGTTCACAACTGCTTTCCCGAGCAGCATTCTTCGTGCTCTCCTTCCGAGGATCAGTCATTCTGTATTGCCAACTCCGTCGGCAATACAGAGGTCGTAGCCCAAGTTTTGCCCTTCGTGCAACGAAGTAGGAGAGTGTGGCTGGCGAAACGCTTTGGCCCTGACGGAGATTTTTAATGCTATGGCCCCACAGGAATGGCGAGGGGAAGTGGTGCACTTTCAACTCAAATTACCTTATAAGGGAGTAAATAGGGGAGTAAACGGTCCTCTGGCGCACTCCATAATTGGAGCAAGGTATGCTGCCAAAGTAGTAGTGTAGATTTCCGTTACTAGAAATACGGAATACTTGCGGTCGGCAACGGAAGCAGATTTCCTCTTCAAAACGTGCGAAGTCCTCACGGTTTCCAGTATTTTAATAGAGGTTTCAATTCCCTATAATTTCGAACTTCAGGATCTCCGCTGCCGCGTTTAAAATTCTCCTTCCATTGCTAGCTGAATCAAGTTATTATGCTTCGAGGTGGGAGTATGCTTTTATTGCCGACGGTAAACATCTCGCATATTTAATAATCGAAATCGCTTTCTATAGACTTGGGCAGCGTGCCCTGCCCTAAAGGAGAGTGCACTAGAGGGCTGTTAACTGCCGTTGCAATCCCTGTGGGGTAGTTCATGTTTACAATTTTGGTCGTCGCGGAAATTTTCGCTGCACTTCTGTCGGTTATTGTGAGTCCTCAGCACTCAGATCACTAAGGTAAGACAGAGATACGAAGAGAATTAAAGTAATCTACAACTGCCTGGGAAGTGACCAGTTCACGATAGGCAGCCATGTACTGAGAGTAGTAAAGGAAAACGTCTAGGCCTGTTTGTGATCGCAGATCCGGACTGTGAACGTGTAATAGCTATGAGAGGAAGAATAGGGTAAACTCCATTTGACATGTGCTCTTATTTCATGAATACCACGTTATACCCATATCCTGCAAGAGGGGAGTATGCATAATAGTTTTAGCTTGACAATAACGAAAATGATTGAAATTAAAATCAGGACTGAGCAACGAGCTGTAGACAGAAAAACGATAGGGTTAACGTCAAGAGACGGGAAAAGAGCAGAGTGGGTTAGGGAAAAAACGTGAGTTAGTGATATCCTAGTCGAAATCGGATATGAGCAGAAGTGTATTGCGGGGAAGAGATAACCGATTCGTAACAGAGCGAAGACAAGGTAAACATGTCTTGGGGCGGCAGAGTGTCAGGTAGGCGGGTGATCGATGCCAGGAAAAAGATCTTAGTGAAGCAGCGCAACGGCACAAGGCCAAGGGAAGAAGAGGACAAACACAGCGCTGAACTGACAACAAATGTTTATTCCGGATGCTAACAGCATATATATACTCTTTTGCACCTTAGAAAAAACAAAGAAACAGAGAGCAGCAGAAAGTATCAATCCCAGTCATTATGCGCATGCAGCTGTATCGCGTGTACATCGATCATTTGAAATCAGGAAGTTGTGCTCTTTCACCGAGATGGCAACGGAAGGAGTGCTGATACAATTCGCACCCAGCTTCATGTTCTCAGATGCCTCAATAATCTCTCGTGTAAGCTTATCCTTGTGTTTGGTAACAACTTGGCTGTTTTTGAATTCTGGGTAACATGAACAGTCACGACAGTGAATACCTATGTGGCGGGCCGCGTTCTTGACATTGTTTGCGTGCTCTTTAAGTCTTTCATTTTGACACCGTCAAGTTTGGCCGATGTATGACCCACCACACTTCAACGGGACTGAGTACACCACGTTGTCTTGGCATGGCACATACTTCATCCTGTGGTTTTTCTTGCAATTATGACCAGATTCCGATCTTTTATCCGGGCGATTAACTCTTGCACACAAGCCACTCAGTCTGACAGGAGCCGAAAAAACAACATCTACTCCAGCCTTTTTGCCTATTCTCTTCAAATTGTGGGACACAACATGAACATAAGGTATTACTACCAGGTTTTTTTTGTTTGGAATGGGGGACAGCTTTGCCCTCCTTCAGCTTTTTCAATATCAAGGAGGGCAAAGCTGTCCCCCATTCCAAACAAAAAAAACCTGGTAGTAATACCTTATGTTCATGTTGTGTCCCACAATTTGAAGAGAATAGGCAAAAAGGCTGGAGTAGATGTTGTTTTTTCGGCTCCTGTCAGACTGTGTGGCTTGTGTGCAAGAGTTAATCGCCCGGATAAAAGATCGGAATCTGGTCATAATTGCAAGAAAAACCACAGGATGAAGTATGTGCCATGCCAAGACAACGTGGTGTACTCAGTCCCGTTGAAGTGTGGTGGGTCATACATCGGCCAAACTGGACGGTGTCTAAATGAAAGACTTAAAGAGCACGCAAACAATGTCAAGAACGCGACCCGCCAGATAGGTATTCACTGTCGTGACTGTTCATGTTACCCAGAATTCAAAAACAGCCAAGTTGTTACCAAACACAAGGATAAGCTTGCACGAGAGATTATTGAGGCATCTGAGATCATGAAGCTGGGTGCGAATTGTATCAGCACTCCTTCCGTTCCCATCTCGGTGAAAGAGCACAACTTCCTGATTTCAAATGATCGATGTACACGCGATACAGCTGCATGCGCATAATGACTGGGATTGATACTTTCTGCTGCTCTCTGTTTCTTTGTTTTTTCTAAGGTGCAATAGAGTATATATATGCTGTTAGCATCCGGAATAAACATTTGTTGTCAGTTCAGCGCTGTGTTTGTCCTCTTCTTCCCTTGGCCTTGTGCCGTTGCGCTGCTTCACTAAGATATGTCAGACCAACTCGCCCACCAGTTCATGTTGTACAGGAAGAAGAGTTTCGGATTCCGTGGACGGAGCTCTGCTGCTGCTGCTGCGAATTTCCTGCGTTACGAATTTTCGTACTGGGTCTGCAGAATGAGCATGTGCGCGACAGGAAAAAAAATTCGCTGTAAGTAATGCGAAAGACACCAGCGGAGGCGTTTTCTGTCTCTCTACTCTAAAGGTTTGCCGCACCGTGGATACAAGTTGTATACCCTGTGCATCGGTAGTAGTGTATACCTTGTCTTCTTCTGCCGACAAACAAAACACATATGTTCAGTTTGTACAGAAAGGCCTTCCTAAAGCGACTTGTTTGGATTCGCATTCTCTTCGTTTTCAAACGAACCCGCGGATAGACGATTTGAAAAGGAAACGAAGAAACCTACGAGATTTCATTTTCCGCGTTGCGCGCTCCTCTGCTTCTGTTTATTCAAGCTTGCACGTCTGTCTGTTTTCGCTCCTATCCTCCTTTCCTCTTTGCTTGTTAACCGCTCGCCGTAATTAAGCGTGCTGCCATATTGTTTCCGGCGGCGGAACCGGTTTCTAGCAGTCCAGAGAGGAGGCGTTTCGCCGCTTCCACCGTGCTAGCGGGAGGTGCCCACTGCAGTCCAGGGAACAATATGGCAGCGCCCAGGGAGCCCTTTTTGGAAAGGTCTATATACGCCGTCTCTGAGAGACGCGCTGTAAATTCTCCAAAGCGGCACCGCTTAAGGCAAGTGCCTCGTGGTGGCGTGCCTCTTGGTCGGGCACATTCCCCCCCCCCCCTCTCTCTCTCTCACTCTCTCTCTCTCTTGCGTTTTTGTTTCTCTTTTTATCTTTCAACGAATCCCGGCCGCGGCGATTGAATTTCTTTGGAGGAGAAATTCCAGAGGCCCGTGTACTGTGCGATGCCAGTGGACGTTAAAGAACCCCAGGTGGTCGAAATTTCCGGAGCCCTCCACTACGGCGTCTCTCATAGCCTTAGTCGCTTTGGGACGTTAAACCCCATAAACCAAACCAAACCGAACCAAACCAAGAATATACCTTCTTTCAATTTTCCCTCTGCACAGCGAAACTGCGGTACTGTAGCCTGTAACGCCGGTCGTTAGGTGGTTAGTCTCCAGATTGCCGCCTGATTATATGTATACGCCTGCCGACAGTGGCGCTTTGTGCGGCTACGCCGACGCCCACGCTTTCGACGCGCAGTTTTAAAGAACTTGGTTCTTTAATTTTTTTTCCCAGCCACCGCGTACCGGCGTTTCCTCCTTCCATTTGCTCAGAAACTTTTTATCTCCCGCTTCGTTTCGGACGACAAATGTCCCCTTTTGAAACCTGCAGCGGCGATAAGCGCCGGTAGACACTTATTTTTTTCTCTCATAGCGAGCGTTCGCAATAGCGCGGTGTATCGTTGGCGCGTAGCGAGCGCGAACGTGTCGCCAAGAGCGCGAACTGCGACGGAGTGTCGTTGAGGCAGCGCTACAGATAGCCGGGAGAACCGGCCTCATGTTGTCGCCTCACGACGAATAGACGCAAGATTTCGTCTTTGGAGACACGTAGTGCGAAAAATGAAGACGCGGAAAGCGATAATAATAATAAAAAAGAAACAGTGCCCGCGGCGCTGAGTTTTATTTCAAGCAAGACAGAATATTACACATTAGCCAATCACTAATACAAAAAAGGTGATTAAAACGAGCACGCTGAAAAAATTAAAATAATACAACACAAATGAAAGAAAGCAATGCATAAACTGACCTGTAATGATAACCTACACTGCCAGGAAAATCCCGTCCGGCTATTTTCGACTTGGGTTATAGTTTATGAGTCTGATGTGGTCGTGTTATGTCGAAAATACCTTCAGAATTTCGCCTTAATTCTCCAGGGCGAGTAAACTGAACGTTACTGTATCTCCACCGCCAAATGTCACACCTTTCATTCATCCTCTGACTTAATCCTCACGCACCCATTTCGGGCATTCATTCATTCATTCATTCATTCATTCATTCATTCATTCATTCATTCATTCATTCATTCATTCATTCATTCATTCATTCATTGCATATCTTGCGAAATACAAACAAACATTGATGGACCCATAGCCAATATAGTAACCGGTCCATACTCAACATATAGATACAGAATAAATGCAGCACGCGAACAAATGAAACAAGAATTACAATCCATAACACAATAAGTCATAACATGCATAGTTTATACAAGAAATGAATATAAAGTCACTTATCATTCACAATATTTGTGAAAAAAGATCCTTTTTAAAGCAGGAGTAAAATTAGGGGTTTGTTTTATGTTTAGTGGCAAAGAATTCCAAATAAGAGCGTCGTTAAATTCTACGAGCCTTTTTCCGTAGAGGTTCTGACATGAAGGTAGATCAAAATTTTGGTTGGCAGCTCTTTATTAATGATTAATTTAGTTGATTCAACACTCCAGACCCCGTTGGCTCATGAAAAACAAACTTGCACATTCCTTTACGTCCCCTGAGCCTCAGCAGTATAGTAAGTACTGCGACACTACTGTTTCTAGTAACCACGCTCTCGTCCTTGTCTGTTTGTTACGGATTCATCTCATGCCTGCGGTGGGAGCCTATACAATACTATAGTGTATACACGTACTGGCGCCACCGTGGGACTAACATGTCCCATGCTGCTTTGTATATTTCCGAGAGTATCCGCGTCGCACCCCACGCGACGTGCGGGAGCCTTCTTTCCGCAAGGACTGCGCTGAGAGCGTGTGCCTCGGGAAGATGCTGTTCTCCGATATTGCGTGTGAGGCTGGTTGTTCCACTTCACCGAGCCGCGCCGTTGCGAACACGACGCGAGAAAGGCGCCGGCGAGGGCGGCGAGCGCGGGAACGTTGTCGCCTTGTTACGCGCGGTCGGACGACACCCCGACAGGCAAGGCGCTCACCGCTGGGCGAGGGCGTGCTCTAGATCTCGCGGCGTAGTACAAATTCACCGCCGCCGCGGCATGCGATGGTTCGTTAAACGATGCCGAATCCGCGTGGACGTCGTGCTGTTGGGAGAGCCAGATATGTACTACACGTATAAAAGAAAGAGCCCGCGGTGTCGTCGTCTCCGCTGCAGCAGGTTCAGCGTCGCGCCGCGCGTCTGATACCCGTGGAGAGAATTTCCCATTGGTCTGTCGTCCATAGGGAAGCGGCCGTCGATCTGACTACAATCTGTTGCTTCTTCCCCTCTTCAGCCCCCCCCCCCCTTTCCCCTGCGATATTTCAGTGCCTGAGTGTCGAGCCGCCCTTCAAATTCTGGATTAGAGCAAGAAGATAGGGAGAGTTTTATAGGCGTCGTTATGGTCGTTTCTCCTCTTTCATGATCTGGCTTTATTAAGGAAGTCTGGCTAGGGCCGTGTTCTTAAACAGACCCGCACGCCTCATTGCCTCTCTAATTACGATAGCGCGAAAGCAGCGTTTTTTTTTCTTTCTTTCTGCCTGTCTGTTTTCCTTAAAGGATCCATTCCGTTTTTGCTTTTCGGCCGTGTGGGCTGCTAGTGCTGGCGCATCATCACGTATACAGACCAGAGAGACCTTTCGAAAGTGCATCAGAAGCTCGGACTAGAGGTCTCCTAGTCCGGCGCGCTTATTTATTTGCCCAATCACTATAAATTTTAAAGTACGTTTGTGGGAATCCTGGCTTTCCGCCGTTGCCTTTGCGCGGCTGTGCCGGCTTCCTGCGTTGTTTCTCCTCTTTCCCTTGCTCCCGCCTCAGGCGGTGGAGAGGCGGCTAGGTGACTAATCACTGTCATTTGGCCACAGCTCCGCCCCGGCTCCCCAACGGCCTTTGCCATTGGCGCCTTTTGGCGGGAAATCGGGACCCGCTACGGGCGGTCGCGCACGGCGCGACCGTCCGAGCGGGGCCCAGAGAGAGAGAGAGATCCCTCCGAGACAGCGTAAGGTGCGTACGTTACTGTTTGTCCGTGCCGGCCTTTGCCGTTCGGACCAGTGCTTACTCGAGCTCGCCCGCACGTGTCCTCTGACCTGCAGCGGCTCGAGCCTGTCCAGCGGGGTCCAGCGACCTCTGACGGGCGTACCTTGCGTTGAATGCCCACTCTCTCTCGCAACCGGCCCAACGGTCGACACGAGAGAGAGATCACAGCACTGCCGCGGGGACATTCTCCTGCAGCGGCGTGCTAGCGGTGCGCATTACTCGAGTCGCTTCGTGCGCGCAGCGGAGCCTTGCTCCTCGCGCGCCCCCGGGACGGGGTGACTATTGAGTGTGTGTGTATCAGCTGGAGGACGATGTGAATAAACGTCTCCTTTGTGAACTTTGTGGGTTTCTACGTGGACACAGGCCACCACCCACCGCGGGTTCGAGCTTCGCGCGAGCCAAGGGCCCCGATCAGCCGTCACCACACACACACTAGGACACCGATGCGGCGCACTCAACCTCCGCTGGGAGGAGAGCGATTCGCCGCAAAGAAATAGGCCTCCCAGTTCACAAAGGAGACGTTTATTCACGTCGTCCTCCAGCTGATACACACACACTCAATAGTCACCCCGTCCCGGGGGCGCGCGAGGAGCAAGGCTCCGCTGCGCGCACGAAGCGACTCGAGTAATGCGCACCGCTAGCACGCCGCTGCAGGAGAATGTCCCCGCGGCAGTGCTGTGATCTCTCTCTCGTGTCGACCGTTGGGCCGGTTGCGAGAGAGAGTGGGCAATCAACGCAAGGTACGCCTGTCGGAGGTCGCTGGACCCCGCTGGACAGGCTCGAGCCGCTGCAGGTCAGAGGACACGTGCGGGCGAGCTCGAGTAAGCACTGATCCGAACGGCAAAGGCCGGCACGGACAAAACAGTAACGTACGCACCTTACGCTGTCTCGGAGGGATCTCTCTCTCTGGGCCCCGCTCGGACGGTCGCGGGATGCGCGGCCGCCAAAACGGGTCCCGGATTCCCGCCAAAAGGCGCCAATGGCAAAGGCCCTTGGGGAGCCGGGGCGGAGCTGTGGCTAAATGACAGTGATTAGTCACCCAGCCGCCTCTCCACCGCCTGAGGCGGGAGCAAGGGAAAGAGGAGAAACAACGCGGGCGGCCGGCACAGCCGCGCAAAGGCGACGGCGGAAAGCCAGATTCCCACATCCCCCTCTCCTTAAATGCCCTCCTACCCATCGGCAAAGCACGCGGCCAAAATAAAGAAATCAATACACAAAAAAAATAAGCTACACTTCAGTTCCAGCCACAACAACGTAAAAAAAAACAAAGGAAAAAACGAGGCAAACAACACTGGGATACGCTTGTAAATCAAAACAGCTTGCAGATTATATACACGGTACACAAGAAGATGTGAATACAACTGTACAACTATGTTACAGGTGGATGCCAGCCTCAAAGTTCGGTGGCGCGGCCCAGTGGGCCTGTCGGCGACTCACCGCTCGCAGACTTCAAGTTCAACAGGTTGGGAGGGCCGACGACTGATGGCGGTCTTCTTTCCGTTGATGTAGGGTGCGTTGATGACGACGGGGCCGCGGCAGAGCACTGACCTCGCGCCCTTGGACACGACATCACGTTCGGGCACAAGAAAGTTAGTGCACCCCTTTCACGCCGGCTGAAACGGGCGAGGACGGTCGGCGGCGTCCAGATGTGTAACCTTGTCCACAGCGAGGGGTCCTTCTCATCCTCGCGCTCACGCAGAAGGACACAACGGCACAACTCACAGGCGTCGCCTTGGCTCATGGTTACACGCGCACACAGCCACAGCCACAAACACGCATACACCGGCACGTGCGCGGACGCTGGTCGGCGACAACGACCCCCCCATCAGAAGCGTCCAGAGGCGCCGCGGCAAGGGTCAAAGGGTGCACTTTCCGCCCCCCATCGTCCCAAACGCCCCGACAACTTCCCCTCCATACGGGCCGCACAAAACTCGCACCGCGACACACGGCTCCTTAACGAGCCCACCACCCACAGTCGGGCCGGAAATGAGTAAAGGCGCGCTGTACAAACGACACCCAATCTATTACTTCTAGCAGATAAGAGCACGCACGAGCGGGCTGAAGTTTGCCTATGTACATCTGGGTACGTTAGAACAAAAACAGACGAGCCAGCAGGAAACGAAAGTGGCTAGAAAACTGATTAAAACAAAACAAATATAAATAAACTGATAAACCCACAAGGCTGGAACTGAGCATGCTGCCAAAACAACAACAGAAAAAAAAACACACCGTGCTTCACCTTTGTAGGGCCTGACAAGAAAGCTCGCCAGCTAGCTGAGGCTGCGTGCCTTCGGTTGCGGAAAAGTCCGCCGTCCGGCATCAATCACACAGGTGACCGCCGCCTCAGATTGTACCGGTGCTCCGTACGCTTGCGTTCCGCAGCACCAGTTATGCATTTGCGCTTGCCTTTGATACCAATGGGTACCGGCGCAAGCTCGTCAGACCGTGACGCGTAGGCCTTCAGGTCTATGAACCCCTGCTTGCTCCTGGGGAAAGGCCCCATCAAATCGAAGGTGGTCATCTGCCACGGACGCACACTGTCAATCGGTTTCATCATTCCAGGCGGCTTGCCGCCCCGTGACTTCACCGCTTGACAGACATGGCAGGAACGGCAATAGCGGAAAATGTCACGCTTCATGCCGGGCCACATCACCGAATGACTCAGTTTTGCAAAAACTTTGGAGCCACTCAGATGACCGGCCAGTGGCTCGTCATTAGAGAATCGCAAAAGTGCGCCTCTTAGACTTTTGGGGATAACCACCTAGAACGGGTCGATGGACTCGTCATCGGTGGCTATGTACTTCAGCACGAGCCCGTCATTGTCCAGCAAATATGAACCCCCGGGGTTCGCCGCGACACACGCTGGCATCTGCCCCCCTGCGCCCGCTACAATACAAGTAGCGTCACGGCGCTCCGTCTCCCTGAGACCGTCGCTCACCTCGCGACAAAAGGGGTCATTTTGCTGGGCTTTCAGTAGCTCTTACGGCTGAAAACGATTCCAGTCATCCCAGAGGGGAGCATGGTCTCGTCCCCACTCAGGTTTGCAGCCAAAATTTCCGTTCGCGTCGGCAACTCCGAGGCGCTCACGAAGAGCTTTGCCTCTCGTCCGCTTTGCGAAGCGCTGCTTGCCTGGTTAGCGGAATGGATTAACCCGTTTTCGGGTTCCCCCTCCTTGCCGCCCGGCGGCTCGTCCGCTGTTTCGCCCCCTCCGCCTACAGGCGTCAAGGCGCCGCTGGCGAGTGGGGCACGGGATAGCGCGTCAGCTACCACGTTTGTGCTCCCCTTTCGACACTGCACGGAAAAGTCGTAATGCTGTATCAGGAGAGCCCAACGCGCCAGCCGACCCGCAGGCTCGCGGAGCCGCATCAGCCAACTGAGCGCACTGCACCCCTGCCTCAGTGGAGGCTTGGGCGGGCTACACGAACGAGGGAGGCAAGGCTCCTAGTTCGATGAGCGGCGTGGTTTCCACAGGGAACCGGGCCAGCGCCTCGCCGTTCCCAGAGCAGAATTGACTGCTCGCGGGGCACGGCTGCTGCTGTTCGAAACTGCCGGTTGCGGCAGCGTGACACGAACTGCTTTCGCACTGGGCGGAAAGCTTGCACAGCTGAGGCATGCGACCAGCGGATGCACCGCAGGGTGCTTCCGATACAGCTCCAATGGGAGCCGCGGGGTCGACATTTTGGGTTGTCTCGCCGTGAACCCCACTGGGGGCCGCGGCCAACCACGGTGTCTAGCTATTCGAAGGAACAGCAGCCAGCGGATCAAACGACGCTACAACTCCGTAGGGAGCCGACATGTAGCTGCCGAGTGCCCCGCTGGGGGTGTTAGACACGGTGCGCAAGCGTGATCGTCAAGGCGACCTGCTCGGCTAATGTGCCGTCAAAGGCGTAAGCGCCAGTGACTTAGCACGTTGGGCGCCAGTTGTGGGTTTCTACGTGGACACAGGCCACCACCCACCGCGGGTTCGAGCTTCGCGCGAGCCAAGGGCCCCGATCAGCCGTCACCACACACACACTGGGACACCGATGCGGCGCACTCAACCTCCGCTGGGAGGAGAGCGATTCGCCGCAAAGAAATAGGCCTCCCAGTTCACAAAGGAGACGTTTATTCACGTCGTCCTCCAGCTGATACACACACACTCAATAGTCACCCCGTCCCGGGGGCGCGCGAGGAGCAAGGCTCCGCTGCGCGCACGAAGCGATTCGAGTAATGCGCACCGCTAGCACGCCGCTGCAGGAGAATGTCCCCGCGGCAGTGCTGTGATCTCTCTCTCGTGTCGACCGTTGGGCCGGTTGCGAGAGAGAGTGGGCAATCAACGCAAGGTACGCCTGTCGGAGGTCGCTGGACCCCGCTGGACAGGCTCGAGCCGCTGCAGGTCAGAGCCTGCATTAACACTTCTTCTTGGGCGAGTTGGTGCATACTTGAATTGAAGAAAATAGCGCCAGAGCATGCAGACCACGAAAAGACAAGGACGAGACACAAAGCGCTAACTCACAACTAATTTTATTGAAACCAGGCAGCGCCTTTATATGGCGAAGTTTCACTGAAAAAAGAGGGAGGAGGGCAGGAAAGGTAAAGATATCAAAGCGACCATCACAGCGAGCACACATGAGGAAGCGGTAACTAAAACAAAAACAAAAAAGTTAACAAAGATTATTTAAGGGCGGCATCTAAGAATTCGAACTCGGATGAAAAAAGTGAAACAGATGGGGTGCTGACACACCTATTGCCAAGTTTTCTTATGTGAAAAGCCTCCAGACATTCACGTGCCTTCTTATCTGCGCTTTTGCCAAGAATCTTAGTCTGACTGAATCGTGCCTCGCATCCGTCGCAACCCATAATATGCGCTACCAAATGTGCATATTTATCCTTTAAATCTGATAAATTTCGGGCATGTTCCCCCAAGCGCTCGTTGATGCAACGCCCAGTCTGGCCGACATAGGTCTTCCCACACGTTAAGGGGACTGCATAGACCACTCCTGCGGAACACATGATGAATGGAGAGTCGTGCCTTATCTGGCAACCCCGCTTTCTTGAGCTGCAAATACGGGGGCACAGCTTTTTCAGCTTGTTGGGGGCGGAAAAAACGACACTCACCCCATGCCTGTTGGCCACTTTCTTCAAGTTGTGAGCAGTTTTGTGCAAGTAAGGCACCACCAACGGCTTCTGTGACCTGCAACGATCCTCTCCGGAGTTTCTTCGTGTTCCTTGCTTAAGTTTCTTTAGAAGGGTCTCGCAGACAGCAGTCAACACTGAGCAGGGGAACCCAGCCGCCGAAAGCCGGCTCACCTGATTGTGGAAGCTAGCTTGCAACCGATGCGGGCACGACTTTTTCAAAGAAGACTCCAGGCAATGCGACGCGGCGATCAATAAGAACTTTGTAGAGGTGAAAAAAAGTGCTGTCAGAGTTAAAACAAAATTCAGTAACTTCTGCAAGGATTTAAATTTAGTTTCTCTCGCTAAAGATATAAAGAACTGCCGAGGTAATAGCCTAAATGCTTTCTTTACTGCCAAGACTCACAAACCTGACGTACCTTTCCGGACTATCGTGAGTGAAGAAGGCTCTTGGCAAAAGAACGTCAGTACTTTCTTGCAAAAGCAACTTAAATTACTACGGTTGGACGATCCCTTCTTCACAAAAAATTCGACAGCTGTAGTTGAGTACTTACAGAGTACCGAGGATATTGGCTTTGGTTTTTCCATAGATGTACAAGATTTGTTTTACTCGATTCCTCAAGACCAGCTCTTGGCGGCAGTAAAGGAATGCATAGAAGCAAACGGTGACGTGTCTTTTCAAAATTCTTCAGGTTTGTCGGTTGACAACTTTATCGCATTATTGCAGTTTTATCTTAGTTCTACTTTTATAAGTTTTGACAACCTGCCTTTTTTGCAGCGCAAGGGTGTGTGCATAGGTTCCTGTGTGGCCCCCATCCTTTGTGATATTTTCTTAGCGAAAGTTGATCAGTCTTTGGACATAGATTTTAATGGGGGGGTGGTTTTAAAGGTTTTTAGGTACGTGGACGATTTTTTAGTGCTTTTAAAAAAGCAGACTTCCTTCACCTACCCCTCTACAGTAGGTGAAGTTTTAAATGCTTTTAACAAACATGGACTTGGGCTCACGTTCACCCATGAACTTCCTGACACTAACGTCTTACAATTTTTAGATCTGAAACTAACCTTTCTTGAGAGACATGTTTGCTGGGGCTATTACCCGCGCGCGAAGAAAGATCTTTTGCCTTATGATTCCATGCACTCAAAGACGGTGAAAAGAGCAATAGCGTCGCATTGCCTGGAGTCTTCTTTGAAAAAGTCGTGCCCGCATCGGTTGCAAGCTAGCTTCCACAATCAGGTGAGCCGGCTTTCGGCGGCTGGGTTCCCCTGCTCAGTGTTGACTGCTGTCTGCGAGACCCTTCTAAAGAAACTTAAGCAAGGAACACGAAGAAACTCCGGAGAGGATCGTTGCAGGTCACAGAAGCCGTTGGTGGTGCCTTACTTGCACAAAACTGCTCACAACTTGAAGAAAGTGGCCAACAGGCATGGGGTGAGTGTCGTTTTTTCCGCCCCCAACAAGCTGAAAAAGCTGTGCCCCCGTATTTGCAGCTCAAGAAAGCGGGGTTGCCAGATAAGGCACGACTCTCCATTCATCATGTGTTCCGCAGGAGTGGTCTATGCAGTCCCCTTAACGTGTGGGAAGACCTATGTCGGCCAGACTGGGCGTTGCATCAACGAGCGCTTGGGGGAACATGCCCGAAATTTATCAGATTTAAAGGATAAATATGCACATTTGGTAGCGCATATTATGGGTTGCGACGGATGCGAGGCACGATTCAGTCAGACTAAGATTCTTGGCAAAAGCGCAGATAAGAAGGCACGTGAATGTCTGGAGGCTTTTCACATAAGAAAACTTGGCAATAGGTGTGTCAGCACCCCATCTGTTTCACTTTTTTCATCCGAGTTCGAATTCTTAGATGCCGCCCTTAAATAATCTTTGTTAACTTTTTTGTTTTTGTTTTAGTTACCGCTTCCTCATGTGTGCTCGCTGTGATGGTCGCTTTGATATCTTTACCTTTCCTGCCCTCCTCCCTCTTTTTTCAGTGAAACTTCGCCATATAAAGGCGCTGCCTGGTTTCAATAAAATTAGTTGTGAGTTAGCGCTTTGTGTCTCGTCCTTGTCTTTTCGTGGTCTGCATGCTCTGGCGCTATTTTCTTCAATTCAATGCAGGTCAGAGGACACGTGCGGGCGAGCTCGAGTAAGCACTGATCCGAACGGCAAAGGCCGGCACGGACAAAACAGTAACGTACGCACCTTACGCTGTCTCGGAGGGATCTCTCTCTCTGGGCCCCGCTCGGACGGTCGCGGGATGCGCGGCCGCCAAAACGGGTCCCGGATTCCCGCCAAAAGGCGCCAATGGCAAAGGCCCTTGGGGAGCCGGGGCGGAGCTGTGGCTAAATGACAGTGATTAGTCACCCAGCCGCCTCTCCACCGCCTGAGGCGGGAGCAAGGGAAAGAGGAGAAACAACGCGGGCGGCCGGCACAGCCGCGCAAAGGCGACGGCGGAAAGCCAGATTCCCACAACTTGGAGGCCTATTTCTTTGCGGCGAATCGCTCTCCTCCCAGCGGAGGTTGAGTGCGCCGCATCGGTGTCCCAGTTGTGTGTGGTGACGGCTGATCGGGGCCCTTGGCTCGCGCGAAGCTCGAACCCGCGGTGGGTGGTGGCCTGTGTCCACTTAGAAACCCACAACTGGCACCCAACGTGCTAAGTCATTGGCGCTTACGCCTTTGATGGCACATTAGCCGAGCAGGTCGCCTTGGCGATCACGCTTGCGCACCATGTCTAACACCCCCAGCGGGGCACTCGGCAGCTACATGTCGGCTCCCTACGGAGTTGTAGCGTCGTTTTATCCGCTGGCTGCTGTTCCTACGAATAGCTAGACACCGTGGTTGGCCGCGGCCCCCATTGGGGTTTACGGCGACACAACCCAAAATGTCGACCACGCGGCTCCCATTGGAGCTTTACTCGGAGCACCCTGCGGTGCATCCGCTGGTCACATGCCTCAGCTGTGCACGCTTTCCGCCCAGTGCGAAAGCAGTTCGTGTCACGCTGCCGCAACCGGCAGTTTCGAACAGCAGCAGCCGTGCCCCGCGAGCAGTCAATTCTGCTCTGGAAACGGCGAGGCGCTGGCCCGGTTCCCTGCGGAAACCGCGCCGCTCATCGAACTAGGAGCCTTGTCTCCCTCGTTCGTGCAGCACGCCCAAGCCTCCACTGAGGCAGGGGCAGTCGCTGAGGCCGGGGCTCCATTGAGCCAGATGCGGAGAAACTTCGAGCCATACTCGAATTTCCCGCGCCCAAGGACGTACGCGGCCTGCGCCGTGGTGTGGGAATGGCCAACTATTATCGTCCTGTGCCCGCGTGCAGGCACCCTCGACCGAGCTCTTGGGAAAGACTGCCGCGTGGCGATGGGAGCCTGAGCAAGAGCGATCCTTTCGCCTCCTGTCTAGTGCCATTGCCGAGACAGCGCAGCTCAGGCTACCCGACCTGACCAGACAGTTCGTAGTCCAGACTGACGCGAGCGATCTGGGTTTAGGAGCAGTTCTCCTACAGGAATTCGATGGCGTGCTGCAACCGCTGGCCTTTGCCAGCCGCTCCTTGGTGCCCTCGGAGAGGAATTATTCCGTGACTGAGAAGGAGTGCCTCGCCATCGTGTTTGCACTGCGCAAATTCGACGTCTACCTTGATAGAACGCAATTCGTAGTGCAGACAGACCACAGTGCGCTCAGCTGGCTGATGCGGCTCCGCGAGCCTGCGGGTCGGCTGGCGCGCTGGGCTCTCCTGATACAGCATTACGACTTTTCGGTGCAGTATCGGAAGGGGAGCACAAACGTGGTAGCTGACGCGCTATCCCGTGCCCCACTCGCCAGCGGCGCCTTGACGCCTGTAGGCGGAGGGGGCGAAACAGCGGACGAGCCGCCGGGCGGCAAGGAGGGGGAGCCCGCAAACGGGTTAACCCATTCCGCTAACCAGGCAAGCAGCGCTTCGCAAAGCGGACGAGAGGCAAAGCTCTTCGTGAGCGCCTCGGAGTTGCCGACGCGAACGGAAATTTTGGCTGCAAACCTGAGTGGGGACGAGACCATGCTCCCCTCTGGGATGACTGGAATCGTTTTCAGCCGTAAGAGCTACTGAAAGCCCAGCAAAATGACCCCTTTTGTCGCGAGGTGAGCGACGGTCTCAGGGAGACGGAGCGCCGTGACGCTACTTGTATTGTAGCGGGCGCAGGGGGGGCAGAAGCCAGCGTGTGTCGCGGCGAACCCCGGGGAGTCATATTTGCTGGACCATGACGGGCTCGTGCTGAAGTAAATAGCCACCGATGACGAGTCCATCGACCCGTTGAAGGTGGTTATCCCCAAAAGTCTAAGAGGCGCACTTTTGCGATTCTCTCATGACGAACCACTGGCCGGTCATCTGAGTGGCTCCAAAGTTTTTGCAAAACTGAGTCAATCGGTGACGTGGCCCGGCATGAAGCGTGACATTTTCCGCTATTGCCGTTCCTGCCATGTCTGTCAAGCGGTGAAGTCACGGGGCGGCAAGCCGCCTGGAATGATGAAACCGATTGACAGTGTGCGTCCGTGGCAGATGGCCACCTGCGATTTGATGGGGCCTTTCCCCAGGAGCAAGCAGGGGTTCATTGACCTGAAGGCCTAGGCGTCACGGTCTGACGAGCTTGCGCCGGTACCCATTGGTATCAAAGGCAAGCGCAAAGGCACAACTGGTGCTGCGGAACGCAAGCGTACGGAGCACCGGTACAATCTGAGGCGACGGTCACCGGTGTGATTTATGCCGGACGGCGGACTTTTCCGCAACCGAAGGCACGCAGCCTCAGCTAGCTGGCGAGCTTTCTCGTCAGGCCCTACCCAGGTGAAGCACGGTGTGTTATTTTTTGTTGTTTTGGCAGCATGCTCAGTTCCAGTCTTGTGTGTTTTTCAGTTTATTTATTTATTTGTTTTGTTTGAGTCAGTTTCTAGCCACTTTCGTTTCCCCGCTTGTACGTCTGTTTTCGTTCTAACGTACCGAGATGTACATAGGCAAACTTCAGCCCGCTCGTGCGTGCTCTTATCTGCTAGAAGGAATAGATTGGGTGTCGTTTGTACAGCGCGCCTTTACTCATTTCCGGCCCGACTGTGGGTGGTGGGCTCGTTAAGGAGCCGTGTCTCGCGGTGGAGTTTTGTGCGGCCCGTATGGAGGGGAAGTTGGCGGGGCGTTTGGGGCGATGGGGGGGGGCGGAAAGTGCACCCTTTGACCCTCGCCGCGGCGCCTCTGGACGCTTCTGATGAGGGGGATCGTTGTCGCCGACCAGCGTCCGCGTACGTGCCGGTGTATGCGTGGTTGTGGCTGTGACTGTGTGCGCGCGTAACCATGAACCAAGGCGACGCCTGTGAGTTGTGCCGTTGTGTCCTTCTGCGTGAGCGCGAGGATGAGAAGGACCCCTCACTGTGGCCAAGGTTACACATCAGGACCCCGCCGAACGTCCTCGCCCGTTTCAGCCGGCGTGAAGGGGGGTGTACTAACTGTCTTGTGCCCGAACGTGATGTCGTGTCCAAGGGCGCGAGGTCAGTGCCCTGCCGCGGCCCCGTCGTCATCAACTGAAAGAAGACCGCCATCAGTCGTCGTCCCTCCCAACCCGTTCAACTTCAACCCGTTCAAGTCTGCGAGCGGTGAGTCGCCGACCGGCCCACTGGGCCGCGCCATCGAACTTTGGCACGGACTGCCTAACGTGCTGTGGCATGCACCGCGCATTGTACCGTGTATATAATCTGCGTGCTGTTTAGTGTTATTGAAGCGTACGCAAGTGTTGTTTTGCCTTGTTTTCCGTTGTTTGTGTGTTTAGTTTTTCTGGCTGGAACTGAAGTGTATCTAGTTTTTTTTTTGTGTATTCATTTCTTTATTTTTGGAACTGAAGTGTAGCTTATTTTTTTTTTGTTTATTGATTTCTTTATTTTGGCCGCGTGCTTTGCCGATGGGTAGGAGGGCATTTAAGGAGAGGGGGATGTGGGAATCCTGGCTTTCCGCCGTTGCCTTTGCGCGGCTGTGCCGGCTTCCTGCGTTGTTTCTCCTCTTTCCCTTGCTCCCGCCTCAGGCGGTGGAGAGGCGGCTAGGTGACTAATCACTGTCATTTGGCCACAGCTCCGCCCCGGCTCCCCAACGGCCTTTGCCATTGGCGCCTTTTGGCGGGAAATCGGGACCCGCTACGGGCGGCCGCGCACGGCGCGACCGTCCGAGCGGGGCCCAGAGAGAGAGAGAGATCCCTCCGAGACAGCGTAAGGTGCGTACGTTACTGTTTGTCCGTGCCGGCCTTTGCCGTTCGGACCAGTGCTTACTCGAGCTCGCCCGCACGTGTCCTCTGACCTGCAGCGGCTCGAGCCTGTCCAGCGGGGTCCAGCGACCTCTGACAGGCGTACCTTGCGTTGAATGCCCACTCTCTCTCGCAACCGGCCCAACGGTCGACACGAGAGAGAGATCACAGCACTGCCGCGGGGACATTCTCCTGCAGCGGCGTGCTAGCGGTGCGCATTACTCGAGTCGCTTCGTGCGCGCAGCGGAGCCTTGCTCCTCGCGCGCCCCCGGGACGGGGTGACTATTGAGTGTGTGTGTATCAGCTGGAGGACGATGTGAATAAACGTCTCCTTTGTGAACTTGGAGGCCTATTTCTTTGCGGCGAATCGCTCTCCTCCCAGCGGAGGTTGAGTGCGCCGCATCGGTGTCCCAGTGGTGTGTGGTGACGGCTGATTGGGGCCCTTGGCTCGCGCGAAGCTCGAACCCGCGGTGGGTGGTGGCCTGTGTCCACTTAGAAACCCACACGTTTTAAAGGGGAGGTGCGAACTATAATAATTCAAGAAGAAACACGGAAATCATAAAGTCAGAAAAAAATAAAATGCAATTAAGATAACGGTAATTGGGTTCCGCGTTATGGCAAAACACAGCAATAATAAGACGAAGTCACTGGGCCTTTATATTGCGTTAGTTAAAGTTTTGATTGTAATAACGGGCCTTGGCGTCGCGGGAGCCGAAGGCCAAGCATCTGTACGTACGATATTACTTCGTATAATTTAGAGGTAGAAATTGGCCTTTTATAAGTGGGCTTTGCATGTGGTTGAAAATTACCCACAGCTTGTGAAAGCAAATAACGCTTAGTGTAACGTTCTTGAAAAATAAATCGAGGGAGGTGGGAAACAGCCGACAACAGTCCTAGCAGCGGAGCATGTTGATTGCCATCGCAAAATGACTCTTCGGTGGAAGAATGGAAGCCGCGCCAAGGTAGGTTTCATGAACATGCGCATTCACGGATTGTGAAGGAGCGCACCGCTGTCGGGTTTTATGGCTCAAACTGGCGCTTGATCCCAATGTCACCGCACTCTCAGTGCATGGTTGCGGCGTTCTGCTGCTGAGCATGACGTCATGGGTTAGATCCCGCGGAAGCGGCGTCACATTTTGAACGAGGCGAAACGGGTCGCATACCGAGATTTCGGTGCTTGTCGAAGAAGATCCCAGCGTGGGAAGAATTAATCCGGAGCCTTCCATTATGAGGCGCGCCTCGGAGCCCGCGGCGTTGGTCTGCCACGTTAAAATCCTTTAATTACTAACCATAACCATGGTTAAGAGACTAGAGGCGTTGCTGCTGAGGAAAATAAAGACACAGTAACTGCTTCATTCAGGGTGGACACGCTAACCTCGCCATAAGGGAAGGATGAAGGACGGAGAGAAATAGGCGCCCTAGTGAGGAGGAGTCGGGAATAATTTCAGCCACCTGGGTTTTTTCAGCGCACAGCGGACGCACAGGCTTCTTCGAGATTCGATCTCGCTTCCTCGCTCAGCGGCCGAAAGTCCTAACCACTGAACCACCAAGGCGGGTCACAGCCTTGTAGAGCTCGACGGTTATGCGCTTCGGTAGAAGGGGTGTGACAGCCTGTGGAATTCTTTTCCATTGAGTAGAGCGGGCGCACCTTTCGCGACGCAGCTTGCAAGTGGAGGCCGGCGGCGAGGTTTGTATTTTTCTCCGCCTTCGCATTGCACCCGGCTTGCGCGCGTACCTGCGCTGCACGAGGTGCGGATCCGCATAAGAAGGCCGTCACGCGCGCGCACTGCCATCGACGTTATGCATGCGTGCGAGAGGAACAGTGTCGCCAGAGCGCGGCGCGGCTTCGGTGTTTACGCCGTCTACGCCGCATCCGAGTCGCCGGCCCGTCGCCGCACATCCGGACAGCTCACGGGGCGTGCATGCGCTTTTATCTATGCGCTCTCTCGAGCGCCCTTTCCCTGCGTTTTTCCCACGGTGCGACACTTTATGCGTGGCTGTCACATAGCTGCGGCCACTGCACGCCGTGTTTGCTCTGCATGCGGTCGCCTTGGGCCCCCATACTTGAAGGTTGTTATGATTGGTGAGCAGCCACTGACGAGCCGAAGTTACGCAAGAATACTTTTGTGGTTGCGGTCCCTGAAGCAGTATGCGAAGCTGAATGAAGCCATTACCTCTTGAGGCGCTATGAGCATAAGAAGCCCCATCGGGGAGGGGGAGCGGCGTCTGTTCGTCGCATACTCCTCATTGGCTGGATGGAGTGACGTCACCGACCAGACCGGAAGTGACGTCAATCCCGGTGAAGGCATCAACAGTTTCTAATGCTATTGCATTGCCAAAACATAAGGTAATAAGGTGTCCTTGTCAATTTTTCAGGAGGGGAAATTTAAAAATTTTACGATTTTTGTAAGCAGTCTGCTAAGATTGCGCAGAAAAAATGCCCACCCTCCCAGATAATCAATTATGGAGTTTGTTGCGGGCCCTCAGGTGTCCACTTCGTCACTGAGCACTGATTTCACGATTTAAATTATGCTTCTTTCGGCTTCCTGTCGTTAGATAAAAAAAAAAGGGGGGGGGGGGGGGTTGGTTTAGGCATTTAAAGTGTTCATGCTTGCAAAAGAAGCAAATGAAAGCGCACACTTACCGAAGCCATGCCAGGACTACCGAAAAACGCTGGGGTATCCGTCTTAGAAGTGATTTCCTGCGGTCAATTTGTGTGCCCGTGCTCAGATGGTTTTGTGTAATGTTTTGCAGATTTCAGCACATTTTCATTGAGTGCACATTTGTTCACATTGCGCCTAGCATACGAGGATTTAGCGGTGCTCCGGTCGCGTCCACAAATGTGGACGCAGCGCCTCAACACGTTTGCAGTTAATCGAGACAAATCACAGAAAAAAACTTCAGAAAATTCCTCGTCACAAGTTCGCCCTGACGCTGCGCAGTTGTTTCACGTAGAGTGTACGAGATGAGTGTTGTGGTTACTGCATTTCGAAACAGCCTTCACTGAATAAAAGCTCTGCCGATCGAGTTAACCAGCCAATGTCACTTGCTAAAATGAGAGCAGTTACTTGAGGCGACATCCAACGCGTTTTGTACTATCGCGCTCAGTATGACTCTCAACACGGATCAGGTTTTGCGAGCTTATGTCAGGAAGCTATGCTAGTTCGTGGCTGTAACGAAGTTCGTATATAGCTGCCGAGCAGTTTTCTTGGGTGCTTGGTACTGTGTAGCACAGCGTAATCTTTTGCTATTAAGCGCAAACCAAGAGAAAGTGCCCGGTAAAGCGTTGCAGGTCATTCTGGTCGCGACTGTACGTTGCGCTCATGTCAGTTATTTATAACCAGTTTTTTTTTTTTTAATTCCCAGGTGCCTGCTACGTGCGACAGCACGGATCCTAGTCTTGGTGCCGTTTCTTTTTTACTTCCTTGCGTGATTAGATAGCTCAACTCATTTTCAGGGAGAGGACCGCGTAATTTCTGCCCATTTATCATCATGCCCCAAAATAGCCCCGATGTGAAGTGCTGCACGAGACCTGCGTGCTCCGATTATTTTTCTTTTCCACAGACGATTTGACTCGCGCGGTGATGACGTGAACGACATCGCCAGAGTGGGTCGTTCGAGGTCATCGCCATCTGAGCGGAGACTGAAAAGAGAACAGAGATACACACACTCCGTACAGTGTTTAGGGAGATGCGCAAGATTAATGGGCGTGGGGGCTGTGGGTGACTGATGCTGCGTGTTTATTTGATGGTTGCCTATACACCCCTGCATGGACGGTGACTGTGCACTAAATAAGCAACGTCGAGCGCAGTGCTCGCCCTGCCTGAAGAACCCTGCGTGGCCTAATTGTTTGAGTAATATATTCTAATTTCGTGATGACAGGGGTCTCGCGTCTGAGACACATATATAGGCCTCGTGTGTCCAGAACTCTGGCACTGTAGCTAAAAAACAACGTTGTCAAGAAGATTAGAAGAGGGGCAGAAAAAAAAGAAAGGACAGAGGAGACGTTCATGAGCGCTGCGGGATGCCTTAGCACTCCTTTCTTTTATCAATCTACCTTATAGTTTTCGCACTGACTTCTTCACAACATGCAATACCAACTAGCCGCATGCAGCATGCATACTTCCGTCAACAACTACGTGTGTGCGTCGATTAAGTCGGTTGAATTTCGCGCGCAACAGTCATCCACGCATTCCTTCTCTGTACATGTATGTTTCATTACGTTACCATTTTTAGTTAACAAAATCACGTTTTTTTTTTTTTATGAAAACAGATTGCCTTAAATCTTGCTTAAGTCACTCAAGGATCTTGCACATGATGATTATCTTTGAGCTTAGTGGATAGTTTATTGCTGTACTATGACCGCGGTGGCATCAAGTCCAGCTTTCTTGGATATCACTTTTAATTTTGAAGTTCCTATGGAATATTGTAAGATGCTGTTATGAACATATTGATGGGTATGATCTTAACCCTCCGATGCGTAGCACAGCCTCGCATCGAATAGTGCCATAGAAAACCGATAGGGTGCATTTTTTGACCATAAAAACTCCGAGCATTCCGAGGTGATGACGTTCGGATTGATTGTTACGGTGCAATCTTACGCTATGCGAAGAGTTGGGTTCACTGGCATTTTCCCGTTGGAAAAGAACTAAGCTTGTAAGCTGGTTGTGCGAGGTTCGTATGTTTGCCGTTTCTCTGAGCTCCGTGGCGAGTATGCGTGGCGCTTTGATCGCGTACATGCACTGTCAGCCGCTTGCTTTTCTCCGTGCACTGTACCAGTCGTTTCAGCGTAAGTGGCTGCACTAGCTTGAGACACCCGTTCCTTCATCTCTGCTCACGCTGCCCCGAATATGGGAGCGGCGATGTCCGTGCAAGTTCCTATGCGTGGTCGTTATTTATAGTTGCCACCGCACACTGCTGCTCAGGTTTATGCGTATGGCACACAGCCGCGCTGTGTCCGGAAGCCAAAGATGCCATACAGCGCCCGCATTGCCCGGCCCCCATAGACGGCCAAGGCTCGTTTACGCTTGCTGCTAGGGCGCGCGCTCTCCATTTAATTTTCGCTGGGCGTGCGGACGCATAGTTATGCGCGTGCTGCGCCTGCGGCGCGAGGCGGCGCCACAGGCGATATACACTACATGCGAGCCACATAGTGTCCGTTGTGCCTGTCTCGCGCTTACTATGGTATAGCCACTCCCGCCTGGGTGCATCTCGTTTATATATATGGTGCTTTCGAGGGGAGGGATGAATAATCGTGTGCGCGCGCGTTGCCGGATCGTTTCTTCTTCTTCTACTTCTCATCTTCCTGCAGCTGCTGCTGCTGCTGATTTGTCATGGCCAGGTCCGCCAAGCTGTGGTGGAGCGAATTGTTTAGCCGCGAGCGAACGCCCCGCTTTAGAGAGAGGCTCAGAGAGCGGAGACTCCGTTTACATCGCCGGGTGTTCTCTGCGTATCTGGTCTCCCGCCTGCTGTTCCGGAAGCTATTGATGGTGAAATGTCGCGTTGTGAGCACTGGTATGGTCACGAGGGACTTGGATGCACCATGTAGTAGACTGCTTTTCTTACGCACACCCGCGAGCGAGAGTTATACCCCTGCTACACGGGCGTTTCGAATGCCTTCCAACCGAATGTCATTCGACTCGACTGCCGAACTAACGCTGCTACACGAAGTTTTTCAACGGCATTCGGTTCAGATGACATTCGAGTCGAAGGAGCTCCGCGGAGACATTCCAGATTTTGGAATGCCTTCGAAACGCGACACAGCCCGAACCAACCAATAGCCGTCGCCGCCTCCGTCGCTTCGCCCCGCCCACCGCCGCGCGACTGCTTTCGGCTCTGTGGCTGTTCATTTCGATACCCGCTACTCGCTTTTTTCTGCTGTTTGTTTAGCAAATTGTTCGTGTTCCGTCTAAGTGAGTGCTTGCAGATAATAGTACACCAATGAATATTTACCGCGTGTGCATGAAATTTCCCCAGGAGTGCGCCGATGAGGACGACTGCAGTCGTACTACTGTTTACATTGGTTTACATCGCTTCGTATGAACAGCTTGTGCTCTTTTGCAAGACACAAAACGAAATATGCGCTTTAGTTCTATTAAATAATCTCTTCTCTTCTGTACCAATTGTACCCGTGCTTGTTTACGCAGTGCGACAATCTGTGGGAAGCGCCGACGCGATCGCTCGCCTGAGAAACACTTGACAGCCGGGTTGTTGACATCGGATGATCGGCGCTTCTCGCTAATTTTCCCGGCTTCCTCCGACATGCCCAGTACTTTATTTTAAACTACTTTATCCAGAAGTATGTTTGGTGACCGTTCGCGCTAACTGATATGGCCTAACTTGTTAGTCACAAGCTAGCGACGGCGACGACTGCTGCTGGCCGTAAAGCACTGCTCGGCAGCTCGAGTCACACCGCCGCTTCCCGTTCATCGTATGCGCGTCCTGCGATGTAAGCAATAGTTGATTTCATGTCACCGTTGTCAAAACTACACTCGTTGACCATTTGCATTCGCTAAAACTTGTGAATTCGTTCTTCACAACCACCGCAATCACCGATCCAACTTTGCGGACTCGCTAGGCCTAGTCGTCGCTGAAGGGAACGGAGTCGTCGTGGGCTGAAATTGATTTGGCAAGTTGTTATCGCTATTGAGTGTCCAAGTGTGCACATGTGAAATATAGCCGTTCGTTTCGCTTATTTCCAATACGGATAATGTATAAGCGCGCATGTATTCGCACTGTCCCCTCATCAGCGTGTTTTCGCTCAGCCGCCGAACTCCCGAGGGCATGAAGGCTGACCGTCCGCCGATCGGATTCGTCGGTGTCGTGTAGCCAAAAAACTTGTCCCACTACAATCATGTTATAGTAAACTAGATAGTTCACTATAATCACATGATGCTGTACACCGTGATAGTGCCGTTGTCGGACTAGTGTGACCGTCGCCGTCGTTGTACACTGAAAACGAGCTGAGAATTTCGAATGCGTTTGGAAACTGCCGTGTAGCACCGCGGGAGTCCGTCGAGTTCGAATGCCATTCCAAGTCTCGAATGCCATTCGACTCAGATGTCATTCGAAAGTACCCGTGTAGCACAGGTATTAGACATCCACCCCTACCGCTCGGCGCTTCCGTTTCGAACTGCATTTCCGCCCGGAAGTGACAAAGCTGTCACGGGTTCATTGTTGGTTAGGGTGCAGTTTAGGAACTAAATCGACTCAACGATCGGTTGTGAACATCAACGGACTTGCCATATGTGGACAGTTAGAAACCGGAGAAAGTGGTCTCGGCTGTACGTTCAGTACAGACGAGATTAGAGAGTTGAGTTGAAGCATTTTTAACGTGACAGCGATAAAGGCCTCGTTCACCATGCCCCCCGTTCAAAGGCCCCGTTCGCCCCGTTCTGCATATCCTGTTTGGCGGTGTGGGCGGAGGCGTTTTCACCGGAACCGCATGGAAGCCATCAATTGGCGACTATGAGATTATGAAGTTTGCGGGGATACGGTAGCCGCAACTGGCAAAGGACAGGGTTAATTGGAGAGACATGGGAGAGGCCTTTGCCTATGCAGTGGGCGTAGTCAGACTGTTGATGATGATCATCATCATCATCATCCTCTTTTATAAGGTAGACATTATACGTTGCGACAATTTTGCTTCAAAAGGCGCACATAGTCAGCATTAAGGCCCGTTCTCCATCATTAGTTTATAACAACGGTTGTTCGCGTTCGTAGGCGGACGTCGTAGGAATATTATAACCAAAATAATAATATATTTATAACATTCACCGAGAGAAAAAAATACATACATGGCACTTGGCAGTTATTGGCTCTAGTAGCAGTAGCAGTAGCATATGCTTGAGCAGCCCTAGCTTGAAGAGGTCAGGACGGGTAAGAGGAACAGAAACAATTTGGACGAAGCGCTGCTTTCAGCTGTTTGTTTTTTGGAAAGAGCATGGAATTCGTATGCGCAAAAAATAAAAGAAAAAAAAACGAAAAATTAACAGTTGAAAGTACACTCTTTGAAAAAAAGGTATTTACTAACTTTGGGGAACTAACTGGTTGTCACATATGTTACTACCCTGTTAGTAACTGCAGTTAGTAACGAGAAGGTTGGTAGCAGTTACTAGCCCATCGAGTTAGTAACGGCTGCTGCGCGCAGTTAGTAAGGGGAAGCTAGTAGTGATTACTAAGAAAATGAATAGAAACTTGCATATGTTGGTAGGTTCTTCGTACGGTGTGCTGGCCTGGCTTGTTAAATTTGTGCTCACTAGAAAAATGAGAAAAGCCACATAGTCAATTTGACTAATTCCCGAAACTAGTCAGAGCTGCCAGAGAGTGCTGGCCGTAAACCACACACTTAGGTTAAGGCTTATTGCACATTACTTGTACAAATTATGCGAGGTGACGGAATCAAACAAGCTTACCGGTGTGCACAAAGGTTCAGAGTGCAAGCAAAACACAAACCAAATAGAGTCACACACGCGCACTGCGCTTCCATTGTAAATCTTTCTCAGTCTTATATACTCAGTAAATCAGACTCTCATTTACGGGCTAGTGGCTCTTACCTTTTGAGCTAAGATACGAGTGTTAGTTATGGAGTTGAGATTATAGAAACAGCTTAGTCTACCTAACCGCACTCCCCCGCAGAAATGTTTAATTACAAAACAAATTTATTGGCTCGGCAGTCTGTGTCAGTTATATTGTTTGACTTTATTTTAGTGTTAAAGGAACGGTTACTAACTATAGGTAGTAACTAGCGACCATAGTTAGTAAAAAGGAAGTAAGGGCTACTTTTGCTAACTATATACCTTGAAGAGGGTAGTAAATAGTTAGCAAAAAGTAGTGAAACGGAGTCAAAGTTAGTAACTGCTGCACTTACTACTTTTACACCTGTTTACTAAATTTTTTGAGAGTGTATACTACTTTGTCCAGGTTTGTGTTCTTCCCACCCGCCCTGTGCCCGTTCTGAAGCTAGCGTTTTTCAAACATATGATAGAATACCAACTAATCCCTGTTCTGGCTCTTTTAGTAGTAGTAGTAGTAGTAGTAGTAGTAGTAGTAGTAGTAGTAGTAGTAGTAGTAGTAGTAGTAGTAGTAGTAGTAGTAGTAGTAGTAACAGATTATCGTTAGCTGCGTGGAAAAACCGGCTTGTTCAGTTTTGTGTGAAGCCCATTTTGTTCGCGTGAAATAGCACGGGCACACCTTGATCTCGCTTATATCTGCGACTCTCCCTGTGTTCGGAAGCACGGTCCGTGCCTTGCAGGCACCGTTTGTGTTGCTTGTGTACGTGCGGGCAGCTTAGAGCGCTAGATGTGTATATATATATGCGCAAACTGTCTGCCCCACGCCGAGTGGAGCTGGACAAATCGGGAAGCCGACTACTGGGAATAGACGGCTTGAGGCGCATACGCGCACACTTATATAGAGAGAGAAACGCAAGAGGAAGAGGGAGGGGAATAGGAACGGGTGTGAAGGGGTTGGGCTAAACGCGTGGGTCCATTTACACCCGGCGAGCTTTCTTCTTGGCGCACTGGCGGCGTTTACAAAGGTGGCGTTATTGTGACGGCAGCAGCACCGTCTGGAAGCCGCGTTCGGCCGCTTTTGTGGTGGTACTGTTCGAAACGTTCGATTGTCGGTGGCTGCGGTTCGTATCGACCTCCGTATGCGAGTACACGATTGGGGTCGAGCGTGAAAAATCCCGGTGCGAATCGGCTGTAACCAGAACTGCTCGAGAACTGCTGAACACAATGCGGCGAAGCGAGCATTGGAAAGAGTGGGCGCATACACGAAGGCTCACGTATTGTTTTCATTTAGTGTGGCTGCTGGTGGCTCATTGCGCAGTCGGACATCAGCCGTGCCTTTGCCGCTGTTCGCTCTTTGCGCGCAGCCCGAGTTGTTAGAACTGTGCACAACTCCGGTTTCTCTTACGTTCGCGAAGCGAATTAGGAGTGTGCGAATGCTCATTTTATTGCGAAATGAGTGTTATTCCCTTCCTCCATCTCACCACGCCACCCCCCAGCCTCACCCTCGAGAAGGCAATTAAAGTAGTTCAATGCAGTTGTCACATGCCCACCGTGACACTGCGCATGAGCCTAGCTGGATCTAGGGAAGAACAACCTGGGTCTCTGAAACCCCCCCGGTGGCTGGGCTGGAAACAGCCACCTGCCAGGGCAGTGGTGCATCGCTTAACCGCTGCACCACTGCGCCAGCAGTGGTATGAGCAGTCCCCGCTATCATTACAAACTTTGTGTATCAAAGAAGACTTGGGGGTCTTGAAAAGGAAAGGTTTGAATCTGGAATTTTGTGAACAGTCGAATCGAAGTCATTCTTCAGAGCTCTGTTCAGTAGAGTGGGAAAATTTTAACCGGTCATTTGCGAAAGTCTTGCGGAGGTGGAGCGCGGTCGAGTATGGTGCATTGACCTAAGTGCTCAATATTCAGTTTTTCCTCTTTGTTAAACAAATGTTCTTTGCATACCTAATTCTTGACCGAAAGCTGTAAAGAAAATCGTCAGGTACCCGCCGCGGTGGGTCAGTGGTAAGGCGCTCGCCTACTGAGCCGGAGTACCCGGGTTCGAACGCGACCGCGGCGGTCGCGTTTCGATGGAGGCGAAACGCAAGAGGCGCCCGTGCGCTGTGCGATGTCAGTACACGTTAAAGATCCCCATGTGGTCGAAATTATTCCGGAGACCTCCACTACGGCACCTCTTTTTCTCTTTCTTCTTTCATTTCACTCCTACCTTCCTTCCTTCCCTCAAGGCGCGGTTTAGGTGTCCTCCGAGATATGTGATACAGATACTGCGCCATTTCCTTTCCTCAAAAACCAATTTAGCAATTTACCAATTTACCAATCGTCAGGCCTATTGCATATGATGCAGATAATTCTTTTTCAAAGCAGGAAATGTTCATTGTTGTAGAGGCATTGCTGCAACATACGTAAATGAACAGGCTAGAGCCATAGACCTTTCAAGGCGAAGTTACTCGTACTGTCAACTGCAGCATTGTATGACCTGGTTCGCGCTGGGTTCGCGCTTTCGTGGAGAGAGAGAAACAAAACTTTATTGCCATAGATTGGCGGGATTTACGGCAGGTGGGCTTGGTGTGGCCCCCAGGTGGGGGCGACTTCCTGGGCCCACGAAATGAGTGCCAGTTGGATGCTCTTGTCTGGCCTTTTGAGGAGTTGGTTCCATCCGTCTTCGGAGGGAGCTGGCAGTAAGGTTCGAGAGGGCGGATTTCCCGCGCAACCCCAGAGGATGTGAGCCTGGGTGGCGATTTCTCCCTGGTAACAATTTTGGCAGACGGGGTCGTATTTCCCGTCTGTGATGAGTGAAAGTCTAGAATGGCTAAGGATAGAGTGTGTCTGCAACCTGCGGAGCAAGGTGGCTTGCGCTCGATTCAAGTCGGGGTGTGGAGGCGGGAACTGGCGTCTCATCTCTCTGTAGAGGTTGGTAATTTCTGCAAAGGTCTGGGGAGCCTCGGCAAGAGCGTCTGGGTCCGTGGGGCCGGCCGCCCGGTTGGTTAGTCCTCGGGCTAGTCGGTCGACCCCTTCGTTTCCAGAGTTTCCCGCGTGGGCGGGTACCCAGACCAGGTTGATCTTATGGTCGGGAGTGCAGCCGCGAAGGATGCGTGCAGCGGGGTGGCAGATAAAACCTGCCGAGTAATTTTGTATTGCTCTTTTGGAGTCGCTGTGGACTGTGCGCGTACGTGGGTCAGCGATGGCCAGCGCGATGGCGGTTTCTTCTGCCGCTGTCGGAGATTGAGCTACTACGGTGGCGGCGGTGACGAGAGTAGACTGTGGCGTGGTTGCACAAGCCACGTATGTGTTTGCACTTTGCCGTGCAGCATCTACGTATATTGCGTGTTCGTCGGCAAGGTATGTGGCATCTAGTGCTAGGGCTTTCAGCTGACGGCGCGTATCATGGCGGCCAGGTAGCATGTTTTTGGGGTTGGTTTTATAACTAGGCGGCTATAGACCCCTATCGGAATGGGCATCGTGGGGTGGACGTCGCCTATGGGGTTGATGTTGAGACGGTCAAGTATGAGCCGCCCGTGTTTAGTGCGGGAGAGGCGGTGGATTTGGGCGGTCTTGTGTGCCTCTATGAGTTCTGTGAGCGTGTTGTAGATGCCGAGTTGGAGGAGGTGCTGTGTGCTGGCGTACTGAGGTAGCCCCAGTGCCGCTTTGTACGCTGAACGTATAATGCTGTTCACAGCTTCCTCGTCCTTCCGGCGCTTCCGGCGGAGGTGATAGTAGGGGTAGGAGTAGACTATCCTGCTAATGAGGAAAGCTTGCGTGAGCCGACAGAGGTCATCCTCCTTCATACCTCTGCGCTTTCGTGGGAAAGGTTGCTTTTGTTAGCGGGTCTGTATTCTGTTGGACACTTCTAAAAGTTTGAAGGAACTGTCCCATTCTTGCTGCACTGGCAGCGAACAGCAGTCTTCCTTCGCGTGATTTGTACCGAGTCTCTGGAAATTAGAAACATACAGCTGCAATCTTGGGCTCCGCCTGCTTTATTCCGCGAGGCCACCAATCGCCAGCTGCATAATCCGCACCGCGCTTTCCTCGCTCGGCGCGCATCGGACGGCCCCCGAGATCGGTAGCTGAAATTCGACGGTCTCGAATGCCGTGCTGGCCTTCCGCTAGTTTCTCTACTCTCCGCGACCAGCCGCTGGCGTCGACAGCGATTCTCTCCTCTCTCCTCCTCCATCTGCTCTACGCATTCGGCGAGAGCCCATTTGTTCTGCCGGTCGGCGGAGAGAGAAACGGGAGGCGGTGCGGCCGCCGCTCCTCTTTCGCCTCGGTGGCACCCCCCCTCCGATGTAGCGCTAGGACGCGCCGCGGCACCGCCGCATCTCAGCCCGTGACAGTCGCCGAAGCAGTTACCGTTCGTGACGTGCTTTCGGGGCCCGTGAGCGGGCGATTTCTGACCACTTCTGCTGCCGACGGGGTCAGACGTGACGGTTGGTGCTGTTCTCTGTGCGGCGGTCGGTGGCTGCCGCTCCCGGCTCCGGCGGCAGCGCGAAGCCGAGGGAGGAGAGAGGCGGCGGATGGAGCCGCGCTCGGATGCTGCGCCCTTCAGCTCCGCTTCCCTCGGGTTTTATTGATCGTCGGCACCGTGCGACGCATTTTCGGCCGGCTCGCGCTCGCTGCCCTTCGGCCCCCGTGGCTGTGTGACGTCGCCAGTGTGCAAGGACCGACCCGTGGATATATCCTTCGGACAAATCTCGGCCGGGGTCTCCGTAGCGGGAACCGCTGAGATGCTGTAGAGGTACGTGTGTCCGCCTCTGTGCCATTCATTTCTGCTGTCCTCTGGGGGACGGCTTCTTATCTTTCATGGGCTGTCACAGCCGGCAGGCTTTGAAGAGAGTGCTCTTCGTTGTTTCAGGCAACGGCCCTGATGGGTTTTTCTTTTCGTGTGGATGGGTGACCTGAATGTAAACATTCACGCAAAGCGTGTCTGACGTGATAGGAGAATTGTGCGCGCGTTTAGTGCTTCGCCTCGCTGCTCGAGTTTCCCTCCGTGTATAAACCAAGAGCACTGTGGGCTAGGAATTCTAGCGCTGCTGCTACTTTTTAGGAACCACCCGCGGCGTCTACCGGCGGGATTTGTGCGGCCGTTCTGGGGCGTAGGCGTGCAAGTGGTTAGTGCGTTATTCACGTGTCGCTCGACGACAGCTGGAGGTTGTTGAATGGTCCGTCTTATATCGTTGTTTTTGCTGATACTGCGCCGCAGCAACGTGGCGCAAATGCAACTTAAGTCGATTGAGTTCGTCCCTTGTCACAACAGCATTGTATGGTGGACTATGATTTCCCGTGAACCGCGAGCGACCCGCCAAAAAAAAAAAAAAACAATGTCCACGGCGGAAGGGGGCCTATCGCCGACACTCCATGCGTCAACCGGGCGCACTTTTCTTGCTGCTTTGTGTTACTATGGGAGCGCGTGCGCACTCTTCCAGTTTGGCCTGACTGCACCTTGCGAACTTTCTTTCGGGCTTTTGGCCTCGATTTGCTTTTAATTAGAACCGGGAGCAGCGTTTATTCGAGGTTCCTAACCGCCGTCTTCAGTATATTTGATCGCCGTGGTGTCGCGGTGCGCGTCGAACATGCGCCACGCCCGGAGTTCAGGGCGTTTGAAAGGAGAGCAGGGACTTCCGAGCACTTGGCATCGTTCTGCGCTTGTCTGCTGGTGTGTTTCACTGCAAAACATGTGGTGTCTGCTTCACTTCAGCGATTCCTGATTGCATGAAGAGGTGGGGGGGGGGAGTCGCTTGACGAAATATAATCGATTAGTCGCTGGTGTATGTAATCTTTTGTTTATTTTTATGTAGTTCGCCCCGTTTTATCCCTGGCGTTAAAAATCGAGGGCAGGCTTGTCAGCGCCCGTAACAATGAGGCGGTACTTCAGGGGCCTAGATTTGGATCAACCGCTTCTTTCGCTGTAGAAGCAATGAAGAACCGAGCAACAATCAAGGAAGTAACGCGCCGCTCGTTAGCTTTTTTAGTTAGCGTTCATTCACCGGGCGCGGTCGAAGAGAACTTATCCCTCTGTTTTCATGTGCTTGTGAAGACGTTGCTCGGAGCTTACTTCGAACCTTACATGGGTTAGGCTAGCTGTCAGTGGTGCAAAAATAGAAATAGGAGCGAAGCAAGAAAGAAATTGCTGCGCTGAAGCAGTAGAACCGCAGGAAGCTGGACGCCAAGGGAAGAAGTGAAGGCGAAGAATTAAAGGTTACGGTAGTAGTGCTTCAATCCTAACTTCCGGCCTTTTGGTGTATCCTCGTCACTGCGTTGAGTCGTAATTACTAAGTTTTGATGGTATTTGTTTGATACAGAAATTTCGATCGTAATTTTGACGGTATAACATTGGTCATTCACGGATACGTTCACGTTGCGGTGGATATGTCCGGAGAGTGCCTCGTAAGGTTTCGCAGTCGTTGGCCATTCTAAAACACATTCCTGCCGGAACATACTTTTACTTTTTTTTTGTCTTTACCTGTAGGGATATACCGTACGCGTGCACTCCTGCAAAACAAGCTCGGTTGCCGAATATCGGTGCGAGCAGTGCCCAATCAGATTGCGTCCCGCACGCCACCCGTGCAGAGACGCCGTCACAGGTCGCGCCGGGTGTGTAGTAGCCGGGTCACCGTGTGAGTCGTGCCAGCGCAATGTCGGGCGCGAATAACCCACACATCGAGCCCTTGGGGAGGAGGAGGTGTAAGCGGCTGCGGGCTACCGTGCTGCTGTCGTCCTCGCGGCGACCTGTGCTGCCGGGCCCTAATGGTTTCAGTGCCGGAATCGATTAAAGGTCCCTCTAGCGTGCGGGCACGTTCGGGAACGCCGTGCGGGACAAGGCAGCGTGCCGCGATGCGCCGCATATACAATACCGCGGCGGCTGCCGCCTTCGATCGTCGGCTGCTGTGCCGCCTCGCTGATGCGCGACTTGGCCGCCTGTAATTTAGTGGGCGGATGGCCGGCTGTGGTCCCCTGTATGTACGCGCTGGTGGTCAGGGTCCCTTTTCTCAGACACGCGTGCGCGCATGGCCTCACCATCTCTCTCTCACTCTCTCTCCTCCCCTCCCCATCTCTCTCTCTCCCCCTCCCCCCTTTGTCCCCCTCGTCCCCGTTTCCATCAATGAGATATTGCCGGAAGTTCTCTGTAATTCGTTTATTTCTGGGTCTGCGCATCAGCCGTTGTACTGTTGTTGTGACCTCCGTGGTCGCAAACCACGTGGGTGGCATCGCTTACGCTTTCAAGAGAGAGAGAGGAATTGTTTGTTTGTTTGTTTGGGTTTAACGTCCCAAAGCAACTCAGGCTTGAGGGACCCCATAGTGAAGGGCTCCGGAAATTTCGACCACCTGGGGTTCTTTAACGTGCGCTGACATCGCACAAATTGAATCTGAGATTACGGGATCTTGCGGTTTTTGAGTCGTTGTAATAGCCCCAAGTGTTTTTGAACGAGTTTCACCGCCCAAAGCTGAAGTTTTGTAACTCGTTCCGTTAAAGCCTACTCGTCACTGCATTTACAGTGGACGTTGGCCTCGCCCACGCTCCTCTCGGGTTTCGTGTTTATTTTTTTTTTCCCCCTGCACCGCAGAAAATGCGTTGGGAACTGAATGCCTCCGGCACCTTGCTTATCTGTGCGTGTATGTCAAAACGCGGCCAGTGGCATTGAGCGAGTGTCCTGGCGCAAAACGCCGCCTTTACGCGACTGCACTGACGCAGGAACTATATGCGTTCCTCTATTTAGCTGCGTCGGAGGTGGGGTTCGTATATGACCTCGTCGGTACGGTAGCGATCACGAGTCATTCAAGCGAAAGATGCGTTTACGCTTTCACCGGGAAGGTGGAAAAAAAAAAAGATGATGCCTGGGCATAATTTCCGCTGTTTTCATTCGGCCGTGGCTGGCTCGACCTTATATATTCGAGGAAATCCTGCATTACGGACGAACACACACACATGCACGCACAGTAAGCTCTTCAAATATATTAAATCAAATAATGGTGTATTAGCTTCAAAAGAGGTAGTCACACACCGCAGTGGCAGCTTACACTGGTTTCAGCAACCGCCTCATATATGCGGGAGGTGCGGAGTTCGATCCCCTGGGCTCTAAACTTTTGGCAAAGACTGTACCTCACGTTGTGTACAGACCTTGTGCCATGGCGCTAACATAATTAACACTAGCACTAACACTAACACTAGCACTAGCACTAGCATAGCACTAACATACAGACGGGGGTAAGTAATTTAGAGAAAAAAAGATAGTAATCCGATATAGTGAAGCATTCCAGTGCAGTGACTATATAACCCAGCCACCGGCGTGCGGGGTAGCCATTAACCACTCATATACTTATAGTAGGCGGTTTGCTTGGTGTGCGAAGGTGAGCAGCTTTCGCGGTGACGCCAGGCGCGGTGTATTTCACCGAGCGTCGGCGCGCCGCGTGCTGTGTCTCCTCGTGGCGAAAGCGGGCTGGCTGCCGGTTTATAGTTGCGAGCTTTGCGCAGCCGCCTTGACGCAAATTACTCCAGTAACGGCGCCGTCTCGTGCGGGGGCCACGTTGCGAGTTGCGTCGTCCGTGGAGCGGCGGCGTGAATCACCGTCGCCTTTGCGATTCTCCCGGAAGGCAGACGGTGTGGGCGGCGCGGTGGCCCTTTCGAGGTCTTCCATAGGCGCCGACGTGTAGTGCTTCCGTTCTTTATGGTCGAGAGCGCCGGTTTACCGCCCACAGTTCGGGTTGTACGAAGTCGCGTAGAGTATTGGACGCAGCTAATACCGTCCGACAGAGTAAGTGCCTTAATTTTCGTGAAAGCGATCGTAAAAGGTTGGCCGTGAAAACTGCATGCTGCGTCCTCTAACCTGCCTTATGGTGGGATTCATTAGTCACGAGGAATAGATGTCGCCTCAGATTTCGCTCCGAAAGCTGACTGATCCGGAGGTCATCATCAATGTGTTTTCAGGGTACAGTTATGAACCTGTTCACATATTTAATTGTCATGATGTTTTGTTTGTTGCCGTGTGCGGGACTGACGTGTCATGTGGCGCCACCACCCACGGATATTTTATATATATATAGTATTCTGCGGACGTAGTAGCTTGAAGGTGTGGTGCACCGTCTGCTTCGCAATTTTATTTCTATCGTTTCCGGATGCGAACTGTGCCGTGGTTCGCGAAAAGTTCGACCCCGTTTTCGCCTATTCCCATTTTCAGAATTCTATGGAAGTATTGTCGCGTAGCGAGCTTCGCAGGTTTCGCGCGCCAGTTTCTCTACAAGCTGAATGTGTTCTTCTCCCCGCCGTGCGACTGTTGCTGTCCGTGTGCTCCCTGCTGTGCGGAGAGCCATTAGAGGGGCTCACACTCCGACATTTGGCAGAGCCGTTTTCTCTGGGGCTCTTTGTAAGCAGGCATTGTGCGGCTCCTCCCCGGCCTTGTGTGAATGTTTAGTTAGAGTAAAACGCAGTAAACTGCGAGGGGAAGAGGTCGCCCACGGCCGCGTCCGGGCCACCAGAGCGGGCGCGCGGACCCCCTGTGGTTTGCAGGAGAGTCGCGCGAAGTGATTGCCTCGGGCGGCACACTGCCCGGCGGACCAGATATGCCGGAGACGAGCCGCGAGGGCTGAAGGCGCGGACGGCGGGTCGCGTGGTGCACCGACTGCGAGGTTTGCGTTCCCTGTGTCTCGGGTGTCGTTTTGTGTGTTTGTATCTGTGTGCCGAGTGGAAATGCGCACGTCTTCGGGGAATTTTACGCGGTGCTCTCGAGTAAACAACCTCGTGGGCACCGGCGTGCTATTGGCTGCTCTGTTTTAAAGAAATCCTTGTCATTGGCTCCAACAACAGCATTTCCGATTGGCTACTAAAAGTGTCCCCAGAATCCTGGGCAAACGTATTTAAGAGCGGGTTTTTGGCGCGAAGAGGGACTCGGGAGAGGAACGGCTGCCTCCCGGCTGCTGCTCGGGACCTCCGCTCCAAAGATGCTGCACGCCCCGGGGTATGACTGACTGTTTTACTATGTGACCTCTTATATTTTTGTCTCAGTTTCCAAGTTTAACCAGTGATTCGCATCTACCTTTAATAAATTAAGTTGACCAATGCATCTAATCGACGCCTGCTGGTCCCCTTCTTCGATGCGGCGGAGCCACCGTTCCGTCCCGACTTACGCTTCGCTACAAGTGGTGGAGGTTGCGTGGTAACGAAGACCCCGCTCTACTCGAAATGCGCCCCAATCTGAGAAGGGAGCAAAGCCGGACGCCCGCAGACATCGCTACGATGACGATCCCACAACCGAGACCATCTATCGCCCCGCCTGTGTTCAGGGGAACCCCGGAGGAGTCCGTGGCCGAGTGGCTGACCTGTTACGAGCACGTCGCTTCGCTCAACTCATGGGACAACGAAACAAAGGTGAAATTCCTGTATATTTCTTTGGACGGCGATGCGAAAAAATGGTACACTACGGAACTACTGACTGGTGCGCCAAGTTCATGGATCGAATGGGCGGCGAAGCTCAAAACTTGCTTCAGCAGCCGCCACGCTAAGGAAATCGCGTATTTACGACTTCAAAACCGGGTGCAGCTGCCGTCAGAGTCTCCGGAGCAGTATTTTTATGACGTTCTGCAGCTGTGTGCGAGGGTGGACGCCAAGATGCCGGAAGAGGATCGACTGCGTCATTTGCTGCGGGGCCTCCAACCGGCGACCATGGAGAAGATGATCATCGCCAACCCGAGCACTTGTGCAGATTTTTTGCAAATACTGCAGCGCCTCAACCAAGCTGCGCTGATGGGACTCACTGCTCAAGGGCTGTCGACCCAGGTCCACGCCGCCTACCTGACGACCGAGTATAACGCTCACAGATTGGCCATCCCTGCAGCACACACCGAAGCTACCTTCCAGCCAAGTCCTGCATCACCTGTCTTCGGACAGCCTCACGTGCTGCCCACCTGCACAGCAACATCCCACGGGCAACAACAAGGGCACGCAGGTGAGAGAGAATTTGAATCAATTGCCAACTCCTTGGAGTCGTTATCTATGCGGCTAAAGAAAATCGAGGAAGAACTCTCTCGTGCCCGTGCCCCGCGGCCCCCGCGAACGTCGCGTGCCGACAACGAGCGACCACGGTGCAACTACTGCAACCAAAGCGGCCACATAGCTCGTAACTGTCGCCAGCGGTGGAGAGACCAAGACCGAGAGCAAAGAAGTGCGTGCGCCGATCAAGCTCCCATCTCGGGAAACGGGAACGGCCGGGTCTGGGTGGTCAGCCCGGCCGGTCAGTATGTGTGATGAGCGAGGACCAGCTCCTAACTGTCCCAGTCGAGGCTAACGACTCGAAGACCGCCCTCTTGATTGACACCGGTGCATCCGTAAACATAATTTCTTCTAGCTTGGCGGCCAAAATTTCATCCAAAGTCAGACCAACTGAGCACACCACCTTTATCAAGGGAATCGGCCGGGATTTGCTGTCACCTGTGGGAGAAACCGAAGTACTTCTTCAGTTCGGATCATTCAAAGTCAGCGTAAAATTCATCGTCCTCAACGACTGCCCTTATGAATTGTTGGGAGGGCTCCCCTTTTGTCGGCAGACCAACTTGCTGATTGATTTTTGCCGAAAAGAACTAAAAATTGGGAGCGAAGTCTACCACTTGCACCTGGAGGCTAGTGTGCAGTCGGAGGCCAACGTGGTTACGGCGCGTAGCGAAGACCAAGTCCGCATCGAGCCGCGTACGGAGGCCGTGCTCAAGGTTCAAATACCGAGAGACGGAATTCAGCTCGTTGAGCCAAACTCTACCCTGAAGAATGGATTGCAAGTAGCACGGACCGTCATGACCGTGGTCGGCGGAATAGGAATTGTGCGTGTCGCTAATCCCACCTTATCGCCCATAGTGGTGCACCGCGGCACGAAGATCGGCTCAGCCTCCTCCCTTCATCAAGCGCAACTTGGACTCGCCGTGCCACAAGACCCCTCGGCAATGGAGCACCTCGACATCCAGACTGGGCCACACCTGACGCCATCTGAAAGGGGTGAGCTCTCGTCACTGATTCACAAATTTCGTCATCTATTTACAAGCCAAGACAATCCGATCCAGCGCACCCACGTAACGGAGCATGCTATAGATACGGGTAGCTCTGGCCCCATTCGTCAGCATCAGTACCGCCACTCACCTTTCGAAAGGGAAGTTATTAAGACACAAGTCGAAGAGATGCTGCGGGACGAAGTTATCAGAGAGTCGCATAGCCCATGGTCATCGCCCGTTGTTCTCGTAAAGAAGCCGCAGGGCGGTTGGCGTTTCTGTGTTGACTTCCGGAGAGTGAACTCAGTCACGAGGAAGGACGTGCATCCACTGCCGCGGATTGATGACATTCTAGATGTGCTTCAAGGGGCCAGGTATTTCACCACGCTCGACCTCACCTCAGGCTATTGGCAGGTAGGAATCCGTGAAGAGGACAAACCGAAGACAGCATTTGCATGCGGATCCGGTCTATATGAGTTCAACGTCGTTCCTTTCGGACTTTGTAACGCCCCCGCGACATTCCAGAGAATGATCAACAAGGTTCTGAGCGGTCTCCTTTGGAAGGTGTGCCTGGCCTACTTAGATGACATTGTCATCTTCTCGAAAACAATGAAAGCGCACCTCGAGGACTTGGAGAAGGTGTTAGGCGCTCTTGATGAAGCCAATTTGCGTCTGAAACCTGAAAAATGCAGCTTCGCACAACAAGAAATTAGATATCTTGGCCATGTGCTGACTGGCGACAACATTAGACCAGATCCGGAGAAGATAGCCGCGATCGAAAAGCTCCCAGCCCCGAAAAACAAGAAAGGAGTTCAGAGTTTCCTGGGAATCTGCAATTATTATCGGCGCTTCATCAAAGACTTTTCTCTACTTTCCCGGCCTTTGACTAACTTGACCAAAAAGAACGTTCCTTTTGAGTGGGATGCGGCCTGCGAAGCGGCAATGCAAGCGCTCAAACAAAAACTGACTACGTCGCCAGTTTTACGTCAGTTCGAGCCCGGCAGGCCCGTCGAGATTCATACCGATGCCTGCGACTACGGCATTGGTGCTGTGCTGGTCCAGAGGGAAGACTGTCGAGAGCATGTCGTCGCGTACGCCAGCCGTCATCTTAACAAGGCGGAGACCAACTACAGTACAACAGAAAAGGAATGCCTCGCTGTCGTGTATGCCTGCAAGCAGTTCCGCCCGTACATTTTGGGAAGCCAATTCACCGTAGTCACCGATCAAGCCAGCCTCGCATGGCTGATGAATGTCAAAAATCCGAACGGACGCCTCATGAGATGGTCCCTGCTATTACAAGAGTTCGACATGACGCTGAAACACCGCCCTGGTGTGAAGAATGCAAATGCCGACACTCTTTCTCGCCTGCCACATGAACCGGCACCGGTTAGTGAAGAAAACTTTGCACCGCTGCTTGTGCTGGGTCGCGTGGATATAGGTAGGAAGCAGAGGGAAGACCCTTGGATGAAGGAGATGATCCAACACCTCGAGAACCCGGATTCACCCGTTGTCAGAACACTGAGAAGAACGGCACGGTGTTTTCGAATAATCGACGGTGTGTTGCACAGGAGGGCGAAAGGATTCGAAGAAGACTACGACGCAATGGTAATTCCAAAAAGCTTGCGAGCTGAAATATTAAGAAGCTGCCACGATGATCTCACAGCGGGCCACCTCGGAGTCAAGCGCACCTGGGAGAAAATACGTAAGCGCTACTTCTGGCCTAAGATGTTCGCACAGGTGACGAACTACGCGCTCTCTTGCCCTAACTGCCACACGCGGAAAGCCCCACCTGACAGGCCAGTCGAGTTTCTCCAGCCTATACCTCCGACAGAGCGGCTTCAACAGGCGCGCGAAGTAGTCGCTCAGCGCGAGAAGCAGCGGCAGCAGAAAAGCAAAAAGGCATACGACTCAAAGCGACGTAATGCTGTTTTCTATCCGGGAGACCTCGTGTACGTGTGGACGCCTTCTCGGTCGAAAGGGAAGACCACCAAACTGCTCCACAGGTACCACGGGCCGTTCCGTCTACTTCGGCAAGTGGCAGAGAACAACTGGGAAGTCGTCAATCGCACCGGTCGCAAGCGAGATGTCGTCAACGTCGGCCGTCTGAAGCGCTGCCACACTCGTCTGGATTCAGAAGAGGACGCCGACGACGAGTCACCAGACAGCGATTGCGGTGGTGATGGTGGTCGTGAGTTCGCGCGCAGTGCTAGTGTGTATGCAAAATCAATACCGGCTGTGTCCCCTACAGTGCGACCCAGCGATCACGAAACGTCGGATGACAGTGCGACTGAGGTGTATTCTTACAGCCGGTCGTCCCCTGATTGTGGCCGTGCGGGGGCTCACACAGAGCCCAAAGTGGTCAAGACGCACGGGTACGAAAGTGACACCGAGGAGTACTACAGTGCAGATGAAGGAACAAACTGAAATAACTGTCGGACTGCCCGTTCCAGCAGACAACTTGTGTTTTGTGTAAAAATGTACATACGAACATTTTGAGAGTGCAATGTAAGGTTTTCGATTGCATTGTTAAATCTGTATGTTTGTGCATCCTGCCTGTGTCATGTAAATCCAAATAATTTTCGCGTTCGTTTTGGCATGCCTTGTTTAGAATAGCCGATGTATTAAGTTTAGTCCTGTTGCGCGGTACTGTCTGGCGGATTTTATTTTATTGCCTTGTATCAAGTGTGCACGCCCTTCCTTTGTATTCGATTCTTGTAAACGAGTGGGACACTCTTTTTCGTAGGAGGGAGGTGTCGCGTAGCGAGCTTCGCAGGTTTCGCGCGCCAGTTTCTCTACAAGCTGAATGTGTTCTTCTCCCCGCCGTGCGACTGTTGCTGTCCGTGTGCTCCCTGCTGTGCGGAGAGCCATTAGAGGGGCTCACACTCCGACATTTGGCAGAGCCGTTTTCTCTGGGGCTCTTTGTAAGCAGGCATTGTGCGGCTCCTCCCCGGCCTTGTGTGAATGTTTAGTTAGAGTAAAACGCAGTAAACTGCGAGGGGAAGAGGTCGCCCACGGCCGCGTCCGGGCCACCAGAGCGGGCGCGCGGACCCCCTGTGGTTTGCAGGAGAGTCGCGCGAAGTGATTGCCTCGGGCGGCACACTGCCCGGCGGACCAGATATGCCGGAGACGAGCCGCGAGGGCTGAAGGCGCGGACGGCGGGTCGCGTGGTGCACCGACTGCGAGGTTTGCGTTCCCTGTGTCTCGGGTGTCGTTTTGTGTGTTTGTATCTGTGTGCCGAGTGGAAATGCGCACGTCTTCGGGGAATTTTACGCGGTGCTCTCGAGTAAACAACCTCGTGGGCACCGGCGTGCTATTGGCTGCTCTGTTTTAAAGAAATCCTTGTCATTGGCTCCAACAACAGCATTTCCGATTGGCTACTAAAAGTGTCCCCAGAATCCTGGGCAAACGTATTTAAGAGCGGGTTTTTGGCGCGAAGAGGGACTCGGGAGAGGAACGGCTGCCTCCCGGCTGCTGCTCGGGACCTCCGCTCCAAAGATGCTGCACGCCCCGGGGTATGACTGACTGTTTTACTATGTGACCTCTTATATTTTTGTCTCAGTTTCCAAGTTTAACCAGTGATTCGCATCTACCTTTAATAAATTAAGTTGACCAATGCATCTAATCGACGCCTGCTGGTCCCCTTCTTCGATGCGGCGGAGCCACCGTTCCGTCCCGACTTACGCTTCGCTACAGTATTATACGAGTAGCACAGGTTGTCCTATGGAAGACCTTTGTTTACTTTTCAGCCACCGTATTCTCGCGAGAGGTGTGCAGGAACACTCGTGGGCGCTTGAATACAGGGTGTTTCATTTTATTCAAACACGTTCTGCATCAAAATGCTGAAATAGCTGCAAATGGATCTTGAGGCAAGTTTATCTAGCCAGTCGTGCAAACCGCGTTCAACCGCATTGGTGAATATTAATCGAATAATTGTCTAGCATGCTCCGCTTAACTATTGAAAGCCCTTTCTGTAGTTATGTCGTTTCAAATAAAATGGAACGCCGTGCATACAATACGCACTCATGCACTGATACTTGCGCGAAACACGTTTCTCCTCACTGTATTTCGGGGCGGCATCTTCTATTTCCTTCTTTAAAAAAAAAAAGAAAAGAAAATGAGAACATTGTCATTCCTATTATTGTTGTCAGATATAACGATCGTAGTACATCCATTCGTGATTTCGCGTTTCCGCAGCTCGCACGTGTGCAGGGACGTCACTATTTTACAAGCGAGTTGTGACGCAGCTCGCCTCGCTATTGTGCGAATCTCGTAGCGACGTCACATCTGGGCGAATGATTTCGTAAAGGTGGTCAGCCGCACGTCACCGCTGCGTCACAGCTACGTGACGCCTGCGAGGCTGTACCCAATATCGAACTCGCGGCAGCGTGTCTCGGAGCCTCGGAATGAGTTCAGCTGTGTAGCTGAAGCCAGGATTCGTTCAGGTACTTCAAGGAATCTCGGAAATTCGTCTCTGATGGATTAATGGTGAGCAGTTGCAGAGGAGAACGTGGGAAGACTTTTTCCAGTTCATTTTCGAGAGATACATGGTCATGCATGGAAGAAGCTGTTACGTGATAGCGGTTTGGTCTAATTAGTAAAACAGTTTTTATTTAATTTTATTTCATTTTTTAACGTTTTTAACGTCAGTCGCCGCCGGTGTTTTGGCCAATCCTCCGCAGTGCGTACGCGCCATTATCTTCTTGTGGACAACAAGAACGACAATAATAAGGGCTGCGCACCTCATATTAAGCCTTTTTCAAGCTTCAAAGAAATCCCTTCTGCATATCAAACGTTGGGCATTTTTGGTGACAGGACCATGAGCTGACGGACTGCGCACATACTGCGCTCGCGCAGTGTCTTAATTATTTTTGTTTGTATGACGTCCAGCGTATACGCAGTGAATATAGTGCATATATTGTGCGCAATGTGAGCACCGCAAATGCTGCGTTTAATTTTCTATATTTTCCTTACAAAGTATTTACTTTGATCTCGCCATGCTTTTCGGACAGCCTGCTTCAAAGCTGGAGTTTAGGACTTCATTGCTTTTCAGTAAATGCTTCCTTCTCTCCTTGATGCTCGAAGGTATATTAGAACGCAGATTAAGTGCTTATCGGTTCTGCTCGGTGCTTTTTCAGACCATTTTCAGTGTTAAACCAGTACTGCTCTCGAATTTTATTACGAAAGTAAAAAACAGCTAGATGTAGTATCGCAGGTAACCAGCGAAATTGAATGCGGATGGCGTGTAACGCAGTGAGATTTGGTGCGTTCATAAATTTGTTAGCCGACTATATATATTCAATGGAAACCATCGATTCTGATCCGGCTGGCTCAAAAGCGCGGTTTCCAATCCACGAGCGCGCACGTTCTTTGCAAGGCATGCACAATGCGCCGCACGGCCCAAGAAAAGCCACATGCTTCGCGGTATGCTGCGGCCGCACCTGTCGCCAGCGGCCACTAGTAGCCGCAGCAGCAGCGGCAGCGGTTGGCCGCGCCTGCTTCGCCATCCATCATGCAGTGAGTGTATGGGATAGGCCGCGCGGCCGCTGTCGCGCCTATTACGCCGGAGCGGTGCAGGTGCTTTCGCGGACAGTGCATGCGTAGTGGCCTGAGAGGGCGTTGTACAGTCGCCCAGTGGGCGCATGCACTGGGTCAGCGTTCTGCGCACTCGAAGAGTACGCGAATAGTACTCAGCGGACACCAGCGCGAAGGGCGACAACCCAGCGCTGATCGTCTCGTCCCGTCCGCCCGGCGCACGACTCGCGGTTTCCTTTGAAGGCAAGTGCAAATCATTCTCGCTGCTTGCATAAGATCGGCGGGCTCCCCCCCTCCCCGCCTGCCCCCCCCCCCCCCCCCCCCCCCCCCAACAGCGGCACTCCTCCTTGTCGCTCCTCTTTGCACACAGCTTCACTGATGCGAGGAGCGCGTCTCTCTTGTAAGCCGGCGTCGGCCTTGTCTACGCACGCGATGGCTGCCCAAGCGAAGGAGTTGCTTGTGTTGAGAAGACTGGATCGGCGGGACGAGGGGGGGTGGCTTGTCTTCACGGGCTGCTAGGCGTCAAGTGCACGCATCACCCTAGTCATGGATAAGCGGCGTTGTGGCTGTGTGCAGCGTCAGCCTACAATGCTCGCTCGCTGTCGTTCACGGCGCGAAAGAAGAGAGTCAGCACTCCGGGAGTGCGCGGGTGACCGCACGCCGTGTGCGCGGGCAGGAGCCGAGTCCTCCATCCTCGACCTGCACGAGCGGCGCGCCTCTCAACGCGTACTCGGAGAAAGTTGGCGCACGTCGTGACCCCCGAGTCGATTTTGACCGCGCGCGAGCGAATCGGTCGCAGCCTCGAGAGGAGGAGGTCGGTACGCCGCTTGTGTGGCCGAGGGGAAGCGGTGTGCGTGTGTGCGTGTGTGTGCGTGTGTGCGCGCGCGTGTGTGTGTGTGTCGGAAGCGTGCGTAGCGGCATCGCACAAATGTAGTGGAGCTGCTTGTTTCATCTTCGCCGCTCCTAACAACCTTGCCCTCGCAGGGTTCTTTGTTGTTGATACTTATGCTGTATGTCTTGGCGGATGATGTTCTTTTATGCTAATGGCGGAAGTGGCGAAAGGCGAAGAAGTGAAAGCGCAAGTACTCAGTCTCCCTGTCTCACACACACCGAGAGAGAGAGAGAGAGGCGCAGTTTCTTAGCCCGCGCTGGGTCAGCCCTATCATCAATGCGGTTTCTGTTCTGCACCAGTGGCTCTTCTTGCGCTTGACGAACGCGTCGAATCCACACGCCTTGTCAGCTGTTGTGTTCACGTAGCGTTCAATTTGCTTTGCTTGTTTTTGCTGAGTTCAGATGTTCGTAATCTGAAGCCTTACACCATGCTTTGGCTCGTAAATATCCACGGGTTGTCCCCAATCTTTAACCGTGGCGTTAAATCGCGTTGCATACACCTCTAAACGCCCTCAGATTCGTTGCTCAACTTTGCCGTGCGTCCTGCGAAGGGAAGGCATTGTGCTAGCTCACTCTCCGCGCCTGACCATCGAGGTCGCGGGACCTGCACGCGGTCAGGGTGCGCGCATGAAGCGGGTCAACTGGCGAACAGAAGTAAAGCTTTCTTGCTTTTTGTCTACTGTCGGTATTTTACTCATTTTGCGCGTTATTTGTGTCACATTTATTCAACCGAATGAGGTTCCTTCCTATAAGATAGAAACATAAACATCGTAGGTAAACAGTTCAAATCGCAAAATAATTGCAGCGAGTTCCATCCTGTAGTGAAGCGCGGTCTGAACACTGCTGTGGGTAACGCTGCCTCCTTGTGTTCTGGTTAGCGCCCTTACTATTACTGACAGTCCGCGAGCCTATCGTAATACGGGCATTTGTTGGTGCATTTATACAAGAGTCGGGCTTCGTTGTCGCTTTCAAACATCCAACGCTACCGCTTCCATATTGCGGCCAGTGACATCTTTCGATCTGTCGGACCCATTATAGTTGTATATCAGGGACACCACACACACAAAAAAAAAAAGAAGTCAGGCGACGCGCGTGCCGAGCGTCCCTTGCTGTTCTACGCCAATCGCGAGGCGAATGAGTGATGATCCCAGTGATCCCAGTATGCGAGGTGCTCCCGCTCTAATTTCCGGGGAACTGAGCGGCGGGGAGAGCGTGGCGTCGGCTACGTACTTCCTCGTCCCCGACCGCGCAGCCACGCTCTCGTGCAGGATCCTGCCACTGGCCCGCTTCATGTGCAGGGAGGGTGCCTGTCATGAGAAACCGTCGGCCTGTGCCGTTCTTCCCTCTGGCGCGGCGGGCCGCGCGTGCCGAGGTCGTGAGTTCGGTTTCGCCTCGCGTCACGGCCTCTGTTCTCTCTCGAGCTGCGCAGCGGTAGCCGGCGCTAACAGCGTAGGGAACGAAAAGATAAAGAAAAGCAGAAGAGCGCCAGTGAGCGAGCGTGAGCGACCTGTTTGCACGCCGCGCGGCGTTGCACGCGGAAGATGGAGCAAGTTAGGTGCGCTGTATACAGTTTACGCCCTATACAGTATGTGCGGCGCGTGTGTGCGGCGTATTAAGCGCGCACAATTAAGGACCGCGCCACGCGTGCTTTACGGGCAGCCTGCGTGCGGGTGAAAGCTGATCCGACTCTCGCCTTCTCCTTGGGAATCGCGTGCAACTGCTACGCCGCGCGTCCCGATTGAGGTGCTGCTACAGGCGGCCGTTTGTCGTATACTTAGGGCTCCTCGATACGGTCTGTTCACTGCTGGGGCGCTGACGCGCGTACGCCTAAACGGCCCTCAATCACGGTCTATAACATCGCCTCAATCACGGTCTTTTCGTCCCCTGAGGCGATGTTATGTACGAGCTGAATGAAAAAATATTAACACTTTAGTGGCACAGGTTCGTGGTCTGTGGCGATTCAGGATATTTATTGTGCTCTCTTGTTGCGAGTCACTATATTCGCTCTCAAAAACATCCACTTGTTTGGAGCTTCTTAGAACCGTCGTGCTTGGAACGCTCACTTTTCGTTTTTTTTTTTTACACATAAGCGTTCTTTTTTTTTTTTTGTGTCAAAGCAGGCCGCGTATGCCTCAATTCCAGTCAAACAGTACTACTAACAATAACACTCGCACACTCGTCGTTGGTGTAAAGCTATAGAGTTGCACATGCCTCCCAGAGAGACTTATCCTGTCAGTATCGCGGGCAATGTCCACCGGGCGTGCGCGCCTCCCGTCGCGCGTTCCTTATTCTCGAGAAAACTCGAGAGTCGTCTCACCTGGCGTTCGTTCCACCGCATTGCACGCGCATCCGTACGTGTTGTGCGCGGATCGCTACTGCTCCTCAGGGCGCAGCTACACTGTTTTTCCTTGGGGCCGCCGACGGCACCCGTGGCTGTCAGTCCGCGTGCACTGCTGCAGTGTATACACAGTGTAGGTCCCACAGCGATCCCCCGCCGCGATCACTCTTCACCTGCTCCACTGGCGCGTAGCGGAGCTGCAGGACGGCGCAGAGCGTCCAGCTGAGTGTATAACTGGGTCGTAATTACGGGCGCGTATACTGCACCAATCTTCCCAGTCAAGCCTGATGCCTCACGCGCTCGCGATGCCGTACGTCCCGAACTGCTGACCCGTTATTCGTTCGTCAGCGCAAGCGCGTTTGCGCGTGCGTGCGTGTGTAGGAGACGAATGCAGAAGACGTGCATATAGTGGATGGACGTGGACGCGTATACGCACGCAGCGAGTCGGCGCGGCGATTCTAATCGGTACCGAGAAGGAAAGTGCATGGCTCTGCGAGCAGCTGGCTTGTGTGCGCTCGTGCGTCAATTTGCATGTCGTGCTCGCGCGCGCTCGTATGCGTGCCTCTGTTGTCGGCACTTAATATACGGCCCCGTCTATATGGAGAGAAACCGTCGGATACTCTTCTGGGAGGCGTCCAGGTTTGAGAGATCTCGTCTAGTGTAGATATGTATGGATGAGCAGCGGTGTATGCTCATTTATGTATACATATTGCATATATCCTAAAGTGCCCCCATCTGTTTTGCAGTTATTTCCTTAGGGAAAATGATGTACGATAGCGTGCAGAAGCTCGTTATTTTCACTGCGGTGTTTCCAGGTCCTGTATCATGTGTACCTCATTCTTATTACTCATCTTAATCCTTGGCCGTCTTATGCCTTGCCTAATCTGTTGACTTTGAGTAAGTTTTAATTAAACTTGACGGGTTCGCTAGAGAACGATCTATAGGCAATACAAATGCTATAGACAGTCTATAGACAATCTATAGATTTATGGTCATACACTCTAAGTAGACTTTTGTCTATAGACAGTCTATAGATTATAAACAGAGAAGAAGAAATATCTACAGGAAGGCAATAGAGTTGATAAGAAGTCTATAGACTGTATATACTGTCTATTGACCATTTTTATAAGGGGTACAGACGTATGCAAATTCCGCATTCTTGAATCTCACGAATAACGTTTTAGGTTAGTATTCCTCGAATTCTAAATTTTCACGGGTGTAGTCTCTGAGCAAGTTACATGGCTAGCAAGTGATAGATTTGTCTTATTTATGCACTGCCGGCGAATTCTTCGCGAATGGTCTAAACATTAGAAATGCTCCCCATCCACTGATCGACATATGTATTCGAGCATATTTCCATGCATCCGTGCTACCCCCCCCCCCCCCCCCCCCTTCCCCTCGGGTGATTTCATTCTGGCCATTCTATGCTAAGGTTTGAAGCAATGGGTGGGAAAAATATATTGAAAACTAATTTTGTGGAAAAGAAATGGCGCAGTATCTGTCTCACATATCTCGGCGGACACCTGAACCGCGCCACGAGGGAAGGGATGAAGAAAGGAGTGAAAGAAGGAAGAGAGAAAGAGGCGCCCTATAGTGGAGGTCTTCGGAATAATTTCGACCACCTGGGGATCTTTAACGTGCACTGACATCGCACAGCACACGGGCGCGCCTTTTGCGTTTCGCCTCCATCGAACGCGGCCGGGGAGGGTCAAATTTTACCGTCACTAATTGCGATTTTGAGTGAAGCCGTCACGAAACTGCAGCCCAGTTGTTTCTCCATTTTCCTTTTTTTTCTTTTTGTTTGTGATTGGAGCTATCCGCATGATTTTGGAACGAGAAATGATATGCCTCTAGTGCAGTCCTCTCAAATCAGAGACAGAAGAGAAAAAAAAAAGGAAGAAGGAAGAAAGAATTGGGCTGCAGCTTCGTGACGGCTTCAGCCGAACTCGCTATTAGTGCCGGTAAATTTCGGCCCCTCCCGCCCGTTGCGCGTTCGCAAAAGCCTATTATTAATAATGATAGGCTGTTGTTTTTTTCGTGCTGTTGGTCTTCGCAGTGTCCCCGTCGCGGACACGCAAAAGCGGATTTTGTCCGTTTCATGTTAACGTTCGAAGCGTTCCTGGGTCGGTCCGCGATGTGCGCATGAGGACGTGAGTCAGCGGGCTCCGCCCAGGAAACCTTTTTGGACGACCGCCGAATTGGGACAGTCGCGGAGATGCGAATGAGTGGCGGCCGCTTGTTCGTCTGGATGCCGGCGGGAAGGCGCCAGGAGGTCGCTCTGTACTCAGGCGTCGTCCTGGACGACAATCACCGGCGGGCAGCGATGGCGTTTAATTTCAAAGTTTTTTTTTTTTCTCGCCTAAAACAAAAATTGCTCCGATAAAAAATCGCTGGTCGTAATACTATGTAACAGCCGCATTTTATGTTCTTGCTTGGACCACCTCAGTATGAAATTTAGGGCTGAATATACCGCACTTTTATTGAATTTTTAAATTTGAATTTATTGAATTTTTTTTTCATTGACTTTGATTCAGTTCCTGTTAGAACATTTTCATCAAATAGTACATGTCGCAGACAGGCGATGAAGCGTCGTATTTTTCTCGGAAATGTCGGGAACGTTTCCTGGAAAACAAAATAAAAATAAAAATGGTACTTCTACGGCTAAAATAAAGAACTAAAATATATTTAGCACATCCTGCTGGCAGATCTTGGCTGATATAGAGGACAATATGATTCTACATTTTTAGAAAAAATTTGCGAGCGTACAGAACAACTACTTTTGTAAATTTTTAATGTGCCCTAGTTCTTATAACTCGTGTGAAAAATTCAGAGGGTGTCATATGGCCGGAAAAGTTTTTTCTCAAGGTATTGAGGGAAATTACTTTCGACAGTGTGATACAGAGCCATATATTTGCTGCAAGAAATCGAGAGGGTCGAGCGCAGTTTGGCGCGGAATGACCCGTCATGGACCGACCAGTACTCAGGCACGTGCCGTGTTGCCCTCTCTGCTCTGACCAGCTCCCTGCCCTTCCTCTGTTGATCTCATGGGCCAATGCACAGGCACTGTCACACTATCCTTTCTTCTCTGCCTAGTTCTCTGCCCTCCCACTGTTCAGCCCGTGGACCGGAGCACAGGAACTGCCTATAATATTGTTCTCTCTGATTTGATCAGTTGCCTGTCTTCCCGCTGTTTAGCCCATGGACCATTGGACAGGCACTGCAGTATTGTCCTCTGCCCTTCCACTGTTGAGCTCATGGACCGGTGCACAGGCACTGCCTATATTATTGTTCTCTCTGCTTTGATCAGTTGCCTGTCTTCTCGCTGTTTAGCCCATGGACCATTGGACAGGCACTGCAGTATTGTCCTCTGCCCTTCCACTGTTCAGCTCATGGACCAGTGCACAGGCACTGCCTATAATATTGTTCTCTCTGCTTTGACCGGTTGCCTGTCTTCCCGCTTTTTAGCCCTTGGACCATTGGACAGGCACTGCAGTATTGTCCTCTGCCCTTCCACTGTTCAGCTCATGGACCAGTGCACAGGCGCTGCCTATAATATTGTTCTCTCTGCTTTGACCGGTTGCCTGTCTTCCAGCTGTTTAGCCCATGGACCATTGGACAGGCAATGCAGTATTGTCCTCTGCCCTTCCACTGTTCAGCTCATGGACCAGTGCACAGGCACTGCCTATAATATTGTTCTCTCTGCTTTGACCGGTTGCCTGTCTTCCCGCTTTTGAGCCCTTGGACCATTGGACAGGCACTGCAGTATTGTCCTCTGCCCTTCCACTGTTCAGCTCATGGATCAGTGCACAGGCACTGCCTATAATATTGTTCTCTCTGCTTTGACCGGTTGCCTGTCTTCCCGCTTTTTAGCCCTTGGACTATTGGACAGGCACTGCAGTATTGTCCTCTGCCCTTCCACTGTTCAGCTCATGGATCAGTGCACAGGCACTGCCTATAATATTGTTCTCTCTGCTTTGACCGGTTGCCTGTCTTCCCGCTGTTTAGCCCTTGGACCATTGGACAGGCACTGCAGTATTGTCCTCTGCCCTTCCACTGTTCAGCTCATGGACCGGTGCACAGGCACTGCCTATAATATCGTTCTCTCTGCTTTGACCGGTTGTCTGTCTTCCCGCTGTTTAGCCCTTGGACCATTGGACAGGCACTGCAGTATTGTCCTCTGCCCTTCCACTGTTCAGCTCATGGACCGGTGCACAGGCACTGCCTATAATACCGTTCTCTCTGCTTTGACCGGTTGCCTGTCTTCCCGCTGTTTAGCCCATGGATCATTGGACAGGCACTGCAGTATTGTCCTCTGCCCTTCCACTGTTCAGCTCATGGACCAGTGCACAGGCACTGCCTATAATATTGTTCTCTCTGCTTTGACCGGTTGCCTGTCTTCCCGCTGTTTAGCCCTTGGACCATTGGACAGGCACTGCAGTATTGTCCTCTGCCCTTCCACTGTTCAGCTCATGGACCGGTGCACAGGCACTGCCTATAATATCGTTCTCTCTGCTTTGACCGGTTGTCTGTCTTCCCGCTGTTTAGCCCTTGGACCATTGGACAGGCACTGCAGTATTGTCCTCTGCCCTTCCACTGTTCAGCTCATGGACCGGTGCACAGGCACTGCCTATAATATCGTTCTCTCTGCTTTGACCGGTTGCCTGTCTTCCCGCTGTTTAGCCCATGGACCATTGGACAGGCACTGCAGTATTGTCCTCTGCCCTTCCACTGTTCAGCTCATGGACCAGTGCACAGGCACTGCCTATAATATTGTTCTCTCTGCTTTGACCGGTTGCCTGTCTTCCCGCTTTTTAGCCCTTGGACCATTGGACAGGCACTGCAGTATTGTCCTCTGCCCTTCCACTGTTCAGCTCATGGACCGGTGCACAGGCACTGCCTATAATATCGTTCTCTCTGCTTTGACCGGTTGTCTGTCTTCCCGCTGTTTAGCCCATGGACCATTGGACAGGCACTGCAGTATTGTCCTCTGCCCTTCCACTGTTCAGCTCATGAACCAGTGCACAGGCACGGCCGTATTGCCCTCTCTGCTCTGACCAGCTCCCTGCCCTCCCTCTGTTCAGCCCATCAAACAGTGCGCAAGCATTGTCGTTTTTTCCTCTCTGGCTGGCCCCGTTGCCAGCTCGCCCTGATGCTTGTCTCTGCTGCTTTCTCGTGCATGCAGGTGTCCCTGCTCTCCCCGCACGCCCATTCGGCACCAGCTGCTTCCCACGATGGTTGTTGCCTAGGTCGTGCTCGCGGTTTGCGGGTCATTTAACCGGCGAATTCTCCTCCGCCTCGCTGCCCCGTAATACCGCGGCGCGGCTGTGCTCTAGCGGCCTTTGCAGTTTAATCTCTCGGATAATGAGCTTGCGCGTAATTATACAATTACGGCTAATGCCTGCGACTGCTGTAGTTCGTATTCGCGAGCAGGGTGCTCGCGGCCGCTTGAATAACGGTGGTATGTGGGGTGCCGTCCGTCCGTTGGCCTCGACGATTGTTTTATTGCTTTTCCACGACATTAATAATCTCTCCTTTTTTGCGCGGCTTAATCTACGAAGATTGATTGCCGTGTACTAGTAACCTGCATTTCTCTGAGCGCTCGGCTTGGCCCTCCTCCGCTTCTATTTTTCGCCCCGGCGCTTTCGCTGTCCCCTTCCCGCTTGTGTTTTCAAGCCTCGTTCTGGGCTGCTGCTGCGCCGAGAGTGGCGCGCCGTGGACCAACGCCCACGTCGGGGCTGCGCCTTCGTGCGTGTCTCGTGCACTTTCTCTGCACGACCACGTGATGCAGCCGCTTCATTAAGTGGTCTTAGCTCGCTGCGGCAGCTCTCGGGGAAAGTTGCTTTGTCGCATGCAATCGGGCGTCGATTCGATCGCGGGCAGCACTTGGCAAGGACTTGTATCTTTAAATGGATTGAATAACGGGCTCGTCAGATGCACTTACTGTGATTTTAGGTGCTTCACCTTGGTGCCTTGAGGTTTTAGAACTTTCTGGATGCATGGAAGAGCATCGGATGTGGAGCATGCTTTCTGAACTGTTCTCATACAGTTCGGTATTGCGGTTACTCTACTGTGTAGCGAACAACCCCGTGCACTACGTACTCAGTCTTTCTGAAAGATCATCGCTGTCTGCCGTGATCGGCTTTATATATCGTCAGCAAGTGATGACGGATTGAAGCCACTTAGCATATGCTCATATGCCCGAATTCAAGACCCTTTACCAGGATCTGCAGCTGGCTCTTTCTGTCGTGACTGCATCGAGACCCGATGTATTTCAGCTATCCATGGCGTTTGGACCGTTTCACGTCTCGTAAGGCACGGTGTAAGCGCTGCATCCAGCCTTTTTCATGTCGCGACAGAGAATGCACGCTTTTCCCAGTGATTAAAGTGTTCGTCTTCACTCGTCTCTCCGTCATTCCGCTAATTTTCATGATCTCAATTTTCAAACTAGGCTAATTTTCCGCACATGAAGGTGTACATTAAGTACTAAATTCTCTGCGTTTATCGCTGGGAGTCCACGCCGAATTGGCCCCAAACGTGGCGCTTTTTTTTTTTTTTCGGCTAGTCGCTCCAGAATTGTTTTCATTTTCCACCTGGCTGTCCGAGGGGCTTTTCACGTTTTGACGTCGCTTTGATACGAGCAGCAGCGGATTGCTGCTACCGCTTTGAAGACCTCTGCTTATTGTGCTAAGCGTCTCCTCAGGTGGCATGGCCTCGGCACTTATCCTTTCTTTCTTTGACAGCGCGACGTGAACCTCTTCTTTAGCTCTTCGGTTCCTCTCGCAGCGCTCTCCAAACTGATGCCATCGAAACAACTTCCGGCCCGCGATTTGTTCCGGGACGCGAGCCTTGTCTCTCGTGAGTGGCCGGGCGGTCGGCGGATACGCGGCTATGCTTTCAGTGCGACGCCGGAAGCGCCTGCGTCGGGGAGCGCACACACCTCCCTCATTCAGGGGCCGCCTCCATCCGCGGCCCTCCACGCGTTGCCTCCCGCGCCTCTCCCGGACTGCCCTGTTGTTTTTGTTTCCTCAACTTGAGGCGAAAACAATGCAGTGCACGCCGCTCGTAATTTAAGAGGGCGGCCAACCTTAGCGCGCGTTTTGTTCCGGTTGTCGGCCGTCTCCGGCGCGAATCCTGCTCCGCGGTTAGGGGGATGCCTTGTCAGCATCCGCGCGGGCCCTTGCCTGGAATGGAGCGCTGGCTGAGCAGTGAAATGCCGCTAGGCTCTTCTCGGCTTTCACTTCTTGGCCTCCTTCTCTCAAGGTAGCAGGTCTTTCACCGCGCACAAAAGGAGGCTCCGGAAAGGTGGAGAGCCACAAGAGTGGTTTGTTGTGTGTCAGTGCCAGCGTTTCGACAGGGAGGCTAATCTTTGTCAGGATGACAGAGGTAATACATCTTGTTTTTGTCGTACGAAGACTAGACGCTGTAAAGACGTTGTCACCCGAGCCTTTAGGCACAGCTCCATCTGTTCACGTCTATAGCTTCTCTACAAGTTGGTTGTCATGGCTTTATCTGTCATACGTGATGCGAGTCGCCGCTTCGCTCATCTCGATCATGCCTTCCTGGGTTGCATAGTTTTACTTTTGCACCTCGCGGCAGGTTGTCCGTCACTGAGCCTCTGTCAACCAGGGTAAAAGGCGTCCTCTCGAAATCGAGTATGCTTGTTGCACGGTGATAGCTCGCGTTGTTCATGTTGCACCGATCAGTGAATGCTGTGGAGGAAAAAAAAAACTGAACCCGCCAAAGGTGAAGCGTTTAAAACCCCAAACCATCCTAGTTACCGAGAACACGTGCCTTTTGTATACGACTGCTATGAGTGTGGTTGTTTGCCTAGCGTCGTGTGTCGTCGTTGCAAGCTGCATTGAGCCGACTTGCATTGTGTGCAACGCTCAGGATGTATCGCATTACTCATTCTTTGTCTTGTCACGTGGTATAGAGGGCTTCGCTGTATTCCTCACCTTTACCGTCCGTTAGCCGGCGTCGGATAGCGAGGTCGTTCGAAGGACCGAAAGCGCATCGGCGACAAACCCTATAGCCGTTTAATTAACAATGGACTCAACGGATGCTACTAGAGTCACCCCCTGTGCAGGTAGAGCAGGCGGCAGACTGAGTTGTTGCCAGGGAGTAGCGACACATCGGATTTTCAGGCAAGCCTGTTCTGGTCTAGATGGGCTTGTGTTGCTGTATGTTTTGCGCCATTTACACCTTTGAAGGCCAACGCCAACGTGACCTGTCATTATGCGTCTTCTTTTTTCTGCGTACGCCTGCACGTCTCGATAACGGTCGGATACGTGGGCGAAGCATCTGGAGGCGATGTGGCGTTTTATTATAAGGCTCAACTTATATGACAGAAATAGCCCCTAGGCACCATCTCAGACTGCAGCCGAGCTCTGTGTCTCTTCACTACGCACCTGCATTGAGGCTTTTAATGGACGTCATGAAAGGCAGCGTGCATCTGGTCCTTTAGGAGGAGCAGGACGGCAGCTGTTTTGTAGTGTCACTTTTGTCACTTGCGCTGCGTCGCATATAAGTTCACAGGGTCATCCGGCCATATAGAAGCCAAAGGTTTTGTCAGGTCATAGAGCGTTTGAACCTTTTGCTGTATGCTTTCTCATCGCCTAATTGTCTGTCTTTAAGAGCGCCATTGTATAGCCTGCTCCGTCTCGTCTCGCTGCCAATTAAAGTGCCGAACAAAGAGCACTTAGTGACCCGTACAATGGCGGATTAAATTGCGTCGGCTCGCTCGCAGGTTCAGTCGTGCTCGTTTGGGCACGCAGCACCTGTGTGCATCCCTAGAGAGGGGAAGGTGCAAGCTGTCTCGCCGCTTATTGACGCGCTCGTTTCTGCGATCTGTTGCAGGTACAGTGTTTGTCAAAAGTAACCAGACTGCATGGTTTGCTTCTCATGCGTATAGTAGACCCCTCACGTCTTCTCTAAAGATCAAAAATTAATTTGAATGTGAGGACAGGGGTTCTCCTTACCATACAGAAATTTAGAACCTGAGGGCTGGTATAATAACTTTACTGTACGACTGAGAAGCAAACCGTGTAGCCTGGTTACTTTTGACAAAGACTGTACCAACGCAGCGGAGCGATGGGAGTTAGCAGTCGCCAGTCCCGACTCCTGCTGATTGTCATGTGCGGAGTCACACAGTATCTTAGAAACAGTTGGCGTGTCCGTAATCTGTGCGAATTTTTTATAGTCAACTATAATAGCATACAACTCAAGCACTAAGTGGCAGACGCCCCGCAAAGGACTCCAGCCAGTGGAGTCGACCGAGTTTCATGGCGTTACAGTCAATCCGATCAAGCCGTATAGTTAATCCCATTCGTCCGCCACCCTCCCGCGATGTCAGGCTAGCGAGCCTACGCGGATTAACCTCGACGTCATGAGGATCGGTCGACGCCATTGGCAGGTGGGCCTCCTTTGAGGAGCATCTGACGCTTCGTTCTTGAGTTGTACCCGACTAAGGGATCGTTACCACTGTTAAGTTTGTAATCGAAGTTGCTCATTCTAATGCGACTAGAGCAACAGAGCGCCACTCTGAATAGTGAGGACAGCACACACATTGATTTCGTTTCTCGTGGAGTGGTTGACTTTCGCCTAAGTGGTATCACTTTGCTAGCCTGTGGCATGATGCGCGAAAATTACATTACCAGGGTCATTACTGATCGTGGTTCGAAGTTTAGCGGCGCGATATTCGGATGACTCGTGCGTAGGTGCTGGCGACCGCAATGCTATGCCGCGTTCTTTCTCCGATTACTCATTCTGCCCTGCTTTCCTCGAGTCGTTCTCTAACCGCTGCCTTCATCAGGCGAGCTTCGTCTTGGTTTTCTTCGGATCCGAAATCTTCCAGAATCTTCGAATTTGTCTTGCGCACGCGGTGATAAGTAGTGCCGTCAAACTTTTGCTTGTAGTATTTTGACCTCAAGCACATGGCCCCAATACAGCCTCGAAAATTAAAGAGAAGTTAGCAATCATGTAAAAAGAGCATTTCCCTCGTGATTTTATTTTTCTCCCGGGCGACCTGACCTGTAGTGTTCTATAATAAGCGCAATTTCTGCCGCGCCCCGGTCCCGTTTTTCAAAAGGCCGTCCGAAGCTGCATGAAACGCTTGCCGGCGAGCGTTCACGTAAACAGCTCCCGGCCGTGGGGCGCCTCCGAGCTTCCGAGTGTTTTGTGGCTGGCGCCGGGACCTCGTGGCCCCGATTATTCCTCTACCCGCAACGTTTCTGGGTCTGTGCTGACTTTGCGGGAATCCTCCCTCCCACGCTTTCTCCTTCCCTACCCGACTGGGAACGCGGCGAGCTTTTTTCGTTTCCTCGCAATCCGCGCGCGCGCTTTCTTCTTCGCTTCGCGTGCCGTTGTGAGGGGCGATCTGTGTGTGTGTGCTGTATACGTACACACGGGGCGGCGCCGTGCCCCAGATAGCGGCCGCCTTGGAACGCTGCCACCGATACGTACCGTTTCGCTGACGACCTGCTAATTGCGTCCTCCTCGTCTCTCTTATCTCCCCTGACAGGTGATTCGGGCGAAGGACGTCGAACGGCTTGCAAATGACTGGGAGTTAGCTCTCTTCGTCGTATGTGCGTCGAGTCGCGGGTTTAGTTTTCTTTTTCTGGCTGCGTTGACAAGGGGCAGGGTGCCCCTGTGCTGTCATCGAACTGATCATGCTGAAATGTCTGATATCTGTAGGCTGCGTGCACGAATGTTGGGTTCTTTCGATGTCTGTTGCGAGCTAATGCTTAACGGACGGACGGGGCGGCAGTCACTTTCGCGGCTCATTCACCCGCAGCGGGCGTGTCCTGTTTGTCTTCGCCGTGATTTAGAAGCGGACGTCGGCGCACTATCTCCTTTGAGCCTGTCCCGCACTGTGACCAGCCAGGACCAGACAACTAGCGGTAGGGAGTCTCCCTTGACGCGCAGTGCCTCGTGCTGCGCGAACACAGAAGCCTTATCACTGCTCTGTGGTTGATTCATTCGACTAGGTTGCTTCCCTTTCGTAAGTTTCATTTATTCAGTAGCTGGTGATCGACGCTGTGAGAGCCTCGGCATGTCCAGTCATACGACGTCCTCCCTCTGTATTTTGCATGCATGCGTGGTTCTCTCACGCGCACCTTTCATCCCTGCGAAGATGCCGCACTTCTTCCGGTTTTTCCGCTTAAAATTCCTCCTCCGACACTGCATGCAATTAGCGCTCCCGCACGCGCAGAACTCTCCGCAGCCATGCCGGGCACCGCACCCTACGTGTATTTTTGCATTTGTACATGGTGCATATTGTCTTCTTACCCCTACACTTTCTTTCTGTCGCTCCCTCTTCCTGTCCTCTCCCTGTCCCTTTACTCACGGTAGCCGCAACTCTGGTGCTTCGGGTTTTGATGGCAGATGCAGAGCAACATATTTTCTTTTCATTGGTATTTTATTAATAAAGAATCACTAATAATAATAATAACATTATTAATAATAATAATGAACTGTGTCATCGCGCGCTTGTGCAACTGCTACGGAACGAATTCGCCCCAGCCTTTTTTTGAGGCCCGTATTTTGTCAGTGGACAACTCAAATGCACCACGAACTCCGACTGAAAGTTCGGTAACTCAATGTTTTAGTCGGCGTTCGTGCGCATTTGAGGCACTCACCGACAAAGTGAACCATCTATGCGCCTTTCCTTTCTTCAAAACCTAGAGAGCTTTTAGACCGCGAATAAGATTAGACTGGAAATAAGCCGGTCTTATTTGTTTCGTGCAAGCCGGCCCTGGTGTTTCCACACCTTCCTTCGCGTCGGGCTCTCGTTTTCTCCGCTTTTTACGCGCGCTGCTCGCGCGTCGCGCAGCCGCTCTGTCGCACAGGCACGCGCAGCTGTCGTCGAGCTCGGCGTCTGCAGCGCGCGAGGTTCGCGCTTCCTCCTTCCAACCTCGGTTCCCGCGACCGAGTTCTGCGAAACGCCGCGTTCCTTGGCTGCTGCTTTCGCCAGTCTGCCCTCCTCGCCGATTTCCGCCGGAGCAGCTTGTGGCGCTCTCCATGGTGGCGGTTCCACTGGCAGCTGTCAGGGGATGTCTGTGCTTGTTTTTGCCGTTGTTCGCAGTAAAGGTCGCATTTTTAAATATAGCGCCGAAGCTGCGGCCGCGAAATTGGCACTCCATGAGTCGCGATTGCGGCCTCCACAGCTGACTTTCTTTTCGCGTGCGCCATCGTGAGGGTTGGTCGGCGTTGCATGGCTTGACGTCGCGTATGAGGAGCTTTTTATAAGGCAGAGGAGAGTCGCGGTAGCTGTCTCTCCCTGAGCGAGCACTTGAACCGCGCCGTGATGGAAGGGTCGTTGCTGCCTTGCCAGAAACCAGTCAGCTGGCGCGAGAAAATTTTCGTCCCGAATCTGAGGAGCTTAGCTGTTTTCTTACTTGCGTAACTTAAGCCAGAGAATTTTTACAGGAGTAGCCCTTGTTTAGCTCTCCAAGTGAACGAGAGCACCGCAGGTTCGCCGGCGATTGTAAGTGGACGACGCACGTTGGGAGTAGACAGAACTGAGCTTAATAGATTTGTCTTCGTTTGTTTTCTTTTGACAACGCCCCCCCCCCCCCCCCCCTCCTTTGCGGGGAGCCCACGTTAAAGGGGTGAACGTAGCGTCAAGGAACGAATGATACACGGGAGGGTCGTGACCCCTCACGTCTCGGGTCTCTTGGAACATGTGGCTTTTCCTCTTCCGTCTCTCTCTCTTTTTGGTAAACACGCGCTTTGGCGCACTTCTGTTCCTCACTGAAAAGTAAACGATGCATGAATGTGGACAGGAAACGACACACAGATGCGGGAGTGCGAGGTGGACAAGCCGCGGAAACAACAGCTTTTGCGAGAAGGGAAAACAATTGTTTTGCGTCTGTCTTGGCTTTTCCTTGTTTTGCGCCTAAATTTTACTTGAAATGCATGGATGCTAACTAGCCCGAAACCAGTGTGTGCGTATCTTGCTGGTCACAGACACGCTTGGCAACAAACGAGTCTTCTCTTGGTATTTTTCCCGCCTTTCGGACTTCTCCCTGTCTTACGCACATGTAGAAGACGCGGCTATGCTCATTCTTGTGTTTTCTCCTTTTTGTCCCGGGTTTAGAAGGTATGGAACATGCTTCGAGCGTGTGACTTTGTGCTCACTGTAGTCGTGGAGTCTACGTCGCGGCTATGGCCGCGCTGGGTTCAATCACGTGTCACTGCGTTGGAAAGTGTGTGTTATAATTCTAGGCGTATATTGCAATACCATTATAATACCATTAGCAGCTAGTGAGGCCTTTACCCGAAGTGACGTCACTTCCGGTAAATGCCATGGGGCTTCTGATGCTATCGTATTAATAATACGCGACAGGCGTCCTAAGAACCCCACTAAGCTGCCGTCGTGTCTGAAATGTGCGTGTCGGAGGTCGGAGGCATCCCCTCAGCGGAGGAGACCAGAATCCGATGCGAAGCCAAGTCCATTTCCTAATTAGCGTCATTCTGCAATCAAGATGCGCCCATAATTACCTAACGCGCGCAGTTTCCCAAGCAGAGAAGAGCTCCGCACGATGCGAGTCGCGATGGCCCAGTCCCCTCGTTTTTCGCTCGGAGCGCGAAAAGACGCGTTTAGCTTTCTTCTCTAAAAAGAGAGCCGACGAAGGCTGTCTGTCCCTTTACTTATTAATGGTTTCTCGGGATATTCACGTTTCGGAAACGACGCCGGTGCGCCTGTCTTCTGTGAACTTCACGCTCACCTCGACGCCGCGAACTCGGTGTTGGCCGCCGACCAACAAGACGGCGTGCGCCGAGACCAACGCGAGCTATGAAGCAAGCAGCGGGCGAGGGCTGGGGGTGGAGAGAGGCTGCGGCGACAGTGTATAGTATAGTGTACGTGTGCGCGACACTGCAGTGCAAGGCGGTGCCCTTCCTGGCATGTGTGGTGCCGCCCGGCGCGGCGTCTCTCTAACGGGCCCCGGAATAGAAACCGTCTGGAAGATCTCTCCGCGCAGCCGACGGCGTGCTTCCGCTGACTCACGACGCGCGTCTTTCTCTAGTTGGGTTCAGAGTAGGCGAAACTGATCGCGCGGAATGGCGGGCCTGTTTTCTGCGCGCCTGTGTTTGTGTGGTCTGGGTGCGCGGACAGCGAAGAACCAGAGGTCGCCTTCCGTCCACAAGCCTCGTGTGTGGCGCCTCTTGTTGGTCGTGCCTCGTGGAGGGTCCCATCGGGCGTGCTTTTGAATGAATGAATGAATGAATGAATGAATGAATGAATGAATGAATGAATGAATGAATGAATGAATGAATGAATGAATGAATGAATGAATGAATGAATGAATGAATGAATGAATGAGAGAGATAGTGAGTGAGTGGAAATTTGTTTCCATTTTATTTAAGCCACCGCGTTAGCCACAACTAGCCCAACTCGACGCCTCATTATATCAAGCTATGAGAGACGCCGTAGTGAAGGGCTCCGGAAATTTCGAACACCTGGGGTTCTTTAACGTGCACTGACATCGCACATCTGTGCATAATCATGAGGGGGTTTTGAATGGAAGCGGCACTTCGCAGCTTGTCGCAAAAGTTTTCATTCTGTGTACGGAGAAGCTAAACCCTGGCTTATTCCAGTGTTGCGAAGACGGGCAGAACGGTCGTTACGACGCTTATACCCCGTGCTTAACGCCACGTGTGCGCAACAGTCCAGCGATTCATATTGAGCCTTTATATAGAACGTTGGTTCTTTATTGCTTGGATCATTCAGAGAAATAGCGGGCCCCCAGACGGCACGATCAGAACCAAACGAGCGTTTTGGATTTCAATTCACAGTCGCTTCAGCGCTTTCTCTCTCTCTCTCTTTTTCACGTTCGTAGCGAATGAATGGCTTTATGTTTCAATATATAGTGGCTGGCTTGTTGTTTCACTTTGCCTCATCATGTTGGCTGCGCCACTGTGTTCTATAGCTGCAGAAACGTCGCATATATTTTAAGGCTGCATCTGACTCTCGACGATGGTTAATTGCTTTACGCTGAGAGAGAGCACGCGCAGACCGGTCGCTATGGTGTTTACATCACAAAGCGCGGATTGTTTGAAGAGTTCCTAAATTCTGTCTCAGACTGGTTCAGAAATAATTGACTTTCACTTCGTAACCTGCGTACTAATATTTGTCGCTGCTTTTTGTTTCTGCAGTCGTGTATAAGTAAAAATAAGAAAACCAAGTTCGCGAGATTCACAGTTAGGCCTTGAACTTTTCGGCCGAAATTGCGACGCGAGCGGGTAATAACGCAATCCAGGTGCTGCCTGTTCCTATTTTAAAACTGCGTTGCACCGACGTACCGCAAGGACGCAGTGCAAACAGGAACCGCTAAATTTGAGCCCCGCGTTGCCAAACCGTCAGTGCGGGGAAACCTTCATGTAATCACATATATGCCATCTGATGACAAAGAAAAGGAAACAATAGTAAAGAAGAAAATGAAACCAGATGTACACCACGCTGAAGTACTTTTTTTTGACTTGCTTCCTGCCTCTAAAATGCATTGTCGCATGAGGTCGTCGCTGCGGCCGAGTCGCTCCTATGCTCGCTGGTTGTCACAGAATGAACTTCACAGTCGGTACTCACATGCGTCAACACTTTACATAGGAACAACGACCATTAGCATTCGGGCTGCTTTCAGGAGGGCTGGTGTAGAAACTAAGCAAATGTTCCCTTGCCGACGTGCGGGTCCCGATATAATGGAAGATAAACTGAGTAAGCAAGCAAAATCTGATGGTATTTGGAAAAATTATGCGTTACGAAGTCACGCATAATTTTTCCACTATAACATTGTGTTTGGCACAATGGATGTTTCTTACCATTGTTAAGCGTCTGAAGTAAACGCGTGTTTGATTCGCTTTGCCCTGGCGATTTGGCATGGTCATTGGCTGTACGTCTCGTCACGCTGCACTGAACTAACGGAAACTGAGTGCATTTTCATTTGTTTCTTGCCTGGCTGCGCGCGCAGCGATGGGTGCGTTCTGTCGCGACGCTGTTCGCTAACACGGCGGTGAAGGGGGAGGGTAAATGTGTTTCGAGGGACCGTGCGGCGGTGGCGCGGGGTCGCGTGTTTCTCAACACTGGCAGCCTGGCCGGAGACGCCTGGCGATTTTTGCCTCCTCTTTTTCTGAACAGCGACCGCGTTGATGTATCCATGACGGAGGGATGGGTCGGAGAAACTTGGCTCTGGAAGCTGTTGGCGCGCCGTTCGCACGCGCCGACCCTAGACGCCTTCAACTGGAACCTGTCTTCGTTTTCTTTAGGTTAGGTTGGTTGAAGCTTTTTGAGAAGCGGGGACGTCGTCTAGGTCAGGGCGTTATTTCACGTTTCAGTTAGACAACGTCAGTGCAACCTCACCCACACATTCACGGACATTGACACATTGACACATTCGCGACATTCAAGATGATGGAATGTCGCAATGTACTACACCGAGATTTTCGCATGAGCTCTCCCGAGTACAGTTGATTACTACTACTCCGCACGACCTAACGCCATGACGGGCATAGAGTCCGACTGTTACTGAGGCTGCAGGAACAGGTATGTTTGCGTGCCTCAATGTCTCAATTCCCAGCTCCTAAGGCTTCAGGGACGCATTGCATTCTATAAAAACACACGTATTTCGACAGTGTACGGACAAGCTTTGTTTACCTTTTCTTACTGGCGATGACGAAGGGCAGAGGGCGGGGGACCCTCCCCCAGCACCCACATCTCCCGGCCAGGCTCGGTTGCGCCAGGAATAAAATGCCACATGGTTGCGTGCTTGGCACTTTTGAGGCTTTGGACGATGACCGCTTTGTCCGAACAGTTGGCCTTTACGGCTTCAGAGGCTGGCGTATTCGCGGTCGCGCCTTGTTGGTCAACGCATGAGCAGAACGAACCAGAGCCGACGGGGGTCGAATGGGCGGTCCCGTCGTCGCGCGGCGTCGACGATGCGGATTTGATTTGGCCCGGTCGTGACGGGCGGTTTCCTTCGGTCTCGCGACGTTTATAACAGGTCTCGGCTGCCGCTCGCGCCGGTTGCCGAGCTGGGGAATCACTGCGGGAAGGGCTCCTCTATACTTAACGCGCCTGCGCGCGGCTATTTTGATCGCGGCCGCGCGTTGACGGCGGCTCGTGTTCGCTCCGCAGCGCCGGACTCGGGCTAGCTGTCTGACGCTCCGTGAACCCTCATCATCTGAAGGCAACGCGGTCATCAGAACTGTCATCTATCTCAACCACGAGAGCGCGCGCTGTTTAAGGCGGCCCTCGATTGACGAGGCGTTTTCCTCGGGCCGCACAAGCGCGTGTGGCGGTAGAAACAATCGTGCCTGCCTGCATGGAGGTAGCACGACTGTTCGTGTAGCGCGCGGGCATTGGGGCTTGTTGCGAGCACCACCCACGTCATTTCCACCCATTTCCTCTTGCTTTATTATCGACGGCGTGCCAAGCGTCTTCGGCGTGCCTGAAACTATAGCGGGAGCTGCAGGGCGTAGCAACGGAGGATACGGTTTCCAACGTCGTCTCGGTGGATGGCTTCAATTTGCGCATTATTCGCGTTACTTGCATTTGGCTGGAGGGCGCGTGTGGCCCGCTTAGTGGGTTCGTTCAGCCCCATCGCATCAGCGGACTCCGTGAGCACGTATAATCGGGGCTGTATTGCATTAACGATAGCTAGCGAAGTTCGCATCACATCGCTGTTGGAGGAGAGACTGGTGTAGCTGGCGACAACGTGTTAATGTTGCCGCAGGAACGTTACGTTACGCATGCACGGTTTAGCTTAAGTGTGGGCTTACGTTCTGCGCGTTGTTGGTCGCCCAGATTACAGTACTTTTCTATTCGAGACGGGAACGCATGGTCAGTCGGGCCTGTAGAGGTTTCCTGTATAGCTCGCGGCTGCTTCTGCGATTAAGAGAGAGAGGAGATGTCTGGAGAGAAGCAGAGGAGAATAGCAGATTGTGAAAGTCGGTAAAGTTAATTGGTAGAGCATTTCGGTTGGTTGCCCTGCACACCTGTAGGAAAGTGAGTGAGTGAGTGAGTGAGGTGTCTTAATTAATAGAAAGGAAGTCGTCGCTCAGATATTGAATACGGTTGGTTGGGCGTTAGGACGTGTGTGCACAAATAAGTAGTTAATGGCATCACTTGAAACAGCGCATCGAGAATGATGTCCCTTTTGTCTGCTGTGTGCGCAAATGCATGCTAAGTGAGTGCCTCTTCAGACTGGCGTTAGTGTATGCAGGTGTTTGGTCTCCCCCTTCCTTTTGGAGCGCTTGACTTTACTCGGGTCTCGGCAGATGAGCTACGGGCCATGGCTGAGCGAGCTCTCCTTTTCAAGGGGCTTTAGTACTGGCCTCGAATAAAGTTTTTTTTCCTCTCCTAACATAAAGTGTTCTTTTTTTTTCGAGGTGTCTGTCAGAAAACGGAAGAGAGAAGACGTCATGTTACCTGGAAGTATTACGTTCTCGAGCAGTACGCGGGCTATGCGGGCGACGCCAACCACCGTTTTGTGTGGTCGTTGTGTACAACGCACTGCCTCCTTTAATCCGCTTCGTTCCCGACGTGCATTCACGCCGGTTTCTTTGTGCCGCGAGGCCCCCGTATTCCTTGCGCGATGTCAAATGAAGCGCGCTGCCGCGCCCCGCGGCTCTTCTATCCAGTGCTTGGCGTTACAAGAGGAGCCTTCTGTGAGGAAGCCAGGGCGTGCTCTTCGCGGGACGGGCAGGAGAGATGCGTGTCATTCTGAGCGCGTCTGGCAGCATTCCACTTCGTGCGTGGGCCTTTTGCCGGTTTAGCCTCGGCTCCGCCCTTGTGTCATAACAGCCGTGCGTGCGCAAAGCGCAGTCGGCGCGTATGAACGGACGTGCACCTGGAAAACAAAGTCTCCGACTGTATGTGTGTCTTTGTGTACTGCTCCCCAGACCCCGTGTGTCTGTAGTTTTTCTTACGACCATCTCCGTACCGTCGTCGTCTCTGTTTCCTGCGCGGCTGTCACGATGAGAGAACGCAGGCCCGCGAATACCGACGAACTCGCCATCTGTCTCTGCTATGGGATCTCGCGTCTCCTCTCTCTTCCTTTCTCGTTGTTATTTTTTTCTTCTCACTTTCAGCGATCGTGTAGTGTCCGCTCTGTTTCGTTAAAACCGTGCAGTGCTGTGAAAACTGGATCTGTAGCGTCGGCCAATCACGAGCCGTTCTTGCAGACGGAACAGCTGCGCCCGTTGCGCTCTCCGATTGGCTGCCGGCGCAATAGCCCTCGCGCTAGCAACGGTGCGCGGTTTTTGGCGAGACAGATTGCAGCATATCCTGCTGTTGTTCTTGGAGCATCTCCGTATTTACTTCGTCCCACACACTCTCTCTCTCTCTCCTCGTCCCGGCTATGACGTCACACGTTCATCGCCAACTCGCGAGCGTCGGGGGGCAACCGTCTGCGCAGGCGAGAGCAGCTGCGTTTTCTACCAGCTGGCTGCCTATGGCGGGCGCAGCGGATTTCGCGAAGAACAGGCAGCGGTCAGGCCGACCGTTCGTTCGTTTCGCGCTCTGTTTACTGCGTGCACGCGAGAGCGCAGGTTGTCCGACGGCCTGAGCGAATGGCGCAACGCCAAAGGTCCGCCGACATCTTGACCGGCGGCACGCGTGTTTGAGCCGTTTGGAAAAGTGTTTATCTTCGTTCTCTCTCTCTCTCTCTTTATTTATTTATTTATTTTTTCCGGCGTGAGCATCGGGGTCTTCCGACTCGCACCGCTCGACTTGAGGCGTGGGCCCGCTTTGGTGGGGCAGAACGCACTTTGTAGAGTACTGGTGTTCTGTCCGCTATGCAGGTTTCACGGAACCGCGTACTGTTGTATCGTCGTAAAAAGAAAAAAAAAACAAAAAAAAACGACACTTGTATTGGCGTACGAGTCGTTTAGAAGGCTTAGTGGACTTGTGGAACATACGTGTTCGCGTTTACCGAGGCGTTGTGAATTTCAGTGTTTCTCAGAACGATACTGTCTTTCGTCGATATGTATTCCTGTCTGGCAGTAAAGCGACAGTATATGTGCACACTTTTCAAGTGTCAGGAACCAGCTGTTCCTGTCGCATTGTTTCGACGGTTTATATTCCGCGAGATGAGCGTGAACACTTTGCGGTACGTTTGGTCACATGGCCCTCCGTAGCCACTCATAACGCACTCAGGTTTCGGAGCTGTCTCCAGCTTAAATTATTCATCGTTGGCACTCGTTCTTATACACACCTTAAGCTTACATCCTTGCAGTCAGCAGGCCACCCTGCGTCGCTTATGCCCGCAGGGCACAAGTGCACGCTGTGTTGACACGGGTGTACTAAGCAGTGCATTGCCCTTGCTGTCCGTGGTCTCAGGCCATCGTCTCGATCAAGTGGGGGAAAAGGCACCTTGACGACGGGGTAAACGCTCTCAATTAAGCTGCTTCTACTCCTTCGCCTCTCTCCTTTATTTCTGCGTTTATTGTTTTTCGTCGGTTTTCTCCGGGCACCCCGCTCTGGGCGGCCCCAGGGGTGAAAAGCAAACACCTCTGCTCCGCTCTGGCGCCTCCGCCTGGAGTGTGTGTGCGCGCGCGTACTTCCTCGAAGACCGGCCGCTCTTTGACCGCGGTGGCCAGGCGGGGTTGAAGCGTTTACGCGGCACCATCGAGGAAGCACGCGAACACGCTTCAAGCACAAAAAATAGTGAAAAGAAAGAAAGAAAGAAAGAAAGAAAGAAAGAAAGAAAGAAAGAAAGAAAGAAAGAAAGAAAGAAAGAAAGAAAGAAGGTGAACCCGCTTATGTGCTTGCTTGACAACGACATCGCCGGCTGTTTTCTTGTGTGCTTTTATTTTCCCCAAAAGCCAAGGCAGGTCTCGGTGCTCCGGCAGCGGTGCGGGTCGATCGTCGAGGTCGATCGGGCGCAGCGCCATGCTGGGGCGACGGGTTCCTCCAGAGGTGTTGCATAGCGGAATCTGTTAGCCTGTAAAATCTGCAATCACCTTTGTAACTGCCTCGACCCTGTATCGATCATGACGGCGAGTATTTGCGGATTATGCACGTGCGCGTTTATAATGGCTGCACTCGCTGTCACTGTTTGCACTCGTGCGAGGTATATACATAGGTGCAGCTGGACTTTCGTGGGTTGTCTCATCAAAGTTTTCTTTTTTTATATAATTTTCTTATCTCTTTGACTGACGGCCCTTTTGTTTACGGTCGCTGTCTCAGTGTTTTTTGTCGTAGCTGTGTGCGTTGCTGTGGGCAGGATTGGGTCTGTGCTCGCTGTATAAAGTCCGGCGCTCAAGGTGGCGGAGCGTCGAAGAGCTCTTCTTGGAAGCATCCGCGCAGCGTGATTGCTGATTCGTTTGTCCAGTCAGGCGCCCTTGGAGCTTTGTCTAGACAATTGCGGGGCCCCATCCTGAAGAGCTCGTATACAATGGGTCTACCTTGCCGAGCTGCCCGCGTTTTGCATCGGTAAAATCGCTCAAGCATTAGCTTTCTAGAGGTCCTCAGGTTGATGCGTGACGGCCAGTATCTGCACTGTGTTTGCACTGTGACGTCCTGTCGAAGCAGAGCCTCTCGAACAGCTCGCAGACTGAGATCTTCGTAGACTCGAGCACTTCACGTGATACGAACGCCTTTCAGGAAGGGACGCCGGAGATAACGCAAAGTGGAGTCGAGGTGGCGGCTTTAATTTCTTTTTTTGTTTCGAGCCGAAGCTGGCTACAATAGAAAAACTTTTCGGGGAACGAATCTTTCATCGTGCGTAATCTCTTGCTCGAATCTGTATTGTTGCGGCTGTATTGTCGCTCTCAGCCGTGGAACAGATTCTGCGACCGCGGAGCCTGCGGAGCTAAATACATGTTCAACAAAGGCGAGGCTTTGTGGGCACCGCATTTCGGACGACGCGATTCTCGTTGCCACCCTCTTATCTCTGTTCCTCCTCCGGAGATAGCTCTACGGCGCGAAGGTGCGCGCTATCCAGATGGGAGAACGACGCCCGTACACTAGTAGAGCCTCGCATTCTCTACGTCACCGCCCGTGAGGCACGGTGTGGCTTTTGGGTTTCTTGATTCGACTTCACGCCGTTTCAGGGTGACGTTCATGTTTTAAAGGATCACGGCCGTGCTGTATAAAGTGGATGCTTTAGAACCAACGCGTGTTATTTTCGGAGCCCGCAAGGGGATCGTGATTTCTGGACAGCCCGTCATCCTCTGGAGTATGTAATCTTTGATCTTCTTACTTGTGCGCTACATTCGAAGCCCTGCACCATCGTGTTCCATCGTTGGCTGTGCCTGTTTTGACATTAGCGGTTTCTTTTCTTATTTGAGTCGTGGCTGTGGGCTGGTGAAGAAGACATTGCTTTGAGCTCGTATGAATGGATTTTGCGTTCGGACATTGACGCTCCTTTATCAGATAGTGCGTGCTTTGGATGCTTCGCGCATTGACGCGTTCTTACCTCACTTATCTGATACTGGAGCAGCCCCTAATGTCTTTGGAACAGCGACAAAAAGAAAGAAGGAAGAAGACAGAAACGCGGACGAAAGGAGACTGTACAACACACTCACACCAACGAAGTATAGGCGGCCTCACTTCTTCCGTGTTTTGCTGTTCTCAGTCCACCCCCACTGCTGTTCCAAGAGCTGAAGCGCCGACTATCTGTGTTATTGGTCTCGAATGCTTCTAGGCGCGCTGTTGTCCACCGGATGTGCCAGTCAACTATACTAGGGGACAGCTTTCTGTGTCATGTTACGAGCGCGCGCCGCTAGCTCGCAGGCCTGTGTCTGGCTGGTGCGTGCGTGCGTGCGGACAACAGCGCGCTTGTGGAAGCCGGCGTCTAGGGGTCGTAGCTTCTACTGCACAGCCAGCGAAAGTTGTCCCTGAGTGCAGCAGCGACTGAAGTGGCTGCCGCGCTTTTTTTTTTTTTGCGATGGCAACACGGGGCCGTAAGGGACCACTAACCAGGGCAGAATAAGTGATAGTTACAGCGGTTTCTAACGCAGCATCTTTTTCGCGCGAATTCCGTGTTCAAGTCACTGTCATTTTTTTGTTTGTTTGTTTCTGTCAGCGGAGGAAGCGAATACGGATAAAATTTTAAACATGGTATCATGGGCGTCCGGAGGGGGGGGGGGCAAGGGGGGGCGGCTGCACCCCCCTGGAAAATCACTCACTCGAACCGTGAGTGATGGCCGCACGCCAGGGGCGGTGGTGCGCTCAGCCAAAAGGGTAAAAGCAGCCCCGCTTCGACGCTTGGTCACATCTGCGAAATGCCGCGTCCGGGCGCGCGTCGTTCCGCCGTTTTCAAACCACGCCACCGCCAGCTCTGCTGAAGGACGACCTGTTGCAGACATGCAGCGGCACCGGCGAGCATGTGTTTCGAGCCGTCTTGAGATGGGTGTCTGTTTCTTTGATCTCTAGAGAGATAGCGACACGGAGGCAGGCAGTTCACAGGGCACAGGTCGCTCGCTATAATCATGATACGTTCGTACGCCGGCCACCGATGAATTCTTGAGGGGGGAAGGACAAATCAGCCGTGTCCACCCCCGCTTTGTCGGGCTGCTCAGGGGCAAGCGGGCGACGAGTTGGCGCCGCCGCCGCGCGCTGTCTCCTCCGATCCACGGGAGAGCTCGGTGCGGTAGAAGCGCCGCTTTCAGAACCTTCGGCAAAGGGGATTAGCTGCTTTTGTTCACGGCGACGCAGTCTCCAGAGGCGCCCCCACACCAGCGTTCCTTGCGTCTTCTCCGAAAACCAGCGCCTTTGGTCAACGCAGCCCGATGGCGCCTGCCTGGCTCGCCTGTCACCTCTGGCTGGGCCTCAAATCACAACAGCGCCCATGTACTGTGCGTGTCAGTGCATGGTAAAGAGACCCAGGTGGTCGACATTATCCGAAACTCTGTACTACTCCGTCCCTCATAGCCTGAGTCGTTTTGGGGCTCTGAACCCCATAAAAGCACAAAAACAAATTTTCCGGCCGAATTAGTTGCGGGTGTCCCTTCCCCTCGGAAGTCGCGCGGCGTTCCTTACACCCCAAAAGTGCGCATTCGTGGATATTGTGGCAAGTAAACCCTTGCACGTGTGCGCGCCTCTGTGTTTGTGCTTCGGTGTTTTTAGTGGCGGGTTGGCAACGAAGGTGAGAACAACCAAGACAGCGGACGAGAAAACGACGAGCGGCGAGCAGTGTGTGTGCGGTTGCTCGACTGTGCGGATGCGCGAGCAAGATGGAGCGAGGTGTATGAAGCTGCGAGCGTGCATTTATCTTGTAAATAAGTTTTCGTTGTATATATAGTCATCTTTTGTTTTCAACGTACTCGTTCAACCATTTTTCCAATCAATATATATGATGACTGTGCACTGAGAGCGTGTAATGAAGCACAGAAATGAATTTATCACCCGTGTAACTACGCAATTCGCCCAGAAAAATCCGAGGCGCCTACAGTTGCTGTTCAAGGAAGACTGACTGAGTGACTGTAGTTGCGTGTTTGTGAACATATTGCGCTGTGTGCTGGTCATCAATTCGGGTGAGTCGAGAACCCGTATGCAGTAAGACTGAGCACTTCGAGTATTGATAGTATCTTTTTGCATTTTTATTAATTTTAATTGTTTCTTTGTTGATAAACTCCAATGTATCTCTACAATCCGCGCTTTAATTTGCTGCTTGTAATTTTCTTTCATGTGTGTATTTTACTTATTTTTTATTTATATATAAATAAATAAATTTACTCCGCAAATAGTGCCTTTTCGCTACGAATATACCCCCCCCCCCCCCCCCCCCCCCCTCCGGCGCCAACAACCAATGGGCCCCCCCTGCAAAAAATTCTGCGGACGCCCTTGCATGGTATTGAAACACTGATCACCGTAGATTGCGGAGGCGGAAAAACGCGGTTTCGAGGAGTACGCGCGCATTGAGCAACATTTGCATCCAGCCGTAGCACGTGCATGCAAGCAGCTCTGCGTGTCTATATGTATGTACCCAATGTGCAACGGTGCGCAAGACACACGGTGGCAGTTGTGCCGCTACAAACGGTTGGCTGGTTTGGTTTCTTTTTTTTTTTACCTTGTTTCGTTTCGCGCTCTTAACTTGGCGGAACCGTCCTGGCGGCCTCTTTTCCTCCGTCTCTTATTTCTGGCCCATTAGAGACGTGTCTCTTTCAGAGTCCGGCGTCGCTTCAGTGTGGTCAAAATCTTTGCGAGAATCTAGCCCGGCGTGTATGGAAAACAATAAGGACCAGCGGGCGGCCGCCTTCTATCGCTTCCGGCCATCTCGGCTCTCTCTGGGCGAATGACTCTCCGTGAGAAGTTTCTTATGCTAAGCGTATACGCACGTTGAGTGTATGAAAGCTGTGGAGGGGGTGAATGAGGGGGACACGTAGCGCATGCTCGTAGCTTGCGTGAAAGAGAAAGCGAAAGCGCGTTCCCTGCAAGCGTGACCCCGTTGTACCGCTTGACCTGCTCCTAACGGTAGGTGACGCTGACAATACCCTTTTAGGCGGCATGCGAAAAACAATGGACGGACTCGCAGCTGTCGAAACGTTCTAGGTCTTCATTCGCGGCGCACCTGCTGTGCATGGGGTTCTTGTGGTTTTGCTTTCCTGTCCTATACCCTGTTCCACTGTCCTCGTGCTCCGTATACTCTTTCGCTTTGTGTGCTGCAAGACTATTATAGCCTGCGCGTATAATTACGCCGGCGCTAAGGTTCAGCAACAAGCCGCCTTGCACGCTACGTGAAAAAGGCTGGCCTCGCCTGGAGCTAACCACGCTGCGCGCGCGTTCTCAGGGAATCGTTAATTCGGCGAAACGAGTGATCGCAAGTGGTGGTGGGCGGACTGGTTGCGCGCATTGACTATATCATCTGTGCGACGAGAATTGCTGGCGGCCTCGTCGGGTTTCCCAGATTCGCTCTATTGCGTCCAGCTGTGTGCGCCACGAGTCCTGCTTGCACGCGCTTCTGGTTTGCCTGCTCTGTCTCTTTGTTGTCCTTTCGTATTTTTCTTACTGCGGTGACAGAGTGGCTGTGGCAATATGCTCTGGAAAAGAGGTCGTGGGTTAGACTGCATCTTGCGCAGACGTGTTTCGAGTAAGGCGAATTACAAAAAAAAAAAAAAAGCGCCCGTGTGCACTGAGATTTCAGTGTGAAGCTAAAGAACCTGTAATTGGTCAAAGGTAATCGGGAGTTCTCCGCTGCGGCATTCCTCATAGCCCATAGTGTGGCTGTGTCGCGTAGAAAAAAAAAAAACACCTGTTTTCCCATTTTATGTCCTCGCATTCTAGTTCCGTTCTCCAGATGTGTGTGCATGTATAGTCAAACAGATCAGACATCTGAGATGATAGCGTGGCTCCATTAGTGAAAGGCGACCCTCTTGCGGCGTCATCTTCGACGCCATCGCCGTCGAACCAAAAACTGTCGCACTGACGTTGCAGCCACTCAGAATGCTCACCAGGTGGTCCTGGTTCCAGGACCTCTTGAGCGCGTCATCCGTTGTCTTTCGATGAAAATGAACATTGGAGTGCGTAGGCAGACATAGGGGACTCTCCGGGGTAAAGTACGAACAGTATAACATGTAGCGTTGGGAAACTGCCGCGTTCATCAGCTCCCCGCAGAGTGTTCATTGTAGAACTAAAACTGATTTAGCTTCTTCGTTGGTGACAGTAGACTGTTATCGTTTATGTAACTTCGTTTATTGCAAGAAACAAGAAACAATCTAACTGTTCGTTAGGAGGGGAGCAAGAGCTCGAAAAATTACATGCTCATCGTTGGGGCTCCCCGATCGTTCTGCCCTTTTCCAATGCCCCTCTAGACGGAACAGCTCTCCGCCTGTCTCAACCTTTGGCCCCTCTCCCCTCGGGTTCCCAGAGTCCCGTCGCCCGAGGGGAGCCGCCGCCGGCCATAAACAAGCGAAAGGTGTCTGGTTTTCGTCTCGGGAGGCGGGCTTAAGAGAATGACATACAAAAGACACACAGGGTAAAAATGAAAAAAAACAACAACATAGTTTCAACATTCATCATGTAGGCTTGAACCATAAATGGCACATGGGCGGATTTGTTGGCCGAAGTGGAGTGCCCTCGTGGAGCCGAGGTGCACTGTCTTCGATGGAGCGCACTGTCGGAAGTAGGGCTCACTGTTGGAAGGGTTCACTGTCTGAGATAGAGTGCACTGCCGGAGGTAGGGCTCACTGTTGGAGGAAGGGTTCGCTGTTCGGGGATAGGGTTCATTGTCGGAGGTAGAGTGCACTGACGGAGGTAGGGCTCACTGTTGGAGGAAAGGTATACTGTCGGAGGGTAGGTTGACTGTCGGAGATAGGTACGCTTACTGTCGGAAGCAGGGTTCACTGTCGGAAGCAGGGTTCAGTGCTGGAAGGAGGCTTCACTGTCGGAGGCAGGGTTCACTGTTGCAGGTGGAGCGCACTGTCGTAGGTAGGGTTCACTGTCGGATTTGGAGTTCACTGTGCGTGGTAGGGTGCACTGCTGGAGGTAGGGCTCACTGTTGGAGGAAGGGTTCGCTGTTCGGGGATAGGGTTCATTGTCGGAGGTAGAGTGCACTGACGGAGGTAGGGCTCACTGTTGGAGGAAAGGTATACTGTCGGAGGGTAGGTTGACTGTCGGAGATAGGTACGCTTACTGTCGGAAGCAGGGTTCACTGTCGGAAGCAGGGTTCAGTGTTGAAAGGAGGCTTCACTGTCGGAGGCAGGGTTCACTGCTGCAGGTGGAGCGCACTGTCGTAGGTAGGGTTCACTGTGCGTGGTAGGGTGCACTGCTGGAGGTAGGGTTCACTGTCGGAGGTGGGATTCACTGTCGGAGGTAGAGTGCACTGTCGGAGCTAGGGCTCACTGTTGGAGGAAGAGTTCACTGTCGGAGGTGGAGCGCACTGTTGGAGTGGGGTTCATTGTTGGGGATGGAATGCACTGTCGGATGTAGGGTTCACTGTGGAAGGTGGGGCTCACTGTCGAAGGTGGGGTCATTTGCATCCACCCAAGCGCAGCAATGTGGCCACAAAGGAAAGCTTTCCTTAGTAGCTGTATGGCGACGCTTGGGTGGATGCAAATGAGTAGTTACTCCCTTTTTACAAATCTACTCCACCTTGAGGGACTCCCCTAAACATTTGACCAACACTGTTCCCACTTCGAGTTATTGATCAATTCGCTCTCGCCTTACCATAAGCTTGCCGTTCCCGTTAGCTCAGTGTATAGTGTGACTTCTGCGGTGAAGCGGTGGTCACGGGTTCGAATCCCGGCCCAGGACGAATTTTCCTTGCGTTACGAAGTTTCTGAGAAAGCTGTATAGCTTTCCTTTGTAGCCGTATGGCTGCGCTTGAGTGGATGCAAGTGAGTAGTTACTCTCTTATTACAAATCTACTCCACCTTGGGGGTTCCCCTAAACATTTGACCAGATGGGGTTCACTGGCAAAGTTAGGGTTCACTGTTAGAGGTGAAGTGCACTGTCAGATGCTTTGTGCACTGACGGACGCAGCGTGCATTGGCGGGTGTTGTGTGCACTGAAAGGGATGGTTTGCACTGATGTAGATGCAGGACAAATGTATCGCTGTAACGTTTTCGCGGCAGGTAGGCAGGAAAAGTTTTAAAATTTGTGCGTGCATGTAACTGCTTCTTATCCTGCATATCTGTTCTTGGATGCGGATAAGCAGATGATGTCGTGGCACAGCCGTCAGAACACCGGTGCACTTTATTTCTGCTTTGGTTCGGCTGTCTTGAGGTTCACTAATTCTGACCGCTGTGTTCATCTTCGCCGGCGACGAATGCAGATTTGGGCATGATGTCGATTTTTGCTGCTCGGTGATCGCTCAAATGCGCCAGTTCGCATTTTAAGCCGCGTGTGTGTGGCAGACAAGGCATCTCACGGCATTCTTTGAGATGTCACATTGCTTGTGAGGCGAGGTATGCAGAGAAAAAAAAAGTTGTCTGTAGTAAACCTATTTGTTCCATTGCAAACTAAAGTTAAGACAGGGAGACACATCACCGGATTATCTTTCAAGTTGCAGCTTGAAAACCCGACATGTACATCCAGCTCTGTTGCGTTAGACCTCGACATTTAACTTTTGACCTCGAGCGTTTTAGGAGGATATATTTGCCATATCACCCGCCATGCAGCTGCAGTGGTGAATTGTGTCGGTCCCAGCAGGTCTTGCAGCGTTAGGCCACCGCTGCGCGCGCGCCAGCCTGCTATATAGGAAATAAATGAGCCGCAACAGTTATATGCTTTCTTGTCGCTATTGCCCACCCGGAGGCAGATGTTGCGGGGCTTGAGCTCTTTTGGACCACGCTTGACGACAGCTTGTCGTTCGCCAACCACGCACCTGCCGAGCTGACGACCGTAGGACCGCGGCGTTAAAATTCTCTGCCCATATTTCATATCTGACAGGACTCATGCGCTTACAGTTCGTTGACCACTTTAGCTTTGAGAAAAGCTTTCAGATCCATTCTAAGCGGGAAATTGAGAGAAAGATCGACTTGTGTTCTGTGCTCGGCGCAGTCTCTGAAGTGTCAGAGATAGTGCGTATTCCATTGTCGAGTATTAAGGAAACGAGCCTATTGCCAAAAACACTCTCTATTTCTCTCTGGCGCACACACACGCACAAACCCGAGGCATTCCTCAGGTCGGCATTTCTTTGTGTGCTCCTCGTCTCCGCCAGGCTTTGTGCGCGCATAACGGCGACTGCACCACCTCCAGTAAAGTTGTTTACTCGCGTAGAGCGGCTCCGCTCTGTTGTCCGCGCTCATTGAAATCGGCGCAGTTATAAAAGCACGCGGTTTGTTCACGCCTGGCACTGCCGCCTGGCGTTCTTTCGCTCTAGTTCTCCCTCTCTTAATTTCTTTTCACTCTTCCCGTTGTAGGTCATTGCCGCCCGTGATGACGGCTGCTGCTGCACGCGCATCTCTCTCTTTCTGCCGGCCTCCACTACCGCTTTCCCGCAGACACCCCGTCCCTTTCCACCCCTCTCCACTCCACCCCGCTACGTCTCCATCCAGAGGGGCAGCACGTCGTAATCGAAGAGAGGCAGTTATCAGAGCAGAAACCCGGCGCCGCCGATTCCAGTTTACCCGACGGTTCAAAACTCGAGCCTTTCCTCTTCCTCTCTCTCTCTCGATAAGCGCATTGTTGCAGCAACCGTACCGCGCAGTGGCGGAAAGCAAATATTAAAAAAAAGGGAAGGTACCATGTTCAAGATCGTGCTCTCGGGCTGCGCACATATGGGTCGTACGCGCGAACGTTGGCTTATCTCTTTATTTTTCTTTGTATATGTTTGCGGCGCCAGAGCGCTGCAGATTGTTCACAGCCGACGGAGTCTCTGCCGCGTGGGCGCACGCCCTGCGGATTGTGTCGTTTCGACGTTTCTGGCGGCCATTTGTGTCAGGGAGAGAAATTTGTTGATCTTGTCTTTTTTTTTTTGTTTTGGCGAGAGAGAACAAGGAACTCGATTTGTCCCCGCTGGGTTTACCTCTCCCAGGAACCTCGTGGCCAGTATCGCGACGCCACAGTTCAGACACGGTACGTATGCCAAGCTCGGCTAGCTCGGCTGTTTAAGAGACAAGGGAAACTACCAAAAATGGCACCTACTCGAACATGCAAAGCGCATATTTGCAGTTCAAGTGCCCGCCGAGATATGTGAGACAGATACTGCGTTATTACCTTTCCTCAAAAACCAATTTACCAATTTACCAAAAACCGACAGTACCGCTCGAACGGTTAATGAGTTTTGTGCATGCCAAACTAACACCGCCGTACCTCGTTGTACATTGGCTTTGCGGAGAGGACGTCCGGTTTGCTTATCAAAATCTGACAAATGCGATGATTCTTCAACGAACAATTTTTATGCGAAGCATATTGCTAGAGCTACCACTCACGCCGTCGGCGTGGGACCCCTAGACGTCACACCACGTGACACAGTGACGTCGCACCACGTGACACTGTGACGTCACACCACGTGACATCGGATGACAGAGGCGGCCTCCACCTCGCGCCGTCGCCGTGGGACCCCTAGCCGTCACGCCACGTGACACCGTGACGTCGTCGTGACGATGCCATCGCACAGACGCCGGAATGTCCTCGAGCGGCATTCCCGCGCATTTCGAACGCGCGTTCACACTCGGTGTAGGTTAGGGTGCCTCGATGCCAGCGCCACCGCAGCGCTGGGCATCGAGGCACCCTAGTGTAGGTGAAACGCTCGCTCCACCGGGCAGGCAGACGCGGCTTCCGTGGCAATCCAGGCGCTCACCCAACGCGCGTCTCGGGGTTAGTCGGCGTTCCGCTGTAGCCATGCCGTTGTCTTCCCCCACGACGAAGGCTTCTAGTGGTTGTATTAAAATGACCAAGTATGCAACCAAGGAAAGCCATGTATTACCAAGCCTAGCCACCTATATGCTTCGCATCTGACTAGGCTTAACCTTAGCTAAGCCTCAGCCATAATTTTTTTTTTCACTTTTCCAATTTAAATTTTGTATCAAAAACTTACAGGCTTATCGCATACTGAAGGTTCCAGATCAGTTTCGAGTGCCTTTCTTTGACGTGCACCAATATCGCACCGCTGTTTAAGCATAAAAAAAAAGCGCGATAATCAATCATATTGCGTAAATCTCCTTGTGTGCTGCTTCGCGTGGATGCTTTCTGCATGCATTTTATATAATTCCTCGTTCTTTCAGTACACCTCTGTGGACAACGAAGCCGCGAACTTATTGCCGCTACATTCACTATCTCGCTGTTGCTTTTGCTGCTTTAAATGCAACGAGCCAAGATCTCTCGTACAACAAATTGAAATCTCCATCTCCGCCCAAGTACACAGTTACAATAGGAAGGCCTATGTGGTGGTGGTGGTGAAAAACATTTATAATGCAATAAATATTTACAGAGAGGTGATTGGGGTAGGCCCTATTGGCCCTTTCCCCTAACAATACTAGGTGGAGCCCCTATTCCGGGGCCCCATTGGCAAGCAACGCCGCCCGCGTCCGGTGAACCAAGGCCTTTTGGGTCTTTAGGTCCTGACAGCCGAGCAGGGCCGCCTCCCAGTCCTCTCTGGTGGGGTTGGGGTTGGGGGGGATAGATGGGTTTGACTGACACGCCCAAACCATGTGGAAGGTGTCAGCCACCTCCCCACAGAACTGGCACGCGCCATCAAAGGATGGATTGAAATGTTTAAGCACCGCCGGGCACAGTACAGTGTTGGTAAGAATTTTGATGAGGAGGCGCTCGTCAGCGCGATCCAGACCCTTACAAGGGGCCGGGGGAGTAGCGATCGTTTGTCTGGAGGGAAGCTTCTTACTGCGACTCGTCGAATGCAATTTATCTTTTTGCAGTGCCAAAGTAATTTCATGTAGCCTAAATGAATCCATATGCGTGTAGAGGGCTGGCTTGCAATGAAGACGCGGCAGCCGCCATGTTGGAAGGCCAGAAGTGCGGCGAAAATCTGCCTGCACGGTTAGCACGGTGTTACTTCATCTGGCTCGGCGGTGATAGGAAGCAAACTAAATCGAAAGGTTACCTTTCTAGGATGCCAAATGTGCAGATTTCATCAGGAACAGAGTTTTGTTAAGAGCCAAAATGGCGTAAACGCTAGAAAGATGAATTCGTGACGTTTCGTTTGATGTCATGAATTCAACCGATGCAGCACGAAAGTGATTTTATGGCTAAAAAAAAAAAAGCTTTCCGAGCGTTACTCAGCCGAAGGCCCTTGCCCTTCGACCAGTGCAGGCTAGCGATGCTTGCGACGAGTCCCTCGCCGTCTCGTCTTCCCGGCGCCTGGCTCCGGCAGCAGCACGCGCGCGCGACACGAGACAGCTCACTGAAAGGACAGTGAGGGAGGCGCGCGCAAAATCCGACCGCCGCAACAGCCGGAGCTGCTCAAGTAGGCACCGTGCTTCTTCTTCGCCATCGCGCGACGCTGTCTCGTGTATGCGTGCTGAGCGGTGCGTTCGTTGAACCGTGATGCGCAGGCGCCGACCGCCTTGGGAAGAACCGGCAGGGTGTTACACTGGCGCGGGGCTCAGCCTCTTCCTTAGCGCGCGACTGTGCGACCACCAGCAACAATAACTTTGTTGATATGTCGTTGGGAGAAGGGAGGAAGCTGGCGCGATTGCTCATAAAACGATATGGTCTCCTCGCTGTCCGCGTGCTCGATCGCAGTGCCTTTGAAACGGGACGCGTACCGTTTCCCCTCGCTTTCCAGACGCTGGGTTCTTCGCGTCGGTCGTCGCGAGTTTGGTCCTTTTTTGTATAATTGCTAGAGGAAGACGCATTGACCGGGCTGTCGCTTTTTCTAGAGCGCAGCTCTTTTGCCCGTTCCTGCGTTGAGCGGCGTGCCTCGGCGTAACCCGGACGAGTTCATCGGAGGATAAAAGAGCGAACGCAGAGCGCAGAGGAATAAAGTGGTAGCTTGAAGGCAGCTCACACGGCGGCGACCCACGGCAAAAAAAAAAAAAAACAACAAAAAAAGACTGTTCTGAAGCACGCTCGAAGGCTCGGGCTCTCGCTATAGCGTCTCAGCTCACGGCCCTGGTCCTACCTTCCCCGTGACCTTGGCGAAGCGGCACGCGGACGTATGGTTCGATATGGTTCAATCCATCTTGAGAAGTCGGAGAGAGGGGAGGGGGGAGAGAGAGAGAGAGAGACGCAGCTTGACGTGTGCTGCGTCTCCTACTGTCTTCCTCGGCGCCGCCGCCCGCTTCCAGAAATTTGGTGCTTAGTTTTCTGACAGTGCCATATAGGTACCGTACACAGGCCTCTTCTTTCAATTGATGTGTTAGACATTAGAATACATGGATCACTGCCTGGTATTCGCCTATGATGGCTAAATAATTTATAATTGATTTCTTCTCTTATACTGTTTCCGTTTCATTAACCGAACGATGGCTGTGACGTGTAGTTCACGAGTTCGCGAGAAAAAAACCTGCAATATAAATGCCGATACATAGTTTTAATTCTCTACAATACTAAATCTGCCTGCTTTAAGAGCTGGAATGGCAACAAATGACGTATAGGCAGTTATATCACCATTTTTTTTTGTGCCTCAAGTCACCTAAGTATGAACTACAAGTCACAGCCACCTTTCGGTTGATGAAACTAAAACTGAAACAGAATCACGAAGAAAATCAATTATAAATTATTTAGTGGTCATAGGCGAATACCACATGGTGGTCCTTGTATTCAAATATCTAACGCATCCTTTGAAAGAAGAAAACATAGAAGCAAAACTTTGGTACCTGTAGCTCTTTAATTGTCGCGGGATATTCTTAGGACTGTGGCTGTGTCATTTTCACTGTTCTGCATAGAGTTCATGTTGTCTTTCATGTGGCTCGCCTGCGAGTAGTTTGAATTGTAGTTCTTCGGTAGCAGCACTGGCTTGCAAAACTCACCTGGCTGTGTTTTTGTTCTGTCCTTTGCAGTTCACACCACCTGAACCATCTTCAACAGTACCACGGGCTTGAGCTGTGGCAGGGTGCACAAGACTTCAGCACCGATAATAAAAGGCCTCAAGCACCAGGACTTCAGGTATTTCCAGTTGGAACAAATAAAGGGGACACTGGTATGAAGAAAAAATATCTTCGTCCGTGCTATGAGTGAAGTTGCATAAAAGAAGATGGGATGTAAAGTCAAGAGTTCATTTGATAGTATACCAGTCTGAAACGCGGTTGCCAAGTCTTCCTGACAACTACACAAGCAAGCCAAGTCATCTTCTTGAGCATTGGTAGCCATCATAGCTTTGGCTACATTTTTTCTGGTGCAAAATACAGCTCTAGTTTCTGCTGTGCTTAGTGGCAGTTCTCCGATGCTGGTCTGATTCCTTTACCAGTTAAGTAGTAATTTTTCTTTGCAGATTTTGATGAGGCAAGAGGTGCATATGCCATTGCAGTCCTTGAACAGGGTGCCACGTGGTCTTGTAGTGCTTCACAAGTCGTGCATCCCTCTATCCCATCTTCAAGCCGAATTTGATTAAGTCCTACTGCCTCAGATGTCCTTGGCTTTTAAGTTGCTTGTTGCACACAAATTTGAGTACTCCATAACCACGAGATAGCAAGTTTCCTTTGTATTCTCTGGATAAAACTTGCTGCTATTAGTATTATTTCAAGAAAGCAAATTAAGAACGAAAATGTTAAGGTTGGTCTGTTTAAACAAGCTGTGAGCTTTCATTTCTCCATTGATCTGCAGTGAGTTTTGCTTTTCATGGGCATTCCGTGTGCAAATTGTGATGCACCATGTCTTGTGCAGGTGTGCAGTAACTATGTGTCCATCAGTCCAAGTGAAGACATGTCTCTACATCACACGAGCAACTTCAGGCATGACAATAGAAGTGTGGACTGCTTCGGTACCGGGCCCTTTACTACAAGATTAAACATGGCAGACTCTTCACATTTTCTCCACGGGCACGTGAGTGAAATCTAATTTATCATTGCACATATGCTTTCTTTTAGTTGAAAAACACTGTCCAGCCAGTATGCCAACTTATGCATGAGTCGTCACAGAGTTGCCCTATGACCAATTCATTGCTCTTTGTGCAGGGTGACCTAAAACGAAAAAGTGCAATGTTGCTTCCTTGCTGCTGTTGTGGCTATTGCATTGTGTAGGGCATGCCAGTGGTTCGGATATGCCACTATTGAGGGCTGTAGGTGTTGATGAAATAAGTTGCTTGGAACATATTATCATCATCTAAGGAGCCCTCATGGGAATGACTGCCGATTCATAATGTACTGAGTGCTCGAATGCGGCATCAGTATATATTTAATGTTCATGGAGATGTAGAGTGTGTTTAAAATTATTTTGTATTCATTATGGCTTGTGTTTTTCTGTATCCCATTCCTTATGTGATATGCTTTGGTAAGGGCCTTTTAGGTAATGAAAATAAATGCAGTGGTACTGGTAACTGTACAGAGAAATAGGTTGCACATGTATTTTTGTTGGACTGTTTGGTCTTGGAAACTTCTTATTTACTGATGCCGTGCCTTTGTGGACAAGGCAATTAACTTTTATACTACAATCTTACCACAAAGTAGCTGTACCCATTCTGCCTCAACAGCTGAACCATGAGCAGGTTACTCAGTATTTTTTTCCCAAAAAAAGTGATAGCAAATTATGTCCACACAGGAGGAAACAACTTCCCAGCAGATAAAATAGGTACTGGAGGAGTTTTACAAACTTTGTTCTTGCGGGAAAATATTACAAATATGATTTTGCAGTGGCTTCAACTAGTCACTGAGTTTTGAAGAACCTTGCTGGTGATGCCTGTGTTAGAGCTACTGCTGAACACAGCATAAAGACAGGCTGCTTGACATTTACACCTGTTTACACCTTGGATTATTCATGTGCATAAGCCAATTGTGCTCTAGTTTGCTAGAGTTTGCTAGTTTGCTAGTGCTCTAGTTTGCTTGATTGAGATGTGTTCATTCGTGTTTCTTTTTTCACTGTTGGCACTGCATGTCATCTGGAAAGTTCCCTTTTCTAGAAACCGGTGTTTAAAGAGATATGCATTTTATGGGCTGTTTAATTAAACGGGTAGAGACACCAAATTTTGAGGCTATAAAAAGCCCGCTATGGAATTCCTCTGTATGCAAGGGCACTCACAGCCAGGTGTTGGACACAACGAACGTTTAAAAAATATTTTAATTTGGCTCCAAAGATTACCTAAATGCTCACTCTCACAATCTAGACCCATCACTAGCGCGATAAATGCTGATGTCTCTATGCTGGTTGAGTAATCAACGTTTTAGTGATGTCATACCAAAATACAGTGATGTACAATGAGCGGCGCACAGCCCCAGCCATGAGGCACGAGTGACGAGCCACGTGAGCGCAGTTGACGCACCAGCGAGCCGCATTTGCTGCGAACCGCCACCCGCTCGGTTAGTTTTTGTCAACAAATTGCCGAACTAGCCATGCTTACTGGCATTTTGCAAAGTACTTCGCATCCTCACGTGAACCCACGAAGGTGATATTAGCGTGCGATTGTGCGATCAAAAAAAAAAAGTCGATGTGCTCATTGGAATCAGATTCGTCAAAATCTGAGCTGTTGTGACTAGCCATGCCATTGTTTGTTTTCATGTGCTGGTCACAGCGGTAGGTGCGTCACAACTTTGTGGGCTCACGTGACCAGGCAAAGTAGTTGAGCATCCTAGATAGTGACGTCACTGTCCAACTCGGCGTTCAGAAACCGAAACCGAAAATCGTTTACCTGAAAATGAAATATTAAATTATTCACTGTGAATATATGAATCTTCAAGTGTGTATCATGCTTCCTGTAGTAATAAGAAACATTTGAAACAAAGAACACGTCAACCACAAATTTGGTGTCTCCACCCCTTTAAAGCTTTGTCCTGTGCCCTTCTTTTTGAAATTTCAGTCATTACCCCAGAGTCCATCAGGGGTAGGAATCTCCCTGAGAAATGGCATGGGCTTGTCTGCAGAGGAACACATGGCGGGTCCTTTTTGCCAAGAAGATTGGGCAGATGACCAAGGTAAATTTCTGCCTCTTTTTAGCCACTTCCCTCCAGCCACCAAGTTGTGAACCATATTTATTTCTTTCTGTTACATGTTGTCCCCTCTAAGAATTCATGTTCCATGCACATGTTCCATACACATGTTCCAGCACACTTGTTGGGTGACGCCCAACAAGTGTGCTGGGCCAATAACGTGAATAAGGTGACGAGCACAGCATTACTATTGCAGCATGCCTTAAGAAATGCGTCACTGGAAGCAGCACTGTATTTGTGCATAGTGAAAAGACAGGCATAAAGACACTGTCAATAGGACAGAACAAGAAAAAGATTAGAGATGGAACCACATTCTTTTTATTCTATCAATGTCCTGCAGAAAACCTAAATGACCGTACGGTCACCGGTGGTGTTCACTGGCAGTAATTTATCGTACATCAAAGGAACAATAGTGTGTCCACGCTATCGGCGCAGTGACGTCATCATGGGGCTCAGTGCTGATCGCCGTATCAGCCTTATCTTGAAACCTTTTTCACACTCTTAAAATGGCAGTGGAGGCTCATGAAACTTTTGCACACTAGCAATGGCAGCAACCAATATACCCTGAGAATTAAAGCTTGAAGGTAGCTGTAAAGAAAGGCTTTCTCCACTGGCATTGATTGCATCAGTTTCTTTGCATTTGAAGCTGCATGTGAAGCCAGGTTCCTGCCTTGCCTTGGCCATGGTCTCTACCTTTAGCCGAAAAAATTTTCCTTATTTTCCTGCTAATTCTTAAAATTCGCCAAAAACTCATGAAGATTTTCGTTTTCCTCTAGGCCCAATTTTAACTGTTAATTTAATCTGGAAACTCCCAGTAAAGGAAGAATTTCTAAAATTGAATGTCAGTGTTTAAGTATGGGTTGGCAAGTCATCTTTTCTTGCTGCATTGCCTTAACAATAAGCAAATTGCTTAATCTGTAGCACCTGTTTGAAGAGTAGTTGATGCTTTTCTTTTTTGTTCATGATGCTTGTGTTTCACTTCATACTGCTTTGAGCATGTTAAACACCTCGGCAGAATTTGGCTGGTTGTCGTTTGCTAATGTGCTTGCCCAAGTGTACTTTCTACTTTTATTCAACCTTTGTCTATTATTATGTGAGAAGGCACTTGCAGCCATTGCTTCACACTTTGCTTTGTGTGAAATGCTGCTTCATTATGATTATAAGCAGCAAGGTGAAGGTTCTTGCACAGACTTCAGATAAAGTCTTTGTTCCCCACAAGGACGTTTAATTGGTGTGTTGAAACACATCTCCACTGCTGTACTGTGCAATTCTGCAATGTGTCATCACTAGCTGGTGGCAACTCTACCCTTCCTGACCCCTAGAAAATAGAGAGAAAATAAGGGGCAGTTGTTCTGATGAACGTTGTCTTATACGCTGTAACTGAGGGGTGTTAGAGCATAGAAAAAGTGGAAGGACACAGGACAAGCATTGCCTCACCACTCATTTCAAGTGTGCATGCACCAAACTTTTGGCTGCATGTTCTACTGTTCTACTGCATTAGCAGTATAGGCCTCTTTTCTTTCAAAATCTATGCTCTCTGTTATCTGTCTGTCTGTGCATGCATGTGTGCATGTGTTCGTGCATGCATGTGTGTGGCCTCTGCACAACTCGGAAGCACCCTCTGGTATTCACTGGTAAATATGCGGCTCCCACCTATAAGCCTCTAACCACCACCCGCCTGCCCTCGTTCACCTTCACCCACCAGAATTCAACGCACTGGAATGAAAAAGTGATGAAAAAATCAAGCTTCCGTACACCCCCGCTCCCCACAGCTCACTCAGCCGCAGAACGAAACAGTGATGACGAAATACTAAAGCCTCCTCCAGCCACCCACCTACCTACGCAGTGGAAAGGTGGTCACTGTGAAAGTGAAATATACAACGAATACCGCCAATGCAAATCTGTCGCATCAGATCATATAATCGACCATTCATTTAATTTTTATTTCAAATGGTGCATAAAACAGTAAACATTAATCGCTGAGTGCAATTTGCCTATTCCAAGTAAATTATTCATAATTGAATTTCTTCTGTCATGCCCTTTCGGTTTCAGCAGCTGAATGGCGTCTAGGACGTTTCAGCTCACGAGAGGCTCAAAACATACACGATATAACTGCTGCTTCATTGAGTGTAATGGGTAAATTCCCATATATGCAGAAGGTCATTTTCTACTTTACATTCTTAGATTTCTAGGAGTCCTCATTCCCCTCTTTGCGTAGTGGTGCAGCGGTTAAGTGACCGAGTGACCAATCAGTAATTTAACTGTCACCTGCCACGGTGGGAAGTTAGCCCACTATCCGTTGGGCAGGTTGTCATGACATTGCAAGCTCACGGGACCTAGGTGGCCAACCTGCCTCCTAGGTTGCTCTATGGGGACCACCTGCCAGAGTCATGCCCAGATTTTTCGCTCACATTGCCAACACCGGATTTTCTGGTGAATGAGGCCTTTAACGCTATCGCATTAAAATGAGCAAGCAGCGATTTTATCGCAGTTTTAAAAAATGCCTCATGTGACCTGAAATCCCAAATTCAGGTCATAGCCACTGTTTGGCTACTGAAACCGAAACTGAACCTGCATGGCAGAGGAAATTCAGTCATAAAATAGGCGAATTCCACGTGGCGATTGTCTCTCCACTCTCCCTAGTCTTTCTCACTGTTCGGTTAGTGCATCATTGCCCGCCCGATTTTTGGTGTAATGCACTACTCTAACACAATATTCATTTCTTTATGCTTTGCATTTTTTTTTCTTTTTTAGTTCTGTGGCGGAGCCTGCCAACCAGTGTTGGCGTCACTGGAGCAGCTGACAGCTCTCATGGCTTTTGCGATGAGGACTACATGGGAGGTCCAGCCCTGGGGGCTGGGATGAGTGCCAGTTATTATGGTGGCCGTAGGCCACACTCTCGTCACCTGAGCTCAAAGGTATTTGTGCTGTCGTATCCTTTTAGGGCTTTGCCTAAACCTCTTCCTACTCTGGATAGGCTTACAGTGGGATATAAGCCAAGAACAAAGCAACAAACTCAAAGGAGGCCCTCCAGCCAGTGGTGCCAACTAATTGTCATGACATCATGGTTGACCCCTTGCAAATTTGGAATTGCACGGTACTGTCAGGTGTTATGGAATTAATCACGGATTAATCGGATTAGCTGCGACATCATGACCATTGATCAGTGACATTGGCTGGAGGGCCTCCTTTGAGGGGCATTGCCACTTCATCCTTTCTCCATGATGCACTGCATTGTAATGAGGTAGCGCCATCTGCACTCTTGTAATGAAAATGAAATGTGAGAGCCTGCACCACAATCCAACTGGGGAACCGTAACAGTCATTTGTCCCTTTCTGCTCTGCCGTGCAGTTGGTGTGTAAAACACAGGTATAGAAAGCGTGTTGCAGTGGCTCAGTTCAGCTACTGAACCTGAAGAGACGGGATCAAATTCCAGCTTTAGTTTTTGGAGAGTTTAACGTCTCAAAATAACTCAGGCTATGAGGGACGCTGTTGTGAAGGGCTCCAGAAATTTCGACCACCTTGGGCTCTTTCACATGCACTGACATCGCGCAGTATGCGGGCCTCTAAAATTTTGTCTCCATTGAAATTTGACTGCTGCAGCCAGGACCGAATGTGCGTCTTTCGGGCCAGCAGCCAAGTGCCATAACTACTGAGCCACCATGGTGGCACAGATCAAATCCCAGCTGCGGCGGTTGCATTTCAGTGAAGCAATGCACAAGGTGCCCACGTGCTGTGTGATGTCAGAGCATGTTAAGGAACCCCAGGTGATCAAAACTAATCCAGAGCCTTCCACTCCAGGTCCTCTGTTCCGCTTTATTTTTTGACTCCCTCCTTTATTCCTTCTGCCATGGTCCAGTCCAGCTGTCCACCAAAAAATGAGACAGTTACTGTGCCTTTCCTTTCCTAAAAACCAGTTTTCATAGGTTTATACCGTATTTTCCGGACTATAGACCATGGGCTTTACATGTTTAAAAACTGAAATTTCACATGGTGCGGACCATCTATGTGTGTGGGCTGTTATTTTGATGCGTCATTCAATTTTTAAGATTTTTGTCAGAGCCAAAAAGACTGCGTTACTGCCAAAGTTAACAAATAACAAAATGTGTCCCAACTTTGCCTGCGACATTTTATCTTGCTGAATCACATAGCGAGATATGCAGCAATTTTCAATATGCAGGTATTGAATGCTGCTCACAGCGGCTGCATTTTAGTGCTTAGGTTTGTGAACAAGCACATGCTCAAAACTTCGATGAATAACAGAATGGGTGGCGCAGTCCTTTTTGAAGAACGGTTGTGATGGCTCAAAAAGACGAACAGCCTTTACCAACACATTCAAGCTCAGTGTGGTCAAGTATGCTCAAGCACTAAAGTCAAAGCGAGCAGCGATGAAAGAAGTCGACGTCGATGAAAAACGTGTATGGATTTGGGCTGCTTCCCTGAAACATCTGAGGGAAATGCCTGCACGGAAGAAAGCATGGAGGTGGAGGATCGTTGCTTGGTAAAAATTGAATGAAAGCTGACAGCGGGGAATATGGTATCGATTGTGACAATAAGACAGGTTGCTTGTACTAAGGCTTCTCAAGAAGTTATACAAGGATTCAAAGGTGGTTTGTCGTGGTTCACCCGATTTGTGAAAAGAAATCGTCTAAGTGTTCGACAAGCACACAGCAGTGGGTGGAAGTGAGCAGGAAGACTGGCACTTGAAGTCTGGACTGTAAGACCAGTACCAATTCTGTACTACTTCCAGACAATCAGGAAACTTATTTTAAGCTGAAATTTGCCCATGCAGACTATACATTGGGTTCGGACTATAGTCCATAAATACAATAAAGGGCACTTGGAGTGAAGGACAGTGGGGAGTCCCCAGGCAGACAGCAAGTGCATAGTTACAGCTGTGCTCTGATTTCTCTTTCCTTAAGGCCACCTTGGACCACTGAACTGATGGCAGCATACCAGCTACCATTGAAGGTCAAAAGATCGCCAGTAGAGCCCCTACATATATGCGAGTGTCTTGCAGTAAGGTTTGATGGATCCCCTGTTAGACGTAGTACACTTGTGACCCCTACTCATGACGCGACAGCATGGAGAGTGATTTCAATGCTTGTTTCAAGGCTCTGGGGAGTCTAGTGTCTTGGGTGTTTTCATTTACGTTTTTCCACCCATTCACTGCAGTTAACTGTATTTTATCAGTAAAGCATTGTCATTGAGAACGAAGCATGGTGCATATGTTAGAAAGCTTTTTTTAGCCTATCCCTAGCTGTGCAAGTTTTTGTGAACAGAAGTGCTAGGTTTTTATCGGTACAGCTACAGAATGTTTCAGTTATGCTTCAGGCTGCTGCTACTCGTCAGGAAGTGCGAGATTTCTTTTGCTGTTAAGTTCATATTAAAGCAGTGGGAAGTTTAACTTCCAGTCTTTTTTAGGGGGCTGTGATCTGGCTGTTAGTTTTTGACCTTATCATTTTGTTCCTGGAGGCATACCTTGGCGTGGGACTGGTACCTATAATGTTCACAACAAGCCTTTTGTCTGATGTGTCAAAAATTTATTATTAGGTGGAGATGGTGTACTCCCTGCTGTCTATGTTGGGAACACATGACAAGGAAGACCTGAGTCGGACTCTGCTCACCATGTCAGGTTCCCAGGAGAGTTGTCTAGCCATGAGGCAGTCGGGTAAGTGTCATTTGAAGTTGACGAAAACTTGTCATACTGTTTCATGGAGCTTGGCTTGTAGCAGCTGTCAGTGTTTGATCAGGGATCAGTGACATGGTACTGTGTGGGACATTATCATATAATGACTCTTGATTGGTGAATGCTGCACATTAGTTTTAGACAAGTTACACCTCCAGTTACTGTAAGTCTGGTTTTACTATAAGCTTATAGGTAGACTATGAGAAGGGGCAGTTGCTCCTCTTTGCTACAAAGCACTTGTAAAGCAGTCAAATGAATGTGTGCACTACTGTTCTTCACAAGCGGTCAGCCAGCTTATCATGAAGAGAGCGGCGTGACAGAGTGCTGGGTGGAAAAGCCACCCACTAGTGAGAGCAAGCTGAAGCTAACCATCTTTAGTGGGTGTGGTGAGTGGATCAAAAGAAAGCGGCAAATCGACACACGCAATAAATGACAAATGAGAAGGGCAGCTAGGTGCCAAGAGAAGTAGAGTGAGCGTACCAGCCTTAACTGAGGCACAATGACAAGCAGGCAGAGAGAATGCTGTATAGTGCTGACATGAGAACAGCCACAAACAATCGCACAGTGCTGGACTTGGTTTATGTAAAGTCTCTTCAAAGTTTGTTTTCTGGACTTAATAATCGATTCTTCAGTTCTCATGGGCCTACTGTGTGTGTTGTGTGGTGTGGTAAATCTTAAATGGTATTGGAGTGTGTGTTCAGGCAGTGTGATTATATGTGGTCTCTGTGCGGCATTGTGTGCAGTGCTTTGACTTCTTTTGCTGCTGTTCTGTTGCATGGCATAGCAAAAACTGGGTAGTTTCTTAAAAAATTGGCCAGAAAACTTCTAGATGAGTATAACAGCCTTTTTTTACTAAAGTCACAATAAAATAAGGGAAGAAAAGTTCATCTAGTTTTTTGTAGAGTTTATTAGCGTTGCATCGAATAAAGTTTAGGATAAGATTTTCCAGAATTTCAAGAACGTTGTGTCATCACATTTTAACTATTTTTGTTGCAGTAAATCTGTTTTAAAATGCATTTTTATATTTTATGTGTTCTCATAAATTGTATGCATCTCATTTGTGCTACAGCTTGGAGTTTTATAACAGAAAATGAAGTTTTGAGATGTGTTACAAAACTGCCTGAACAAAGGTAGCTTGTGCAAAAAATGCCCCCTCATAATTGGGAGCCCTTGCATTGCATTAGGAACATGATGCTGGGAGAGAGAACCAGCATTTATGATAGTATTAAATGACCTATTCAAATTCATTGTCTTTTTCAGCAGCCATGTACTGTCTACTTATAGCTTTTCGTGCTATATGAGATTAAAGACAATGTTTCTGTGTGAGACGTGGGAGGTTTTTTTCCAGTTAAGTAACTCACAAATAGTTATAAGCCTCTATGACAAGGCAGGCTTTATCAGCTGGTGCATTAAAGCCGAAATTTATTTGCTATTTATAACTTAAATGTTTGGCTATGCTATATTTATATTTGCATTCATCTTTCAGTGGCCTACTTTTCTGACGCTGGAGCTGAGCAATCATTGCTAACTTTCAATTTACAGGTTTTAACAATGTTCGTGGGCATGGTTTTCTTACTAGTAGCAACCATATCTTTTCCAGGGATTTCACACTCTGATGCCTTTTGCTGGAGTACATATCACAACTTTTAGGCACTCGCAGCAGATTACGGGAAGTATTGATACGATGGAGGCCATAGTTGTATGCCAGCTTCACACTCTTCATGGTCCAGGCTGCCTGCCACTGCTGATTCAGCTCCTGCATGGCAGCAGCCAGCAGAGTGAGGAAGAATCTGAGGAGAGCCAGGCCGAGCAGAGGCGAGTCGTCCGCGAGCTCCGACTGCGAGCCAGCCAGGCTCTGCACAACGTGGTGCACGCTCACCCCGACGATCGCCAGAGCCGCCGTGAGGCCCGGGTGTTGCGGCTCTTGGAGCAGATCCGGGACTTTTGCGACTACCTGCATGACATTGAGGCATGCATTGCTGAACCAAACCAAAATGGTGAGAGACCCTGCATGCATGCTTAAGGCACATTCACACTGGCGAATTGCAGATGCTGTGGTTTTGGTCGAAAGCCCTTTTGTTTGAAAAGTGATTTCGCAAATGTCATATTGGTTGTAAATGCCTTCGGACCCTGATTCACAACTGCTAAACCATTCAGCACTGCCTTGGTAATGATGTGAAGCTTGTTCTACATTTGATTTCGTTTTGCCGGCAACAGTCAAAACCAGCAGGCTTTGTTCCAGACAAGATCATTCTGAGAAGTGACCATCGGACTGCGGTTGCCATATTTGGTGATGGATTTTCTTGGCAATTAAAGAAACGATGCACAGGCGGAATGTCTGTAACTGTGCAAAATAGTTCGGCCATACGACAGTGCGCCTGGCCACCTGGAGCATTTCTCTTTTCACAGTACCTTCACTCTATCGCTGGTGTAGCTGGTGCTATCTATGGAAGCATCTTGTAACAACATGTGCATAGCAGAACCATTTTAATGAAGAAAACTGCTCTTTCCTTGTCGTTTTAACGTTGAAAGTTGGAATTTGAGTTGGAAATACACCTTACAAAATACAATGTTTACACTCTACAGTATACAATGTTTAAAGAGAAAACTAACAACTACAAGCAGGAACTACATTTCAGTGCATAGGAAGAGGGGTGTGTTTCAGCTCCGTAGCTTCTGTTCCATTGCCAAAAAAAGTTTTTGTATAGTGTAAAGTTGTGTATAGTGATAACATCAGCACTATCGATCCTTTCCTTGGTGGAAAATTACAGCTGGCTGTCCGTCCTTCATGAATCACAGTGTGAATACACCTGTAGGATGCAACTTGTGGGACAGAAAATGTAACTGGAGCTGTTGTGTATTAGTAGAAACAAAATACCTGAATGAGCTCTGGCAAAACTGATGCATTGTTCCAAAAATATTCAACAGAGGTACGTGTTGTGTTGTGTTGGGTTTAATGGCGCACAAGCAACTAAGGCTATCATGCGCCAAGCTCAGCGTATAGAAAATTAACAGAGGTACGTCCTGGCAGCAACTTTGAAAACATTCCAATGAGATAATTGTGTCACATGTGCAGCTGTGCTCATGATGCATTGTTAATAGTGTTTTCTTTTGCTGTAAACAGATTATTGATAGTTGATGGTACAATTGGCAAGCCAATATTTGGGGTGTGAAGACTCCAAAGCTGAAATCAATGAATAAATGCTGAAATCAGTTTGGTCTTGAACACTGACTTGAACACTGAGACTACTAGGGCCATGTTGCAGTCATTATCAAAAAGAGGAACATTCTATGGTTTGATGTTATCTACGCGTATGATTCGAATTCTTACAAAGTGCTCCATAGGTGTAAAGATTTCGCAAACTTCTGTAAATTAGTCGATAGCCAGTTACTTAAATAGCATTTGAAAACGTTTTGCATTTGTGACTAGTATGGAATATGGTAGTAATAAAAGATAATGACTCATAGTCCGAGTCCCTCAGCATGCTATCCGAGCTTAGGCAAGGCTTGTAGGTACCATGCATGCATGTTTGATGGCTCAGCTTTAGATATTCATCTGTGAGAAAAGCTTTAGGGTCCAAGCTGAAATGTATAATATGGTTTAAATAGTGTAGATATGAAAAATCCTAAAAAATATTGTTAAATTAAGCTTAGATTGTCTTTAAAAAGACACAAAGGTGTGTAAGCATGCTGTAAATAAAATTTCCTGAGAAATGTTCGCTTCTCTCAAGTTTGAGGCATGCAGGTTTGAGGCTTGGGCATTCACTTGAAATGAGGGGAACAGTGAGTTGACCTCCAAAGTTTGTGACACTTGGTGGTCATGTACAGTTTAGGTAACAAGGATCATTGCTTGCTGGCAGAAGCAGTGACTGTTACTGGTGCAGTCTTCCATGGGAGTCATTTCATAAAGCTTTTTTGTAAAGTGCCTACTTTGCAGTTATAGAACATATGAAAGCAGAAAGTCAAGAGGCAGAGGCAAAGAAGGAAGACAAGAGTTAAGCCCTGTAATTATAAATGTGACATTTCATCCAGATGTAAAAAAAGCCTGTCCACGGCTCACATAGCATTCTGTAAGTGGCTGGGATTTCACTTTTATTGACTGCTGCAGTAGATGCTTCATCTCTAGGGGAGCAGGCTTCTTTAAGTTTTCAGAATAACTTACCAGCCAACTCTCATTTAATAAAATGTTATAAAATTTTAAAAAATTCAATAGAATTAACATCCAACATTTCTTGACGTGGCTTTATAGAGGTGCCTGATATGTGCAAAGAATACCTATCTTGCAGTCAAACCAAACATGACGTAGTGAGTGTCAGTCATTTGCATAGAGCATATTGGTTGCCTTCCACTGCATACCCTGAAGCACAGCTTACAAAGATGGTACTCGTAAAAAAGCTCAGAGCAAAAACTCTACTGATCGGTAGTTTTAGGAAGATCACGAATGGATTCTGTGGAAATGGTGACGGGCTTTGCTTTTCTGTTCTTTCAGAGGCTGGTGACCAGCATCCAGGATCGGCTATTGCGGCACTCATGAAGCTGTCATTTGATGAAGAACACAGACACGCCATGTGTCAGCTTGGTGAGCCTCTTGCTGCAAGCATCCACAAATTTTTATGTATCATTGCATACCTGGTGCAATGCTAGACTGTTCATCTAAATTCAAGGCTGCAAACTGAACAGTCATTTTTTTTGCAATGGTTAGCGATAATAATTTAGCTCACAGCTAGTACATATGTCTGTAATAGGTAATTTTGGTTACTCACTTCTGAAACTTAGAAGCGCTATACGTTACCCGGAGCACAGCAAGACAGCCTACAAAGGGTGCTTCCTCACCGTGTGATATTGGCTTAGTGTTCAAGATAGTCGTCCCAGTTTATGCCACATGGTAAATCCTCAAATTAGATGATAAAAAGAAAAATTCACCAATTGAAATATGTCAACATTTATGTTCTGAAATATTAAAGACAGGAAGTCGCAAAGATGTGATCTAGTACTTATGCAAGCTGCCTGTATTTGCGTGCGAAACAGTAGATGAACAGCTGGAGAATTTGCTGTCTTTCTGTTCTCTCTTGCAACCTGTGCAGTTCAGTTTCTTGACAGTGCAGTGCTTCTGTGGTTTGTCTCAGTACTCAAATTTATTGAGTGCTTTGTCATTATAAACATAGTAGCAAATCTCTTATCATTATTCCATCATTCATAATGCCAACATTTCTTCAAATGAGGCTGGTGTCAGGTGATGTGCCTGATTGTTAGCTTAATCTCTGCTCTGTATTGCTGATGTTTCCTGAAGACTGAATAGTGTTCCTTGTCATGCCACAAGAGGAAGCAATTGTAGCTATTAGTTATTTGCTGTTTCCTTTTTATTGAAAGCTTCACAGATTGCATTCACAACTAGCTTCACAAAAGATTCACAATTACACTCCATCTCACAAGTTGTTTCCAGCACTCTGAAGGCTGCAGCAATCTGAGCCAATCAGAGTGGCATGCTCTGCAAAACATGTTCCTCCGTGCCTCTCACCCTGTGACTGGTGGCTCCATCCCTGGGGAGGAAAGAGCACCAGTGTCCAACTGCTGTGCGCAGGAGACTCAGTTGACTCAGTGGATGCCATGTTTACGAATCTCGGCGAAACCACTTCCCAGCAAGTCTCTGCAGTGCTTTCTTCTTGTGGACTTTTCCTGCTAATTTAACCAGTGGATGAAATGCTCGCTGTACATTCACAACACATCCCGAACTACCTTTTTGATTGCATCAATAATTGTTTTAAAAAATCTCTGCCTCTCCCGTAAGTAACGGAGAGTAGAGTAAGCATGAAATGTTTATGGGCCTAATGTCATCTCGGTGGACACCCGAACTGTACCCAACGCCACCACCGTTCAGCGGATGTGCGAAGCCCCTAAGAGATCACGTATGACAACGAAGTGTATCGTGGCATTTATGTGCTTTTTTCACGCGTTATTAGAAATCGGAAATTATAAATCCGTGCATTATCAAACGCACAGCGACTGATATCTTGATAAACATTGAGAAAGCACTGGCAGCAGTTATTTTTTGTGACTCCTTTGGAGACTAACCGGCGCTTGCATGCCGGTCGCGTAGGAGGGCTTAGAGAGTCTCGTTAAATCTCGTTAAGTCTCGTATGGTTCCCGGATGTTCTCATTTCAGAGCCCGGATGACTGGAATTCAGTGCCCGGATGAGTGGATAGCAGTGCCCGGATGATGGCTCTCGGTCTCGGCGTGACGTCACCACACTGCCGACAACGGGGGCTAAAAGCATTTCATGCTTAAAATAGTCACAACACTACTGAAATATTTGAAGGACTATGTTTATTTCTTGTCTTCCTTGGCCCTGACTGGATGAGAGAGCTCTACATTCCACAGTGCTGCAAACTACTTATGAGATGAAGTAAAGCTTTTTCCGGGTGACAGAGTTTAAAGAATAACTGTCGCAGACTTTGTTGTTTGATCAGCCTTATTTGCTTGTGCTTAATATAGTGACAAAAGTGCCGAAATCCAACCGTGAGTGGACTTTGCTGCATTGACGCTTTCAGGTGGCCTGCAGGCGATAGCAGAACTCATCCAGGCGGACCAGACAAGCCATGGAAACACGGCCGAGGCAAGCTGTGTGACATTGCGGCGGTATGCAGGCATGGCGCTCACCAACCTTACGTTCGGCGATGGCACAAACAAGGCCCTGCTTTGCTCCATGAAGGGCTTCATGCGTGCTCTGGTTTCACAACTGCACTCTCCAAGTGAAGACCTGCGACAGGTGCGTCCTCTGTATTGTCCAGTGCAGCATAAAAAGAAGCATGTCATTACCTGCTGTTAATTCGCAAACAACTATCATGCTCCAAGCATATACACGAGCTGTATTTATTGGTATTTGCTGAATAGTTTTGTCATAATCTAATAATAAGGCTTGTTGTACTTTTCCATGGGAAAATAGGTCTGGTTACTAAATGCTGCCTAAGTGTTTCCTTGCATGTTGAACTGAAAAGTGCAGAGGGGCTTGTCAGGCACCTGTGTGTACAAATGGAGTGTTGATGCATCGATAAAAACATGTTCATGCAGTAATGGACATGGGTATGTGTAAGGGTGTAGCTATTCATTAGCATCCACCCAAATGCTTTCATGGAAACTTCGTAGTTGCAAAAAATGTCTCTGTCTGGGGGCCGAACCCATGGCCACTGCATAATCAAGGCATTTGCTCTACCTATTAAGCTAACTAGGACAGCTAGCAAGTCCCAGGGCAGGGCCGCAACAATCAACAACTCAGAGCGGAGGTGGACCTATTTGGCCTGCACCCGGCCACCTCCTGTAGCTGTCCTGCATGGTTGGTGTAGCTGGTTAAGCGACTGCCCCAGACTGGGGCGAATTTTTCAACTGTGAAGTTTTTGTGATAGCTGTGCAGCTTTCCTCTGTAGCCGTATTGCTACGCTTGAGTGGATGCCAATGAGTAATTGCTTCCTTTTGTCAAATTCATTGCGCCTTGGGGGATTCCTCTATACACATTAGACTAGTATGTGTGGTAAGTGGTGATTTTTCACCACAATAAAGCAGCGAGTAATGCAGTGTAGCATTAAATTGACCTATGCTTGATTGCTTAAATTATTTACCCTTCTCATTGATGTGCAAACCTTTTCTTATGGGCATAGAATGTGAGCTTTCATGCTGACACATTAATTACACTGACTGCTCACATGGGTGAATGTAGAACATGAAAGGCTGCCTTGTCTGAATAATCTTATTGTGATTCATTGTGATCTGAAACATCCTAGACCATTTCACTGGGCACAGTCATCATTGTCACTCTGTTGCATTTCTGTTCTTCTGACCAGGTTCTCTTTCCTTGCATGAATTAGCTGCCAGAAATAAATACTTTTACTTTGCTGTCCTTATTTCTTATAATAAAAATTTCATTTTTTTTATTATGCAATACAAAAGTAAAAAAAGATGTAAGATTTTACCTGCCTCTGCCTTTTCTCTTCACACCTCGTTTAAAGGAGACCATGTAGTGAGAGTTGGCTTGTTACCAAGAATTGTCACCAGGAGCTTTCACTGTTGTACACCTTTGACCATTATTATCATGTGCAGCCACTTTTGGAGAGTTAATGGTTGATTATCGTTATAATCACCATTGCTTTGCGTGGGGTGGAGAACTTTTTAATTGCTGCTTAGTCATTGCAAAATTAATGATGCCCTGAGCATTGTATATGCATGTTCCCCGATGGAATCGTGGCTGTTTATCAGTTGTGGTGTTTTCTTGTCCAGTGTTTTGCATGAAATACCGCAGCAGTCCTTTCTTTGGTTGCCACTGCAACATCTTTGAGCTTACCTGGTCCCTGCAATCATGTGCTTACCTATGACTTCTCTCTGTGATGTTTGTGCGACAGGTGACAGCCAGTGTCCTGCGCAATTTGTCGTGGCGGGCAGACTCCTCCAGCCGTGAGACGCTCAGAGAGGTGGGTGCTGTGCCTCTGCTGATGGCAGCCTCGATGGAGGCCCGCAAGGAGGCCACACTCAAGAGCATCCTCTCGGCACTCTGGAACCTCTCTGCACACTGCACTGCCAACAAGGTCAGGGGACAACACTGCTGACAGCATGCTGGTGCATTGCCTGGGGAAAAATCTTGAAATGCTTTTCACCTCGAAAGGGTGTGGCCAGTGCACAAGATGTTGAATATGGAAAGCTTAGCCCCCTTTTTTTTCTCGGTGGTTATGGCAGAGACTGTCGACTGGCTGGATGTGTCATCATTACAGTTGGAAGTTGTGCCCTGATCTTTTTTTGTCACCTCGTTCTGTCTTTGTCAAGCAAGTGCACACATATTCCACTGTCATCAACCAACTAGCCCACCAAAAAGATTTCCTATTGACTGCTAGTAATTTGAACTAAAATAAGTCCACAACTATAGCGACAGCTGTATGACTAATTAGGTGGCCCTCTTCCTCGCTGTGTCTCTCATGCCAGACATACGCCTTACATGGATGGGTGAAAGATTGTGCTAGAATGTGTGTGACGCATGCCTACCCTCCTACACATCTGTTCTACATCCCACCAACCATAATGGTGCACGAGGGACTTCCGTATGTGCACTACTATTGTTGGGTGTGGCGCTGATGGTCTCTCTCAAGATTAGGCACATGCAGCCCAGAGTACACACAAAAACAGAAGTTTGGACAGCCACTGCATTAGCTCGGTTGTTAGAGAGTGACACGTGGAGGTCATGGGTTCAGATCTCACCGATGGCATCTTTTCTTTTACTTCTTAGTGTTAAATTATCTTCCATCTGGAAATGATGACAATAATAATTTACTACTTCAATGAACATCGCCATTATCCCCTATACTTTGCTTGGTTGCAACAAATGTTGGCTTCTTTATTTGAAAATACATCACGAGAGAAATGGGAAGAAATGTATTAGACTATCTGTGTGCCTCTCGATGCTAATTTTTTTTCCTTTTCCTGTTGATTACAGGTGGACATTTGCAATGTGGAAGGGGCACTGGCTTTTCTTGTTGGCACATTGACCTACCGCAGTCCATCCAAGACGCTGGCCGTTGTTGAGAATGGTGGTGGCATACTTAGGAACGTGTCCAGCTACGTTGCACTGCAGGAGCAGCACCGGCAGACGCTACGAGCACACAGCTGCCTGCAGATCCTTCTCAAGCAGCTCAAGTCACCCAGCCTGACTGTCGTGAGCAATGCATGCGGCACACTGTGGAACCTGTCTGCCCATTGTGCCCAAGACCAGCGCACCCTGTGGGAAATGGGTGCCGTGTCCATGCTGAGGAACCTTGTCCACTCCAAGCACAAGATGATTGCCATGGGAAGCTCGGCGGCGTTGAAGAACCTGCTCACAGCCGCTGCAGAGCTGAAGCTGGCCGACTGCGATGGCTGTAACAACAATAGGGATGATAATGACAATGACAGCCTGCCATCACTAGCTGTGCGGAAGCGGAAAGCATTGGAGACCGAACTCGATGCCAGCCTGTCTGAGACGTGTGACAACATCGACAGCCCCCGTGCGAGTCCTACAGGGGAGCCACGGTTTGGCTTTGGCTTTCATCAGCCAGATGTGCTGGAGCGGTTCCACACATACCTCCCGGGTAGAATGTACCACAGCATTGGAGGTGACAGGGATGTACCCCGGTCAGACAGCCGTGACAGCATTGGCAGCACTCAGTCGGAGCCAACGCACCTGAGACCTCCACAGTCTGTCTTCTCCAGGCAACGGCGCCGAGGAAGGCAGCTTTTGGAGCGGTACGGGCGAGGTGGAGATTTCGGCAACCTGAATTTGGCGCTCGTGAATCCCTACTTTCCCCACCATAGTTTAGAGGAAGAAGACGCTGAGGCACTGAATGGAAATGATATGGAAGAGCCCCCGAACCAGGCAGCTGGGCAAAGTCATCAAAATGGTGTGCGGGAGCACCAACCATGGCTGGATTCTAATGGACAAGCAGGGAAAAGGCTTGATGACAGTCTGGAAGAAGATGATGAAGACGAAATTGAGGAAGAGGAGGAAGATGACGACTTGGAGATAGATGCCTCCAAAGATTGCTCAGACCTCACTAATCAGAGGCACGTGTATGGCGTGAAGCCTCTTGAAAGGAGTCATCGAGAGGTGCGGGAGATCCAAAGGATCTTTGAAAGGTCACAGAGCCCGCAGACATCCCTGAGAGGCCTGCACGTCCAGTGTGCCAATGACATGGTGATCTTAACTGACCTTGGAAGCTTGGAAGACATATCAGATGTGGTTGTTTCATCTGCACCTAAGCAGGAGGAACTGGAGGCTGAAGACAAGGAAGAAGATGAGTGCCTGTCTGATGAGGACATTTTGTCACCTCCTCCTCAAGGGGATGAAAACGTGAGTGTAAAGTTAGTGAGAAAAAGTAGGGAAACAATATTAATATGTACGCATCACCACAAAAAGTTTTCAGAGGAATGATTGTGCCATAAGGAAGCTGAATTTTTTCATGGTTTGGGAACATATCTTGGGATTGAAGTAGAAGCTAGGCAGTCAGACACTTCATTTGAGGCCGCACATTGGAACACGATAGCATTAAGTGTCCCATTCAGTGGAAAAGGAAATGTTGTAGTGACCCTCAGTGCTGCATCGAGGAAATCCGGATTGGTTGAAAACCGCATGGCCCTGCGTAAATAATTCAAGCACCCCACAACGATCACACAGTGACACCTAATTCCTCTTTGGTTGGCAGGGTCGTGACATTACTCCACCACCGTTACTTGTGCCTGTGAAGAAAAGAAGCCATTTGTGCTGAAAGGAAAAATGGTCAAGCAGAGACTTGAACCGCTGCTGCTTGGGTCATTCAAGAGCCAGGTGCACTACCCCTCGATCTCTGGGAAACATTCATTCGACTTGGTTAATGGGCAGCGTTGTATGTTTTGTGGTAAAAAAAAAAGAGAAATCATAAAATAAAACCAAAATAATTAGAAAAGCAAAAAGAACAATGTGTATGTCCGCGAAGTGGCATGCAAAGAGGACCCCAGGCACTAAAGGGACCCATTAATGCTATCACGTCGTACCCTTGAGGCTGAGCTTAAGTGTTCCCCAAATATTTTATTTCAAGGAGTATGCATTAGCTGCCAAGAAGATTAGTTTTTTTATGACATTCATGTTCCAAAAACTTTTGTAGTCACATGCGCAAAGTGTGAGTAGTTGTCAATTCCAAGTGCGATGATAGCATATGTTTTTCTGTCATCTGTGGCTAAACTTTAGTGATGCTTTTCTAGGGGTTCTTGCCACTTTGCATAGTTAATATAGTTACGGGGTAAGAAGTAGCTGCCTCATTACAGCTGTTTTGCTAAGCACTGGCATGGTGTTTTTGTTTTAATGAAGCTTTTATATTCATACGTACTGACATGCATGCACACACGCACACACACACGCACGCACACACACACACGCACACACTACTGACTTAAAACTTCGAAGGTTTTCCGCTGGCAAAGCTTTTGTAACCTCTGTTGCAACTCTTGTATGGAAACTTCACATGAACTTCTCTATCAAAGAGCTTTCCATTCTTGATTATATAAGAAGAAAGGAAAACATTTTACTCGGCATAAAAATCGGGGCTTGCTTTTTAAGGTTGGTGGTTTAAACAAGGACATTTATGAAAGCAAAGTCACTCAGAATTTGTCATAGCTTGCCATCTTGCAAGATTATGAAACTTCTTGGGTCTGCTACAGTGCTTTGCCAGAAAATTTTGTCTAGTTGATGTAGTTTACTTTAAACTTAGAATGTGAAGTGGCACTGAAGTATCCTATGTAGTTGATAGGTGCAGCAGGGATGTATGATCTTTAGCAGAGAAAAGAATCAGTACTTGTGGACGATACCTTTCTACATTGGTTGTGGTATCAATTGATTTAGTAGATTCCCTGTCATCTTTGAGGTGATGCAAACTCTTTCCAATGGCAGAAGCTTTTCACATGCCCAAGGAGAGTTTTCCTTCTAACATGAGTAGCTTTCATGTTGACCCTCTGTGAGCCTTTAAATATAGTGATTTGCTACTTATGACATGCTTTCTTTTTTTTTTTTTTTTGCGTGAAGCACGGAAGATGTAGTGACTGCATTTGGCTTGTCTTACAAGAGACATGGCAGTCACCTTATCTGGATTGTGCCTGCAGGGCTTATTATTTCTTGCTCAACTTTTCCACATGTCACATTTATGACTGTATGATTTCGTGCTCAGGAGGCAGCCGAGGCAGACCACAATGAAGCCTGCACAAGTTCAAACCACAGCCAATCAAGTTTCACTGTTGGTGGCATGAGCAAGGGCAGTGGAATTCCTGTCAAGGCCAGCCTTTCCAGGCCCTCCAGAAAAGACTCAACATCTACCAGCAGTGCTGCTAGGCCTTCGAGCATCCCACAGAGGTCGCTCTCAGGCCAGCCTAGCGCAGTGGGTGAAGGGCCAGATCGTCATTCAAGGATGGAAGTGCAGTCTGCAGACTACCCAATGGACACTGTGCCAAGTGCAGCTGACGCACCTACTCCGTTGCAGCAAACTCGCTCAGAGCCGCCCAGTACGTTAGCATTACAGCCAGTCCACAGCCGAGGAGCAACAGGGAACCCCGGTGAAGTGGCATCACTGCAGACATGTTGCCAGCAGCAGCAAGCTGTTGCTTCTGTGGGCAGCAAGAAGCTGGCCGGCCATTGCTGTGGTTTTGCTCACTCTGCACCAGCACCATCCCTGCACGAGTACATCTATGGAAAGAAGAAAAGTGGAGCCAAGCCACCGGTGGCAGTCAAGCCTCTGCAGCTCCAGCAGCAGCATGTGATGGTGGCTCCAGGACAGTTGGACATTGCTCAAGCAGATGCACACCAACTAGCTGCATCAAGCAGTGGCTCCGCTCCGGTGGCTACCAGGATTCCACAGTCAGGTACGAAACAGGATGCTGCGTAGCAGATGGGTGATCATGGGCAACTCGTTCTTCATTCAGAGCGAAAAGAAGGGACAGCCAGTTGATGATGAGGATGATGGATTTTTATCGTTAAAGGGCAATTTTGCTAAAGAGTGCCATTGCTGAAGTATTTTGTCTGCTCAGTTGGGGTCAGAGGTACATTTTTTTCAAGTATTTCACCCCAGAAAACCTGGACACCAAACTAGGGGAAAGCTGGTACCTATTGTAAATTGTGTGGGCAGCTGATGCTACTAGACATCAAACCCTACACCTGCCACAACTAGTTCAGTGACAACATGCCCGTATTTTCTCAATGGCGGTAGGGAATGGCTAGGAATGATGTCTGTTGTGGTGCTTTGCTGCAACCATTCTAATCACGCTTGACGCTCTTGTGTCCCTGTCAGGGCAGTGTCGTGACAGGCACTGCTACAGGTTTTGCTTCATGTTTTAACATGCACCATGATAAAAAAAATGCCTACAGAAGTGCAATTTCGTAGAGGCAATAATACAAAATATATGCAATGTTATGCATGCAATATGCTGAGAAATGAGTGCATATATGCAGGGTCGCCAACTTCTAAGGTGGACAATTGAGGAGCGCATGACGGCATTGAATTATAAATCTGCCGGGTCTCTCAAGAGAGTGATATTTAGCGTGAAAACCATGGCAGCTGCTTGTACTGCCTGTGCCCAGTGATTAGTTTGAAAGAATCCCGTATATGGTGCATATGTGTTCACCTTAGAAGTTGATGGTCCTGTGCACAGATCTATGAATAGTGTCTATGGGTGTGATGTAAACACAGGTGGCCTGGGCAGCATACACAGGCACTGTAGACATGCGTGTGTGCTTCAGTTTACTGGTGTTTCTAGGCGGTCTCATGAGCCATTTTGGCAAGGGGGGGGGGCATGACTGTCCGGTCAGAAAGTTAGCTGGTTTAGGGTCGAAGTGTGCATGGTCATAAGTGTTTGTGTCTTGATGTCGTGCCTGAAGAAGCGGCGAAATGAACTTCCAGAAAAAGGAAAAGCTTTACATACATTATTTACATTTTGTGCATGCTGAATGAAAGGGAGCAACCACAGGTCATTAGGGCTTTCTTTAAAATAGAGAAAATTTTGCCCAGGTGCCCACATTGTCCATGGACTTGTTGTATTACATGGTTATAGGCGACCGATTATGAGCCCACCCTGAGTTAAAGGGCAACTTCTCAGGTACCATATAAACATTATAATAACATTTGTCTTCTCCTTCCCTGCTCCACCTCTCCTGTTTCGATCCTGTGATGGTGGTCGCACGATCGCGGAAGCACTGGTGCAGACGTGGACATCACGAAACTATGGCAGCTAGCACTCTAAAAATCAGAAAAGAAGGCACATGAAGGGGAGGGGACAATAATGGGTAGCGACGCAGCGGTGTAAATAGAAGGCACCGCCGCAGAAGTGATGAAGGGGCACATACAGATGGTGCTGCTGAGCATATGCGCTGATGTTGCAGACAGTTCTGGAGTGTCAGTGTGGTAGTTGAGTCGCGCTAACAGCAGTGCCATTAATGAAGCATAACAACAACGTGTGGTGGCTCAGGCTTGTGAAACGGCATGGAAGCTAGCTGAGTGTGGTGATGGTACATATTACTCATTAGCAGAGCAGGCCAGTATGCAAAAGCAAATGCAGCAGCACAAAATGCAAGCAGCTTTTCCTGGCCATCCTGATTACCATATATCTAGCCCCCTTTTAAGCATTTTGGTGAGTTGCTGGGTAGATGGCTCCATGGTGTTCATTCTGGATGTTACATAAAATGTAGAGAGCCGAAATTTGAAGGCACAATTTAAATAGGGATGTAGGCAGCCATTGGTACACAAAATATGGGTTGAAAGAGGTGATAAAGTGACCCATTTGTACCAAAAGCTATTGGCTAGGTCACATCGGTGTGTGTGAGTTTAAGCGAACAAAGCCAGTACTCATGTACGGATGGAAGGCAAGAGGTATTGGGAAATGCCTGCTGCTTTATTGTGTTATCATGGTTCCAGAGCATGGTGGAGTTGCATATATTTGGAGCATGACTGGAAAGTAAGTGTGCTTAAGGTAAAAAGATTCAGTGCTGAACACCAGAGGAGTTATACAAAGCAAAAACTTGCTACTGGCAATATGACTGCTAGGTAATGAGCGCATGCACAGGACCCTGTGATAAACGCAGAATGAGGTACTGTCATGCTCAGTACGAGCTGCAACACACAAGGTGTGGGAGGAGCTCAGTTCTCGCAACATTGCGAGCCCAACGTTTCCGGAAATCCATGCGCTTGGACGTGTCAGAGTAGTCTGTGTCTGGTGATTTTAATTTCGACAAAAGCTCTTCTGGCTTGCGCGACAAGTTGGGGTGGCCGTTACTTGAAAAAAGGAGAAAATATTTGAGACTCTCTTTCTTTTATAATATTCTTAATGGAAAAGCTGGTATTCCAAAAGAGAAATACATACATGAGCCAAGCTACGTTTCTGCCTGCACCGACCACCCACTAAAGGTGCGCGAGTACAATTCCCAAATTAACACATTCAAATATAGCTTTTTCCCACGAACATTACATGATTGGAACAGTCTGCCTGCACAAATTGCTGCTTCCCCTCCCACATCTTTTTACAATGCTTTGCAAAACCACTGTTCATATGATTGCATTAAGTTAAAATGACTGTTTGTATCACTGATAATATCAGTGTAGCAATAGCTTTTATCCTGGTGCATTGTGTTCTAGTTTTATGTTGCTAAAACAGTGCTGTACTTTGAATGTCATTTTTTCCGCGTCTGTCGGGGGCATGTTTTTCTTTCTGCAACGTTCTTTTCATTTTTGCCTTTCCTCCCATAGTCCATAGGTTTTTTCAATATATTGCATCATTTGCCTCAATTACTGTATTTCATCTGTTGCTTTTGTGATATTTCCCCCCTATAACAATGCCCCAGTGGAGGCACTGTAGGTATTTTGAATAAATAAATAAATAAATATAAATGTATAAATAAAGAATGAAGTGCATGTTTATGCAAGTTGGGTGCTGTTTGTGAGTGCATATTGATTTACTATAAAGCGGAAGCCTCACTTGGTTCACTTCTGACGTGTTGCAAGTCATACTGAGCACAATAATTCATGAGTGAGAACTATTCTTGCTGCAGTGATCTTGAAGTTGTGTGCAAGCTGTGACAGCAAATGCATTGTTTTGTTTCAGGGATGCCTAGCCTTGTTGCAGCACCAAAAGGCTTCAGAGCCAACATGAATTCGGCTGTTCTGTCCCAGGCATCACAGCATACAACTGTTAGCTCCCAGGCAGCATCTGATGGTGTATGTCACTCTGAACCAGGCCCTTCCTCATCGACAAGTGCACCAGCTCAAGAGCCTGCCATGTCCATCAGAGAAAAAATTGAGAGATTCAACCAAGTATCCAGGGAATCTTCGTGTGTTCGGCAGAGGCATTTTGGCTATCAGAACAAGACGAGAAAAACTGAATGCAACCTTGGAATGGTGAGCTCTCTTAGCAGTCAGAATGATAGAAATATTCCCGAAGAGAAGGGCAAGAAAGACGAGAGAGCCCAGGAAAAGTTCGAAACCCAACCTTCAACATCCACTGACAATGATGCAGAGATGATGAGTGTTGCAGAAGCCAGTGGTTCATGCCACTTGTCGTCGTCCAGCACGAGCTCGTCAACACTAAAGGCTCCTGTGCCGGCACAGCACCTTCACCCTGCTGCGTGCGGGACTTCCTCAATGACAGCTAGACTTTTTGATGAGGAAGTGCCAGCCATAACGTTGAATGCTGGGAACGCAGCCCTTGAAGCCAGATCAGTAAGACCCGACCCTGAAGACGAGTTGATGCAAAGTACGACGAGTCTAATGTCCGATCTGGAAGGCGCAAAGCCGCCATCAGTTATGGGGGACCTGCTTTCCATGAGCATGACGAGCAGCGGTCTGTCTGAAGACATATCTTCAAATGGGAAGAGTGGGAAGGCACCGAAGCGCAGTCGAGTCCCGGAGACGGTGCGACGTGCGTTGGGAGCATCGATGGAGTCTCCTTACAGCGACTGTGAGCTGCTAGACTACGTCAGTCCGCCTTCTGCAATGGGTTCGATTGAGAACCTTAGCATTCGCAGCAGAAGCGGTCAGTCGGACGATCTAAATAACGTCAACCCGCCTTCCACGATGGATGATCTCTCCATGAGTGGCAGTTGCATGAGTCTGAATAGCATACCGAGTGACGATGATGCTTTTAGTCAGTCCAGTCCACCCGTGCCCGAGCACAGTGGTGGAAAAGCGTCGAAGCGAGGTAGTGACATCTCAGAGCGGCTGAATGCGGCAGCCAACATGGCGCAGGTGTACTCTCGCGAGCTCAACTCCCTCGTAAATGGAAGCTTGAAGAGCAGCAGTGGTACGTCGGAGATGTTGGAGCATGTACAGCCTCCGTCTGTGTACCAGGACATGAACGAGGTAACTTTTGAAGACATGACGGAGATGGGCTCGGATGGCTTCGCGTCTGACGTTGAATTTGACGGTGATCTGATGCATGACGATGACTACGCACCTCCGACTTCTACGACCGAGACACTTCGGCCTCCGGCTGTTTCCTCTCTGAGGACAGAGGAGCAGTTCGGAGACAGCACGGAGAACTTGGCGAGCACATCGGCAGATATAGAACCACTGGAGTCTGATGATCACTTTTCTTCACCCGTACATCACAGTTCTTCCTGCAGTCACGGCAGTCCATCTAAACAAATGGTTGGCCCCAGTATGGACGTGGACCGACCGTCCTTGCTAGGGATGCCCGTGAAGCAAGCTAGAGAGAGATTCTATGACGGCTTCTGTCAAAGGCGAGTTGATGACAGACTGGACGACGAGACCTTCTCACTGGTATCAAATGATTCAGAGCAGGAAAACATAGATGAAGCCGTACACCCTGGGCCACTGGAAAAGGCAGAAGCCAACTCAAGACCCCCAACTGCAAGAGGGCCACGAATTGTGAAGCCAATAAACAGGGAGACAATACGGCAACTGCAAGACAAGAAAGAGCAAGAGAGAGCCGGGTCGTCCCCACCAGTTGTTCGCAGACGGGAATCACTGCCTTCAAAGGTCGGTGCCAAACGTACTGGTTCGCCAAAGCAGTCCACATCCCCGAACCCCTCTCCTATCAAGCACACAAAGGCGTCAGCCCTGAGAGCTTCACAGAACCAGAGGTCTTCATCCGAAGGCTCGCGACAAGCGAAAAGTACATCCCCGCAGCGGTTTGTGCGTACCGCACCTAGTTCACCGGGTAAGACACTGAGCGAGAGACAGAGTCTTAGAGCACCGAGAGTCCAGACCAGAGCTAACACCATAACTACAGCAAGTTCGCTTGCGCACAAGCCTGCAGCACGGCCGAAAAGTCTAGAGCAAGTTGATGCCAGGGCGGCTGCACACTCTGAAACATTGCAAGCTCCTCCACCACTTGTCAGGCAGGGCACTTTCACCAAGGAGTCTCCCACCGACCCCACAGCAGCAGCCACTACGGGCCCAGATTCTAAAGCAAGCAAAGCTACAGCACAAGATGTCAGTTCCACAAGTGGTAACAGATCGAGCACTCACAGCAGCCCCCAACACTCGAGGAGACCTGCGAAGAGCGCATCCACGCCGAGTGTCCCGGTGGAACATGGTCGATCGTCTTCCAGCGGCGGTGTGGTACAGAAGAGGCGAACTATTCCGCAGTCTCCGAGCTCCCACAGTCTTGGCGGTGACGACAAAAAGGGGCCATATGTGCGAAGTCTCAGCAGCGGGGGCTTTCTAGCTGCCCAGGTTCAGAAGTCTGGGAGCACCGCCAGTCTGACATCACAGTCGAGCGCGAGCAGCGCCGCGCATTCCCGTGGCAGGACGGCGGCCGCGCCCAAGAAGGACACCGTGCAGAGCAAGCTCTCGTCGCTGTGGAAACATAAGGGCTCCCCTCCGCCAGCCACAGTCACCGCGGCGAGTTCTGCGAAGCCTAGCTTCAGGACAGCGGCTAAATCAGAGAGGTAAGTGTGACAGTGGCTACTGAATCTCCTCTGCTTGCATGATTACTTTGGCCGGATTTACATTTTATATTAAACAGCACGAGGCTGGTGGTACTTCAAAGTGGTGCTGACGTTTTGATAATGGGACTGCTCTTAGGTTGATATTTTGAAAGAAAGATGCCTTCGTCAGATAGAGGTATCTTGAGGTGGCACTGAACTGATCACATACCACATACCTCTTTCATTCAGCTCCAGGGGCTGTTGTTGATCTTCGTATTGCTGCTTCTTTGGTTTTCTTTTTTTTCCTGTACCCTAGCTTCACTGCATATGCAGTGGAAAAATTAACCAGACACAGCATTAGCTTATACGTTTAATGCCGGCATTCGTGATTTAATTTGAGCTTTGCATTTTTCGTGACTGCATTTTACGTGACAATGACATTTACTGTATATTTTTGGCTATGATAAAGTGCAGAATTTCAAATCTCTGCCATGAAGGTCGATTTCTTTTGCGCTGTGTTGGGCTGGCCATTAGATATTGGACAGTATCCCCTGGTTCTGCAAATTTGGTTCTGTCGGTGGCTTCGGTGGTTCTTGCTGCCTTATAGGTTACAACGTCCGCTATGAAATATATATATGCCAGTCAATATGGTGTCATTAGAGGGTTTTTCGTGCAATTCGCTAAAAGCATGTGCACACTTTTGCAGCTGCAAGATCACAGGCCGAGGGGAACCACACGGTCCTTCCGCTACCAATAAGCGGCAACAGCAGCAAACAGTTATCTGCAGAAGTTCTACTTACGAGAAGCTTACCGATGTTGGCGTCGATGTAACTAAGGATGTCGAGCCCTCAAAAGCACCTTTTAAGACATCGGGTTCTGCACAACAGCAGCAGAACACCACCCGCTCCTCAGTACCACCAGCTCAGCCTACGAAGGCCATACGACCTAGCAATTTTTGGAAAAAGCTGGCCGAGCCATCCCCGCCATCAGCGTCATCGTCCTCTCCTGCGAAGACAGCTTCCGGCCTCGCCGCCACAACGAAGCGGGTGTTCGGCACCAGCCGAAAGATTTCGGATGCCTCTTCGAGTCCCGTTGTCTCTCCTTCCTTGCTGCCTTCTGGCAAGGAGAGCTGCAGACCCACGGTTCTCGCCCTCAGGCTCAACAGCCCCGTAGCGACGTTGCCCGCACAGCATCAGCTGCCGTCCCCTGTGCTCCAGAGTCCGATGAGCCAGCTGGGTGCCGTGGCTTCGTCACCTGCTGTCGACTCCAAGGGTTCCTCTTTCTCGCCAGCGTCGGCCGTCGTGTCGCCATTCAACTACAAGCCGAGGACGCCCACCACACCTGGTGGCACACGCTCCCTGATCCCAGCTCCCGTCAAGTTGGCTGGCACCCCGCGGTGCGCCGCTGAACAGGAGCTGCAGGTCAAGTAGGCGGCGTCGTGCAAGTCTTTGCGGGAAGTTCACTGAGACGTCAGGGCAGCGTGTACTGTACTGTACGGTGTGAAGGCGCCATGGTGGTCGCGTGCATCCTGTGCACACCAGCTCGCGAAGTGATGGTGTGCATGCAGAGAATGTTGTTTATACCAAATGGCTATATCATGTGGCAGCTTTAGGAAAATGTTCAGCTTTGGCAGGGAGGGTTTTTTGAATGACGCCGCTTGCGTGCGTTTTCCTGGCGGTTCACAAGGGGCTGAATGGGTAATCCGAATGCTTCTTTTTCTGTTGTTTATTTTATTTTGGACATGTAAGAGCTGTGCCAACTTTCCTTTGCTCTTACGCTGTCAGATTACTCAGCTTTCCGCAGCACTCCAAAGCTGCACCGGCTGACTGCTATCGCCATGTCACTGTTGGCGGATGCCTGGACCTGGGATGGGCTGAATTCATTTGTAGGGAGAACAAAGGAATTCACTGGACCTCTGGGAGACCATTCCACAAACAATGTGTGGCACTCTCACTGCTCCTCTGTTTGTTTTTCTTCATTAATTGTAGGGCTTTGTTTTACAAAGCGCGACTGAAGTCCTGTACATATTGTTTTTTTAAGCTGCTGACTGGATGCCTGATGAGGAGACATTGCCTGTCGATGGGTCTTGCACGCTGACATTCACATTAGCTGAGGTAGCTATGTACTCGAGGGAATGCTGTCGCTACCGTCCACATTGGTAAGGAGAGAAAGAAAGAGGAAAGAAAGAAGCCATCATGAGAAAGGAATTAGAATGCATCACTGGTTCATGAACACCGAAACCACAGACCTTAATGTGGGCTGAAAGCGATAAACGCCGGTCCATTTTGACGTGGCTGTCATTTGAATCGAGCGCACTCGGCGCTGACACGATATCATCCATTCATCGCACCAGCTCACTGCAGGCACGTCACGACTGCATGTAGCTCATCGTTCCAAAAGCTAAACCGCCCATGTAAAACTACTAGAGCTGGATCTAGGGCACAGGTAGCATCCGTGAGATATTACGGTGAGGGCACAAATTCCGGCTTTGGGGCTGCGAGCTGCATGTGAGTTGCTCTTGCACTGTGAATAGCTGTCAGGTGCAATGCGAGAAAATGTGGTTCTAACGTTATCCTGACTTTCACCTGTCCTGTGTGGTTTGTTGTCCTGTGTCGAAGATGGTTTGGTCTGCCGATTGGCAGGCCTTATTGTGATGTGCGCCCGGCTTGTGATATCGAATCTGGAGTCTTGCCCTGTGCTCCCACATGGGTGAGACACTATCCACGGCTGCATCACTCCCATGCGACGTTTAAGCTTTATGCTTCTTCACTTGATATTAGTGGGGGAAATGCGAGTTCAAAACTTGGCATGTTTAGTTTGGTGCAGGCTTGAAGAGCTGCAATTCTTAAGGCTGATTCTGAAACTAGCTTATCAGCACAACAGCCATACATGCGCATTACCAGTATTTGTGATCAGGCAAACTTTAATATAGGGACGGAGTTAAGCGCAGTATTTCCTGTCTGGGAAGGGCACCGTGCATTCAACACCGACAGAAAGGCGTCATCATTCGCACCCTTAGAGGGACTACAAATTCAACTACAGCCAGAGTTTTTTTTTTTTTTTTAGGGCAGCCAAATACTGGGTCCCTTCGAAATTATTTTGGAATTTGTTTGGCATGCAATGTCCTCCCCACCCCCAAGTTTTTTTGTTTTTTTTGCGAACTCGTTTTTTAAATGAATTTGTATGCTAGCGTGGAGTGAAATATGTGCAGGGTCGCGACGCCACAAAACCGCACGTTTTGATTGGGCCAGCTGTGGGTGATGATTATACTGCAGCCTACTACTAGCCCATTTTTAATCCTATGCTCTAAATGGTGTTACTGCTCTAAAACGACCTTTACAAAACACAAAGCGTATTGTTTGGCGCACAGTAAGCGTTGTTATTCCTCAGAAACGTTTCACAAGATGTAGGCAGTGAACCTGCTGTTCTCAAAATTGCCATCTGTCGTGGTGCAGGAAACCATGTGCTGATTTACCTCAGACGCTTGCCATTTGCGCCATTTTATTTGATCGAAAAACTCTGCTTTAGGTGACATATGCATATTTAACATCCCTAAAAGATAATGCATCAATCTGGGCTCACATTATGTAATGCCTGTTGTATTCCCTTTAAGCTTGGTCAGTGAGCTCTGGCATTTTGGACTCATTAGTTGACGCAGATAGGGAGTAGAGACGCCATAATTGGACTAGGCAAATGAACTCTAAAGAAGGGGGAGGCACTCCCTCTGAATTGCTTTTTCCGATTTCACAAGTCTGCTTAGGGAGGTGAAATTCCAGAGGCCAGTGCACTGTGCAATGTCAGTGCACGTTTAAGAACCCCAGGTGGTCGAAATTTCTGGAGCCCTTCGCTACAGTGTCCCTCATAGCCTGAGTCGCTTTGGGATGTTAAATTCCATAAATCATAAACCACAAATCTGCTGGCTTGCACAACCTGGATACAGCTGCGAAATGCATCTCCCACTGGCTCTGTTTTCAAAGCTGGTGTGCCTTTTCCACCTGACTAATGGCGGTGGAGCGACGTGATGTTGTGTGCAAAGGACTTGCGCACATCTGTATTTCATTCGAGCAACTTAAACTGGCCGAAAAAGTCATGCGGTTGCATTGCTTATCACACGTTTCTCATACCTCATCATGCACATGTGTGCTTGTATGTGTAACAATGAGCAGTCACGACAGCAGCAGCGCTTTGCTGCGACTTGTGCTGGTGGACGAGTTCGACACAGCCCGCAATATCAAATTTTCTCTTGTTTTGGCAGCTCCTCTTAGCCTACTGAATGATTTTGTTGCTTTAATACATTGCTATTTTTTAAGAAACGTACGTCGTTCTGTCGCTCTTCGATGTTTAGTTGTATTCTTAGGTCTCCTTGTGGGCGGCTGGAAGCGGTGGAAACCGAATGGTTTTCCTTTTCCGTTTTGCTTTTTTGCAGCCTAACCTTGAATAGTTGTCCAGAGATTGTTTGGCATGAATCACTGAAGGGTTATTTAGGCAGTGTTATTTATTGCGTCCATTGTAAGGCTGCCACCTTTTTTTTCATTACTCGCATTCTTTTTGGCCCACTGTTTATAACGCATATGTCACGTATGTATTGTAACAGCAGTGTCTAACATCGTTACGTGTTTTGTGGCTCGTGTATTCATGCCGCTTTCACTGACCTGTTGTGAAGCTGTGTTTGTTCAGTTAGTGTCGGTCACGAAATTTGTTGTCTCTCTGTGGATTCGCACTTGCGTTAACACCACATGGTATCAAGGGAACTCCGTGTTTTCTTCCAGTTGATAGGAAATAAAGCGTTGATGTTTTGCTAGGATTTTAAAGGAACTTTTGCAATCTAGTCAGTTCACTGTGAGCTTCTGTGTCGCCGCGCTATTGAGCGCAGTTTTATTTTTTAATCGCTCTTCTACTTTTAAGCCATTTTAGCTGCATTCGCCTCACATTAACTGTGCCATTTTCATGAGTTTTTGTGCTTACATGTCATTGTGTACTTCTGGTTTGCCTTCTGCTGCCTGTTGTTATTGGCGTCGATTTCTTGGTACGATAAGTTTGTCTTTTTTTGGAAGTGTAGTCTGAAATAGTTATGTGCTGATGAATTTATCTCCTGCCTTTACATCAATAACATTTTATTACATCCGTTTGCCTCTATGTTAAACAAAGATCTTCCTGATAGTTTTTGATGTGGTAAATAAAGTTGTACAGGTGTAGTTCCATATATCTCGATGCCAAACTTTTGTACCATTAATAAAACTAAGTGTTAGGTTTTAGATGTGTTACAGACGACATCATTTTCATGTGCTTTGTTGTTTGGCACCCCCTCCCCCCCTTTTTTTAGGCACGTGCAGTTACCAGTGCTGTAAAGCCTATTTCGATGCCCCGTCTACAACTGTGACAGTCTCCTCTACGAGCTGCCCATTATTGCTGCTTGTATATGTCTTTTCGCACTTTAGATTGTACATAGCTGTACAAATAGACGAATCGTGCTGTAAGCATGCAAGTCTTCATTACTAATACCAACAACTTTATGCTGCTATATTGCATTTCTCTTGCAATGCCTTTGGGCGTTACTTCTTCCGTACTTGGTGTCCCATTACTTCCCGTGTTGTAACATGGGTCATTCCACTTTCTGTATGCTCTACCTAACTTAAGCAGATATTTGCACGAAATCAAACTAAATATTTGCCCGACTAGCCTCTTTTCCAAATGCTGTGACCGCCTGCTTAACCAGGCTATACTGTTTGCTGCAAAATGAAAAAAAAAAAGGGTTGTGTTGCTGAAAATTGTATGGAGCCCCATTTAGAAGGTGTACATTACATTGACAAAGTGTGTAAGTGGAGTACAAAATGAAGGTTTACAAAGTTACCCAACTTTGAAATAAACGCAACTTTAGTCATCACATTTCTTTGCTTCTGTTGTCTTCTTTGCAATTTTCCAGGGAAGCGAAAAGAATGCAGCGTAGGCTGTCGTCCTGACACTTCCCGTGTCACCATTGCGCCTTTGACGACAGCGTTTACAGTGTTCGTTCTCATCCATGCGCGCCTCTCACTTCGTCTTAGCCAGTTTTTTGTTGTCAGGACTCAGGGGATGACAAAGGCAGCGCTGAACATGTATCGGAAGCTGCGCGCGCACCAAAAAAAATCAGTGATCGCAATGCTACGTTCAGGCTCTGCTTTCTGACAATTCCTGAAACGCATGCCAAGATGCCCTGAACACGGTCTGCCGCCTTGTCCATTGAAAGCAGGAGAAATCCATTGGAGATTGCAGGCAGCCTTACGAACAACGCCGTCCTGAAAGAGAGGCATGACAGAAGCGGAGAAGTTGAGCATACTATCTTGAGCAAAAGAGACCCGCCCCTACCTAATGCCACCAGATGGATGGATGGATGGATGGATGGATAGGAGCGCCCCCTTTGAAACGGGGTGGTGGCAATTGCCACCATGCTCAGCTTTTCTTTATTTATTATTTTTTTTTGTTTACTGTGTTGGCAATTCTCATTAAGATTCTCCATCAACTTTGCCTACGGTTTCCTACTATTCTAACCTTATGCCACATCTCTGCTTTTCAACCACCAATCCTCCAATCGCTTTTTGCTGACTTCCACTGCAGATTTATTTACATGACCATTGTTATCTTTAAACCCTAGGGCATCAGAAAGAGTGACTGTGCCTGCATCGACATCCGGATGGATACCATCACATTTGATTATGAGGTGTTCAATTGTTTCCACAGATCTACCACACACTGCACATGTGTCATCTTCTTCGTTAAATTTCTTTTTGTAGCTGCGCGTTCTAAGACACCCTGATCTAGCTTCAAAAAGTAGGGCACTGCCTCTTGAGTTATCATAGAAAAATTCTTTCCTGATCTGCCTTTTCCAGAATCGATATAGTTCTACACTATGTTTCTTTTCCATTGAATTCATCCAATTTTTAACTTCCGCGTTTTTAACCTGTCGTTTAATGCTCTTTCTTTCTCCGTCCTCATGACCGGCATACTTACTGGTTAGTTTTCTAGTTCTTTTCCGCCACTGTGAGTCAACGTTCTTTCTGTATAAATATTTAAATACCTTAGCTGCCCATCTGTTATCGTCCAATTTCCTCAGGCGTTCTTCATATAGTATTTTACTCTTAGCTTCCCGTGCCTCAAACGATGCCCAGCCCATATCCCCTTGTACTGCCTCGTTTGTGGTTTTGCCGTGGGCACCTAGTGCTAATCTTCCAACAGCTCTCAGAGCCGATCCACGCGGACGCCACCTGACGACGCACTCCTGGCGTTGAGACCGCCGCAGGCGTAACCTGACGATGCACTGGTGCCTCGGTCTCAACTGTAGAGACCACTTCACCATTGCAAGCACATGGCAACTCGGCTCCCACAGGTAGAATTTTCCGCCATTTTGGTTCGAAGACGCCGTTTCGCGCCGTGTCGCTGTCATTTTTGAAAACTGCATTCTCATAGGTGCTCCTGGCTTTGGGTTCAGGGTGCGGGTCAGCGTCGACATAACCTCATTTCAGGTGGAGCTATACGCGTATAAACTGCCTGCGCGCAACACAGGCCCTAGGCATCAACGTCTTTCTTTCAAATCTTTCAGCTGATGCAGCGCTGTTAATCTCCCAGATGAAAAAAATCTAGCTGGTTTCAATTGGTTCTAACTGGTTTCAGCTGGGATCAGTTGGTCCCAGCTGGGACCAACTGGCCAGCAGTTGGGACCGACTGGCCTGCAGTTGGTGCCAACTGGCCTGGAGTTGGGACCAACTGACCAGCAGTTGGGGCCAACTGGCCTGCAGTTGGGACCAACTGACCAGCAGTTGGGACCAACTGGCCAGCAGTTGGGGCCAACTGGCCGGCAGTTGGGACCAATTGGCCTGGAGTTGGGACCAACTCGCCAGCAGTTGGGGCCAACTGACCGGCAGTTGGGGCCAACTAGCCTGCAGTTGGGGCCAACTGGCCCCAACTCAAATCCGCATAACTGCATTTTGATTTAAGTTAAAAGCGTGGTTTGTCCTGACTATTACCTCAATCCTGTTATTGATCACCTGTGTTTAAAGACACTTTTTTCAGATCTTGCAAGAGAGCATCAAAAAGCAGGCAGAAATTATGCACAGCAACAATTCACATCTGAAAGGAAAAACTGTACACCAAGATTTATTTCAAAATTGACACAGCAGACTTTATCATTAGTGAAAGTTTGATTTTATAGCATATATGCAAACAAAGATCATATTTACTGCAAGACAGCATACAGGCAGTAAAAAATCATCTCGACTCTAGACAGCAGCATTGCCTTGGAAGTCTAGATGTGGCCATTTCGTCAATGACATGAAAAAAGTGCGCACCTTATTAAACAACTGTCCCCGCTGCATTTCATTTTCATCAGAAATGATGAGGATATGCCCAGCATCAATCTTCACGTCAAAAATCTTGAGTACCCCACACACTTCATGATCGGCTCGGTGTGGAGTCGAGGTATCGTTTGTGAGGCCGCATTATGCTGTTTCGATAACGCGACTAGGAGATCAGAACAGATTGCAAAGCAGACATCAAAACATGCATCAAAACAATCAAAATAAACCATGCACGGAGCACACTTCAACGCGCGGCCATTCGGATTCGGATATGTGGCTTTCCCTTTGTATCGGGCGGTCCTTACGGAGAAAAACCTCCGAAAGTGTCCTAGCCTATTTTGGAGTCTTCCTCGTCTTCATGGATATTTCCCTCCACAATGTCAAACGACGTTTGGTTTGTTTTCACCGCCAATGCTGATGTTGATGCGGCTGAGGATTTCGCCGATGTCTCCCCAAAAAGTACAATTTCTAAGCATATTCTAACAAGTATTTTTATACGGTTGCTACAAAATGTCACGACAAATACGAAAAGTACTTATATTGTTTTTGCGCATTTGGTGCGACATATCGCATTTTGTCTGGCATCGTTCAACCGCGTTGAAACTTGAACATAACCAGCGGCAGCCATCGCCATCGCTGTCACTGGCCGCACTGGCTACGATTGTGTGTTGTCTGTGTGTCGTCGGGTCTAGTGATTTCCCTAATATATTCTGAGCAGTAGGTATGTTTTAGATTCTTTGCCCCATGTTTGCCTTAATAAGATTCCTCGCGGATATCGACAAGAAGCCGCACGTGGTGCCAGCGTCCGATATTGAAGACTTTCGCCCGACGACAACTGAGGATTTCGACAAGTCTGTCTACTCGGTCTTCTTGACAGACAAAGAAGGGGACGGAGAAGACACCGGCTACTACGTCGCGCAGGTACTCTTACTAGCCGGTAAGTTTTAACCCTGTGTCAAGACCCGGCACTCTGACAGTGGCTTGGCGTTCGGTTACTGATTCTAAAATCGCGAATCCCGCCTGCGGCGGCATTTCTTTTAAGAAATGCAAAAACGCCTGTGTACTGTGCGATGTCACTGCACGCTCAACTATCCAAGGTAGAGTAAATCAGTCCGAGCTCTCCACTATAGCCTCCCCCATAGCCCACGTTTGGAATGTAAACACCACGTACTGCACACACTATGCGACGTGTCTATCGTACTGGCATAGACAGAATCGGACATTCAGCGCACTTTGGCGTTCGAGTAATTGCCTGAGCGGATTGTTATTTTAGTGAAGCGCAGCAGCCAGCACCAGCAAGAACTTAATTCGCGCTGCGATAGGGTGTCAAACACGTGTAGCGCTGGTTCGACGAAGCCAAAGCATGCTTAATGGTATTAATTCCTTTACCTACTAGAGAACTGAAATTAAGGGCATATTGCGATCGGAATAGAAAAATACGTGTAGGCTGCAAAAACACGGACATGGAAGTGGATTACGTGGGCCAAGCAAATATGAAGCAAAAGACCTGGTCTGTTTTATTTAGGTTGGCTTGTTTTCGTTGCTGCTTCCAGTGGCGTGAGATTAAAACTAGTGCAGATGTGTGTGCACACTAGTTAGCTTAATTTTGGTGCATCCCGCCAGCCGAACTGCCATGGCTGCTTCTGTTAGCGTTTTTGGTAGGGCATAATATATTTAATCTGTTTCAATTATCTGCATAATTGTGAATGGCCTCAGAAAGGGTCAGTGCTGATCTTGAGCAAAATTTTCAACCACTTTAAGTGTTAACTGTCTGCTGAGCAGTGCACTAGTCGGGCAATGTATGACTGTGATTGCTCACTACTTCAAGAAGCATGGCTGTTTATTTTCAGTTATTTGGCCCTTTTACCACGCATGCTGTATAGTACATTGATAGCCATAAGAGATTAAATATCCTTGCATATAGTATTTTTTAATGTTCTACAATCTCATTTTCCCTTTCCCCTGTAAAATTTCACACAGCAGGCGATTCCAATTGTATTTGTAACTCGCGGCTGCATTTGTGCCTTGTGTGACAATTTTTATGGAATGTAGGGCTGGAATTTTGCATTTTCTCATGTTGCTGCCCTTTCCAACTATTTAGTTTGGGAAGGTATGCGCCAGCAAGACTGCTGCATAATGTGCACGTTGACTTTAAAACTTGTTTTTTTTTCTGTAATTTTTAGGTACAGTCTGGCAGTGGGGCTCCCAAAAAGGCGTGGATGTGGAAGGGACTGTGGCCATCATCCCGGGACTCCTGACCGAGAAGATTTAAGATGTGAAAAAACCTCTCCTCAGGAAGCTTGGAAGCACCTAAGTGCATGCTAATAAATAGTTTTGACACTTTTCATGCTGTGGGCAGTGTGTGCTGACTGGAGGGTCACTGCCTGCCTTTTGAGCGGCTTTTGACCAGCCTCGGTGCACTGTGGCAAAAACAGCACCAGAGGTAACCATAACCAGCTGGCAACTGGTCCCAGCTGGGACCAGTTTGCAATGGGTCCCAGCTGTTGGGACCAGTTGAACTGGGTTATGGAGTAATTCCCAATTGGGACCAACTGGCAGTGGGTCCCAACTGGGCAGCTGGGACCCGTTGTCAGCTGGTCCCAGCTGGGAATTATTCCATAACACAGTTGAACTGGTCCCAGCTGGCACCAGCTAGGACCAGTTGTAATTTTTTCATCTGCTGTGTCTTCCTTTCTGTTTCGTTTGTTGCGCTGCTAATTTTGTCATGTGGTACCAACTGGCCCGGCTAATTCCTCTCTGCTAATCTTCAACCTGCATGAGGAGCTCGACTAGAGCGCCATATCACCGCCTGGCAGCTGCTTCGAGCTCGAGCAGAAAGCACCCCACGGGAACAACGTGGAAACTATGCAATTCATGCACGATGCGCAACCTCCCGTTTATCTCTACAGCCAGCTTGTCGCTGCGGTGAAGTACCAGAAAATGACATCATGGTCGCCGGTGCATCGCGCTACGATAAAACATACGCACGGCGTGAGAATGGGATGGACAATTCTCGTCATTCGGCACAAAGCACGCTCTTATTTCTCTTTCCCGTACGTGCCGAATGCTTGGCTACCTTGAGCAAGCGTCCAATGAAGCTGACTCATTTGCTTTGGCCGTTCGTAAATACTTGGAGCACGCGTAACTCCTGTTCGCGTTACCGCAACCACATACCGGTGCACTGGCACGCGCGTTGCGCCGGTCTCGGAACCGGGAGTGCTTCGTCAGGAGGCGCTCGCATGCAGTTTCGTGTGGATCTGCACGCGCTGGCAGGGGTCTCTTAATTTTGCTCACGACAGCACAATCTAACACCTGGGCGTCATAAACCAGCAAGTTGCCATCGGCAGCTGACATTTTTACCTTACTTTCGTCGTGGCCAACAAGGGACATCAGGCGCGCTACTTGGACTGCGGGTGAGTGAATCGTTGAGGTTGGTTTCCCGAAAGGTAGACTCTGTGGTAACAGACAGTTATGACGAAGTGCTACAATAGTTTTTTGGTTTGTTGGGGTTTAACGCCCCAAAGCAACTGAGGCTATGGACGCCGCAGTGAAGGGCTCCGGAAATTTCGACCACCTGGGGTTCTTTAACGTGCACTGACATCGCACAGTACACGGGCCTCTAGAATTTCGCCCTCATCGAAATTCGGCCACCGCGGCCGGGATCGAACCCGCGTCTATCGGGTCAGCAGCCGAGCGGCGTAACCACTGAGCCACCGCGGCAGGGCGCTACAATAGTTCACTGAAGGTATCGGTTTCGTCACACTCCAGTGCAACTCCAAGACTCGGTTCCATTTGCGGATCGGGCGCTGTTTTGGCGTTGCAAGAATCGCTGCAAATCTGCGGGAAATCTGCAAAAACCTGGGCGAAGGGCCACTGCTTGCAATCTCTGACACCCGCTAGGAAGCAAAAATGACGTCAGATGAATAGATTAACGGTTTTGGTTCGGCGCTTCTACCTTTCCTTTCATTAAATTTCTCTCTATTCTGCAGCGTCATGACGATAACGTCCCGTGGCATGCATATCACGGGCGCTCACTTCGGATAAGCAAAGTTATGCGAGTATTGAAAAAGAAGTACCAGCAGCAACGTTCGGCTGCCAGACGTTCCACTATTTCATCTACAGTCGAAAGACAATACCGGAAACCGGTCACCGGCCACTGATAATAGCTCTGAGAGCGATATGAAGCACGCCGGTCGTTTCTACGCTATTCTTCTTTTGATTACTGAAATGTGACTTCACTATGCAGTATGTTCCAAGAAAACAGGCCTTTCTGACTGACATGTGACAACTGCCCCTCCGGATAACGCAGAAGAGGGCGGGGGATGGCTTTGAAATACGTCATATAGGGTGGGTTAACTCTGGTGGCCACTTTCGTAATCATAATGCCGTGCTAACTTGCCCAATGAAACAGATAAAGACCGGTAGCTGCGTGAAATAATAACGTAGTGGTATATATATGCTGGAACAACCACAATAGTTAAATCCTTTCGCAAGTGAGCTTTCCACAGTAAAAGTTGTTAAAACCCAGCGAAGTTGTGTTCGTGTGCCTACGGTCACACGAGGCGGGATAGTAGATCGCATTTATCAAGACTAGATCGGTCTAAGCAAATACGAAGAGAGGACACGAAGATTTGCATTATGGCCACATATCAATGGAGAAATCATTGCTGTGGTCCAAGAACGTGAAGTATGCAAATGCCGCTCCGAACCGCATTGTAGAAAGAACGCACTAGACGTTTCAAGTGCATAACAATATTTGATGATCGCTTTATTTCACAATGATTCAGAATGAGGAGTTTACAGATGGTTCGAAATAAATTAGAAGCTCATATGGTCTTGGGTTTCTATACAGTGCTCATGGAATTAAGTTAGACGTGCCGAAACCCGCTCAGCGTCCTAAAGCAAACACAAAGAAATGGTTACAGGAAGTCCTCACGGGCGACCACTCCTCGCACAGAACGTCTCTTTCTTGGCTGCAGAGTACACAGTGGGGTGGGCACGGCTCACTGAGTCACTTTGCACATACCGTATTTTCCGGTGTATAAGACGCACCCTTGTATAAGACGCACCTGCCATATATGCAGGCTGTCATTGAAAAAGTTAGTATATAAGACGCACCCGTGTATAAGACGCACCCCAATTTACTCAGTTAGGCTAGTGAGGCTTAATTAAACATGCTTGTGTGACCATCGTGAAATGCACCGCACCTGTGAGTTAAGCAACGCTAAGTGATCGATAAGGCAACACTCATGTCATACCCGCCCACGTTTGAGCAAAAAAAAAAAAAGCGAAAGAACTCTCCTTATTTCCATAAGAGCATTTTACTTAAAACCTTCGAAGTCTTCATCTTCGGACGCGCTATCAAAAAGTTTGCCCGTTTTTGGAGGCAATGCAGCTGAAACATTCTCTTTGCACAACGCACGTACTGCGTACACAGCAAACAAAGTTGCAAAGGGAGACTAAACAAAAATTCCGGCTTGTCTTGGCTTGTCCTGACAATGGCGAAAAGCGCGATTGTCGCCATCTTTTGACGTTTCACATTACTTTTGCTTGGGGCTTCCGAAATGGCCGCGAGTTTATGATCCCCGAAGTCATCATCCCCGACGTTTCATGATACAGTTCACTTAAATAAGTTGCGCATGGCGGTCTCCGTATCATAGCCGTGTTACAACCGCGTTATTGGTAGCGATATTTTTCCGGTGAAAAAAGCTTGAACGTGAACCTGAGTAATTTCTGAACTCGCAAAAAAAAAAAAGCCGAAAATTTCGCATATAAGACGCACCCTTGTATAGGACGCAGCAGTAAGATTTTTGAAAAAAAGCCGCGTCTTATACACCGGAAAATACGGTAACTGGACTGTCGGGTACGGGCCAGTCGGCCCACTTGATGTGGATGATGTAGTATCCTGGATCGATGACTTTGTACATGACCGTGTAGTTGTCCAGGCCGCAATACGTGACTGAGACTTTGATGACAGAGCCGGGCTTTGGGCCCAGCACGCTGACCGAAAGGGGTCCCGTGCCGGCATCTTTCGTGCTGACCTGCAGCCAGAGCAGTAGAGACACAAATAAGCGAAGTGTTTCTCTCGCAGCACCAGTTTCACTTGCACAGACATCAACTATGACGGTGTTGTTGAACAATGACACATTCTTCAAAATATATCTATCCCTTCTCTTGTTTCGCTGTTCGTCTTTTAAAATCTGAATGCATTTTTAAATGCATTCAGGGTTCAAAAACTTGAACCCTGCCAGACACTTTGGTGCCGGACGGGCTGACTAGCGTTCGGCCAGTTCAGAACTTTCTTTATACTTATATAAGTGGTGAACTTTAGAGGTGTCATTGAAGTAACGGGATGGAACAATGATTTCGGGCATAGTTCGCTCACTGTGTGAGTGGATGTCTTTTCCTCACAGGACATAGTAGTGTCCTACAAGTCTGGCCTCCCTTTATAAAATCCTGGCACGTGAGAAGCAATCGTCAATTGGGCTAATAACCATATGGCTTGCGACATGGATCTGAGATTAGTCATGGGCCCTTTAGAGTTTGAAGTTTGCCAATAGCGCCGAGCAACCAGGGACACAAGGGTCCAACACAGGCATTACGGCGACAAGAGGGAGCAGAGCAAACGGGACGCACCTGGAAGTGGTTCTCGGCGCCGACCTGTCCGAAGTAGAGCCGTGCACCGGAGGCCACGCACTTCTCGGGGCGAGAAGTGGACCCGGCGAACAGCTCCCGGTCTTCCTGCTCCTGGCATTGGTAGTAGAGCTCGCCCACAACCTCGCTCGAAGCCTTGGTCATCTCGAACGAGGTGTAGGAGTCGAGCATCAAAGAGCTTTCGTGCAGCGCGTCGTCGATGTAAGCCGAACCGCTCTCGCACGACGAGCAGTAGGAACCATCGTCAGACTCAGCCTCGTCCTCGGACTCCTCGTCCTCTTCTTCATCGGACACGTCTTCGTCCGATCGGACGGCCGCCATTGACAGATGTCTCTTGAGCAGAGGACGACCGGTCTTCCTGGCGCCGTGGTTGCAGTCACGGTCATCGCGTTCGTGATCCCCGAACCAGAATTCGTAGGAAGGGCTTTGGTAGGACTCGCGCTGTCGTCGACCGCAGTAGCGGGAGTCGCTACGGCGGGCGTCTAGCTGCCGCAGAGTGGCCAGCGTCGGGCTGACGGGTCGCGTCTTCGCGCAAGCGTTGTTGCTGCTGCCGCTGCTGCGAATGTCGGAGCCTACGGCGACGGGATCGCAGGTTCCCAAGCCGGTGCCGCGATGACCTGGTGGCCCTTCGGGTTCGAGTCTGGGAGTGCATTTGTTGTCGGTAAGCTCCGTTATGCAGGCGTCGGGTAGCCTCAGGGTGTCGGAAGTGTTGCGCCTGCGCTGTCTCGGCGACTTGGCGGACAGTGATAAGCCGCTATCACTAGTTGTGGCCGCACCTGGAGGGTTGAAGGAAAAGAAAAGACGAGCGAACGATAAGAACTCTTGTCTCCAATGCATAGCTTTTAGCGCGTTCAAGGAATAGATTTCGTTACTTCACGGTATTCGGTGTATAGCGTCGGGCTTACCCAGGATAAAAATGTGGCTACATATAAAACCCTTTTGCATAAATGAAAATCTATGTACGCGGCGTTATGTTGGTTACAGGCTATACGAGTACGGCATCAAGCGGCCGGCCATCGTATACAGAATCAGCGGCAGGCGGGAGCAATACGCGTCGTTGAATAGTCGCCCGCTATCATCTATGCAGTAGTGGCCAAGTCTAGGTGTACAACGTCGCACCGATTTCTTCAACAGAAATTAACAGATTTGATGAAAGAGCGTTGTCTCGCCATTTGTGCGCTTTAATAAGAACGGGGGAAATTCATCCTGCTAAAGTGCAGGTCCAGCAAAGCGACCCTGCAATGGTTGCCATTGTGTCGTCTGAATGCGGAGAGAGTATGAGTCGCTTGGGTTCTTACATGCACGCCTATCTGTGTGTTCGCTTTGCCTGCGGTTGCACACGTTCAAGCTGTATTTACAGTAAAAATCTTGATGATGATCTAACACACACCTAAATATTAAGCTCGTTTAAGGCTTTCCAATGTGGCAAGATCAGTTCAGTATGAGGAATCTCAGCCAGTGTGCGAGACACTAAAAATGCTTAAAAAAGCGCTTGCATCAGCCTGGCTCACATCACGCATCATTCGTATATAGTGAGCATTCTGATCACATTTCTCCAGTGTGATGCTACGACAGAAGTGGTGCAGTCGATGCAGTGGCTAATATCGCTTTCTAGGCGACATTAGATCAATCTCCATCCCGATTGTACAATTCACTAGTATCCGGTAGAAAAATTGGCAGCAGATATCCGATTCGCGTGCCCAGGCGTAAGGGAGGGTGTGATCGAGAGGCTACTTATGTGTGCTTACATTACAATACAGGAGCTGCCTGGCAGCTATAAGACTTGTTTAGAAAAAAATACTACCATTTGGCATGTGCCTATTCGAAGGGGGCGCGAGAAGAAATTTAATGAATTTTTACGTGTTGTATAGGGTACGCTAATAAATTTAAATCGTCTCTACAGCTCCGCTGTATGCGTCGATGTATATGCGCGTTTATTATTTTTCTTTTGTTGAGTTTCCGTCCGATGTTCGATCAATTTTCTTTGCTACGTTCATGCATATTTCGAGCTGCTGTCATTACCTTACACTTGGATTAATTGCAGCGAGATGCAATAATTAAGCCACCTCGCACTCAATCAACGTCTGGCTTCGTTCACGGTTTCTTGCTGGGCGTTTTCCGAACCATGCACGTCGCAAGCGTCACACAGAGCTGAGTGACATCAATGGTGTAGTCGAATAGGACAAGTTCACTGGTGGCGAACGCCATTATCCTAAAGAAAAACAACAGCGCGCTGAAGTGCTGAAAGCGTCTGGGAGGTCTTCCTCAATTATGCCCAGCATCGCTGACGTGTTTCCTTGTCGTCTAATTCAGCGGACAGATTCCGCGCGCTCCGCCCGGCGAAGCGGCTCTTTAAACGGCACGGGTCGTACGCTCAAACATCGCAACCGAGCGAGGTAATCAGTACGTGCGTCATCCACTGACGTCCTGCGTGAGGAGCAGTAAGTTGCGGGCACAGGCGTTGCCGCAATACAGTGCGCTCTTCATGCATTGGTCTTGCACGTTCAGGCCAAGGTGACCTTATGTCACCTATCTGTCGTGCAGTTTGTTGGATCTCTCTGTGTCGCAGCTCATGAACAAGCGCACAATAAGCGGCGTATTCCTTTGTCGTCGGACAAGAACAAAGCAACACAGATGCTGACAGTTGGTGCAAACAAACCGTTGCCAACTTATTTTTCTTGTTCCAAGTTTAGGTCTCACTTCTGAAGAAAGCACTAGGCGTTTTAACCAGTTTTTATTACAGGAGACCATTCACGTGGTGGTAACGTAACTGACGAGCAAAAACATCGGCACAACACCGCAATTCAACTGCACAGAACAAAAACCAGTCACAGGACAGAATAACGGACGTACCTTGTCGGGACGATGCAAACAACCAGACAGCTATGGGCAGTAAGCGACGTTGTGGTCTCTGTCTTCTCGTGACTTAGATAAATGCAGAAAGTCTCGTTCAAGGAGGCTGGCGTCCCTTCGTTTTAGCGAACACAGACGAAAAGACACCGAGATGACAGTCACAACGTTGGCACAAGAGAACTTGAGTACCGACACACAAACACATAGGTACATGGACATGTGCCACTCTACAGCGCACCATGGGACAGAGTCAACAATGCGACGGTGACTTATCTACCGCGCGCGTACCTTTGTCCTCTGACGACTGACCGCTGGATCCAACGGCACTGTCCACTGAGCACGCAACCTGACGGCGTGCCGCTTGCGGAAGAATAGCGTCTTTGACTAAGTCCGGCTCGTTCTCCTTGCTAAGAGGAGAGGTTGCAATCTGTGTTACTCTAAATCTCCTCTCGACGCCCGTTCGTCCATTGTTGCTGTCGAGGCGAGGGGAAACCTGTTCTGGGGTATTGCACTGATTAGGACTGTGTCGGTATTCCCACACCTTGACCCTGTCCCTCACAGACACGAAATCATCCCTGTCTCCCGTCGGGCTGAAAGTATCCGCTGAGCTGCTTGTCTTCTTGAAATTCTCAGCAAAGAACTGCTTTAGCTTCACAGTGTCCAGGTACAATTCATCCAGTTTTGATAGCGGAGCTTGGTGAGGAGATTGCTCCTGCTGGGAAAGCTGCCTGTGCGCGGAAGACATGTGGGGACTTGCGCTCTCGAACGATCTCGCTCTTTCGAGAACGAATGTCCGAGCGGCCTTTTCAGAAGCTGGACGACCTGTTAATGAACTCTCCTGCTTGGACTGCTGCTGCTGACTAAGTCCGAGTTCCTCTTCTGTTTTGGGAGAAGGGCATTCACTTGGAGTCAAGGTCTCGTTTTTATCCGCCACATCGGACGCTTCCGACAACTCCACTTGATCTGTAGGTGACCTATCGCTCTCCTCAGATATGATAGATAGGGTTCTTTCAAGCTGCTTGCGTGTCATTTCCGCAGCTGGCGCAGCAGGTTCCGTGACGTCAACGCTGTCTGTGAACGCTTCCGCAAGGTCCACTTTCCCATCTCTAGCCTCTGTTAACAGGGGCGACGTTGATATCATCTTTGGTGTTGCCTCAGCGCATGATGCTGCTGAGCTTCGATCTAGCATATCACTCGCAAAGAGTGCCTTTGCAGCGCCGCACTCTTGGACAGGTGAATCCAGGGAGGTAGCAATCGGCTCCTCCACCTCGGCGACCTGAGGAAATAGACTCGGAGAGATCCTTCCGCAAGGAGACGTCCTTCCACTAGGAGACATTGTTCCGCTCGGAGTCATTGTCCCGCTCGGCGTCACACTTCCGCACGGAGACATTCTTCCACACGGTGAAACGCCACCGCTCGGCGACATCCTGCCACTGGGGGACACCCTTCCAGACAAAGCGTCCTGACAACACCGGTCGGTTGAAGCCGAAACATGCTCAATAATTTCCGGAGACCGCTCGTCTTCGCTGGCGTGCTGGCTACACGAAGACACGATGATCTCGGGCATTGCAAGCTTTGACGGGGAGTGCTTAGGACGCTCCCACAGGGACTTGTTTGCGAAGTCTACGTGGCTGTAGGTGTCCGGAGAGGATTCGGGGCTGCTCAGCGGAGAGAAGAAGGGCTTTCCGATACGTGGCCCCTCTGGAGTCGCTGCCGCTCGCTTCTCTCGGCCAGAGTTGTAGTCATTTCCGTTTTGCCTGAACATGTTGGACGACAAGGACCGCAGCACTTCGTGTAGCTTCTCTTTGTCGTCGCCTTCAATCACAATGTCCTGGCCGTTGACGTTGACGATCCTGCGCAGAACCCGACGCCTCTTGATTCTTCCTTTCAGCTGAGCCGCCGAGGTGGGGCTGGAGGGAGCGGCCTGGAGCTTCTCGTCCTTTTCGGAGCCCTGTGACTCGACGGAGTCCTGGCGCTGGAGCAGCATGTCGTCGTCGGTCGAGTCGTCCACGTTTACCGTGAAAGGGCTTCCAGCCAAGTGCTGTCCGTGCCAGATGATACTCAGCTGATGCTTTCCCTTAAGCACAGGCGTGTACTTGACGGCCACCATACCCGGCTGGATGTCGTACTCGATCAAAATCTTCTTGTCTTCTTGACCAGCTCCATCCGGCGCGCTCTTGTCGGCTTCTGGGCGGCTAGCAGTAACCTTCCGGCGCGGCGACTTGTTCGTGATAATCTCCTTGCAGACGGTGTTGTCGGGACCGCGGATCTCGACCACGATGCAGAAGTTGCTGGTGGACTTGGTGAAGATGTTGAAGCTCGCCTTGCGCCCCCGCACGGCCAGGATGAGGCCCATGCCTTTGGCGAAGCAGTTCTTGCGAGCCACCAGGCTGCTGGAATCGTCGGCGGCGTCGTCTTTTATGGAAGGCCGTTTGCCCAGCGCCTGCTGCAGCTGCGCCTTGGCGGAGATCACCTTGAGCCGTGAGACGATGGTCCGCACCGCCTTCTCGATGTTCGGGCTGCCTTCGGCCAGTTCCTCCGCGGTGATGTCCTGTCGTGAGAAAAAAAAAAATAAAAACATTTTTTATGGGCAAAGTGATACGACGTATTTATTTATTTATGCTGTATCGCAGTGATGTATGCAAATAAACAAAGTTTTTGGACCTTACAAAACGCTACGTAACAGCTGCAATTAAACTCTTACACTGCACATACTAATAAGCCTGGTTTACAAAGTTGAAACTGAAGTCGAGTCCCCGGTCATCTCAAACAGTCATGTTTTCTTGACAAGTACGGTTTCCGAAGCGCAATGCCTTTATCGTTCGTTATTCTGCTCCGAAATGTAGCAAAATAAGAAATAAACGGAGGCGCCTAGACGCTTAATGAGCGGGAAGTAACACAGGCACGCATGCCGAAGGCCTCTACTCCTGATCGCTAATCCTATTCTCACCGAGTAGTAGGCAGAGAGTATATGCATGCACACGGAAGGCCACACCGTCGGGACGGCAACTCACCGGCCGTATAGGCGTGTGTTTCTCGAGGAGAAAGAAGGCCAGCTGCGCGTTGCTGATGCAGTTATCTGCGTTGAGCAGGTCGTACCGAGGACACGATCCCGGGTACATGGAGTCAAGGAGCGCGCATAGCAGGATGCCGTCCTTCCAGCCCGAGGAGAAGTTGTCCGGGACGGGGTAATTCTTCACTCGGCTTCTGACCCAGTCGAGCAGCGTCTTCTTTTCATGGTAGCCCACCGATATGCCTGCGATAAGTAAGCGGCGTGTCTCGAATAAGCAACAGTGCGCTTGCTATACACGCGGAGTAACTGTCGACTGATTGAAACAGGCTCGGCTAATCGCGAAGTAATGATGAATGTGAAGCAAGCCATTGTTGACTCCTAGACCAAGCCTTTCCAATGTTACATCCACACTTTTGGTCCGGCTTGGCGAGAGTTTCGTGTAACCTTGTTAAGCAGACAAAAAATATACAAGGCAATGCTACACGTGCAATAAGGTGCCCAACTGCCTTTTGTTTAACCCGAGCGTGCAGTCACTATTCCACTGTTTTCTCTGTGGACTGTGCATCAGTCCAAATAAATATTCCAAGAGTGTTAACTGATGCGCTTGAGAGACCTGGCGTCTACGCGGTTCTGAACGCGCTGCCTCGTTATTACAGACAAAGTGTGCTGAGCATACGTACAGCTGAGAATGTAGCAGAAGAACAGCTGGACTTTGTGCCACAACGTGCTCGACCTCCAGGCACTGGTCGGATGCAGGATCAGGTGACCCATCCAGAGACACCAGGCCGTCAGCCGGTTGAGCGTCGACTGGCGGTAGTTCTCCATCACGCTCAAGATGTCCGCTGCAGAAAAGGGAAGCGCGCGAAAACGTCAGACTTACCGCTTTGAAACCGCGCGCTTCTTCAACAGTAACGCCGGGTGCACAGAGACGCGCGTCTTCACTTCATTAATCGATAAAAGGCGGCTGCGTGCTCGATATGTTTACCAGCCATTTACAACTCGGTCTTCTTTATGAGCTCCGAGATTGCTTGCCCGCTTGTGGCAGGCGCCGATAGCGTCAGCTGTCACCTCTTTATTCCGGCCTCGACCTCCGGCAAACACTGCCTTCCGAATCGCCTTTTGGCATCTATATCCTGAGTTATTGCGTGCTTTACACACACATATCAGATCTTCGTGCCTGGTATGAGCGGCACCTACACGAGGCCTCTCACTTGGCACGCACCATTCGAATACGCGGAATCGTATGCGAGGTCACTAAGGTCACAACATATAAGAATAAAAAAAAACGGAAAATAATACAGAACGCGTCGCTCGCTCGTCCCTCGTTAAGGCCGAAAGATGAGCAGACGGAGGTTCTTTGAGCGGCTCCTCCCGGAGCTTCGAAGTGCGCAGTTTCAGCTCGCATGCGACGAACTGGCCAGAGCATGAAATGGCGAGTGCCTTCGGCAAAACAAAAGTCCTTCTAGGCGCGGGGTAGGCTGTCGCGGTCGAACAATTCATAAGCAAAAGTTATCGTTTTATCCCTTAGCCTCGGATGGGAACGAAGCCATGAATAATCCCGGATGAAAAAAGGACGAAGAAAACACAGAAGCCTTGATTCGCGTTTGCGCGTCGACATCTGAGAGTATGCATGAGTCGTGCCGCATGGCAATGCTTCAGGTTTAGGCGCTGGTCCCAGAACTTTGGGGATGCTTGACTCACCACCATGTACTTCTCGATCCTGACGCGCATACCGTGGAAATCCGCTCCACAAATGTGCATACGCTGTCTTTTCCCAGACCCACCGCCAGTATACCGACAAGCGCACTTTGGACCGCAGCTGGCGGCTTGCAAGCTCAGTACGCGAACTTCTAAATAGGCACACAGCACCTGCGGCGTGCGCCCCACGCCTTCCTGCCATAGGCACTGCGCCACAGTCGGCGAATTTTAGAACAGAGCCGTGTGCACAGATTTACGACACGTTCAATGCGGGGAAGGTTATCGAAAAACAATGGCTGGGCTAAACTGAAGAGCACAACACCAAAGACGCGTATTCAGAAGACACGTAAATGAATGCTTGTATACGAATGCGACAATCGAACGAGCTCGTTAAAAAAAAAAAACAGGAGAAGCTGCAGCAGTCTCAGCTGCAAAGAAATTACCCGCTTAACGAGAGCCCATTCTCGATCCCTCTGGCGATAAAACAAGCGCATTCTGCGTCCAAGTGAGGCTCCGCAATAACAGAATGCTGGGTCAGTTGGTACTTTGTTGAACTTGTTCATCAGCCTACAAAAAACGGCGGCAGGAGACCTTCGTCTCTTTTTCGCATTTTTTGTCGGCTAGTGCTCAAGTTCAGTCTCGAAGGAGTTCTGGACAAAGATAAAGAGTTCCGCAAATACGACCGACGACTGTGCTCGGAAAAACAAACAAACTTACGCTTCCGCAAGCCATGCCGGACGTATATGACGAAGTGAATTCTACGCATCTTGTCCGTGCTTTTCGGCTCCACGCCGCTGCGTTTACGCGGTTCACATTCACGAAACAGTGCACACTGGCCACTAAAAACGAGTCCCCGCGAGATGTGAGGCGCGAGCCGTCGGTGTCTATCTGCAATGTCCAGCGCGCGCACGAAACAATCACAAGGCGGCCAAGCAGATCCGGCGCGGTGACCACCAGCGCCGCAGCGCACACTCTTTCAAGCGTCCTCGAATAGACTGGATCGTCGATGGTCGCGGCGGGTCTGTAAGTAGTAAAACGCGCCGGAACACGAGGAAGGTGGGCGACTCTCTCCTCGCAGCTCTCTGTTCCTTTTACGCTTTCCCTCTCTTTCACTCCGACTCGCTTTCCCCCATCGAAACGCGTGCGAGCGAGTGTGCGAAGTTAGCCAGGTGACAAGCGGTGACGGGAACGATCCCGGGAAGTCCCAGCGTCGGCGGCGTCGGCGCTGCGGGAATTACTTGGCGCGAGCCAAAATAGGTGAGGGGCACTGGAGAGGAGGCGCGTCCGCATCGTTAACCCAACCGCACCTTTTATACGTGGAGATATGTGTACACTTCACACGAGCGAACGTACTATACGCGCCTGACACGGCGACGCTTCGAACATGCCGCGTCGTTTGTACTTCGTTGGCCAACACGCGAAAGCGGCTGCCGCGCGGAGTCCTCACATTGCGAGGATATGGCGCAACCTATACGAGTGGTTGCTTGGATAAGAGGAGTGGGAACTCTTCAGAAGAAGAGATTCCTTCGGTGCGCCGGAGGCGAAGCCGTATACGCTATTACGCTATCGCGCACGAAACGGCTTATCGCGTTCCTTTAGTCATTGCGCCTTATTAACGAAGGTCACTGCTCTCACCTGCCAAGCTAGCTGAGCTGCGGCTTGCCGCGCCTGCTGTTGGCTTATGGCTTAGAAAAAATAAGCGAATGCAGCACTTCTGTTGCCAAAAGTTTGCCATGCACGAAAACACGAAGAGGTAATTAAGACGTCAGCTCTTCAGGCCCTGCTGTACAGCTTGTGGTCTTTACAAAACTGTTCCGCGAACCCTGGCGTGCTGCTTGGCAACGATGCAAGGTGTGCATTTTCTGAAAAAGCACTGAATGGTCTTTGCTGGAACGGGTAAAATCCCACGCTGTGTGACACAACAATAGCCACCGAACACGAGCTGAGTTTTACACGAGGCGTTCTAAGAAGGGCTTCTCGCTAAAGCTCCATTGCAGCAAAAACAACCGGGGGCTAGCTGCCAAGCCGTCTTATATTTTTTCGAGTGACATTTCGCAGTGGGCTTACACGGTGTCATACTCATAGAATGACTGAATGCAGTGTTACAAGTAGCACAGTTTCCTGTGGTAGATCAATCAGATCAATCTTGCTCCTCGATGCACCTTATGAGAAATTCCGCGAGTGGGCTTCCCTGCATATCACAGCTGACAAAACATGTATGGTGGTGCTCTTTCCAGAAGAATTGTGAGGGCTACAGGACGAGTTCCGTGGGCATGGAAAGGAAATATCGAGCACACTTGGGAAGACAAAAAAAAATAATTCTCGCATTGTGATTGATCGAAGGTCGTGATCGTCCATCTTGCTGGAATAAGGTGAGATTTGTGGAAAAGCCTGCCTGTTGAATTTCGCATGAGGTAAATTACCCCGGTTCCTTCAGAGGGCAAGGCTTTGCTCGGCAGGCTTCATTACTTTTGTACGGCCTTATCAGCTGCGAAACACCCTTAAGACACCTTGCGTTCGCATGCGTACTTATGGAGAGGTAGTAAATTGTAAATGCACATCTTCAAGAGGATTAGGTGATACTACTCTAGTGGTTCAGCGAAGAATCGTTTTAAGCAACGTAGACAACGTGTAACGTGCGCCGGAAACAGGCCCAAAAGCCTTAGTTTCGCATTAAAACCGCGTGGCAAAACACGGTGTCTCCCAATTACTATCCTGATCCTCACGGCTTCACGGAGAACTATTCGGGACAACCGTGGTACCGGTGCGGTACTAAAAACATAGAACAAAAACAAATTAGCTTAAACAGCGCAGCCAGATGTTGTTCTTCGCGCACAATACTTTTCACTTGAACTTATAAGCGAACTGCTATGAAGCAATGTGACACAGACTTAAAAGGTTTTTGTTGACAAAAACCCGCACATAGAAGTGGCAGGATCCAACTGCACATGCCATCTCTGGATCTTCCTGGACTTTTACAAACGTGAAGAACTGCACTTAGCAGTTTTCCACTAACAGTTTCCACGGTCGGTTTTTCATCGCAATGAATATAAACGAGTGGGAAAGGCGAGGGCGATTCCATGAAAAACTGTACGCGTTAACCAGCCGTCTTCCATCGCAAGCGTTAAACCCTCATGAATACATGCGTTTACGCCTAAGCTGTCAGCAACCGACCGCCAGAGAATGCGGCGGCTGGGAAAATGCCCAGGAAAAAAACAAGTCGCTCGACGCGTCCTGAATAACTGCCCGCGACAGTGGAGGAGACAATGGGGCAGATAGCGGGACGAGTGAGTCTCGGCGAGTTCGCGCCGGTTTCTTCGGCTAGGACGCTCGCCCTCCACGCTAAACAAACAAACAAACAAAAAAGAAATCGCTGAGTTGTCGACACCATTGTCATTCCTTTCGTTTTGCTTAATCGGGTACCGGTTCGTGTCCCTTTGAAAGCTCGGCATCCATACAAAAGATATATAAACAAAAAACATAACAGCGTTTATTACAGGGTGTTTCACATGGATGACCATCCTTTTCCAAGTGCAATGAAAGGAGGGACAAGAAAAAATTATATAAATAAAAAAGAGGTAATGAAGACAAGTCCCTCAATATTTTTTACTTTCAAAATATATTCCTGGTGGTTCCCGCCAATGCTGTACCTCTCGTACGCTTAAAAGCTTGCTTAAAAGCTGCCTCTTCCTAATGTTGTGTTACACTTGAAAAAGGCTAGTCCTCCAGCCGAGACGTCGCGTAATACACGTTATGCTTTTCATTTTTCGTCATTTATCTTTGTATTCAGTAATCAGCTTCCAAGAAAGAATCTTAGATTTTACGAGCTTGTCTATAAATTATAGCTTTTTCTGAGTAACTTTCTATAGGCATATAGCTAACGGCTCCCAAGAAAACACTGTCGGCACACACTCATACACGTCCTCCTACATACTTAAATAGGTAAAGCGAAAATTTCAAGGTGCGACAGAGCACAGGACGAAAACAGCTTTTGCGGGTCAAATGTGGTCACGAGTAACGAAAAGGTAAGTATAGCTATCCGCTTATACGTATGTAACATAGAAGGTGACGAGCACGCCAGAGATTCACCAACAAAATAAACAAACGAAGAATCATTAGGCAAATACAGGGGAAGTCTCTGGAATGAAGCATCGGTGTGTATATTGAGTCGCTATCAGACTTTCCAAACAGCTAATCCGATAATAACAACCGAGCCCAGCGGTATAGTTCAGTAGGGCCCGTACAGCGCGTGCGAATTGGGTAGCATCGAAACTCCACATGAACACCAGTTGGGTTAATTCTACATAACGCAAGAAAGCGAACACGGCCAGAGGGGCAGTGCATATAGCTGACGCGAATACGTGCAGCACACATACGTACGGCTATCCCAGTGAAGAGAACGGAGCCATCGCAACCACCGCACGAGAGCGACTCGCGCGTCTTCTCAACGGGGCCACGTTTCGCAGAGAGTGGCAGCGGAGGAAATCAGGCGCCTCGCTCTTTACGCCGCCGCGGGCAGACTCGCGATAACGGCAGCCACGCACTCATCTATCTTGGCGAAAGGCTGTGTCGTATACATAACACTATAGGACGTGGCAGGGTGGCAACACCTTTTAAAACGCGTCCGCGATATTCGTCGTCACCCGGGACGCGCAGCTTCGATAACCGACGCCAGTCGTCGGCCGCATCGTATGTAGTGCCGTTGGCCCGGGGAACGAACACACGGCAAGCAGAGGGAACGACGAATGTGGCAGCGCAACGCCGACGTCAAGGAGCCGTCGTTTTGATAAGCGACCTCGCGACGCGACGCAACGCTGACGCGCAGGGCCAGCGCTAGCGTGCGTGTGTGTGTAACAGGCAGTTTCGTACGCGACTTGCGCAATGCAGGCAGGCCAGAGCAACGGCTGGAAACGGAGCAGCAAAGACCAACCGCGCTGTTCCGGTGGAAAAACAAAAGTAAAAAGAGAAGGAAGAATCTGAGAGCTGTTACGTGGAGCTATGCTTCCACACGCACGGCTCTGCTCCGAGCTGACGCGTGCCGGCCAGCCGCGCACGGGCTGACGTCGACCGCGATCCTGCCTCCAGCGCGCGTATGTCTAGAACCTGACAGCGCTGTTGGCTACGGAGGGAGGGCAGCTATCATGTTTTGCACAGTGAAAATACTTTGAAGCAACACTGAACCCGTGGACGTGATCAGACATATACATGTTATATAGCTTCGAACGAGGACCAACTAAAAGATCGTGCACAACAAGAATTCCTTACGTATAGTAACGTCGTATAGCTGACCACCTTATACGCTTTGTTAAACACGTACGAGTAAAAATGCGAGCTTTTTACTTTTGGCCGGGTATATATACATGGAAAAGTCGTCTCATTTGCTCTTCCAGTGCCGCGTCTAAGACACTGAAAGGGAGAGAACCGAAGGGCTCTCGGAGCAACAACAGCTACAAGACGCCACCGACACGGTCAAAGTCATGAGTGAGTCTTGAACCAGTCAGGAGGAGAGGTTGTAGATATAGTCTGATCGAGGTTGGCGCAGTCACGAACAGCCACCATCCCCCGAACGCTAACTATAAACACGGAGTCGTGCATCCTCGGGGCTCCGCCTGATACAAAGGAGTTCCGCTCTCCGTAAACCAATCGTTTTTTTTTCATCGAAACAATGACAGAGAAACATTCGTTCAGTACACCTTATAACCAGGTCGCGTGCGACCATGCTTGCATGCATTTAGCGATGCCTCGGAAAGTAGTCGCCGTACACCTTGGCTACATAAGGTTCCGGCCTGTCTTCTGGATCTTCCCTTGCATTAGGGAGGAGGAGGAGGCTCTATTGCCCAAGTGGTCGCATCCGCACGCACGCACAGACGCACCGCACGCCGCCTGTCCGGTTTTGCTTCCTTGAAGGCGACTATAATTGAGCAGTCAGGTCGGAGGTGGAGATAGCGGACACAAGATAGCAGGCTGGCGAGGCCAAAGTTCGGCTCGCCGCCGCCGCCGTCAAAGGTTAGAGCTTTTCTCTGCGAATGAATTATGCGGCGTCCGAAGTGGGCCTCCTTAAAGATAGCTGCACTCGTTGAGAGTTACGTAGCAGCGCAGTCGAGTTGCAAAAGGCGGACGGAAAGAAGGCAGAGAGAAATTTCGTTTGTTTACGCAGAACGCGTTTAACCCTTTCAAGCGCTATACCCACAGTTGTGTACACTGAAAATGCGCAGCTTTTTCTGCAGAGTGCTACAGTTAGCAAAGGTTTCTTTGTTTCGCAGAAATTTACCACCCTTTTATATCGCCGCTGAGGTGTTTTTCATCATGTTCGCTAAAGAACGCGGTAACAGTATTTATCAAAACCGTAAGCAAACAAGCCATTCCACATACTCAGGCATACATGAAGATTTAGTCATTCGTAAAAATATCGATTTCTGCTGCGTTTATATCGTCAAATGAGTCTTGAAAGAAAAAAGATATGTAATCCCACGATCTCTCGAGTACTCATTTGACAAATTATGATGTTACAAATTGTTCCAAAATTTTGTACTTGCCTATAAAAAAGGAGAAAATAAAACAATGTTGTGTTTTGCGTTATAACCCTCACGAATTCGGCGTCTTGAAGCCTTCGTACATATTACTTGAGCAGAAAAAAAAAAATTCTGAAGAGAACTCCCGCCTTCACTGAGACGCAGTCGCAAAGGCGGACAAAAGTATGACCGGTTTGTCAACGGGCTTTTAGAGTACCATTGGAAAAAAAGCTACAGAAGCTGTACAAATAGAGAGTGGTTTACTTGCGTGAAAGTGGAGAAGGATGACAGATAGAATAGTAAGAGATAAAAAAGCGATTAACGGACGATCTGCTTACCGCTGCACAGCTATTGTTCCAGCCGCTAACTTACAACTGTCGGTGCACGATATAACGGAGCACCCGGACAAAGCTTCCGCGTTCGCAATCCGAGCTTTGTTTCTGGCCTCGTGAAAAAGATATCTGCGCCCTTCAATCTGCTGATAAATTAGTTTGAACTGGAGCGATATGATGGGGGTAGACACGGTTTGTTTGACAGGATGCCATGTAGACACACGGAGTCTAACAAAGCCGTTTTTTATGACTTCGAGTATAATTAAATGGAGAACGAAGGACAAACGTTAAGTAAGCAATCTGTGGCAACCTGTGACGCATTAAGCTGAGCGCGGAAGCGCGCTGCAGAAGCCGTGCTTTCTTCCGCAGTCTCCTCCCATCTTCACCCTACAGAGCAGAACTACCTCCTCCGCACAGAATTCATCACGTGCTGAAGAAAGAAGAGCGCTGACGCCCCTCTGTAGGTCAATGTGTATTTGATACTACAATCCACTACAAATGCCTTCGCGAGAGGTCATACCTTCGACGTTGTGGGGAATCACTAGGAATGAACAAAGACACACGCCGCTGATAGCTCGCCTCACCAGCCTGCCACTGTGGAGCAGTGGCTTGGACTTTGTACTGTTGAGTATGGGATCGAGAGAACGAATCCCGGTCGTACCGTTTCGACGGAGGCAGAAAAAGAAAAGAAACACCCGTGTGCTGTGCGCTGTCAGTGCACACTAAAGAACCCTCAAGTGATCGAAATTAATCTGAAGCCTTCTACTACGACGGCGTTTTTCATAACCCACGTCCAGTTATACGAGGCGCTAAACCCCGCTTAAACACCAAGCAACCAACCATGCAGCTTGTACCGCCAGAGGAAACACATCCGCGTCTCCAAAGCTGAGAAAACCCAGAGGGAAAAAGCAAGGCTGGAGGCGGGAGAAGAAGAGAGTGGACCTTGGAGGGGCAGCTCACATCTCGCGCATTGGCACATACCTGGCTTTTGTGGCCCCGATTCAGCCTCCATGCTCCACAACGTACTCGTCCCAGTCGCCATGCGCGCACGTACAGAAGGAAATGCCGGCCGGAGTTTTACGAGAGAAAAAAAAAATAATGAGAGAGCGCCCCGACAGACGCGGTGTCACGGTACGTCGCACAGACGAACAAAGAAACAAACAGCGAACGCGCCGGAGTACAGTTCGGAAAATGCCTGGCACGCGCAACTCAGTGGAAAAACACTTGTCACAAAACCCGCGCGCTCACTCGCCGATGGGAAAAAGGAAAGGTTTGGTGTTGCCGGCGTTCGCGACCGATACACTGCGGCGAGCGAACATGCGGCGGCAGACGACGACGAGGCTTTGTTCACGCATCGCCTGGATTATTCAGCGGGGGCGCTCTTCTCCCCGGAACCACTGGGGCGGAGCATCGGCGTCATTGTGTGCTAATGCCACGTCACACCACCAAAATGATGCGTGTCACCACTGGGCTGATGAGGAGGCTCGAGAAAAAAAACTTCCACACTGCTTCCGACGGAGGCAGGCGCACCGCTCTTGTTTAGACTACTCTAACGCAGTGCGTTTCTGTCGCGCGGTGCAAGGCCGCGTGCGGTGTCTGAGTATGTATACTAGTGTATCGAAATGAGATGTGGTATACATGTTTTCACCTCGCAGTGTAGCTGTTTTGACTACCGCTGTGGCGGACGCCGTCATTTCAGCGCGAATGATTTCAATAAGTCAGGTACGGGGCCATTCTCTACCAGCTACGCACAGCACTTTTCTAATGTTATCAAACCACTTCGTTAAAGCCACATAAGCATAGTATATACCGAGAGAGAGGATAAACTTTATTTATAGAGTCTTTGAAAAGGAAGGCTTTCTTCTGGCGCAGGCGGGCTACTGTCGCTTGGTGACCTTGATCTCTTGGATCTCGGCGACCTGGTCAGCTCTCTCTGTGAGCAACTTTTGCTGCCACAGGTCCGAGCTGCGCGGAAGCGCCCAGCCTGCACCTTATGAACGTTCTGGGTTTGGAACGCACAAAGAGCTGTTGAAGGCTCTTTGTTGGATTGGTGGGGCAAGCCACTTCTTTCAAGGGGCATATGGGGCGCATGATTTGGGGAAGGTGGTGTAAGGAGTCTGATATTACTAGTCTTGTGTAGAGACACTCTCAAAACATGTGTATATTGAATGGCTGTTATGTAAGTACATGCGCAAGAAATGAAACACCTCAAAGTCGCCCTGAACAGTCAGGTAGAGCGGTTGGAAGTGTGGTACTCGGAAGCTCTAATTTAATCATCACTGTATTAATACATTAATCCAGCACATCAATGTTTTGTCTGAGTGATGATCGGGTGTTGTAGTTTTGACAATTATATCCCGGTCTGTACGAAGCGAGAGGGTAACAGTTACCTCCGTGAACGGGCTACTGTAACTTTTTGTACAAAATTACGGTACACCGTACATACAGAGGGAGGGATGTTTCATTGCAATGTTTCAGACAAAAACCAGCACTCAGTAAAAGTCCTTGAAATTCTTTCGTTTTTTTTTTCGACTGGCAAGGGACTAAGGACGACATTACGCGCATGTTGGAGCTGTACATGCCCCAACCACACGATGAATTTTCGGGGTCAAACATTTCGACACGATATTTCGAAGGCACCCGCTGTGCCAGCTAAAATCCAGACACAGCTGATCGAGCCTCGAAGAAAAAGCACCTAAGGCTGTAAGATTTCATCTGACGCTGCAAAGTGAAGTCCTTCCTACTACAGAAGAACGATAACAGCAGGTCCATAACGAATAAACGTCACGTTCCTTTGTCCCGACCTTTTGTTTTCTGTCTCTCTACACAATGCATTTCGCTGCCACCAGAGCCGGAAAAGGGGGGGGGGGGGGGGGGAGGGGTACGAGTTGCTCGCTGGCTATTGCTTATCGTATGCACAGCGCGACCCCCCACCGTCACCTCAGCGGTGTTGTTATCATCGCCGGAGATTGGAGTTGGTGCACGATTCTGGTCGGTGGGCAGGGCCGTCCGCACCCTGAGTAAAAGCATACCTAAAAACAGACAAAAATAAACTTTGCTTGAAACCGCCGAGAGGAGCGAAGAAGGCCAAGTTTTCTCCTGGTCTCAGTATGTTCGTCATTTTTTTTTTTGTCTTGACTCCTCACACAGCCAGCCGAATGAGGTATAAGGCGAGAAGATGTACTGGCGGCCTCGTAAGAACAGTATAACCGCGCACACCTCCGCTGCCGCTCCTGCGGCCGTTTTGTTGAGCTTGCCCTCGCTATCTAGCCACACCGGGCAAGCGCGTGATGGAAGAGGAACAGTGAGGGAGAGAGAGAGAGAATTACGTTGATATCGAAGCGTAGCGCGACTGTTTTCGCCGACGTTGCGCATAAATTGTCTCGCCTTTTATTTTCTTGTATGCCGCTTCTGTCCTGAGCAGGTGTACAGTGAAGAGTCAGCTACCCGCATACGATATACGCACTAGAAACACAGCAAAAAGCGGAAAGACAAAACACACAGAGGAAGGCAGTGCTCGCGGAGGGGGAAATGTGCGTCAGAGGGCGCTGATAAACTGCTATATGCTTGCGTATGTGTGTGTGCGGTGCCGCGATGTGTTTTTCGAGCTGCCTCCGTTGGATGAATGCTCTACACGCCTCCTGTGTACAAACAACCCTCGCGGGGAAAAGAAAAAAGAGCCTTCGTTAAGCCACCGGCGCTCTCAAAAACCCGCCAAAAAACTGCGAGTCCGGAGTAATTGTTCCAGTTTTTCCGGAGCCGGCTAGCGTTGACGTGCGCAGAATTTCTTATCGGACATATGCTGAGCCACTGAGATAGCTTCCCCCCTTATATTGACGGTGCTAAGCCCTGAGCAAACCGCCGACATCTTAAGTGCTTTTGGGAAGAAGTAACGACCAACATTCGCCAACGGAATAAAACAACGTACGAGAAGGAGAAGACAATGATGCGGTGCTCATTATGCTTGAAAAAGGCTCTGCAGTGTGTAATTAAAGTCGACTGTGGAGGAAGGCCATCTGTTATTAAATCTTATTGCTGCATGCATGTAGAAACGCTTGGTAAACATCCTGAGGAAACGAGAATGTTTACGCATTGACATCACGCTAAGTTGCACATGTGGCTTGGACCAGAAGACTTCCTATTTCTGCGACTCCAGTAACACCATGTCGGATTCTGTGTTCACGGCTCAGAAGAGGAGCCAACGAAGATATTCTACGAGAAAATTCATTATGTTTCGCCTGCTACGCTGCAACTTTTTGTTACAAGATAGATTTCAAGATATTGCATTCGGATATAAGTTTTAGGTGTTCCCTTTCCCAAGAGTACATCTATTTTCGGTATAGCCCCCTCCAGCGGTGGAAATAAAACGCTGAGGGGAACTATACGTCAAAAAGTAATGTCTTCCTGTGACATTGAGCATTCATTTGAGTTAAAGATCTTTCACTTTCGTCACTTAATAAAAAGGTTGCGCACCATAAGAAAATATTTCTGTACACTTCTCGTATTAATGTAAATATATACAGAACTTCTCGTATCGTGTTCTGAGGCAGATCTTTGCTAGACAAAAGCACTAGTGTAGCGCAGAACGGAAGGACCGTCGGCTTTCGCGCCAGTTGTTCTGTTCACAGCAGTGTTTTGTCAAGCAAAGATGTCGGCGTTTGCAGCGCATACCGCATTTTATACCGAGCTCCATGGTCGCTCTTCTAGAGAGCGCGAAACCTTTCAAACTGCCTCTCTTCATGTACACCACGCATGTCTCAAGCATCCCACCATCGCCGCCTGAAAAGTTTTCCTCAGAAAAAATTCCAGCAAGGATTCCGCAGCAGTGAAGTCTCTTTCCCGTGCACGGTTTGCGAAGAGCTGAGCGGGACAATGGCACATTCCGCCCTGCCAGAAGCTGCATAAACACGAACCACTGCCACGCTGCGCGGCTACCAACGGTTTCAATTAAGAGCTCCTTATTGTGCAGCCTTGTTTGCGGCCGTCCAGTGTCCGTCGGTGCTGCGTCCGCCAAACAGCGCGACTCTCGAGACCTCGCAAGGCCAGGCAGGTTTCATCGGAGAAAAGGCAGCCATGCGGAAAAGAAGGCGAATTCAAGGCAGAAGGAGCAGCACTTAAACGTTAGCGTTGGTCCACGTGATCTTTCTGCAGGCGAAGAGAATGAAGCTCCTATCAGATAAAACGCCAGACCACCTGACTGCGCTCCGACTGTAAACGTATCGATGTGGAAATGAGGTTTGGGTAAAAACCTCGCTAGAACGGTGGCTCTTGTAGTCTCATCAAGATGCATAGCTACAAAAAAAATAAAGAGTGCGTAAAGGTCTTGGTTCTGTGCAGTCTTGATGCCAAATACAGATAACATAAGAGCGTTCTTGAACAGTTGTCGTACTACGTTGTTTGATCACGTTTTACGTGGAATTAGCGGCACAACTAGACTTTCCGCGCCCACCGCTACGGTCGGAGGTGGCGCTGGTGGATACTCTCCGTTTAGACTGGCACGCAACACAAAGTGGAAGTTCGGAAGTGGAGCTCGAGACATCAACCGTCGCAGCTCAGGTCGTACAGCACTGCATGTTACATGCCGTGCAATAAAGATCTGGATCCCACCGGAGACATGCGACTCTTTCTGCAAAATTATCTTCTATATACAGTGATTAAGCAAGTAATTTCTTATTCTAATCAACACCACTATTATAAAAAAAGTCAACAATCACAGATGCTTTCCTTGGTATCAATCACTTCTTTCATATGCATGTACTAACGAGCCCGTGGACTGCTTACTGTTGTCTGCTCAAGAGTAAGCAAAAGGGTGGAGCATACTGGCAGCAAGTGAACTTTAAACTTTCAAGAGTGATAAAGTTCGCAAAATATCGCTGTCGCTCGCTTACAAAGCTCATCTCCCGCTACTTTGACCCCGGCTGAGACAATGGGTCGTCCGTCTCTCTTTTTTCTCTTTCCCCAAAACACTCCGTTCCCTTCAGCGAAGCTTTCGCAAGGCTTACGTATACAGCGCCCACATTCGCCATGGCGAGTGTGCATGAAGATTTGCTGCGCGCTGCCAAGAGCCACAACGCACACAAGGCCCGGCGTTGTGCCACGTCCTTGTGCGCCTGTCATTGTTGACAGTGCCAACACCCTCGTGATCCGTGTACAGGTATTCACATGCCGACAAAGACAAGCGCCTGCAGAGAGAGACACACCGAACCGGTGTGTGTGTGTGTGTGCTAAGTGCATCAACCATTCGCAGAAGCTGCACACGGTCATCTCCCTTGTGTGTGTCTCTATATGAGCGACGTGCTCACTACATGGTCCTTCGTCCTGGTGATACTGTGGACTGTACCCGCACCATTTTATACGGCAATACTCTCTCTGCTTTGATGCTTTCGCTCGGAAGATGGAATCTGTCCATATAAGCCGCTGCATTTCGATGGAAACGTGAAAAAAAAAAAAAAACGCTCATGTGCAGACGTTTAGATTTGAATTGAAGGCCCAGTTCACTCTCCCGGGACAATTAAAGAGAATATAGTGACATTTTTGTTTCGTAGATCTCGCTTTCTGATGATAGAGATAAGTGTCTGCACTTTGTTTTATATTATGAATTGACAGCGAAAGTAAGGACGGAACCGATCGTGGCGCGCTGCGTTCAAACCACGGTGCTGTGGTTCATAGTTTGTCGTTCTGTTAGTGGGTGGCTTACGATGTTTGCAGTTGTACTTCGTGTCATGAATTTATGCCCTAGCGCCATAGAGAGAATTTATTTTTGGGGAGATAAATTCCGGATAGCTTACGTTGTGGTCCTGCAATTACTTATGACGGTTTGTGCAGTTCAAGGCCGCATTGTTCTTCACCTTTCAAAATGTTTTGGAAAAACCAGGCCACATAACCGACACTATGTTAACCTTCATGATGATAACAGCAGCACTATCCTCGGAGTCACCCGTTCGGATCAGCGTTGTTGTCTACCAAGGCTGCTATAAAGTCTCCGTGTTGTATCGTCTTAATATTGTAGCTTTTGTACCAGTTATGTATCAGCTACTGCCATGCATTTTAGCGCCTTGGCAACTGAAAATCGCCATCGCATCTGTGGCGCCATGGACGGTTTGCAGCTGCTGCATACCGAACGGAAAGAAACGTTCGCACACAAAAGAATTGCGTTTTAAAATCTTCTTCCTCGTTTCCTGGCACCACAGCTGGGCATACGTTCTTTTGGGCGATGACCTTTGGGGGATTTCATTTGGGTGATGACACAGGGTCGTACAACTCGGTAGGCTGACGCATTACACAACTCAGCCGATATTTATTTTATTTATTTATATATCCTAGGGACCCTTTCCGGCAGTACATCGGGGAGGAGTTAAGTATTTACAAAATTGATTACAACAAGCACACAGGTAAAAATTGCGCATGTAAAAAAGTTGAAGACAAGTAAAAAATCAACCACTGCGACGCCCCTGGGATTAAGAAAAAAAAAAAAGAAATCGCTGAAATGAAAGTCCACCGAATAAGAGAAAGAAATCGCATACAACTCTCGCTGTCGAGGCGCGCATTTGTCCTTTTCTGTATGAATTGCTCACGTTCAGGAGAAGCTACAGCTGATGCAAGAGCTCAGGATATGCAGTCAGCGCGATAAAACAAATGCATAAATTCCTTTCCGTACAATACGGTTTAGGAAATTTAAAAGCAGAACACGTTTATCTAGCCAATTCATGTTCCTGCTCGTGCGGTACCTACCGACGACAACCGTAACGCATGCTAAAGAGAACGACGACACTCGAGGACGGTTGCAACCGTGTACAAATCTACGCAGTTTGAATACGAAGCAGAGGCACCTGTGTACAAGCGGCAACATCAAAAAAGTTGAACATCAGAGAAGAAAAGATCGAGGCCGGAAAATAAATCGTTGTGGTAAGCTTCATGCAATTCTCTTCAGAACCTGAACTTTATTTCTTGAAGTGATAGATGAAAATACGGGCAGAAATTCCTCCTCGTACGCTGAGCGCGCTTGCAATAAGTGACCTTCACACACCGAGAAAGCTTTCAGCTGGCGTTCCCCGATCGTAGGTATGCGAAGGTTTGCAAATATCTCCGCCGATCATTCGCCAGAAGCGCAATACATGCTTCGTCCGACCTCGCGATTTCGCTTTTGTACGAATTCTTCCTGTTTACTGGGGCTGTCCAGGGAGCGGCCATACAAATGCGCTTCGCTAAATGACAGATGTATCTCGTGTGCGCGTCAAATAACTTCAGGTCGGATCCCTCCTCCACTGAACCTCTCTTTTCCCCATTCTTCAACTCCCTTATTCATCCGTTAGCTACGTTTCGATAGAGACGAAACACAAAAGGCGTCCGCATGCTGTGCGATGTCAGTGCACGTTAAAGATCGCCAGTTGGTCGCAATGATACCGGAGTCCTCCACTATAGCAACTTTTTCTTTTTTATTTAATTCCTATCTCCCTCCTTTACCTAATCGCGCGTTTTAAGTGTCCACTGAGAAGAAGAGATAGTTACTGTGCTTTTCATATCTTCAAAATCAATTTTCTCACGGCGCGGCGTCCAGGCCCGGGTGCGACAATTACTGCGCATTTCCTTTCCTCACCAGCAATAAAACAATACAGAAGCATCTCGTAGGCAGTGACATCACGGAACGGCACAGATACAACGGCAGCAGAGGGACGGGGCTTGGAGACGGTAAACAAGCCTGACGTCACTCAGAAGCCGTGCCAGACACGCGCTTTAACAGAGCCCACATCCCATCTCTCCATACCTCCCTTCCTCCTTTCCCGTCTTTCTTCCTGTTTGTAGTGTCCTATGGGCGACACAATGGCTCTGGCAGTTGGCAGCTGTAACGGAAATGTCCCGACAGACCACGACGGCCGTAAAACGGCGTGCGCCTCGTCCAGGCATGCATTCCTGCACGTTCGATTTGTCGGAGTATAAGCCAACGCAAAGGCCGATCGTTATATGACTTCCCGTGTTTTGCGATGACAACGTGGTAAGAACAACCAGTCGTGGCATTGCTGATCAAGCTCGCTATTTCAGATTTCAGCCAGCTGGAAGTAGAGATTCCACTTTTCTGCGGTTCTAAGCCGAATACACTTGCGTAGAAAAAAGCGGCTGCTCATTCTCCTGGCCAGTCTTTTTTAAGCAGCCAGACAGACGCCGCTTCTCCGCTAAGTACAATGAAAATTTGGAGACAAAATGAGACAGAACGGAGATACGGGGGATAACCAAACAGCATTATCTTCTAGCCTGTTTGCCCAGACCTTTCGTATCGACCACGCGGTTGCCCATGCCACGCGCCCGCGTCACCCCGAACTGGCGACAGGGCGCAGCGTATTAGTGATAACCAGGAAACTATCACTGTGATTAAAAGCGCGGCATAGCTCCAGGACGCCTTACCTCGCCGTTTTCTGGAGCCGGCCAGACGCAGCAAGCCGTTCGCGTTGTGCTGCAGCCGGGACTGCATAAATCCGGCTTTGGAGGGTCGCCTACCCACGTAGCCAGAGTACCTGGGACCCACAGGCACCACGTCAAAGCTCGCGTGTCGACACACCACGCACGGAATCGACCCCGCGCTGATCTTGCGCGTACGACTCGATCCCATCTGCATCTTGGACGTCGCTTCTGAGGGAACTCCGTCACGCAGCCATCGTTTTGTCCCGCAGACACCCACGCACAAACGTAAGTCAGATGCCGAACAGGAGGTTCCTGTAGCGTTCTAGGAAGCACACTGCAAAGTAGCGGAGGACAACCGAACTCTTGGGTCGAATCTCTTAGATGTCCCTCTGCGGACTCCCTGAACGTCTGATGTCGTCTCGGTTGATGAGTGAACAGGCGACGCAGTCCAATTCAGATCAGTGACGTATCCTAAATTGCGGCAGGTTCCCGTGCTGTGGAGCGCCTGTCAATCGCCGCGGTTGTAGCAATCGGCAATCGGGATCCAACGGTGTGCTTCGAGACACACTGAACACCTCCGGTGTGCCCCGGAGGCCGCCTGTGCCAGCTGCACGGTGGAGCGCCTTCCACAGTCCACAGCGCCGTTCACTGTTCGGCCGAGAGACACGGGTTTTCCAAAGAATCTCAGCCGTGCTTTAACGTTGTCTGACGCGCGAGGCGATAGGCAGTAATCGCACTTCTTCTCTGAGTTGTGCTTCTCCGACGGCTGATGTCCCCACAGTCTCTCGGCTGTACGGAGCGGAAGGTGCGGTCAGAACAATTATCGATTGTTTCTGCTCTCCTATTTGGCTGCAGATAGCGCGATAAGCAGCGGCGACACCGATTTTTGCGCCGAGCACCCGCGAGCATTTTCTCGTTATCGGTGCGGCGGCGATAAACACCGTGGGTGCGAAGTGTCATTAGGGCTTTGCGTCCTCTTTCGCCCACTTCTCCCTCTCTCACACCCCCCCCCCCCCCCCACCCCCAAGAGAAAAAAAAGAAAACAATGGGATTTAGTGCTTGACCAGCGGGTGCCATGTTCTATGTAGAGATCCGCCCATGGTTACTGTTCGCAGTTAAAGTAAAAACACACAACAAACTCGCAGCAAAATACCAGGGCCGTTAACTGTAGCCTCGAAATATAATGGGGCAACCTGTGACACCTTATCATGCTCTGATTATTGCTTGCAAATGGGACACCACCCTAGTACGCATTATTTTTTCTTTTTACTCAGATGGGGACAAGACCTGTCCGCAGTAGGATTATGAATGCCGATAATGCAGCAGAATCGTGCAGAGAGCCGTTTCTACGGGGACTCGTTCGGCGCGATGATGCCACTGTAGCTGTGGATGCACTATAAACAACTTCAACACGCTCACATTCGTTCCGATATTCAGGTGAACAACTGAATAACTTACAGAAGCGAAATAAGATTCCGGTTCCGAAGAAACACCTTGGTAATTGGACAAAGTGGTTCATTTGACTTCCTGAGGTGGTTGAACGCGAGCTCGAACCTCACCGCGCTAGTTCGTGCTTTCGGATTGCTTGCCCGGCGAAGCTCGGTATCATATCCAGTAGACGTATACTGGCGTTGTTCGTGTTGGGAAGAGAAATAACGCACCACATCGATGGTGTCTTAAGCGGTCTGGCTCCTCTTCATGATATAAAAATAGGACGTGATAGCGGTATGTGGTCCTATCTAATTACGCACATACTAATCAGCATACAGTCGTAAGGCACCACTTTACGTGACAGACCACGCGACACACATAGAAATTCCTGCTTGTTCCCCAGCTGCACAAGCGTGCCTTGCGTGGCATAGCCTGCAGCGCGTCTGGTTCGCTACCGAAGGGTCGCGGGTTCGAATCCCGCCTAAAGCGTTTTTCTTTAAGCGAAATGACCTGCTTTATAAAGTTTATTCATTTGAGATATGCGGCGACCTTTACTTCTCATTACGTGCTATGTTTTAATCACTTTCATTCCACGCGTGTCGTCACATTTCGCGTGAGCCTTGTGGGTTGTTTGAAATTACCGCGCGAGGTCATGTGGCTGTAACGTGAGGACCCTGTCCCGACACTACCAAACACGTTTTCTTTTTTTTTTTTTTTGCGACACGAGTTCCTCAACGTTAACAAAGCTCACCCCCCCCCCCCCCCCCTTTTTTTTTTTCCCCCGAAACATTGTCGTGTTTCCTTCTGTGTTATAAGCGAATCGTTCATGGTTTTCGACGCTGTTGGGAGATAAAGTAATAACAATGAAAGAAAAGGTCTTTCGATGGCGAAGTTGATTGCTAAACGCCGCGCAATGGGACGATATAGCGGAGTTTTTGTTGAATAAATAATCGGCCATGAAACAGGCGATTCATTTTAAAGTTTATCTTTTCAACCACCTCGTATACCTGGCGCTACACTTCAGGGTGACAGTGATAAAACATGAGACGCGATACCCAAAGGGCGCTGCCCTAAGGAATTTTAAAGGGGATGTGTCGTTGTAATTCATAATGACCCTGAGAAAGATAGCATCGGTTCCACAGAAACCACGGCAGACAGTGAGTGAGTGATACCCATCTGCGTGAGTCCGTTTACGGTCGCGGCAAAGTTTCGTGAGAGTGGGAATAAATTCAGAACACAGAGGTCGACCTTCTCCGTGCCGGAGATTTATTGTTGACAGATAGAAATCAGACAACAGCGGCCTCCAGACAGCCATTCAGCTTAGTTAGGTGTATATATAACGACGTGAAAGGACGACCTCCATTGGCCGCAGCGGGTTGCTATACGCCCCGTTTAAAGTTACGGTCGACTGTAATGAAATCAGAAATGCGAAAGATCGAATTTCTTGGCTTCGCGCAATGCGAACTTCTTGCAGCGGCCAGAATGTTTTGTTGTTTTACTACAGCAAACAGCCAAACGCAAACGTTCTCTGAGTCGGTCGGAATTGCTTGTAGAGGATGAAAATATCAGTTGTCTTTTCTACCCGCTGCTAAGCGAAGCAGTTTCTCGCACCAAATACCAACGTCAACCAATGTTACATACAGCTTTGTCGTTTTCCACCGATTCCACGCTAATATGATACTGTACTGTATATATATATATATATATATATATATATATATATATATATATATATATATATATATATATAATATATATATATATATATATATATATATATATATATATATATATATATATATATATATATTTATAACGAGCCCCTCATTCCCCTTCCCTCGTTTGCTTAATTGCTTAGCGAGGGCCTCGGTTCTGGCAGCCTTGACGCCATAGGAAGCATATAAGAGGGTTCTCACGCAGCTTCCACCCGCTTCGTTCGATCACGTTCTACGTCACACCTGCGGTAACTCAGGACGTTCCACGTCCACCGCTTATGAACGTGGGTGGCGCTGATGAACACTCTCAAGGTTAGGTTACTTGTAAACATAAATACCCCCGAAAGCAGAAGATTTGACAGCCGTCGCCGTAGCTCAGAGGTAGAGCACCGGACGCGTAATTCGGAGGTCGTGGGTTCGGATCCCACCGGCGGCATGTGGTTGTTTTTTCTTCTGCCTTTCTAATCAATTAGCATTAAGCGATAACATATTCAGTAATTTTCTAAATTGATCAACACCACAAATTAAAATGAATACATTAAAAAAAAAAGTCCCCTGTGCTCCTTGGTTTCTGTGGCTGTTGGCATCTGTCATATATATATATATATATATATATATATATATATATATATATATATATATATATATATATATATATATATATATATATATATATATATACTGTAATATGATACTCTACATCTCGAACACCTAATTTTTAACCACAGTATGAAGGCATACTGTATGAAGAGGTCGTGAAGAGAGTTCGCAGTAAATATGCTAAAAATGAAAAGTAGTCAGACCCAATTTTCTTTTCTGTGGTTTTCGAGGATTTAAACTCTAGCACAGCCTTTCATCATCAGCCATACGTGAAGCTCTCGAAACCGATTACTTTCTATAACAAGTATTTCATCTGTTCCGGCAAAGTTATCGGACGCGCTTCTTTCATGCTTCTAATGCTCTATAGGTACCAGTACCAAAGCCGTTTTTCTTTTTTTTTTGCCTTACAGATAAGCCTAGGTTCCGCCCTATACGGTGCGGAGAGTTCTAAATCCGTCACAGCGCAATTATACGGGAACGTACGCCTGGGGTGCGATTGACTGCGCCTTCAATTCGCGCTCAGTTCCGCGAGAATTCCAGCGCGTAATGACGCACGCGAAAGAGATAAGACACAATGAGAGAACAATGTGAGACAATAGGGTCAGGACAGGCCTCCTAGACACGCCTCCGAAGCGTACACGCAGCTACAGTGAGCTAGAAGTATTGACGCAGCGGTCACTTCAAGCGTGCGTTACAAGCGCTCCGCCTGGCACGCAGTGTACATGTGCGCACTTGAACTTAAAGTCCCCCCCCCCTCCCCCTCCTCCAACCCATCTCTCTTCCCCGCCCGTCTCTCTCCGGGTCTGATAGCTTCATCTTTGCTGATTTCAAGACGGTGCCTTGCTCTGTGCTGCAAGCTTTCGAAGTTCTGGTGATTTCAGCGGCGATCTAATCGTCTCGACGCGGAGACCGAGATATCGCGCGCTTTCTCTAGGACGCCTGTAAGACAAAAGGAGCTGGGGAAATGCCGCAGTCAAGCGCCATATTTGCTCTTCTTTTAAGAGGGCACTCAACCCAGCTTGCTAGCAGTGCACTCCACTGGGGTGTAGAGGTTTGCGGTTTTCACAGATTGCGACGTCCATCGCTTTGCTTGTCGGACAAAGGAAGCCCCTTTGGCTAGTTCTCGTTATCTCATTACCTACGGAGAGTGCCCAGTGCCATACTTTTACGCCGAATAGTAAAAGGAAAAAAAAAAATTGACCCGAAGTCATCGTAGCGGAACTCAAACTGACTTTTACAAGAATTTGTTCGCTGGCGCACACGTTGTCGCTGTGGTCGACAAGTTTCCGTTCGTTTACGTCATTACGACTACGTTCCCTCTCTCTAAAAGTTAGCTCCAGACCAGAGCGAATATAGCATTGACAAGGCATGCGCGACTACAGAATTAAGCCGACAGAGGGCCAATAAACTCGCTTCCATTCCATCTTTGCTTGCAGATGATGCTCTTTGACGAGATACGCAGTTTTGTTTTCTCTGGTGAAACAATAATCACGGCAGCACCTTCTCTACTGCCTTTGTGTCGACTGGCGTCGGTGAATGCTTGCACTTTGTTAACACGTGACTGTTTCCTTTCAGAATGATAGCCGTGTACGTGACTTTGTCCGGCTTTGTGACATGTCATAGCCGAGAACTCCATGGCATTCACCTGCTCCCAAGGTCAGCGTATTGTCGCGCCCCCTGCGGCGTTCAGAGGAACTGCTCATCGCTCTTAAAACCATAGAGTTTCTTACTATTACCTAGAGGGAAAGCTGGCGGCGCTGCACTTCAGCCACCATGGACGCTCAAAGCATCGTGGGGCGGTGAGCTACTTGTTGCGAGACAGTCGTAGTTTTTCACGAAAACGGAGTGTAATTACTAAGATGCTTCATTCCGAAAACGCTGTTCGTGTGTGCGCAGACGACTTTCGCGCGAACGCAGTGTGCAAAAGCCATAATAGTGAAAACGCGACGACACACGACGCCAATAAAAGGTTTCACTTTTCCGAAATGCCATTAAAAAACCTCTTAAAGTATCTAAGCACAACATTTTTTTTAAAATATATTTACTTTTAAAAAGTAAATTAATAATTACGAAATATTAGTTTTTGTAGTGTTTAGTACTTGACCAATCGGAAAGCTAGCCATCTCTTATTTTGGGCAAACTTTTCACTTAAATGCTTTTCTGCTCGTTTGTTGCAATTTAAAGACATGATATTGAATGCTAGGACATTCGTAGTTATCGAAAAGCTTTATTTTTCGATTGTTTTTTGGCCAGAAGTTGTAGTTCTGCAGTCGGTAGCTCATCGCCCCATGATGCTTTGAGCGCCCATGGTGGCTGAAGTGGTCACAAGGGTCCCCTATGCAAACTCCCATAGACGGGTTGTCAGCTTTCCCTCTAGGTAATAGTAAGAAACTCTATGCTTAAAACACAAACATAGTAGAGAAATAAGTGTTGAAGAGTGCCACCCATGTCCAAAAGCTCAACTAACTGGTGGCGCCAAAGTCTGTCAGCCTCCGTGCCCACTCGGAATAGCTGGGAGAGAGAAAAAGTAAAGTTCTATGAGAGGACAGGCGGAGATGCCGGCCGGCGGAAACATGATCCCTGGCCTGCTGTACTACGCCCCGGAGAAAGGGGACGGGAAAGAAAGGGAGAGACAGCATGCGAATGGAAGGTGAATGGATGGGTTTCGAAGCGAAGTATTGCAACTTCTATATTAAACGAGTTCTTGGCAGTCACGAGGTCTAGACGGGCCCAGCAAGGCGAGCATTTTGCACTTTTTTTCTTTTTTCTTCTTCAGTGAAACCGGACACGTGAGATACCGATCGAATTCATCGTTATTTGAGTAAAGGTTGACACCGACCGAGACGTAGGGGATGGAAAGAGCGCTGCACAAGAGGGTTGCGAATTCGGCTATAACTGTGCAGAGAAAGAGCGACCGCCGTACTCAACTAGCGCCTTTTGTTCGACGGACGATGGTTTTATCTGTTCTCTTCCCTGACCGATTCATAAGGGGACTTTTTGGGGGTTCTTTTTACTCATTCTGAAGATTTTGTTCGCGCATATGCAGGTGCTCACAAAAGTCTTCGGAACACCGAAAGCAAGGAAAAGCTAAGCAGGTGCATTGTGCAGGTTGCACGGCGCTGCATACTAACTTAAGTTGCAAGCAATTAAACTTTATTTTTTTTTAATTTCTGTGTTTCGAAAACTATTGTGGATATCTACCCATAGTTTCCAAGACGCCATGTTCCACGGCATTTTTCATGTTAATCTTGTTGCGCGCTTGTGGGAGGCTCGAGGTTTGTGCAGGTGTGTAGCTAGCATGCGTCGAGGTCTGGCAGCCTCGAGCTTACTCTAATGCCCTTACGTCTGTCGTTATCAGAGAGACGTGAGTGGAAGGCACAGACAGATGTGTCTCTGTCTGCTTCAGACGCGAACAAAGCAGCACGTGTCGTAGTGCGTAGGCGCATCTACAACTGTTTCTAAGGGCTCCTTGCGGTAACTGTATCGCGTAACATTTTAGCGATATCAGCAATGCACTGTCATGCGTCACCCATGAGTCTCACTTTTTTTTTTTTTTTTGCGTTTGGAAGTTTTAGTCTGCGGTTAGTACGTCTGCATGTTACACGGACCTCCTAAACGACATTTCTATTGCGCAAAGAAATAAACAAGCCCCCCCCCCCCCCCCCCTTTCCCGAAAACAAGCCTTCGTAGTCTTTCCTACCACATTACTATCTTTTTTTTTTCGTTGAGCGCTAACAGAATAAGCAGCGTGTGATGCAGATGCCCCACAACAAATTACAAGCGCAGAAGCTTATTGGATGGCGTCATATGCCTTTTATTCCCTAACAGGAATGCTACTGTTGTCCCGCTAACAAAAGTCCACGTTTGATTTATGTACGGCTTTGAGTTCGACTTGCTACTGTCTACCCGACTTGGCGTTCGAACCACTGAACTACAAAAGCTCCCACTGACATAACAGCCAGGTAAATGAAGATTCACAGGGAAGAATGTGAAGTCGGTATGCAAAATGAGCGCGCTTGCTTGAACACACAGTTCTTCCAGAGTTTCTGCAGCATTACGTATTCCGTTGTTGCTCCTCGTAATTAACGGATATAATTCGCAGAAAACGCAGAGATTTCAGAACGAAGCATCGATAGGCTCGACAGCGCTATGGACGGAAGAAACCAACCATCCGCGCAAACAACACAACAGGGGCAACGACGCGGGAACCCGGAGAGACAGCAAGTCACGAGCGCTCGTCCACTTACGCGCTAACCGCTGAGAAGACGACGAGCAACGTCTTGGATCGGCTCCTCCTCCACATCTCGTCATGGTCAACGCAACCACCCCTCGCGAACCACTACCGGGAGTAGCGCTGCTGCATACTTGCCAAGCCTCACGACTCCGTACTGCCCATGCCAGAAAACGCCTTGAACAAACACGCACACACACAAACACCCCGGGCGGTTCCGTACGTGGATGTTTTCTCGTCTAGGAGCGCGTGCACAGCGAGACGTCTCGAAGACAGCCGGGCGTCGTCTGCGTTTATGCAGCAATGCTTCAGCCGTCGCTGGGCGCAACAAGCGCGTGTTGGCGCAGCAGCAGTCCCTGACCCCCCCTCCAGCGCCTGTTATATCCGCCCGTGGCGCCGGTGCCGGCGACGTCGAGCCACACTCGGCCGCAAGTCGTACGACTTGAGAAACCGGGTCGGTGATAGCGCGCGTTCAGTTTTCTTAGGCGCGATTGCGACGGCAGTTGCGGAGAGGAACACGCGAGCTTTCTTTCGTATCTTTTCTTTTTTCTGCTTTTCTCCCCTCTTTCTTTTTTTTCGCCGCTGTCTGTCACGGTCACGCAAGTTTGTCTCCCAGTCCGTCTGTGTTGTATTTGTTTGTTGCTCACTCGCGCTGGTTCTGGTGCTCGTGCAGGCAGATATACGTTAAGGCCTAGACGCAAGGGAAAAGAAGTAAAACAAAGTATAAGGGAAGAAAGAAGAAAAAAGAGCGCGAGGAAATAAGCGTGGCGCCTGCGCAAGAAGCGGAGTGGAGTCCTTGGACCTTGAGACCGAGTTTCTTCCTGACGACCCTCGAGTGGGAGAGGAGTTCGATGGAGGGTCAAGATAGGCAAGGTCGGCTGGCGCGAGAAGTATGCGGGGGAGGAGGAGAAAAACGCTCGAGCGATATGGCTGCATCTTCAAATAAAGCTCCATTTTCTTGTTCACGTTCGCGGGTTGCGGCCTCGGCGAGCGCCATCTCAGATCGAAAATTCAAAGTGAGAAGCTCTTTGACGACTCCCGCGTGTTCCTTTTTTTCTGGCTATTTCCACATCGCCATTGTTTGACTGCAAGTGCGCTATCTCAAAAACACATTAGTTAAAAGAACGGCACAAGTGCCGTGAGTAAAGCAATTAAAACCAGCGCATATCGACTTTGAAACGTCTACATTAATCGAGAATGCACGTTCAAAATATATTTGCTGAGTATTATTCGTGCGATAGATAGCCGCTAAGGCGGAAGAACATGCACTAACAGGAAGCAAACAAAAGAATACATGTAACGCTGCGCTTTCTTTTTTTTTATCTGTATTTGTACGCGATACCTCAGCGTGGCCCGACGAGAAACAGAGCACTGCAACCACTGTTGGTACTGAGTCGTGAAACACAGCAAAAGAGACAAAACCAGGAAAAAAAAAAAGAAAACCTCCCTTTTTCCTCAACAGGCATGCAGCTTTGAGCAGAAGTGCATTTCTTTTTGAACTCTTTACCGCTTAGCAGCTCGACCGCACGTGGAGCGTTCGTAGCGCAATGCAAACTACAAGACCACCGGGTCACATCCTGCTTGAAGGATTGGTAGATGCCAGATGTTTTTTCCACACGTGTTTTGACCTTAATGTTGTGCACAACTTCCGCGCTCACTCTGCTGGGTTCTGGCTAACGGCCTTGCATGCTGAGTACGGGAGACGAATTTCGTGTACAGAGGAACGGCGGTTTCAGGAAACGTGCGTGGGCGCCTAGCAAGCACCTGTTGTTCCAATGGTTCAGTTCGCCCGCTCTTCACTTTACAACACGCACAGGAACAAGCACACACGCACAAACTTTCTCCCTCTCACTCACATACAAACACCTGATTTGCAAGCGAGCAAAAGTTTGCCCACTCGGGTTACTACATCGCACAACGGCACTAACCGTGAACCCGCCGCGATGGCTCAGTGGTTAGGGCGCTCGGCTACTGAGCCGGAGTTCCCGGGTTCGAACCCAGCCGCGGCAGCCGCGTTTCGATGGAGGCGAAACGCAAGAAGCGCCCGTGTGCTGTGCGTTGTCAGTGCACGTTGAAGATCCCCAGGTGGTCGAATTTATTCCGGAGCCCTCCACTACATACGGCACCTCATCCTTCCTTTCTTCTCTCACTCCCTCATTTATCGCGTCCCTTACGGCACGGGTCAGGTGTGCACGGAGATGTGAGGCAGATACTGCGCCATTTCCTTCCCTCAAAAACCAATTATTATTATGAGTATTTATTAATTAACCGTGAGCTGAGAGGGGCATAAAACGTATTTCTGGGTCGAGGGAGTTGGACTGGGAGTCGGTTGGGATCGGGTGCACGGACGCGCTGTTTCCAAGTGCACGGAATACGCGACTGGAGCGTCGAGTGCCAATAGCGACAGTCAAACACTGCTGATAGGCGCATTACAGGGGCGAAAAATTGATTCAGTGTCGTGTATGCGTTTGCCGACGGCGCCGTTCTTTAGTAGATCTATCTTCAAACGCAGACGCTACTCGTCTCTTTAGGTCGTTGCGAGATGTCTACCTGTTGCTTTATGTGTGCCCGGTAACTGAGAATTTCGTGCGATTTTTTTTTTACAAAAAGTGAAAGAAAAAATAGAGCAGAGCAAATATGCATGCGAAATCAGCGCACAGGAAAGAAACAGACGCAGAAATGCGTTCGCAATACCACTTGCTGTAGCCTCATTTCTGTGTCTTAATAATGCAGAGGCAACTATCACTGTGCGGCACGATTTTGGCATCTTTGAATTGTACGATCCAGCAAAGTGGCCACTAATAAATAGATTCTGAGACTGTTGCCGGCGCACAATCAACACAGCAGCGTCAAACTAAATAAAATAAATTCAGTCGAACATCGTTATAGCGAAATAATGGATATAACAAAGGAATGACGATTCCCCTTGGAAGCTTGGTCAACACGGGCTATAACGAAGCTGCAGCTATACCGAAGTAATCGCCAGGCCCCTTCAGCTCTCTATAACGAGGTTCAAATGTATAGATGAAACTAACAAGAACACAAAAGTTAACCCACTTCCCCCCACCATCTCCTCCGTTTTTTTTTTTTCTTAAGCTACAGTTGCGGTAAATTTTTCCGATGGGAAAAATTCCATTTCCGCATTATGGCATGGGGCTGCCTAGAAGTTGGCCTTTTCCATGCTCGGGTTTTGTTGTCAGAGATTCTGCACCTGGGCTTATGTGCTTGGGAAGATATCGAGCACGTGTCCACATAAAACGAAATATTGCAGGTATGACAAGAACAGGTGCAGGATACAAAGCGTTGAACTGTGGTTTCCCTTACAAATGGCAAACAACAAAAAACACACGATACATCGGTTGCGCATCGCGCTGGTATATGACAGAGTAATGAATAGTGCAGTAACAACACCCCACCCCCCCCCCCCCCCCAAAAAAAAAAAAGAAAAATAAACAATTCTGCAACGTGTAGGGTGAGCGACTTTGAGTATGCACTGATTATCATTTGCTCACTATATATATTGTCGACTTCTATACCTCCAGGATAAATGAAAGACTGCAATTGCTAATATTTGCTTCTTCTCATTAAGCAGCTACATCAAAGCAGGCGCGCGAACTGATCTGGTAAACGTAGGTGACGCGAACAGAATGATTATCAGTTGTTCATCTTAACACGGTTGTGTCTAAGGGAAACGCACATCGGGAGCTTAGCTTCCGAACGTCAATACCCCAACAGTGAAAAATGAGCAAGAGGTTGGCAACACGAGCCCAGGGACGGCGCCAGGATCTTCATAGAGGAGTGGCGAGCCAGATTTTGGGGAGATATGATGCCGCGTGGAATTTGTGCTCATAAAGATTTTCATAAATATGAAATGAAAAAAAAAATACAGAGGCGTAGCTTCACATTTTCGCTGAAGGAAGCGCTGAGCAAATTTTTTATAATGGCCGGCAAATTTTTGGGATGGCGGCCGTCACCCCTCGTTTCCTTTTGGAAACATTAATGCACGATGCGACAGCGCTACTCAATTAAGCGAGTGCAGGCATGGTTTTCTGAGCTCCCCTTGTCCCCTTCGTTATCAACGCACAACGCCCTTGTAACTGTTGTTGCATACTCGTCGGATTTCGAACTCTGGATAGCTGCTACCTCCCTCGGCAGTAGCGTGCCAATATGCGAGATAATGCGAGCAAATAACAGCGATGAGGATAGTATTAACACACAGCAGGGACGTCTCCCGTGCATCACTAAGTGTACAAAGTTAACTTGTCCATGATGCAGTGCAGATGTACATCAGCAAATACACCAAGTTAACATTTCTAGCGCAGAAGCTTGCAAGCAAAGACCAAACATGCAGTTCGGTGAGCCAGGTCGCTGTCACCTATCACATATCGGCTCGTGCGAGGTGCATGTCCTCGTATAACCATAAATTGTTTCGGGTCCGCTTCGATTGCGTAATTACCAAAATTACCAGCGGTGCACAGCAAATTATCACAACGTTACCGCGTGATGGCCGCATGCGAACCGACGGAGCATCACACGCGCGGAAGAAGAAGAGGCTGCGAACTCACGGTTGATGCGTGGCTGGGACACGCTGGTGTTGTGGATGGGGAACATCCTGACGCGGACCCGGGTGCAAGCGGAGCCCGGCATCGAGGCGTCTTCTCACCGCTCGAACCGCGGCCCGACACGCAGGGTGAAAGCACTTCGGCGGCGGAGCGGAGCCGTCCTCAGAGACCAGCGACGCCGGAGGCGAACGTTTTGTTCCGGGCGATCCCCAAGACGACGACGAGAACACCACAACAACGCGCTCACGAGCTCAGTCACTGCACAGCTCGGAGCCTCTCGCTCTTGTACTGCCGGCTCGGCCGCGATGGCGGCAGCAGCAGTTCAGGTGTTTCGCCGGTTCAGCTGTGCCGAGCGAGCGAGCGTACAGGCGAGAGGAGCGCTCCTGTCTCCTCCGGCCACACAGCGCTGGCGGGTTTTTCCGTCGCTCCAGCCGGCAGGTCCTCGCCGCTCGGCTCTCTTTGGCGAAGTGAACGCGAAAGCGGCTGGTCGGGGAATGACCCGCCTTGTTTGGGGGGACGCTAGTGCTCCTGTGCGCCCCGCCGCTTGGGGCACATTTTTTCCTGCTGCGGGGTAGGTCGCGCGCGCGCTGTTTTGGCTGCAGGGCTCCTTTAGAAGACTGCAGAAAGACCTGATGGGAAAGAGGCGCCGAGGGGGGTGGTCTTGCCTAAGTGCTTCTTCGCCCTTCTTCTCCTTGCAGCCGCGTTCCACGCGAGAGCGAAAGCTGCTTTCGGTATCTGTGTCAGAAGACGCCAGGCTGATGCTTGGCCACAATTGGATCGTCTCGCCTTGCTTAGTTGTTTTGTTTTGTCTTTGCTCGCTCGACCCCTCCTCGGCCCGCCTCGTTAACTGCCTGTCCCCGTCTGCCCTGATGGTGCGGTTCCCGGCTTTGGGAAAGGTCGCGTCGCGATGGAGGCACACACTGTCGGCTTCTGGTGGTTTGCTGTGGGCGCCCGGTTTTCCGACGTTCGCGATGACGGGCCATGGCGGTAGTTTTCCGATGCCCGGGTCATTGCCAGGGTCGAGGAGGGAGATTCCGAACGCTGTCGGGGCTTGCGCTCAGATATGCGGATTCCCGGCACGCGATGAACGGAAAGAGCCTTCATGCAGCCGTTGTTTGAACCCTACAGTGATCATTTTGTATCCACCCTTCTCAGGTCTTCGAAGCAAGGTAGCAAATAAATAAATAAATAAATAAATAAATAAATAAATAAATAAATAAATAAATAAATAAATAAATAAATAAATAAATAAATAAACATTTTTGGAATGGCTTGCAGCCTGCAAGATCTGCAGGCTGTATATGCATACAAAAGTTCACAATTGTCTCCATCAACCTAAATACTTCCACTGCACGACAAAGGCCTCTCTCATATCCCCCCAATGAACTACCTTAAAGGGGCTGCGAAACACTGCTTGGGGGGATACCGGTTATACTTCAGGTGGGTTCTTTATGTCACACAGATGCTGACTTAAAAAGAATTGCAGGAATCGATGCACAGGAACGGGAGTTATTCAGTTGAGAAATTTCAAAATACAAGCAAACAAAACGCTGCCCTCAACTCGATTTTGGCGGGGCTTCCCACTCCTATTTCGCTCTCCCAATGACGGCACCTGGCGCAACCAATCAAAACAGCCAGCCAGAGCACGTCGCGGAAGTTTGTACTCCATGGTTGCCTGCTCCCTGTAACTCGTTTTTGCTGAGACTGGCAGCGTCGTTAGCGTCGTTTCCATGACAGAGCGCCCCTGGTGGTGTATTTTTATTTTACTTGCTTTGCAGGGCTTTTATCTAAGACAAACAAGTTGTTTTTGTTGATCTAATATAAAACGCAGACAGGTGCAAAATGTGGCTATTTATTCACACAATTTGCAGTATATTTACTGTTTGTCCGATCATCAAGCTCGCGCCAGGTGATGTCATATCCGCTGCTAAAAACCCGCCACTGTGTGGCGACACCATCAGCGCCATGAAGTTGTTTTTGGGAGAACATTAAAATATTAAAAAACGGAATATACGCGGTATTACCGACGCTAATAGCACCATTATAACTCACTGTATGCAATCAACAGGCAAAACAGTTAACTAAGATGTGTTTCTGGGCCCCTTTAACCTACCTTATGCTACCTTATCCTTGCAAGCTTACTAATGTCATCTGCCCACTTGACTATCTGCCTCCCCCTGCTACGCTCGCTCGCTCTTGAAGTCCACTTCGTTACCCTAATGGACCACCGGTTATCGTTCCTTCACATTATATTACCTGCCCGAGTCCTTTTCTTCTTCTTGGTTTCAACTAGGATGTCATAAACTCGCGTTTGTTGCCGGACGTACTCTACTCTCTTTCTGTCTATTAACGTCACATCCATATCATCCGTTCCGTAAATCGCTGTGCTGTACTCAATTTAAGTTACACTTTTTTCGTTAGCCTCCAAGTTCCTGCCCGATATGTGAACACTGGCAAGATACAACTTTTATAGTATACTTTCCGCTTGAGCGATAGTGGTAAGTTGATATCATGACCAGTGAGTACGTGCCAAATGCACACAATCGCATTCTTATTCTGCTAGCTATGCCGCTTTCGCGGTCCGTATCGTCAGTAAGTATTTGACCTATCGTCGTGAGACCCGAGCAAGAGCTCGGCTTGTCAGCATTAATAGAAATGCCTTTCTCAACTCTCGGTGCAGTCGTCCAGCAGTCCTTCTCTACGAGTTTTCTCCATGTTCTATGGTACGGGTCTCTGTGGCTATACTAACATATAAAACTTCCTTGCGACATATATTTAGTTAAATACACGCTCGACGAAATGCGTATTTAAATCAAGGTTACAGACAACCACATTGCAAAGCGCGATAAATTTGGGAGATACTCGGCCTATCGGAGCAAGACTCTGATTAGAGAAACACACGCACTAGGAAGGCGGCTCAGAAAGCTCCAATTATTGCACAGTTGATGAAAAATTAACTACGTAGGAGCAGAATCAGTTCTCTCCGATATCTATAGTAGCCCTTTGGCTGCAGAAGTGAGGCGTTTTTTATAGATTCCATAACACACAGATGCACATCGTAATGTGCGCGGAGTCTGACGAGAATATATACGCAGATATACTCCCCTAACAGTTCCAATGCTTCGCTGCCTATTATAAACTGTTCTTCCCACCCGATACTGTTGAGCGCTGCTTTAGTTTTCTTCATCAATGTATTTTCATTCAACGCGGCCGAGAAACTGAAGCAACGTGGCATTTTTTGGGCTTGGGCATTAAATCAGCCGAACACAGAAGATCTGATATTATCAGTGTTGTAGGCGTTACCGAAAAAAAAAGTAACTAAATACGGTACTCGTTACGCTAAAAAAAAAAATGAACGCGTTACCGCCCTACGTTAGCTACAAAAAAAAAAAAAATGTAACGGGTTACCGTTACCGAAAAAAAGTATCGCACGCTACTTTGCCGTTACTCCATGGCCATAAATTTTAATCAGCGCGTCTTCGCTGTAAGAACTGAAGATAACAGTTTTATAAAGCTCATATTTCACATAATTCCAACATCAAAAAGAAAACATAGCTTAAATCAACAAATTTACAGTAGTTCTGGTGTCCTGCTTACGAAATAACGCGGAAATTGTGTAGCAATAAAGAAATGCATAAATGGCATAGATCCGGAAAAAATATATTTGCGCACATAAACAATTTTTTTTTTCACTTCAACCTGCGTAATTATCGCAAAAATGCGAGTGTTTATATCAGGGTGTTTAAGGTCAGCCTCGCTCGCTTAGGAACTCAATAACCAGAAACGTAGCCACAGTTTGAGATAGAAATAAGCAGAATTTATTCTGAAAACAAATGTTGATAAACAACGACAACTTTCTGATAGTTACAACTTGCTGTTGAATTTAAGCAACAGCTGCATTTCAAAGCTGTCATCGGACAGCTTGCCTCGCTTCTTGGTGAATACGTCCACACCTACGCTAAATAGGCGCTCGACGGACGTGCTGGATGGTACTCCTGTATTCACTTTCAGGAACAGCTGGTGAACGCGTGGAAAGTTTTCCTGCAGGCCACTCAGAGCAAAGTTACGCGAAACCAAAAGGTACCGAGACAGTTCATCTTCACTTGACGACGATGTCGAGGAGTTCCCGAAGAAGTCATCCGCTGTTGTGCTGGAGCTGAGGCTGGTCGCTGTCTGGATGCCCGCAAACCGAGAAAATCTCGACAGCTCGCTTTTGACGGTCTCGAGGACTGCATTTCGCTTCGCTTCATCGTCAGTTCACGACAACTTGAACCCCGGTAGCAAGGTAGCCGCAACCAGCAGATCCTTCTGATTCATAACAGTGTTGAATCTGCGTCAGCAATAACTCGCATTAGCAAAGTTGCTTTTATCAACGAAGTTACTGGAAATTTGTCGAATGCCTATAAACATTTGTAAATGGCACCCCCTGTATCTTGCGATATCGTACACTACCTTCAGCAGGTGAGGTTCAATTAAGTGATAATCCTCGACTGCACGAAATAGGTTTCTTACAAACAAAAAAGCAAGAGGGAGAAATGTGAAAATATAAAACATTTCAGTATGCGAATCATGTTTGCATGATGTCCACAACAAGAGCGCGCAGCTCTTCTCACCGGCTTCAACTTTTAGATGTTGTCGCCGACAAATGTAGCGCGACTCAAAACGGGGCTGTTAACCGAACGGCCAAGTAGACCAACAGCACGAAGCCAAGCGGAAGCGTAGTCTTCCTCTCTCCCTCACGGGCCAAGTCATGCCGCTCGGCCGCATGGCGGCAGAAGAGCAGTGCGGCAATATACAGTCCATTTTTTCTTAATGAGCCTATGACGCATGTTAAAAACCGACCTCTTGCGGATTCCATCCAAGACACACCGAGCTAGCGGTCCGCAGAAGTGCAGTCCAGAGATTTTCTCGTACTCATTTGATGACGAAATCGAGCGTCGGAAGTGGGTAATCGCTGTAGTTGTTACCTTGCGGGACGTCCAAGGCACAGCACATGGGCTTCTTGACCTGCAGTGTAAAAACCGGATGCTGAACCAGCAGCCGCGAGAATCATATCAAGGAGCTACAGACCTTGCAGTATTCCGCTCTGAATTTGGGCTCGTAAGGTTTCTGCAGCCTGGGAATTCCAAGTTTGGTGAAAATAAATTGTAAGTCCTGCCCCTTTTCTAGCAAGGAATTTATAGCGTCCACAGCCCTAAATGTAGAATTCCATCTTGTAACAGCCGGGTGCGGCAAGTAGATTCCGCAATTGGTCTTAATCAGGTCAGCTGCTTGCGCCGACTGTCCTTGCTTTTTCCAGAGTTTCTGGCACTTCCTGAACACACTCTGTTTTATCCTAGCGTTATCCGCGTCAACAGAATCCGCCCTCGCTGCGTCAACACTTGCAATTAGGTTCATGGTGTGCGCAGAACACCGGTGGTGCGGTGGAAGCCGATGTTTGCCTTCCTCCACGCTATCGATGAGCGGACATAAATGTACTGGCTCGCAGTTCTGCTCGCCTTCATAGTATGCTTCATCTTGACAGTACAGCCTGTGCAGCTCGAAGACAATGTTTAGCAATGTGTACCAGAACTGGAGTAATTCACAGAGGGGGGCAAAAAGCTTTACCTTACCTAAAACCTTTCAAGAAGTTCGACCCACTGTCCATGATCCCCTTGGTGACCTTTCCGTGGAGCTCGAATTCACTGAACACCTCTTCAAGTGTTGCAGCCAGGCGTTCATAGGTTACACTCCCTCCCCCTGTCCTTTCTACTATCCCCTCCCCTCTTTCTTTTTACTTCTACACACTGCCTGCTATCCTTTATTTCCGCTGCCTCAGCTCAGGTGCTTCCAGCCGCGATAGCAGATGCCAGGGTAGAAAAAATTCTTTTACCTTCCATATTCAATGCAAATAAAGCCACTACTACTACTACACTCCCTTTCATGCGGCGACAATTCTAAGGCGGCAACCTTTCGGTTTAAAGTCTCCGGATCCAGCCATAGAGCTGTCACTCCAAGGTAACACCTGGAAACCGTACAAGGAGGGAGGCCGTCCTTTGCCACAGTGCTGTGGGGAGTGGGTTGTTCCTTGTTCTGGCTAGGGGATAAAAGAAGGGGGGGAGGGGGGGGGGGTATGACTATGAAGGGAGAAAGTTGGAGCGACAGTGTTGTTGAGCAGAAAATTTTTAGAAAGTTTAGTATGAGGTAGCTCACTACTGCCCGCACAGGAACAAAGGCCCATTTCCTTCTTTTTTCTCTACTTCGGTGCTACAGCCGGTTGACTGCAATCCCCTTCTCTGTGCTGTACCATTGTACTCTTTCGACGGCTCTCTTGGGGCCATCTTGAAGTAAACTGGCGACATTCCTGAGTTCAGATGACATTCGAGTCTACGGAGCTACGCGGAGACATTCCAGATTTTGGAATGCCTTCGAGCCCGAACTGACCAATAGCCGTCGCCGCTGCCGTCGCTTCGCCCCCCCCCCCCCCCCCCCCCCCCCCTCCCACAGCCGAGCGACTGCTTTCGGCTCTGTGGCTGTTCATTTCGGTACCCGCTATTCGCTTTTTTCTGCTGTTTGTTTAGCAAATAGCTCGTGCTCTGTCTGAGGGAATGCTTGAAGATAATATTACACCAACGAACATTAACCGCGTCAGCATGAAATTTCCACAGGAGTGCGCCGACGAGGACGACTGTACTCATACTGTTGTTTACATTGCTGCGTACGAACAGCTAGAGCTCTTTTCATGACATAAAACGTAATCTCTGTTTTAGTTCTATTAAACAACCTGTTTTCTTTTTTACCAGTTGTATCCGTGCTTGTTTACGCAGTGCGACAATGTGTGGGAAGCGATGATGCGATCGCACGCTTGAGAAACACGACAGCCGGGTTGTTGACATCGAGCAGGACCGGCGCTTCTCGCTTCTTGTCCCGGCTTCCTCCGACGAGACCAGTACTTTATTTCAAACTACTTCATGCAGAAGTATGTTTGGCGACCATTCGCTTTAACTGGAACGGCCTAACTTGCTATCCACAAGCTAACGACGGCGACGACTGCTGCTGGCCGTAAAGCACGACTCGGCAGTCTGGGTCACATCGGCGTTTGTCGTTCATCGTATACGTGCCCTGCGATGTAAGCAATTGTTGATTTCAGGTCGCTGTTGCCAAAACTACACTCGGTGACCATTTGCATTCGCCAAAGCTTGTGATTCGCTCTTCACAACCGCCGCAATCACAGATCCAACCCGGCGGACTCGCTAGGCCTAGTCGTCGCGGAAGGGAAGGGAGCCGTCGTCGACTGAAATTAATTTGGCAAGCGCTTATCGCTGGTGCCTGTTCAGGTGTGCACATGTGAAATGTAGCCGTTCGTATCGCTCATTTAGAAGCGTGAACATTCACACGTCCGCCTCATCATCGTGCTTTCGCTCAGCCGCCGAAAAGGCTGACCGTCCGCAGATCGGATTCGTCGGTGTCGTTGGCCTGACAAATCTGTCTCATTACAATGATATTATAGTAAACTAGATATTTCACTATAATGACATGCTGCTGTTGAGCGTGATATATAGTGTCGTTGTCGGACTAGCGTGACCGCCGCCGTCGTCGTCGTTGTACTGAAAACGAGCTGAGGCTTTCGAATGCGTTTGGAAAGTGTCGTGTAGCACCGCGGGAGTCCGTCGAGTCCCAATGTCATTCAAATTCTCGAATGTCATTCGACTCGGATGTCACTCGAACGTTGCCGTGTAGCACAGGTATTACAGATTTCTGCAAATGGTCCATTGGTGGCTTGGCATGCGTCCACTCTTTAGAGAGTTGTGTGAGTGAGGGGTTTGTGGGTGAAGACAAGTGTGCGAATGCGTGTTCCTGCTTTTTTTTTTTCTAGTTGAGTGCGTCGTCAAGGGCAGGTGTTTTCTGGCATGCATGCGAGCCGCAACAAAGGTCGTCGAGAGCACCTGTAGATTTTGTTTATTCACAACGTCATTTTCGGCGTTTTTTTTCTGAACAAGAGGCGGAGGGGGACAACTGAAATAAAAAGTAACTAGTAACGTGACACCTCACGTTACCGAAAAATGTTAACGTAAGTACGTTACCTGTTACAGTTCCGAAATGGTAACGAGATCATTACTAAGTTACCGAAAAAAGTGACGCGTCACCGGTAACGCCGTTACTTGTAACGCGTTACCGACAACACTGAATACTATCCCCAGGAGTTCAAGGCGCCGCTGTGAAAAGTTTCAGGAAACAGGACCACGTCATCCAGATAAACAATGTGTTTGCCATTTCAGGCCAGCGAGAAGAGTATCCATCACTCGCCGGCGCTGAACAGAGACCGAAGAGCAACACCTTAAATTCATATAGGTCGTCGGGTGTGAGGATGACACTTATTTTACTACCCCGTTCATCAATCTTAATCTGCCAGTATCCGCGCTTTAAGTCAATCGAGGAAAAATGTTTGGGGTGGCGAAGTCTTCCGAGTGAGCCGTCGATGCAGGGCAGCGGGTATACGTCCTTGTTAGTTATGGTGTTCAACTTCCTGTAATCGACGCAAAAGCGCAGTGCCCCATCCTTCTTCTTCACCAGAACGGCAGTCGCCGACCACGGACTCTGAGATGGTTGAATAATGCCGTCAATAAGCGATAAGCAGCGTTCTTTAGGGGAAATGCGGTACGGCTGTTGTCGTATGCGGCAAGCATCATCGGACGTTATGGTTCGCTGTTTCGCGATGGCCGTTTATCGCACTTTCGAAGAAGACGCGAAGGAGGTTGCGTATCGAAACGGTGAGGCACGTAGATCGCGATGTTGAACCTCCGATAGCCTTGAGCCGATGTCAGTGCGATCTAGAGACATGTCCTGAGGTGCCACGGCTTCGCGCGCAAAACATTCAGAAACATCTGCTAATTGGTCGGCGGACACGACGGCTGTGGCGCGGGAGAAGTGCCGAGGTTAGTTCGTAAAATCTGTAGCCAGGAGTTCGCAGCTACCATTATGGAGGTGGTCGAGGCTTCGGGCCGAACAAATGCCATGCGTCGCGTCGTCATCAATAGTGAAAGGCTGCTTTCGGCGACTGCTGTCCCGTCACGTAGCCGGTCTTAGTCGGTATTGGCAAGCACACATGGCACGTGGCGGCATCAAAACACTCTCGGAGGAAATTAGAAGTGCGATGCCGCGTCCGTCAGGAGTGTCATCGGCTTTCTCTCAAGAAGGTGTAATGGTCCGCTGCCGGAGATCGATAACGGCCCCATTCTCAACAAGAAAGTCAACAGTATGCAATAAACGATTATTATAGTTATATTAAAACCCAGCCTTCAGGTTTTCATCCGAAGGTCCCCAGTCATTCTCTCCAATTCTTTCCCCGAATTATTCAGGAAGGCAATGTTACCAGCAAATAGGATAATATTAAGGTATTCGCCATTAAATCTCAAACTCTTACCAATCCACTCCTCTGAATACGTCCTCTAGACACGCGGTGAATAATAGTGGACATACTGTGCCTGAGTTTGACATCCTTCCTCAATGGTATTCATCACTCTCCCTGTCGAGGATTATAGTCACTGTTCAACCGCTATAGATATTATCTAGTACCTCTATAAGTGTTTCGCAGTTCAAAAAGACAAAAAAAGAGACAAAAAGATATTGAATTGATTGATAAATGGAATAAAAAATTTTGCGCGTCAAGCCAACACTGCTTCTACTGGGCACACCGAAGGGAGCTTCAGAATTGCTTTCCGTTCCCTCGTGGTCCTTAACGTGCGCGGAAATCTCAGTATAAATCTTGAATTGCGCTAATCTAAAAGCAACTCCTTATACTGCTACAACCCCTTTCCTCTATTTTTTTTTTTTTTCAAAATGGGAACACGCAAATGTTCGCGAAGCCATTGCTGGTTCTACAATAATTGTTGTTGCTCCTAAATCTAAGCATAGCTCTCAACTTACGTCACCCGCTGCCAACCTTGTTTTTGTAACGCTCGTGAGGAAAAAAATAAAATAACCAAGCTGATTGCACCGACATCCCTTGTTTTTGAACAGGTGTTCTCGTTTTTCTCCGAAACATGCATGCAAACAGGGGTCGTCTTTGAACGTTGCAGTGCGCGCAGCAAGTTAACAAGCAGCTGCACGCATGTTGAAAGGAAACGCTGCTGCGCTCACGGCAGTGCGATACGCTTCTGCGTTTCAGTTCGAGCTTTCAGTTCGAGTTTTTACGGTTGGGGTTGCGGTACCAGAGAGAGGTATGCACGCTAGCACAACGCACTTGTAAAATGGTGCATACATTGCTGGTTAAAAATGGGTGGTGAGTCAAAATACAGATGAGGATAAAATAGGCCTGAGTGCGGTTCACAACCATTTGAGAGTGACGTCCGCTTTGAAACTGTGTACTTGAAGTGCGACTAGTTGGTGTCGGCCAGACAGTCATGCAGCAAAATTCGTCATCATCATCATCACCATCAGCCTGACTATACCCACTGCGGGGCAAAGGCCTCTCCCATATCTTTCCAATTAACCCTATCCTGTTCCAACTGCGGCCACCCCATCCCCGCACCTTTTCTGCTGCCCCTGCTACGCTTGGCTTCTCATTGAATCCAGTCCGTTACCCTCAAGTACCATCGGTTGTCTTGACTTCGCATTACATGCCCTGCCCAAGCCCATTACACTGTGCCCCTTCTGGTGCGCGCATGGGACTGCAGCGCAGTACAGATCTGAGCATTTCTCTGGCCACGCCCTCGTTACTAATTCTTTTATATCCCACAACTCAAGCAGAATAAAACATAACAGTTGTCACACACTGTAGGCAACTCCATGCAGTTATTGTTCCCAAAGCGAAGCTGCCACGAATACCTGCAATGTACAATGTTCCATATCCGCGGTAGTGTACAATGTTCCATGATAGCATGCGATTTACAAAACGTACAAAGCATAATAAGCATACAGTACACTGGTGCTTCTTGGTTGTAATATCCAGCTTTTCCCTCCTGATTCGTTTCCTGGTGGTGCGTTTCCCTTTGCAACTGGTCCTAGTCCCGGATGTCGTATAAGACCCGGTTGCCTGCATTTGTAAATTATGCCAGTTTGACTACTGGCCTACACTGGTTAAGGACCAACTGATTCAACTGAGTGTGCAAAAAGCTTATATGCGCTAGAGGCAGCAATACGAGACGGGGACGACTCAGAGGAGCAGTGAATTTCACAGGTTCTTCTTCTTCTTCTTTGCACCAGGGGTGCCCCGCCAGAGACGGTTGATTTAACTCTCAAGACTGAAACCTGATCTTCGCACCAGAGGTGCCCCGTCAGAGACGGTCTCGTGATGAGTTGACACGCAGGGGTAAAAAAGGGAATAACTGAAGATTTATATACAAATATTTACAGAATATACAAGTTAGATACAACGGCAAAAAGACAAACAACAACAAAAAGGTGGAACTGGCTAATACTAGGGGAGGCCCCTACTCGGCGTAGCCGAAGATGCGTTGCATCTCACCTTAGCGCAGAACCTCGCTTCTGGCTCCGGGGCCCGGTTTTAAAGCCCTAAAGGCCCGGCCCACATTTCGTAGCTTCCAATCATGTTGTGCTCTCAACATGATTGGTTCTCCAAGGGCATGGCCAGCCCTCCGGCTTCAACAAGGTAATACCACCCTCTCCACCACTAAATAAACATAAAAACAAACACAAATACACATTCGTGCCAGCACGTGCGCGAATCGGTTCCGCAGGACGGTGGACACCCGTAGTTCCCGGCGCGTTCGCGAGCGGTCGCGTTCCAAGAAAGGAGACGCTCCGCTTTGAGCGCCCCTAACCGCGTTCCAATGACCCCACGTACACTGCCGATCCCTTACAGGAGCGTTCATAGTTAACTCAGAAGAACACTTCATGATCAGCGCCAAGAGGCTTGTATATGTGGCGCCACTTGTCATGTTACTTGTGGCAAAATTATTAGCTTCCCCCTCCTCTCATATACCAAGGGGCGCTGGTGAGCTCTCATGTGCCGTCATGCTTTGGCCGTTAGGGCTAGGTATTGGCTTTTTTTTTGTGGAAAACTTACTATCACCTTGTATCTACCTTAATATATTTTTCATCTCGTTTTACGAAAATGCAATAAAAATGAGTGAAATGCAACACCGTCAAATGATGGTTGTCGGTTACAAAAAAAAATAAAAATGAAACTGTGTCATGGTTCCTGGAGGTGACCGCTACGTTGCACTCAGACGCCATTAATCTTGCGGCGCGAAGCTGCTTTATGTCTTAGTTGCAAGGCTCACTGCAGGCATCTATTGTTGAATTGAGTGACAGTAGACCAGTTTATGTAGAACTTGCGAGGAAGCCAGTTTAAACTTCCATCATGTGCTTATTTTGCTTTTCATAGTGACGTTTATTAATAAATTAATATTTGATAAATTAAGAAAGGTCACTGACGAATTAAATGTATTGCCATCGAGTTGTACGATTTTCAGATAACGATTTGTTCATTGATTTCACTCAGCTTACTCAGCAGGAATTTATGTTCGAGTTTCCCGCTGTGAGCATCCATAACCGGTTAAGGTGTATGTTTCAGCTGAGCGCCGCAGACAAGCAGGCAATCCAGTGAAGACAAGCTTGGCTTCAGCGCAACGTCGCAATTTTTCTGATTCCACTTCGTCTGTCTACGCATTCGTACTCATACATCATCATCATCATCATCATTAGCCTGACTACACCCACTGCAGGGCAAAGGCCTCTCCCATGTCTCTCCAATTAACCCTGTCCTTTGTCAGTTGCCGCCACTGTATCCCCGCAAACTTCTTAATCTCATCCGCCCATCTAACTTTCTGCCGTCCCCTGCTACGTTTGCTTTCTCTTGGAATCCACTCCGTTACCCTTAAGGACCAGCGGTTATCTTGCCTTCGCATTACATGCCCTGCCCAAGCCCATTTCTTCCTCTTGATTTCAACTAAGATGTCATTAACCCGCGTTTGTTCCCTCACCCACTCCACCCGCTTTCGATCTCTTAACGTTACACCTATCATTTTACTTTCCATAGCTCGCTGCGTTGTTCTTAACTTAAGCTGAACCCTCTTTGTTAGCCTCCACGTTTCTGCCCCATAGGTGAGTACCGGTAGGATACAGCTGTTGTATACTTTTCTCTTGAGGGATATTGGTAAGCTGCCATTCATGATCTGAGAGAACCTGCCATATGCGCTCCACCCCATTCAAGACCGCGGATTCAAGACCGCGATGAATAACGCCGAAGTAGGCTGATGCGGTGGAACCTTTCACTTCCATCTGGTCAGTTCGTCCGTTCAACTCCAGGGCCACCAGTTCTAGCTGCGCTCATCTGTCATCGAGAAATCAGGGACTGACGCTGGCCGGCACCGCCAAACTGCCATTCAAGTTAAACGCCCCTGGCTGAACGGGAAGTGAGCGTCCTTAGTGAAAAGGGAATCAGTTCCATGAAGTTTTATTTCGCTTGAAGTCGTCTCCGGCGAGCATGGTCACCAGGATGCTTTTTATACAACACGAGCGAATCGCGGTATAAGCCAAAACAACCCTCCGGGCAAGCGGCCTGTGCAACCGAAATGGAAGCGCGGCGCGGGCAACTTAACCGGGTCACCTTCGGCGCTAGAGTTCACACAATCAACGCGAGAACGTGAGCTGGCGCACGTCGAGAGCTTCTTCGTTTTTCGCATGCTTGGCTCAAATCCGTAGCAAAGGTGTTTGTGTATTTTCAATTTGATGTCAGTGTATAATGTACTATACTGATAGTCTACTGAACATTGGCTGAGGCAGAGCCTGTGAAGGTGCTTAGTGATATTTAGTTTCGTCGCGCTATACGAGAAACTTGGAGGCCCATGCAATAATACGTCTAAGGTCATTTCTGGATCACCAAGCCTTCCTTCGGGCTCTGCAATAAAGATCCAACCCTAGCAGGAATGTACTAATAGATGTGCGCTTTCAGGGTACCTGCTGTACATGCTGTTAAGTTTATTGCTTTGATCATTACTGCAAATTTGTTTTGTAGTATTGGTGAATCGATAAACAATGTACTTCGCGATTTTCCTAATAAAGAAGGACAGTTTGAAGCAATGGCTCTTCCTGTGCTGCTTTTTACCGCCCTTGTCGTTTTTCGCATTCTTGTTTCCTTCACTTCAAATTTCCGATAATGCTATCAGCGCCGTATATCATATGTAGTACGACCAATGCACCTCATAAAGCCTTGACAGGAAACATTTTGGCTATGTTTCGAATATCTCCATCAATTTTAAAACCGTTGATCTGAAGCTCAGAGCAAAATATACTTCCCAGGTACGTAGCAACGCTTATCATTTTTTTTCGTAAACTGCGTCTTGCTTTCTGATTTCGTCAGCGTCTCCGAAACTATTCCTTAAACGCTTTATAATGTCAAGTCCAGGGTCAAAGGTTGGGCTACTTGTTGAAATAGAGCTCACAGCCATGGCTAGCCAAGCAGGCCCATATTCGGGCAAATGAGCCAGCCAAGTGTTATCGGATGAACCCCAGCCCCGCCTTACGGCTTTTTATTCAGCACTTAGCCTAGTTGTCTGGCGTTTTAAATTGCCTTGCAAACGTCCTTGAATGAAAGGTCAGACTAACGACAACAATCGCACAATAGCCTAAAATAATAACAGCCACACAAACAACATCTCTTCAGCACCAAGGCACCTACGCCTTATATGTTTTCCTCATTGTGAAAACGAATTTGTTATTGTTGCTGACTTCGATAATAGCTTAGCTACAGATGATTTAACTTCAACTGCCAAGATGAATTATAAACTATGGGGTTAAACGTCCTGAAGTGATACATATGGGATATGAGCCACGCCATATTGGAAAGCTCCAGATTAATTAGACCACCAGGGGTGTTTCAGCGTACGCGGACATTGCACAACACACGGCTGTTCTTCCGTGTTTCGCCTCCATCGAAATACGGCCGCTGCGGCCGGGGTCGAACCCACAATCTTGGAATTAGCGGCCGAACGCCAAAGCCACTGAGCCACCACGGCCGGCAGTATTGATGACAATGAACTACATAGCCCATATAGCTTCCGTATTTGGTTGCCTCTTGTTTCACGTGCCCATCAAATTCTCAGTAAGGACGTGACCGGCTTTGCTAGATGACATCTTTGTCAGGAAATGTTTAATACTATATAGCACAGGACGCACACAATAAAAAAACAAAACAGGCCACGTCTCCGCGAACTTATATCGCAGGGTTGCTACACTCATAAATAGAGCGGGACATGTTGTAAATTAGTTCCACTGTCGTCTTCGAGAACCTGGTTCTTGGGAGTATGTATACCAAATAGAAGCTCCGCGTATACTCAGCTAAGCCTTAAACCTCAAGGACGGCGGAAAGAGCGTGCCGATAAATTTCGAGTGATGTTATGAAAGGAATGACCTTACGGGCGTCTTGGCATTATTGCACCTACAGCTACTAAGCTGTGAACGCTTGAAGTTGCATCAGGAAGTGCTACCGTTGAGGCACAGCGACAGCGATTACCACTTCCTACCATGTCGCACTTGGGCTTCTCGAGTTTCGACGTGCTCTTGTCTGTCCTCGATGAGGATATGGGAGTGCGACGTGCGAACTGAAACGCGCCCTTGCGTGACCGCGGATACTAATTAGGCACGCGGGTGTCGCCGATGCTTTCCGCGTATGGTTAGCGTCACAAGCTGCAGGCGGGAACACCGTTGCTCGCTTTTTTTATCTTCTGCCTTGCCCGCTCCAAGCAGATTTTGAGCAAGAAAGAAAAAAAGCGAGAAATGTATGCGGTGCTTGCAAAATGACAATAGGCGACCGCTGGGAATTGAGTGCTCTATCTACCGCTGAGCGGTCAGCACGGACACCCGCAGCAGTAGTTCAATGGTAGTATTTCGTTGGTGAGCCCAAGATCGCAGGCTTGATTCCGGGCATGCACTAGCAGCCCCATTTTGATGCAGGAGAGATGAAAAGAAAACAAGCGATGAATGCGGTTTCGGAGTTTGCCAAAGAGTGCAACAGGTGGGGAAAAACGATCAGGAGCGTTCCACTGGGGCTGACCTTATTGCCAGAATGCTTTTTTTTTTTCAATCGTTTTTCAGCAGACGATCCGAATTAACGAGCTAATATATAGTAACTGAAGATAGTCTACGGTGGCCGGATATAACGGCTCACAACGCGCTGCATTCTGTCTTCAGTAAATGTCAACATCTGCCACATCTACTCTCGCTGCTGCTTGCAATACAAGAATCATGTAGGCCTGATACACCTTCCTTAGATTCTCTTTACGTATGCTAAGCCTGTGCAAGCCTTAACCTGACCATACTAGGGTTAACCTGACTGTATTAAAGTTGCTGAACGTCCATTTCTATTTCTTTGGAGGAGAAATTCTAGAGGCCCGTGTACTGTGCGATGTAAGTGCACGTTAAAGAACCCCAGGTGGTCGAAATTTCCGGAGCCCTTCACTACGGCGTCTCTCATAGCCTTAGTCGCTTTGGGACGTTAAACCCCAATAAACCAACCAACCAACCTATTTCGCAGCGGCGAGATGAAAAGCTGTCCCTGTTGGAAGCTGACAGCTGGTTGTGACACCCCGGGGAAGCGAAGATACCCCATTACACCTCAACAAATTACCACATAGGCAAGTGTTCTCTTTCACTTAGGAACTACATTTAAAGTAAAAAAAGAAGGGAAAATCCTCTTATTTCATGACGTTCTGTGTTACACCTAACGCTCTTCCGCCGGCTCTATGTGCTCTACTGAGTACTGAAACGCCATTGTCATGATCCGATAGCGCTGCTAGGCAGAGCCGCAAAGCGGATCAAATACATTGGGGTGGAAAACAGTGAGTGAATATATGCCTCGAGTTGGAACCCGCCCCACGATTCTATGAGCTGAAAGCCTATAGGCATTCGGAATCGTCGGCCGGAATGACCCTAGATGCCTGTTTAAAGGACGTTGAGGATTGAAAAAAAATAATAATAATAGTGTCGGTTACGAGTTGGTAACGCGAATGGTCCAGCATTAGTTGGTTTATTGTCGCGAAGAAATGGAGACATGTTAATATTAATATATTACAGTGATGCTAGGCGACTGCAGCGGTGGTCACGTGGTTACACCACCCGCCTCCTCCTATTCGGGGTATTCTGGGAGGGAAGGGTTGCGCTCGTATGCCGTAGGTCGGCGGTGCGGATGCAGGCGTCAACGGGATAAAATAGGAAAGAGCTGAGTACAGCTAAATATGAGCCACTTGGCCACCGCAGCGGGGGCCTCCCGCATCTGAGCCCCGAGGCACGCTTGGCCACCTCAAGGGAAGCCTTATCTCAGAGAGTTGTTCGTGAGACTGTCTGAAGAACAATAGAGGGACAGTCTCAAGGCCACGGCGCTGCGTGGATTGAAATCACGATAGTGAAAAGTCACGACGGCAGGCAGTGAAACCTAAAGTCTCTAGTGCAGTTGCTGTAGCCATTGCACAAGCCCAGATCTCTTAGTGTGCTTCCTGGTTTTACTCTAAGATTTTATCTTTCTCTTCATGAGGGAATGCTTCACAAGTACAGCGACGAGCTTGTCTGGCTTGCATGACGAAATGCATGCATCTTCAGATCTGCTTGGTGGATTTCTACCGCAAAGAAAAGTGTTTGAGAAGAATTTGAATGCCCTGGAGTATTTGAGAACGTTATTTAGTAGCGAAAAGAGAGATTGCGGCAGGAGGAAATGATTATGTTGGCACAGCATTCACAGCTGGTGGAGACGACTTCTGCGAGAAGACAAAGCGAGCCGAAGTGAATACAAAATGCGAGTTAAAAATGCAAGGTTAGAATTAATGAGGTTCAGAGCGAAAGAGCTTCCTGATCTTTTTAATGACGACTATATTGGCAAGAACATGAGCCGACAAAACCACTTTAGGTTTCGCTCAATTATCACAAAAGTGGTTGCTCTCGTAGGTTGCTTGTCCCAAATTGTGAAACAGGTGCGGTGGACGGAAGGGCCAGCCTAAAACGTTCAAAATTTAGGAGCCATGAAGCACTCTGGAGAAAAAAAAAAGGTATAGTGAGCCAGAAAGTACTTGTCGACATATAAAAAAAATAAGCTTTATGCGTAATGGCTGTCTAGTTGATTCTGCGTACTTATGACTACAACGCACTGTATAGCAACACGGACAATACAAGAAAAGGACGCAAACACAGGCGCTGACTAACAACGCTGGTAGTTACCCAGCGTCTGAACGCCTGTGTTTGCGTCCTTACAGTTGACCCAATTCAGCTACATACCCAACAATTCTGGACAAGATCATTTTTGAACGGGAAACCTTTTATGAACACAATTTTTTCCATATAATGTCAAATTTCACTATAAGAATCAATATATCCGCAGATCACCCGATGGCAGTCTCTCATTTTTCTTTCTATTAACGTTTTTACTATCATCAAAAAGCGTTTGGTTTTCTATGGCAGTCTTATTTATTCGATGCGGTCGATTGAAACACTTCAAAAGATTTTCTACCTATCAGAAGAATGGGCCATTACGTTCAATATTCCCATAACAATGTCTTACAATTTCCCAGCTTTCAAATTTTTTGTTCGAGAATGCTGGACATGCGTGTTAAAATTAGCAATATCAAATGACATCGTTAACATGTGCAAAAGGATGTTCTCTTTAATTCTATTCGTTTCTTGGAGCAACAACAAGATATGAGCGCAAATTTTAGCTCAGAGGCCTCGAAAACCCCTACACTCTTACACGTGATGTGCACGGGATTGTACTGACGTTTCAATTTGGTGCCACCGAGATCAAAAGCAGCTCGGGAACACACCCATGCCTGACCGCGGACGGACCAGCGCGGGCACTACACGCGAAAACAAGCGCGCGCGAAAAGAGGCCACGTGCACAAAGGCGGCACGGGAATTCCCCCTTCACCGATGAAAGCGCGGTGAAAGTGGCTATCGGCGTCGTGCATCTTGGACTCACGTGCGCGTGCATACACGGAATGCCAGAGCTTGCAAAGCCGCGCTCTTGCAGTAGTCGACTGTAGGGCAAGTTCTACCTTGCCTGTTTCTTGTCAGAGCGAATGAAAGAGGGGGCGAAATTTAAAGGCGAAAGCCTTTGGACTCTCATGACTCACCAGCGTGTTCGCTCACACCCAACCTGCCTATCATCTGAAGTTGAAATTAGTTAAGAGTTAATTAGTCAATAAGAGCTAATTTGTGGCATTTAGTTACAAGCCAATCGATTAATCCTGTACAGAGCGGCGTAGCATGTCGTAACTAGAAACCTAACCAGCCAGCCTGAGCGATCTAGTGTACTGCGCATGCGCGACGCGCCATCGTTCAAGAAGAGACAGCAACAGCGGCGGTAAAAGCTTTCGCCTCACCGCACTTAATGCTACTTAGTACCCCCCCCCCCCCCCCCCCCCCCCCCCCCCGAATTTTTTAAAGCATAAGGCACAAAATAATCGGTCATTAAGATCAGAATAATATTGCAGAAGTGCTAGACCGATGCAAATATGTTTCATCGTTCAGGGAGGATCCTAAAACATCCACCCTCTTCATGTAATTAGTTTACATTTCCTACTTTTTTAGCAAATGTGCTTGTATTGGCTTTCCGGGAACTTGATTTTCATTTCATATATGGTTATGTTCATATGCATAGCGCGCGCTGATCCTAGTACAGGTGCACCAAAAGTAAAACGGAGCACGCCAGCAGTGGCCGAACTGGGAAAAACTAGGAAAAAATTGCAAGGACACTTTGGCAACTAAAGTGATGAGAAGCGAAAGCCGAGGACACTATGCCATGACGACTTCCGGAGGATGTGACGTCACACCGTTCCCGTGGCTATATCGATAACCAAATTATACATCTTTCTGGGATCTTAAGTGTTAATTACCCTTAATTACACACATTTTTTCATTCAATTTCACACAAATCCGACGTTTTCCCCACCATTCTGTGATAATTTTCACTATGCCGTGACGACTTCTGGCGGATGTGACGTCACACCGTTTCCGTGGTTATATCGACGTCCGCGCTATTTCGACGCAATTTCGACATTTTCGCCTATAGTTACTTAACTAATTAATCTACAGTCGTCAAACTTGGCCTCTAGGTTCATTTTATCCTCTTCTATCTGGAGCAACCATTGGTTTTCTTCTTTTTTAGTGCCCGAGGTAAACGCGTGTGACACGCTTTGTTAACGGACGACAGTATAAGCCATTAAAGGCTTTCTCCTTAAAACTGCGTGCCGGTGCGCTCTATCAGCAGAAGCGCAGCAAAGAGCGATGGGGCGTCGGCGCATCCGGCTGACCCATCTGGATGATCTAAGCTTGCTTTATCGCCGGCATCAGCGAAGCCACGCTGCTACCATCACTGATCGCCAGAAGCACTTGCAGTGCTTCAAGCAATGGCTTATTGTTTGCCCGCATCGTGCAGAAAAGCTGGCCTTCGGGGGCGTGCGCTTTTTGCTTCGTCAGGAATGGCACCATTCTCAGTCTGCGTGACCGCCCTAGTTTGCGCTTCACTTCGCGGCGAGTTTGTTTGGCAAGTGCGGTTGAAATTTCGCTTGGCTCCAGGGGACGCATGAAAAAAAGAATAGCATGCGTGTGTAGCTGCGTTGTATATGTGATATAAATACATGCTCAAAATATAACCGATCGAGGACAACTCAAGGAGAGACAACCTTATTTTCTATGGAGATTTGTTTAACTTTCTTTTCTCAAGTGTAAGAAAGCCAATCTGTGCTTCAGCAAGTGGTCTTCAATTACCTCACTTTCTGTGCCGTTGAGCATTCATATAAAGACAACGGAGCCAACATATGCCTGCTATTATTTATTTCATACCGACATGGACAACAAAAATGTCATGAAGCTTTCGGTACTATCTATAGCTCTTTTTGCTTTGCTGTAGTTTATGCTTGCCCTCAACGAGTAAGCCATGAGGCTAACATTTCAGTGCGCTTGAGCCGCTGCCAGAGCCTCGCTCACCACGGCCAGATGTCACAGTGACGGTGCACACAGATCTGCATGGACCGATGTAAATGTGGATAAATAGGCGATGAGCCGATTAGAAGCGCAGACAAATAGTGCACCACAGGGTGGTACTTCCGGGCTCTAACTCTGTCTTGTTTTCTAAACCTCTCTCCCCCCCCTTCGCCTCCCGCTTACTTCCATTAAAACCCAATCTTGCTTGGCACATGGAAGTGGTGGTTTCAAACTGTCCACGCACCATGTTCCGATGCTGCCTGCCCTTCTCGAGTACGCCAAGCTCACACAAGACGCAACTGTCGGCCATCGGAGACAGTCGGAGAATCATTCTGCGGCGGCAGATTGGTCTGTGAAATCAGTACGACCGAAAAACGACATCTGCATGCTTTGCCCTCGATAAACGCTTGTTAACTTATTTCGATATATCGTGCATGACACTGACTTTTCTAAAAAAAAAAAACCCTATGAGAACCGCTTGTTCCACGGAATACCGCGTGATTCAAGCCAACGCGGCGAGGCATGCATAAAAGAAGTCAAAGCGTATAGTTTCGGAATTGGTTTACGAAACTGCAGCCTTACGGCAAGCTCATCGAGTTCGCCGTTTCTCGTGCCATCATTTCATGTTGCTCCAATAAGGCGACCGTCACCGGCTCCAGACAAGGGCACCAGTCATGCGGCTGAGAAAGGTAGAAACCGAACATTTATCTATGCGGAGTTAGCTTGGCGTCAACCGGAAAGCGACTTGCCCCACAGGTTTGTTGGCACCTTTCAGACAGGACGGTAACGCATGTGATCTGACATCCCACCACGTCGGACTCTCTAAAGACATTTTATCTTCAGAAAGATCCGATGCCCCTCACGCTTTAATCCGGATGTATCTACGCAGAAGAGCGACGATTTCGGAGTGGTCATCGGAGTGGCCATGTGTTTCTTCTGGTCACTTAGAATGAGGTGGTCGGCCGCTATCATCCACTCGCCTTCGACAAAGCGTAGTGATTCCACACCACTATATATAGAAGTCGTAGCGCAGCACACAGAGAAAGTGCAGCCGCGGCACCGTATAGCATGGCCATTTTTGTTTGTGTTGTTGGGTGTGGTCAAGGGCGTCCGCAGAATTTTTTGCAGGGGGGGGCCCCGTTGGTGCCCCGGGGGGGGGGGGGGGGGGGGGGGTATGTTCGTAGCAAAAAGGCGCTGTTTGCGGAGTAAATTTATTTATTTATATATAAATAAAAATTAAACAAAATGCACACATGAAAGAAAAATTACAAACAGCAAATTAAAGCGCGGCTAGGAGAGGTACATTGGAGTTTATCAACGAAGAAACAACTAAAATTAATAAAAAATGCAAAAAGATGCTATATCACTTCGTGGAGAAGAGTGCTCAGTCTTCCTGCATACGGGTTCTCGACTCACCCGGATTGATGACCAGCACACAGCACAATATGTTCGCAAACACGCAACTACAGTCACTCAGTCAGTCTTCCTTGAACAGCAACTGTAGGCGCCTCGGATTTTTCTGGGCGAATTGCGTAATTACACGTGTGATAAATTCACTTCTGTGCTTCATTACACGCTCTCGGTGCACACTCATCATACACATTGATTGGAAAAACTGTTGAACGCGTACGTTGAAAACAAAAGATGACTATATATACAACGAAAACTTATTTACAAGATAAATGCACGCTCGCAGCTTCATACACCTCGCTCCATCTTGCTTGCGCATCCGCACAGTCGAGCAACCCCACACACACTGCTCGCCGCTCGTCGTTTTCTCGTCCGCTGTCTTGGTTGTTCTCAGCTTCGCTGACAACCGGCCACTAAAAACACCCAAGCACAAACACAGAGGCGCGCACACGTGCGAGGGCTTACTTGCCGCAGTATCCCCGAATGCGCACTTTGGGGGTGAAAGGAACGCCGCGCAACTTCCGAGGGGAAGGGACACTCGCCACTCCGGTCGGAAAATTTGTTTTTGTGTTTTTATGGGGTTCAGAGCCCCAAAACGACTCAGGCTATCAGGGATGGAGTAGTACAGAGTTCCGGGTAATGTCGACCACCTGGGTCTCTTTACCATGCACTGACACGCACAGCACATGGGCGCTGTTGTGATTTGAGGCCCAGCCAGAGGTGACAGGCGAGCCAGGCAGGCGCCATCGGGCTGCGTTGACCAAAGGCGCTGGTTTTCACAGAAGACGCAAAGAACGCTGGTGTGGGGGCGCCTCGGGAGACTGCGTCGCCGTGAACAAAAGCAGCTAATCCCCTTTGCCGGAGATTCTGAAAGCGGCGCTTCTACCGAACTGCGCTACACGTGGATCGGAGGAGACAGCGAGCGGCGGCGGCGCCAACTCATCGCCCGCTTGCCCCTGAGCAGCCCGACAAAGCGGGGGTGGACACGGCTGATTTGTCCTTCCCTCCTTAAGAATTCATCGGTGACCGGCGTAACGACATAGGCGAAAACAAGATGCCCCGTGCACTGTCTGCCTCCGTGTCGCTATCTCTCTAGAGATCAAAGAAACAGACACCCATCTCAAGGCGGCTCGAAACACATGCTCGCCGGTGCCGTTGTATGTCTGGAACAGGTCGCCCTTCAGTAGAGCTAACGATGGCGTGGTTTGAAAACGGCGGAACGACGCACGCCCGGACGCGGCATTTCGCAGATGTGACCATGCGGGGATGCTTTTACCCTTTTGACTGAGCGCACCACCGCCCCTGGTGTGCGGCCATCACTCACGGTTCGAGTGAGTGATTTTCCAGGGGGGTGCAACCGCCCCCCCTTGCCCCCCCCTCCGGACGCCCATGGGTGTGGTGATACGCATAACTTTTCTCGGAGTTTCGAATGTTCTGGCAATGTTTGCCACTAGTCCTGAAGCACAGAATGCTCACAGGATGTGAGCTCGTCACGCGCTTTCTGCCCTTATTTGGTGAGAACTTTTAATAAAAATCTGAAATGACTTATGTCCGGGCAGTCATGGGCACGCCAGCTACGGAGGAACCAAAGTAAGAGGCAGCAGAAGTGACATCATTCACAGGAGGTGATCAAAAACATGGAGGATCAGAAAGCGCGCAAGCGGGGCATAACTGATCCCGCTGGCGCGCTGTTTATGAATTTTATTCCAAAGTCTATTTACTTACATTTTTATTACATGGCTTCAATCGCGCGAAATATTGACAAGGAATGTTGGCTAACAACGAAGCTTAACGTACGAAATGATTTTGTAATTTGCCCAAAATTCAACGCAATAATATCTATTCATACGATTGATCGACATGCTCCAGTTTTGTATTCGAGTAAAAAATATAAGACATTGTTATTCTATAATTTATTTATAGGTAGGTCTTAAAATTCGCATGCAGAAAACCAAAGTAATGTTCAACAGCCTAGCAAGGGAACAGCAGTTCACAATTGGTAGCGAGGTGCTGGAAGTGGAAAGGGAATACGTCTTCTTAGCGCCGGTAGTGACCGCTACTCCGGATCAAGAGAGGAAAATAACTAGAAGAATAAGAATGGGATGGCGCAGGTTCATGATCTGAGCAGGTTCGCTCAGATCATGAATGGAAGTTTATCAATACCTTTTTAAAAGAAAAGTGTATACAACAACTGTATCTTACCGGTGCTCACCCATGGGGCAAAAACGTGGAGTCTAACAAAATGGGTTCAGCTTAAATTAAAGACAAAACAGCGAGCTTTGGAAAGAAAAATGGTAGATGTAATGTTGAGAGGCTGGAAGCGGACAGAGTGGGTCAGGAAATAAACATGGGTTAATGACATCCTAGTCGAAATCAAGAGGAAGAATTGGGCTTGGGCAGGGCATGTAATGCGAAGGTAAGATAACCGCTGGTCCTTAAGGGATTGGATTCCAAGAGAAGGCAAGCGTAGCAGGGCAGTGGCGTAGCCAGAAATTTTGTTTGGGGAGGGGGGGGGGCATGTTGCAGCGCTGCCTCCTCATAGAATTTGTGGAGGGATCAAACGCAAGAATAATAACTGCATTGCCATTGACAATGCCATTGCGTATTACATAACGCTACGCACTGCCTAGACAAGTGAAACATGTATTTTTTAAAATAAAAGAATGTATTCGTATGTCTTAAAAATTATGGCAGACATAACTGATACCAATGCTTCCATGTTTTTGCGTATTTAATAAGTACAGAAACTATCACACGATATCTGGAACTATCTCAGTCTGAAACCAGCAAAGCAGTTCATGCTGCTGATATGAATAACGTAAAGGACATGAAATGAGCAAGTAGAGGACAAATATTTTAATAAATCTTTGTCGTTCAAGAACCTTTACACTTTTGTACAATGCAACGGCCAGGGAAAAATCTCAATGACGCTGTCTTTCGTTCCAGTGTACTGCGCAGCAGCAGCTGTCACCGGTCATGTACTGCCAGTAACTGCACCGAAATTTTAGTCGCAACAGCGAGCACGTGTTTAAACGAGGAGTTCTGCAAAATATACATTACAAGCGCGAAGATAAAATGGAGTATTATAAATGCGAAGATACAACTTGATAAAGGACAAAAAAAGTACACTGGAAACAAAGTCACTGCATGTATATAAAAAAAAAAAAAACCTCACAACTAGATATTTAAATGCATGTATGTCTCCGTTAAATCTACGTATCTAAGCAAAAGTCACCCTATATAATGCATCAAACAAAGCAAATAAACATCTTGCGCAATCACAGATAGTAAACTTTGCACACGGAAAGACAGGCGATATATCGAAAGAGAGAGAGATAAAAAATGGGACCATGTAGCTCCTCCCACTGGCAGCGACTACCATAATGAAAAGCCGGTGCGAGGTCACAAAGCCATAAGTTACTGCGTAAAAGAGAAAACAATAACGAAGGTTTTCGACGGTGCAGTCGAAAATATGCCTGAAGATAATTAGACATTGCAATGAACAGCGCTACATGCAAGGCTTCTTTGCTGGCTACGTAGACGAGGCAGCGAGCGTAAGCGCGTATTTTTTGCGCACAACGGACGTGTGAACGACAGCACGAAAGGAATGAAACACGGGAAAAGAAGTTATTAACAACGATAACCAGATTGCGAGCGAAAAATTTGGCAGTGGTTTAGCTCTGGTTGAATCTTGTTGGTTGCGAAAGCTTAGCTTGCTTAGCTGCTTCTTATTCTCGTCGTTTTCGCAAACATTCTTCTCGTTGTTCCTCTGTTTCCTGGGCACGTTGTTCCCGCTTGGCTTCATTCCGTTTAGCTTGCCTAATCCCAGCTTCTGAACTCGATACAGCTCGTTTAGCTGCTTCGGCTTCTCGTCGTTTCCGCAGTCGTTCTTCTCGTTGTTCTTCCGTTTCTTGGGCACGTTTTAGAACACTATAGGAATGTTGTAACCTCTTTCTTGCATTCTTCCTAGCTTGCTTAAGCAAGGCTTGCGTCGCTTCCTAGCTTGCGTCGCCGTAGAGTTAAACTGTTCAGAAGGAGTACAGCTACTAAATTCAGATATACACTCTTCGTCGGTGACTTCCATGGCGAGACTCCTCGAGGAGAGCGGCACGACCGGCTCCTCCTGGCTGCGATGGAGAGAGCAAGCTGACGTCACGCGTCGCCGTAGCAACGGAGAGGCTGACGTCACACCACCTGTTAGGCGCGGCGGCGGCTCCTCGAGGAGCCGGGGGGTACACGAACCGCACGACGAGCGGTTAGACCTAGCGTAGTATTGCTTTCGCAATAATAAGAGGAAACAGCGCCTGTCTGGCTCAATTTGTCCCGCGCGTTCCCTATACTGTCGATCTTCGTGCACTTTCGAGGTGTGTTTGCATTTTTGAAGTGTGTTGTTGGCACTGAATAATGTGAGTCGCCGCTTGGTTTACTTGAGCAGCTGCCTGGCTCGTTACGACAGGAATTTTCACGGTAAAGGAACGTTTGTAGCAAGAATTCCATGCGCTGCGAGAGCAGGAACAGCAGCAGGCACTCTAAGGTTATAACTAGAGCTGAACTTTCCGGTTTTTATTTTTGAAAATCCGAGGACTTGTCTCGGTGTTTGTTCAAGAATGAAAGTTTCGCTCTTTTTTTGACAAATGTTGTTTTTACGTTGAAATTCCTGTTTTTTCTTCTGTAAAATATATGATGCTCCTGTGCTGACAAAAATGACGTCGCTTTCAGCTTTTCTTTTTAGAACGAGCAGCGCATGTAGCAGCAATTACTACAGAAGTCGTACAGTCGTAACAGAGAATGAGAATGTGGCAGTTAAATGATTGGGCAGTGAGACAAAAATGTAAGTGGAGGTTTAGTTCTGCAAATTTGGTTGTCTTGCTCTGGTTGCACTCTGCGCTGAATGACAGGACTGCGCATAGTTTGGTCCGCGTGCGGGCGGCAGCGACATAACTTGCTATTTTCTTGCTATTTATGCATTTTTTTGGTATTGACGGCTGCTTGCTTGTTACAGTTCCAAAAGTTTCCAGTGTCCTTACATGCAGTGGACAAACATGCGTAACCAAGCGAAGGCGCTAAGCAGGTGATGAGACTCTGAGCAGATGGCAATACGCTTCAAGACGGAGCTTAGTTAAGGTGCGGAGCCTCCCGATCTACAACCGCGAGTCTGATTTCGCGGACCAATGCCTTAAAACTCTCAACCATGGTTCTAAATTCCAAAGATACCATTGTATCACCGCGTTTCTGGTTCCATCACTTTTTAAATTTTGTTTTGTGAACAATTGTAACTGGTACTGCATAACCGGCTAGTTGAGATATGGATGTCAGAAAAACTGAGCGTTTTTCGTAAAAAAAACAAACAAACAGAATGTCAAAAAACTGAATTAGACGCACTTTTATTGGTGTTTTTCTGTTTAAAGTGAGAATTCTAACCGCTAGTTACAATATTCATGGAGGTTTGACCGGTTATTCCAGAACTCCAGTTCCAGTTTCAGAATAGCCGTGGCGCTTCAAGAGAGCTTTCGTGAACCTTCAATGCACCTTTAAGGCGTGTAGCTGCCCACTGAAAACCTACATCTGATAGAAGAAACAGCAGATAGCTGCAGCGAGACTTAACGTGAGAAATCAATGTTAACATTCCGTCTGACCCGGACGGAAATCGTCTGTCCGGCAAGGTTGCACACTATGGCCTTTATTGTTGGCCCTATATTTTGAACCGTATGTTATTAACAGCGTAGCCATACGTGGCTTCTCACTTGCTCAACGTTAGCTTAATATTTTAGCCTATGTTGACGACGTCACCTTCTTCTGTTATTGCAAAAAGAGTGCACTTGAAACTTTACATTTGACTGCACAGTTTTGCGAGGTATCAAGGGCGACTCTTAATCTAGGTAAATCCAAAGTGTTTTGGTTCTGTCACCGGGGTACGAAGCCAATTCATTTCGGTGGCATAAGCTGGGCCTGTGAAGCCCTTCAGTACAACGGGGTTTCCTTGCAAGTCCAGCCTGTTCCTTCTCATCTTTCCCCTAGCATGCTCGGCTAACAACCAGGCAGACCTCTCCTGTATTCATTAAAGTCTCTCTCTCTCTCTCCTACCCCTGCATTAGGTTCGCATCAGTAGGTCCTACTGGAATTCACATATCTTGTCTGCAAGCACAAGCCCGAATGGGTCGGGGAATCTCAATGTTCGCTCGAGCATAAGTCTGCAACAAATTATAGGCTGCAAAGCTTAACTACGTCTTGCAGATCCTGCACTGAGCCAGAAAGAAGGTACAGGCCTGGCTCAGAATATTCGCTACTTTCGTGTGGTGGTCTCAGTGGGAGCCTATGCGCCGCGATAACTTGTTTTTTTCCTGTAGAGCCTGGTAAAGCGGACCTTGCACACTTATTTGCCCACGTCTTGTTCCCTCTCCATTCTTCTCTTTCAAATCGGCAACCATCCATTTTTAGTAGCCGCGCTTAACTGACTCCTGAGTGTACATTTTTCCTTTTCTATTAGCACCTACTGGATAGGCTTGTGAGACAACTCCGTGGGGTTTTCTTAAGGAAGTTGTTGACAATTTCAATTTCCTCACGGGCACATGACACAGGTTTTAAAGGAGTCCTTATTGTCTTTACCGATATACCTGCAGTCCTATCTGATGTTTGTTGACATTAGTATATTTACGGGAGTTAAGCGTTGCGGGGGGGGGGGGGGGGGGGGGGGGATTCAGACCGTCGCAAAAACATTCTTTTTTAGACTCCACACATAGACCTTTCCTGTTAAGACGCTGAGGAAATATTCGTGCCATTGTCGGAAAACTGCCGCCTGTGTGGTCACTGCAAAACACTAGTGATCGCTGTGCTGTACTGTGCCGTGATGTCGTGTTATTTTGGAACATATTACAGCGAACTCTGAAGATGAACATTGAGATCACACCATTCACGATCAGATTTTTGCCTGATTTTTGCTTGAACTCTGGAAAGCCCCGTGATTTTTTTTTTTTTTTTTTGTGCGGACAGGACTGTTCAGTCTCTGGAAGAGTCGTACGGTGGCCCGATATGCCGAGAGATGCATCATGAACGACGGAGACTCTGTTCCAAGAGAAGTGAGCTTTGGGGCGGGCAGTATATGCGGCGCAGGAACCAACCCCTGACTGGTCGTCACCCTTTCTTGATGCGGGTATGCCTCTCAGAGTTTTAAGCCGGAAGCCTTTAATGCCTCATCGTTGTAAGCAGAAGTTGTCGACAGAAATGTCACGCTTTTCAATTGGTCGAAACGGTCGTGACGTCACAGTGCGCTAATTTCAAACGGGGCCAATTGTACTGTGCCTAATAACCATGCAACCAATTAAAGGGATCGTATAGTGATGCTCCAAGTTAGTGGGACTTACTTAACCAATCAGTCTAATTAACCTTTGTAGTCAGACCAGATAAATAAATAAAACTGACTAGGAAATTGGCCGAGCTCGGGAATCGAACCCCGGTCTCCGGAGTGCGAGACGAGCACGCTGCCACTCCGCCATGCCAGCTCGATGGTTTAGAATGAAGAAAGGCGCGTCTAGTGAATACGGTGTCTTCGTTCACTCCCATCTTCCTCCCTTCCCCTTACGGCGAGGTTTAGGTGTCCACCGAGATATGAGAGACAGATACATTTCCTTTCCTCAAAAACGAATTTACCGACGAGCAAGGCGTAGAACCTTTCCTCAAAAAGCGTTGCATTGAAAGGGCAACGAATTGCGCCGAACGAGTGGTGGCGTTCCGTGGAGTGCCTGGCAGCGCTACAACACGCTGTCGCGTTCCATTCCTAAAGTCAAAGATTAAGCGTCATTAACTGGCAGTTAATTTATGCACCACCAGAATGTAAAGTGAACAATCGCGTAGCAGAATGCAGCACTCAGGCTTTCGCCTTTCACCACTTTAGCCGCTAAAGTTCCTCGTAATTTTTTTATGTGAATGCTTGCGGTGAAGTGTGGGATATTGCGGAATCGCTTTATGCGGCCCGGTTATGTGAGGCTTAAGCTGACTGACATTTCTTGAGTAGTTTTTTCATTACGAAAAAATAAATGGCCCAGTGGTATTGTTAGAAGGCCTTTCAGGGCCCTGTTGTATACTTCAGAATTTCACAACCAGTGTATATACCGTAGTTCTGCAGCAGTCGTTCACAGAAATTCACATTTTATTGGCACCAAGAAGTAGTGATAAAGAAAAATTGCAAAAAGCTGTGGGCTATAGACCCATTACGATTTTTAATGCAGACTATAATATTTTACAAAAGGCTTAAAGAATCGGCTTGTTTGCACGAGTTGTTTGCAGTGCGGACTGTCACTGGGCAACACCAGGCATGCAGCTTGAAGGAGCTTTCCATTCGAACTAACCTACATATCGCCTGAGCAGTCTTTACAGTTTCGCGGTAACTTTCAAGAGGAGGCTGACAATGCTTCAAATTGACCTTGCGAAGGTGTTTGATCTTGTCCAAAACAATTTCCTTTTCCCATCATTAAAACACGTCGATGTTGGAGCATTTAGATGTCTACAAAGGAGTACGTCTTTGCTAGAATAACTCCTCTTCCCGTTTGACTGTTAATGGTTGTATCTCACAACCTGTGTCCATACTTTCGTCTGTGAAAAAAGGGTGTCCGTTATCGCCACTTCTGTTGGCACTTTACTTGGAGCCGCTGCGCATGAGCATTTTAGAGTGCAGTGCCATTCAAGATTTCTGTATCCTGAATAGTGAGCTCGAAGTGCTTACTAGCTTATGCAAACTATCCGGCGTTTTTCTGCGCTCAGTAGGAGAGCGTGGATGAAGGTGTGCACTTGAATGAGCAGTTTGGCTCAGTTTCGGAGGCCCAGTTTAACCGGTCAAGCGTTGCGGACTGTGGTTTGGATTGTGGGGCTCTACTGAATATGCTGGTGTGGCATGAACATATGTGCCACCCAAGAACCTTGTCGTCATGTTAAACGTGTGCTGGAACAGTTAAAATTATTTAATTGATAGCATATCGACTGTTCAGACAATTGTCCCACATGGTCGGTCCATACTGGGCAAGGCTACCGCCTGTTCGAGGCTGGGCGGCTAGAGCCTGAGCGGAGGATGATATTGTTTAAAATGCGCAGAAGGTGAATACAGGCGTCCTTAGCTAGTTAATTTTTTTTGTGTGTGTGCGTGTGAACAACGGTTGACTCCCGAACATTATTTACTCTGCATGGGGACATTTTTTTATGTTACAGTGATCTCAAATATGCGGTCCCTATTACGGCCTGCAAACGGTACGGCGACACGAACTTTTAAATGCACTGCTCTAAAATAAAGGTAAAATCATGCTTCACAAGTATCCGCGGTCTCCCGTGAGCACTGTCTTACCGTAAACAGTAAAAGGAACCATATGCTTGAGGAATCGAGATTGCGTTCTTTCCCCTTCACAAACCCGCGCACACACGCGCATACTCCGGCGCACGCACGCATGCACATTCTTTCTCTTCCTCCGCCCCCTCCCCCCTTCTCCTCTGTTAATCCAATCGCACGCTTAAACGAAACACCGCAAACATTGGCTCAGTGCGGCAGCACCGAGAAAACACTGCCGTCGCAATGCGTAAATCCGTCGTACGGACAACCTTGGCGGTCCTGTGTTATCTATCGCCCGATCGCATCTTCGCCTTGATGTGCCTGTTCCGTGCAGGCGCTATCAGCTGCCAATCTGCGCGCGGGGCAACACGGGGCCAACTCCCCTATAGCCCCCGCTTCGCAGGCGGTCCTTCGGTTTTTACCCGCCGCGTCTGAACTGCGCCTGCACTCCAACCTGTCCGCACCGGTTCTCTACAACCAGTCTTCCCCGGTCGGGGCATGGTGCCACTAGCGAGCGATAGCCGGAGCTTGCGACACTGCTCTCTGAACGCACTCTTCGAGCTCATCAGCGCATGGAGCCTGCTGCATTCCCCTGTGTATTTTTTCTGATATGGGATCCTGCGGTACAAAGCAGGTTGAGGTTCTCGCACCCCACGCGTGTCCTGGGCTCAATGTCTGCTATTTCTGCCTCTGGTCATGAGAATTAAAGGCTACAGAGACTGCAGTACGATCGAAGCTACGTGTGAAAAACGGCATACATGGGGAAAACAAAGATAATGCACTAGAAGCAGGACTGCACTTGCCTATCTGGCCAAGGCAACGATACGCTGAATTCTGAATTAAGTGCGGATTTTCGTCATAGGTGCAAATCTCAGCGTAGGCAAAGACGGGGACGAGGCAATACAGGTGCAAGATGCTCATGACGTCACCACTGCCCTCGTCTTGCGGCATTATCAGCCTTCTGACCGCCGCTGCGGCTCATTATTGGTTGTGGCGTTCGGCTGCTGAGGCCGAAGTAATAGGTTCGGTTCCAGGCCGCGCCGGCTGCATCTCAACGCGATAACGCAGGTTTACTGATACTTTGTGCACATTATGGCACGGAAGGTAATGGAAAGTAGTCTTGAGCCATCCACTATACAATGTGCCCTAAAGCTCGCAGAGCCGTTTTGGCAACTAAAAATCGATTAATCATTTAACGTTAACGACCACCTTGTGCAAGCCTGTCTGTTTTGCGCCCAACGAAGGCACTTCGTGTCTTCTATTTCCTCTGCCTTTGCAAGGATTACCTTGGCTCCTTTGTGGCCTTGTTATGGCCACCTTTAAGGAGTTTTATGGCCTCCTGCCAATCATAGCAAGTGGCCGGTGGCTCGGGCCAACTGCCAGGTGGCAAGTGCACATTACACCACGCCTGATGACGCCGGACACTTCTCTGTCGCCTAGAATCTGACTAGATGCTCATACATGCGGAATTAGCCATTCTGTATTTTGTATTCATAGATCGCGGGGAGTCCTCATACCACTCCTGGTGCAGTGGTGCAGCTGTTAAGCGGCGCGCCACTGCCCCCGGACGGCGGCTCTTTTAAACACAGCTCCCTGTGGGGCTTGCGAAACCCAGGTTGCTCTCCCTGGCCAACTTCTCGCAGCCAGTCATTAATTTGATGATGATGATGATGGCTGATTTTATGGCGCAAGGGCATCTGTGGCCAAAGAGCGCCATGGCACAGGGTTTTTTCTTCTACTCAAGGTGGCGTCGAAGACCCATATCCGAAGCATTTCACCCTAAAGAAGCCGAGCATAAGGCAGGAGAAAGCTTGTACTTATTGTATAACCGGGGCACCTGGCGGCACTGTCATTAACGGCCGCCTGCCACGGTGTACACGTTGTGATGACGTTTCAAGGTCACGTGACCTAGATGGCAGGTTGGTCACCTGCTTTTTCGCTCACAACGCCGACAAGGCTTGATTTTCTGAAGAACGGCGTCCTTAACGCTGTCGAATTAAAAGACAGAAACCGCTGGCGACGTTGTCAAGCGCTCATTGCCCGAAGCTGAAGTAGAAAGTGGGATTCGGTCACTCAAGAGAACATCTTGTGTGTATGCACTGAGTATAAGCAGAAAAAAAGTGGGGGGTGGAGACAGGGCATGAAAAAAACGTACGAGCATGTCCACGCACGTAGAACGTGTATGGCGATGCCTGGTGGACGTCACACATCGAGAGATGCGTGAACGCCGTGATGACGGCATTAGGGAACCAGCGGCGATAAAACATATCGCGCTGTGGGCGGGTACTGTTTTCAGTACAGCGCTCTGGTTAGAAGGTTTCCTGCTCTGGGCAGGAAAACGCCGTAGCCAATAGCTCTAATGCGCAGGTTGCAAAGTCAACCCACCTGCTGTGTGCGAGTTTCCGAAGTGCAACTCCGTGACGTGGGTATAGACTCATTGCGCGCTAGCGGCTGTACTGAATAACATTTCATACGGAGAAAGAAATTAACACGGTTTGGAACTCTATAGCAGCTGACGGCGTGCCCGATATAGCAGTCTTTTTCGAAAAAGCACTATACACCTTTCCAAACGCCGTATTGCTCGCTGGAATGTTGTGTACGCCAGGTGCAAGCACGGTGGAAGCGGCTGCGCAAGATCCCTGCATCCACTCGACAGTTCGAAGAACAGCGACATATGGATGTGGACGATGGAAAGGTTTACACGAGAATCCACGTTTTGACACTTCTTTCAGAATAGATGCGTGATGAGTGAGCGTCACCTGAATCACGTGAAGGCACCTGCGCCTTGAAAGGACGTCAAAGCATGTGCACATTACATGAGAAGCCGTTTCCTAGCTGCTGCGTTGCGCTTTCAGGGGTGAGGTAAATGTGTAGGGGATTTTCTCTATGTAAACGGCTTCGGTTAGAAGTGCCCAAAAACTCTCTACTTTAACATGTTGGTTGGCCAACCAGAGTGACCTGGAAGCTCAGGTGATCCGGAAGCGCTATCGCTCTCTCAATAATATGCCCCGTTGGTCGTTTGATCCGAGTGGCTCTGACCATGCGGCATTTGAAGTGGGCGCTCTCGAGAGTGATGACCGCATGACCCAGGCCATGACGTTGGGTTGAAATCACGTACAGGCTTTGTCAAAAATATGTAAGCCAAGCGGTTTACTTGTAAGCCGTGCAGTTGGGCTCTTGTCGCATGGATCGAAATCCGAACTGCCCATGCGGTGAGGACGGGTGTTCATCGCATCCTCAGGAGATTTGCCCAAATATAAGACGCATACCCCCTCCCGCGCCGGCCCATGTTACAATTATGTAGTTCCACGCGGGATGTCATGACATTGTGTGCTCAGCTCAAAGCAGTATACGCAAGCCAGCAGTCAGAGGCAAATTTAAATAACACGCGATGAAATGGCGCCCTCGCGAACGGAACGGCCCGGCAAACCGAACAGCAAAAGGTTCGGTAGTTTCGATTCCGGTGCGCGCGCAACTGTTTGTACAGGAAAGCGAGCGCGAGCGTGCTGGGTTAATGGTGCGTATTTCGTCCCCTCGCCACTCACACTTTACGGAGCCGCACAAGGCGACGCGGCTGTCGACCTTCCCATGCTTGCCTTGCGCGCACCCGCGGTCATGCTGGTGGTCTGGCGCACCAGGGCGCGTAAAATTTTTCGTTTTGTAAACCTGGGCAATAAATTAGGAATGCGCAAATTACGCGAGTAAATACGGTAATATAAAACTGAAATCATGTTCTAAATCGGACATCACAGTCCGCTTCAGGGAAGAAAAACAACGGAAGTACACCTGCCGCTACGGTTTCTAAGCAAACCAGACCTGAGGCAGAACCCAGCAATGAAACAGACCCGTCGGAATCGATATCGCTGATGACCTTATGGACCACTTCCGGAGGGACTTCGGATACACAGAAGACGGCTTTGAAGATTCATATAATACAGGCAAGATAATGCATACAAAGGGGAGGGTGACGCGCAAGGTGAAAGATAAGCCCGTACCTGACGTTTCTCACACAATCGCATTATGAGCTCCGAGGCGGTTCATTTGTTCCCATGCGCGCGTGCTTTCTTCGAAAGGCTCGTCGCGTTGCGCAACCGGGCGTTCCATGCAGGAGTTTAAAGGGAGAGGGGGAAGCCACGCGCTGTCCAACCTCCTCTCCCTGTGCCTTCTCCGCTTCCCGGCGGTTCCTGATTCCTAGCCGTCGCGGACGGCGGAGCACCACCGCCTTCCTCTGAACCGCCGATGGCTCAGCGGTCGGGGTAGCCCCCTTGCACTTGGTGTTTTCTCCGCCGACTCGGGGAATCTCAGTCGCGCTGTTCTTCCCTCTGTATATTATACACTCCGCGCTTCCACGTGCCTGACCGATACCCGGGCTGTCTTGACCCGGCAGCTGTGTTGCTCAACAGCCGGTCCAGGTAGAACACACACGCTGGCTCGGAGGTCGAGCGCGTGGGGCGCTTCCGAACCCGTGCAGGACGAAATTGCGTCGTTCAGGAAGCGCGGATATGTCTAATGTTTGTAAACTCACTGATATAAGAGCGCGTAACGAGCCAAATTGACGCGAAACGTTTCTGCGCGCGTGCCGAGACGCCGTCAGGACTATCACCTAACGCTAACCTAGCCTGCCTTATCAAGCTCTCGTCAAGGTGATGGCCAGGGGGCTTTCCATCTGAATAAGGCAACCGTAAATGAGTTGAGAGGAAGAAGGTGAATCTTGAGACGATTATGTAATGACCCTGACACGCGCCCAGAGAATGCCTGTTCTGAGAATATCGGAAGCCATGGCGAGAAAGCAACGGACAGTTAGCACGTTAAGCGCACTAGGCACGCTTGTTTACGACTGTCTCCGACTAAATATAAAATGCGTTTCATATTGCAAGGTTGCAGGTTGCTGGCAAATGCTTGAAAAGTACCTGAGCATATAAAGCCAGTGCAAGATAAAAGCACCGGTTTGCAGGTAGAGGTGGCCATCATGCTGAGGTGGCCGCATGCTGTTGTGACTGCCGTGGCCCGCCCACAAGCGCTTGCGCTTCTGCGGGCACACGCTATGTACTGTGTATATATATCTTGCAATAAAATTCCTGTATGTATGTATGTATGTATCACAGATACACACCCTCATTACTTCGAATACTTTGCTACCTAAAGTGAGTTTTTTATTCATCAGACTACTGATCATTACTTTAATTTCTTATATTAATATCCAAGCCCACTATTGTACTGCTCCTCATTAGGCAGCCAATGGGCATGGGTTCTATTCCCATCTCACCGCAATTTTTTTTCAGTGAAATCAATTTTTACATTTTTACATGTCATTACGACGTTTGAGTCATGTTGCGGCCTTATATTCACAGTTTATGTGATATTATTAATCACTTTTCAAATACCCAGCTCCACGTGTGACGGCACTACCTTTCTGACCAATCCACATTATTTCGTAGAGACAGCGCCAGCGCTGGACGGCCACACGTTCTCATTATTATTACCGTACCCTTCCTATGGAGGACTATTATCGCCAGGCTTTGCTCGCACAAAGCATTTCTCACAATACTCATCTGTTCTGTCGCCACGCGTTGGTAATAATGCTATGCTAGCGTAACTGGAGGCATTTACGCTCAGTCAAATGCGGTTTCTTAATCAATGAAGACCATCATGGTGATCTATTGTGACCGGCGCAATTAAATGTACATGAACACAAATATGACCTGTCGTTAAGTACGCTTTCCGAAATAAGCGTGTTCCTCGGATTCCCTGAAGGACTGAAGGGAAAACAAACGCCATGTTGAATGGATGTGTCGGCTCTAAAGAAATTCGGTTTTGCAACCAACTTGTGTAGTACTTACACTGCCTCAACCGCTTTCATGAAATCTGACCGAAAGCTGCAGTCGCTTTGTTAATGGCAGCGACGCAGTCCTCCTCTAAGCCGTCATCTACGGACAGAGCCACGTGTAGGGGAGGGGACATTAATGAATAGGCGGGCGGCCCTTCGACCTCGAAGCCTTGGCCGTAAGACCTAAATCACCTTGAGAGGATCGACCAGGAAAAGAAAGTAACCTTGAGTAGCTAATCCCAGCGTATTAGCCATCTCTGCACGTGGTGCAAAACGACCGGCTTGCGCTGCGCTGAGCAGACGTCCGATTTGTGCAAACACCGCGTAAAATTTGCGACCTAGCTAAATGTGAGAGGAGATTTCGGCTGGTCAAGTAGCATATAGAAAACGAAGAAATGCTGCGACGCCAAACAGGTCAAAGATGATAGAATTGACGTTTAGGAGCCCACACTGGTGTTTTGTTCATAACAAGAAACCCGTAAGGGCTCGCTTTCTTCTTTCACTCCCACTTTCCTCCCTTCGCTTACGGCGGGGTTCAGGTGTCCGCCGAGATATGTGAGACAGATACTGCGCCATTTCATTTCCTCAAAAACCCATTTGCCAATTTTGCCAAAACGACAACTACATAATCTTTGACTTGACTGGTGTCACTGCTTTTCATTTCCAACTGTGCGCGATCTGCAGTGCTTGGAGAGGTGAACGCGAATCTCTTCCATCCAAAGGAATAAGAAACTCGGCATGAAATAATTGAAAACGTAAACAAATGTCCCGAGAGTCAGCCGGCCCTCTTCTGTCGTCGGTATCTGCATGCCTCCTTCGTTCGTAGACGCAAGAAGGGCAGTTTAATACTCGATACGGTGAGGCATTAAGCGCATGAGGCGTTGCGTTTGAGTGATACTTTCCAGCGAAGATTCCACGCTTGATAGCAATGACGGATTTTGTTAAATCTGCTTCGAAACGTTGCAGTTGTAACGCAACATACCGGACGTTTCGATTATTTCTTTGGAGGAGAAATTCTAGAGGCCCGTGTGCTGAGCGATGTCAGTGCACGTTAAAGAACCCCAGGTGGTCGAAATTTGCGGAGCCCTCCACTACGGCGTCTCTCATAGCCTCAGTCGCTTTGGGACGTTAAACCCCATAAACCAACCATTATTGAATAGTTTTTTTTTTTTTTGAAATCCGTGAAAGATACTTCGGTGTGGGTTGGGCAGGGGGATTTGACGGCAAGGCGGACATTGTTTACGGGATAGATTGCAATTATAATACAATAAGACTAAAATGAACTAGTCAACATTTTAATTTGTGTTCATGGGAAAACAAAAAAAAGATTTGTTGGGAAACTGAAAGCCGTAAACGTCGAAAGTTAGCTTTTTTTTTTAAATCTTCGAATCGCCGATGTGGTTTGAATTATCAAACGTGAAAAATACGGGCTCGAACACTCGTGTAGTTGGCTCTCCGACTCCCAGGTCTAACGCGGAAATGAAAGACGCTAACCCCTACTGATGTATTGCTCTTTGAAAAAGAGCCAGTGCATGTAGTCCGAGGCAGCGGACTACATGCGGAAGCAAAGTAACGATGATCCGATTTACTCTGCCAAAATTGCTGATTGGGCGACTTGCTGGGACATAATTCGAAATGACCAGAGCAAAAACAGACGGGGACAAGAGAAGAAACACTGACGACAGGACGGTCGCTGACTGTCGTCAGTGTTTCTTCTCTTGTCTCCTTCTGTTTTCGTGCCGGTCCATTCGAATTACTCTGCACTCAATACCCAGACTTTTAGACTCAGCACTGTCTCGATTCCAGGCATATAGCGCGAAGAGTAAGCGGAGTTACTACGGATCAGTGCTCAAAGACAGCACCGGAATTATGCCTGCGGGTATGGACAACTGACGAAATATTAGATATTTTCGGTAATAAAACTTCGTAGTTTTTCAAGATTTTACCTCCTAGCGTTACTGATTAAGCGGAAGGACGCTGGTTGAAAACTAGGTTGTCAACAAAAAGGCATGCAAGGTAAGGACCACAGTGCTGGTGTTATCAGAAGCTGATGGTCTTGCGAGGTGTAATCGCGTTACTCTCAGTGGCAGTTCCGAACGCTATTTACACAAGGAAAAAAACCACAGGCTATCTTCGATTGTGGCCACTGACGCAGAAGCCCAACTATATTCAGGAAGTATAATTCTATTACAGACATACAACGGCCGCTGTTTACTTCCTCGTAATATTCTAATCCCTCATTTTAACTGGCTGGGACTCAAGGTACTTTCCCTTCTACTCCTTTCTATTTTCCCACCTCGAGACTCCACTAAATTGAGTCCTCCTTCAGTGCGAAAGCAGCATTGGTGGGCGAATCTACTCCGACCGTGCCCTGGCAGACTCTAACGGGGCATTCCCATCATCACACTTCTCACCCTCCCTTCCAGATTGAAATCTCGTGCGCGCCAAATCCGACGCGTCGTGCGCAGCGCCCAAGCCCTGACACAGCAACCACGCACGTGTCGGCACGTGAGGGACGCTCAATACGTCCGCCTGCACAGCAGGCACGCACACGTGTCGCTACCATAGCGTACGGCGAAAGTAGACGGCCTCGAGTCTTATTTTTCCCACCGGCGGCGGCGCCACGCGCGCGCGCTCTCTCTTGGCGCATTCTACGCCTCTCCCCTCTCTCCCACTAGTACCGTTTACTCCATGGGGGAAGGAAGGTTTACTCGCTTTCTCCGGCGACGTGCAGACGCTTTTCCCAGGCGACGCCGCAAGACAGCCTCCTTTCTTCCCCCCCCCCCCCCCCACCGTTTCCTCCCCTCCCTTCGTGTCCTCTTTTTGCTTCTCTTTGTTTCTGCAGGCTCGTGCCAAGTTTTTCCTGGTCTCTTGTGCAAGCTGAATGTGTTTCGTTTATCCCTCGCGTAATTTTAGTACTCGTCCTTTGATGAGTTCCGCGCGCGAGCACAAAAAAAAAATAAAATAAAATGGAGCCGCAGTGACATAGATAAGGCGGCGAATTTGACCTAGATAAAAAAAAAAAAAGGTCATAATAACTTAGAGAGGCAGACCCCTGTCCGACTAATTTGTACTCACACCGCGCAATGGCTACAAGCGAGGATGTGAAATACGTGACGCCGATACGCTGATTATTAGCCGTAACAGAGACCTGCCATCGGCTCCTGGTACGAGCCGGAGTACACTGCCCGCGTGACTGCGGAGACGCAGGAATGTTTAGAGGTGAACAGGTAATGCACGGTATGCTCGTGCCAGGCGTACTAACCGTAACACGTTCGTGCCAGGCACTGAATCAAGACGGCATTTCACTTTTAACTGCAACGCACCGTTGACTCCTCCACTATTAAGTGCGGTTGACGCAAGCAAGTCGACGTGCCGTGCTCCACATACTTCGCGCCGACGGCGCACTGCAAGTTTGCTGGCGACATTTACGACTGGAGTAGGGCTCGAAACAATATCTTATCATTCACATACTATTGAATGAATTGCGATTTAAATTGTACGCCCTTATAGAGTAGGAAGTGACAAATGACACAAACGCATAGCGAAGCCCGCCGTTAGAGTGCTCTGAACAGGATTCTGGAATGTGCCCGGTATTCTTAATTGGTACCGTACCGCTACAGTTATAGCTACGTTTGGCAGGCTTAGACATATATGATGTTACTTTTGCCGTGTGTCAAGCGGCAAGAGCGTTGGAAACCTCTCACTACAAGGCTCGCTGAATGTCACGCATGGTTATGTCTTAGGTGGCCTGGGAACTTTAGGGAAGCCTAGAGCCTATCGCCTCCCTCGCCTTACCCCTATGTTCTCTGAGCTCCGCCCGCTATGGAAGAACTGCATTCTTTATTTTATATTTCAAGCGTCATGTACACCGGATGAAAAAAAAAAAAAAGGTGTCACTTGCGACACAAACGCATTCTTCTCCGTTCTGATATGCCTATATGTCTGTGGCATCCATAGCCACACCTATGCTTGTCATTTTTCTCGTAGCTGCGTTGACAATTCTGAAGGTTTCACTTTCACTGCCGACGTAGGAATATTACCAAAGCAGCCATAAGCCCAAAATATGGTCAGATCAGAAAAAAATGTAGAGCAAACATGAAGAGTATTTGTCAGCATGGCAAACGTATCTTTCATTTGATAGTCCAGTTTTCGTCTGTGAATGTTATACTGTTGTTATCTCTTATTTTATCGAACCTCGCTTTCAGTTCTAGTTGGATTCGAAGCTAGAGCTGGTAATTAACGCACCGAAGTAACGCACGAGTAATAATTCAGAGTCGTTGAAGGAGATGGCATGCTTCTTTCTTTACAAATGCAGACGCGGGAGACGCTTTATCCACACCAAAATGCTGCGATTCCTTTTTCTTCACCGTTGAGGCAAATAGGCAGCTTCTGCCACGTGTTGTTTCTGTCAAAAGTTATAATAGACTGTAACAGTTAGTCCATATTTGAGTCTGGTCGAAATAATACGTCCGATACGTTCGTTATGGCAGTTGTTTCTGTGGGAGCTATGTTGTGCAAGGTTTAATGTGTCCGCTTGGTGCTAGGAAACAAAGGTTTTTGAAATGCTATAACTTGCTAAGAAGTTTAAATTTTTTTAAAGAAGGAAAGTACACAGGAAATATCGTCGAATGAATTTTGTCCTAAAGAAGGGTGGAAAGGGATGTGTTCGTTGTAAAATTTCCCAAAATATTTCTTCCTTAGTTTCTCGAGTTTTGTGCTTGAGAGTAGGATGTAGTCCATCCTTCACAATCAGTTTTTCTTGTTTAATGACTATGAAGTGTCATATGTGTATGTCTGATGTGAAGGCGACATAAAATCCCTTAAATGAGGCCCTCTCGATCTATATATGACTTCCATTCCTCGACGATCAGCTGAACAAGATGCAGGTTGTCGTTGACTCCATTATCCCATGAAACCTGCCATTTATCTACAGTTTACCACATATAAACTTCATAAAAATCTTTATGAGGCATGTTTACTTGTTTTACTTTAGCGTTGCATGCTCGTGCGGCACTTATTCAGGTTGAATTAATTTCTCTTCATCCGTCAATAAAAGTTTTCCCCGTCCTCATCACTGAACTGTTGCATGGATTTTTCTGCTTGTTACTAAGAGCTTAATTAATAAGCTTTGCCTTAGCTATTTGTCGCAGTGCAAGCTATGACAATCATCAGAAATCGGTGTGCACTATAGGTACGTCGCGAAGCTCGGTGTCCCCATTCCGGAGCGTTTTGTGTACCAGTGCAATATGCAACTACGCGGGGACGCGGAAAAGAATGGGATGAGTATTCACTGCGAACTGACACTATAATAGAACCAATAGAACCAGATTATCGCGCCTCTGAGTCTTGTCCAATGTTATCGTGCAGCTGTTTCATAGGTACATCCTCCAAGTGTTATGCTCGATCCTCTGCGAAAGGTTGGGAAATTGAGGAGTCATTGACTGAAAGAGTCACGGGGACGGGCCGCCTTATTACCTGCACTTACCGAACCCATGAAAAGCCGATATTCTCTATACTGGTGCACTTGAAAATGGAAAACTCGTAGCATTGGGGCGTTGCATTGACGAAACTGGTTGCATAGAAGAAGCAAAAACGTACTGAAAACAAGAGACGTGATCATGTTTGCAGATAAGTAGAAAGAAAGTTGCAATGATAATTATGATTCTTTACGAAAGCCGGAGGAGCGCGTAAGGAGCACCGAAGTGGGGAGAGATATTAATAAACCAAACTGATGAAAGCATTGGCTGGACAAAGAATTACAACAAAATTAAACTAAACTGGTAGAATAAAAACTTTTTTCTCTGCAGGAAAACTTCCTCAGTCTTGTACCATGTATAAAATCATGAGACTTTATAAGCAGAGATTTGCCATTTAAAGAAATAAAAAAAGTGGTGGTGGGGAGACGCCATATTTTCTTAGCATCAACAACTGCGACGCAAGGGTTCTCACTGCAACCTTTTTGCTGCGTCATATGTACTCCCGTGCTATCAGCATATTAGTTTCTCGTTACTCGCCTAGTGGCAATATTTATAAAAGTGCACACGGGCATACACGCTTTGAATATTCGAGGGGCCACTCGAGGAAATGATCCGTTTCGAAGCACATCATCTCCACTTGTGAATCTCATCTCAACGGTCGAGGTATAACATGAACGGAGCTCTAATTCCGGCACTATCGCGATCTGGGCATTTAGTATGCGGTACCTTGGGCGCTCAATGCCGGATCTTTACTTGCGCGGGCTGAGTTTCTGACGCACTTAGCGACCGGAGCTACCCACTGCGATGAAAAAGGAATGAATAGATACTATATATAGATGACTTGTAGCAACCGCAACCGGACCGTGCGTAAAAAAAATACTGAAATGCTACGTATTCGTCTGAGACGCCTATTTGTAGCAGATTACTGAATCTACGAGGAGGCACGAAAACGGAGTCTGCGACGTCACATGGCATAGCGTCGATGCGCATCGCCCCTACTACGCTGCTTTTGTATAAAATGAACATTGGCTGTCCTTGACCATCGATGCCATTGTAGCGAAGACTGCTGCCGCTCGCCTGAAACACAAAAACTCTGCAGGTCTCATCTCGAGCGCTTTTATCCAATGGCCGGGAGCGCACCAAGGCCGGAACTGATCAACAATACTGCTCCTTAAGGCGGCGAACTCTAAATTCACTCTAGCCAACATCGGCCTCATAGATGCCAGACGGGTTGCAACTATCTAGTTCAGCAATAACAAGTCGTGCCAAAAGCTCGCATGGCGCCTGTTTTGGTGTCCTGACGTACGCAACAATACCCACGCGCTGTCACCTCCTTGGCCATGCTGTGCTCTCTTCCTCCTTTCGACTTATCCCCATGCGAACCACTCTAATTTAAAATATGGACGCTGTAAATATTGTGTGCTCTTCTCTAGTTGTGTCACTGGCTTTGCATTTGAGAATGCATTATTTTTACTTTATTACCTTATGCAAAATAAATTATATTAAAGAATTACTCATCTACAAAACTTTGCTGTGCTTTTAAAAGTCACATTTCCATTGTATTGCTTCATAACAGTGTGTGTGCACTGAAGGGAACAGTTTATTATCGCTCTGTCAGCTGTTACTCCATAAATATAAGAGGCACACTTCTTTTATAGAAGTGCTTCCTTCATTAATGATCGCGGCTGAACACGGCATACTCGGCGCTGCTCCAGGGCGTAATAGCCGTCACGCCGACATTTAAACGTCTCACGGAACTCCGCGCGATAAAGCCCGGCGTTGTAAGTGATTCCTTTAGCAGGGCTCCACAGTCGGTTATGTCAGCCCGCATTGGTCACGTACCTCGTACCCGGCCGACCGCAACGCGCGGCGGCGGAAAAATAGCGAGCCAGCCAGAAAGAGAAAGAGAGATAGAGACTGAGAGTGAGTGGCAGGCGTGCGCGGTGGAACGTAGGGGTTTCCGGACTTGCGGCAGGTCGCGCGGGCACGCGCGGTCTTACGTCACGTCGGACCGCGCACGTCGTTCTCTCAACTCTTTCGCTCCCGTCTTTAGAGGGCGCCGCTAAATTTAGGATATCCGGCGAGGAGACTGCGTCCCGTAAAACCCGAGGCGTCCGATTGCACGACCTGCTGCAACTGTGCGTGAATGCGCCTTCATTTGTGTGGGCTTTTGTTTGGTTGATTGTATTGAACAACGAGGAGGTTGCACCGAGTGGCCCAAGATCGCGTTAAAAAAAATGAAAAAGCTTAGTGCTTTTGCGCTTCCGAATAGCGGCTGCTTCTTTTGACGTCATCGCGCGTCATGCAGGACAGAGGTCAGGCTAATTCCGGCCGGTAGTATTTTACTTACGAGTCTAGTGTTGTTGTCCTTATACGGTTGTATTTATAGGTCTCTCAAGGTCGCGCACTATGTTTGACCGTGAAACCGTCGACGAAAGAGGCGAGCATTGAGCTGGCGTCGAGATCAACAATGAGCGGTCCATGTATATAACTAACATTCTTCTCGTTTCAAATACGGCAAAATCGTTCCCTCATCAATGTAGTTCGCGCTCCCTAGCTGCTTTTTCACAATAAGCGGGGTGGAATGCTTCGTGATGTTTTGTTTTAGCAACATCCCACTGAACCTGAACCTGAACATCTGAACCTTCTTGTGCATATTATGCTGCTTTGCCTCTCTAAAACCTATAATTATTGCTTCAGTTTAACCCCATCGGAGAATGCCGGCTGCATAGCAGCGTTGTGCGTTATACTACGTAACTCTTCTCCAGCCGCGTGTGGCGACAAAGGTGAAAATACTTTTATTTGTGAAACATGTAGACTTGGACCAGTCAATCTGGACAACACTTCTAATTTCCTATTGGCGTCTAGAGCTAACGGTGGAATGAATGACCGCCGAAGGGTCGCGTTCTTTCCGCAGCTTGGACAGCGCAGACGAAGAGAGAAATTTGATGAAACACTCGAGCCCGATGTAACGACGCCAAGACAGTTGTGACGTGCTCAGCCAAAGCTACGATTTCATAGCTCAACACGAAGTCACGGAAGGATGACTATAGATGCATTATGGGCAGCATGATTGTTCTTACTGCTACCTATTCATACCAGCAGACCAGTGAAACAAAGTCGGCTGTGGTGGACCAAGGAAAGTAGACACCACTGGTGGGCAAGGAACACACAAATAAGAAATTCTCAAATGCACGGTCTGCAAACAGGCACACGCAGGTTTGTACGAATAAGAGAGGCATGCAATTACCGATATGTGCTGTATTGTTACAAGCCCCCAAAAAGTGGAGGGGGTGGGGGGTTAATAGCCAGCTAAAAAAAGAAAGAAAAAAGATGGAATCTTCATTACAAGCCCAGGAAATCTGAAAAACACTTTCAGTTTGCACGTCTGCCGCCACGCACTGCTGAACACTCGAAATCAACGCCGGAATTATGAATTTCGGTACATCACACTGATTTTCTACGGCTGTCGAAAATGGTCGGAATGCAGGAAGCATTTTATAGATCAGATTTTTCAGAACGCAGAAGAGTCGGTTATATGAAAGCACCAGCAGAATCGCTCGGGACTCTCTAGCTTTCTCAAAATTTCAAGTTTAAAATATCCCCACTGATGTACGCGGTGTTCGCAAATGGCGGCCAAGAGATGGGGCTAGTTGTCCGGAAAAGCTGGGCGTGTGCTCCGCACAATCACTTTGACACAATGCTCGGTAGGTCGCTCTAGAACACTTGAACAGAATGCTTCGGTATGCTTTGGAACAATTTGCCACTTCCTGCTGCTTAATTTGTATAGCTTCCTCAGGCAGGGAGAAGTGAACCACTATCTCTAAGAAGCTGGGCGCATGTTACAACCTGACTGCGAGCCCTGGTTCACTCGAAGATGACACCAACGCATTCCGCAGTACGCTGCTCGCGCGCTCTATGGGCAAGTATGCAGAGCATTGCACGAGTTCAGCCTTCGTCAAAAATATAAGACCGAGAGGTTCCCTTCTAAGACATGCAATGGGACTCTCTAGAGCCCTTGGAAGTCTTCAAGTGGTAACGAGGACAACCTCTTGAAATTCTTGTTCTCAGTAAAAATTTATTCTTTTCTCCTTTCTGGGCATGCAGACGTTTGGCCAGCAGCAAAACACACATTTATTGCCGAGAAAATAGGATTTAAAAACCTTCCTGAAAGTCGGTTCAAACTCATGATGATCTTACCGAAAAGGACGGGTTGCCTCCGTTTTTCCGCGAAGGGCGGCGTTGCGTATAGCCTCTGAGATTCATGCAAAATCGGTTTCGACGTGCACATTTTACTTGCGAAATCAGCCGGTGATGGCGACACCTGTATTTCGTTTCTTTGGCCTTATCTAGCTTTTTTAGGACGCGGTTCCTTGTCGATGGAGGCCGAATTCAATTTGTCCTTTTTAGCTTCGGATGCTGAGGAGGGCAGCACCAGGCTCACCTTCGAAAGACTTGGAACGCGGCGTCGCAGAAGGAGCCGCACTGCACGACCTAGAGCAAACCTCGTGGAAAATGTATTTTTGACTTCGGCTGTACCTTCATCTGGCAATGCTCTAACGCAGGTTCTTCCTCCGAATCCGCTCGTTAGCATGCAACATTCGCTTCCACTCAGAGTTACAATGTTGACGATCCGAAGCCGCACCAAGAAATCGACCCGATTGAAGCCTTCAGTCGATGCGACCGAATGCAGTGAGTTTGCTTCATTCCGCCTGTCACACTAGCCACGTCTGGCCTTGCGTGTTTGTTGTGTGGTGGGCAGAACCTAGCGCAAAAGGCCAGCGTTTGTGTTTGCCGCTTTCCTGATTGTCTGCTTTGCCTTCCTGGTTGTTGTGTTCGTTGCCGTCCCTGCTGTTACTGTTGTTGTTACTAAACAACGTCTCTAGCCACAGCAGATGGTCTGCTGATCTGCCTAAATGGCATTCCCGGTCCTTCCTCGGACGAGTTAAGGGTAAGGTAAGCGCTCTGAGCAGGAAATCTAAGAGCATGATGAACGAGGAAAGGGACAATAAAATGCTGGTATTCTTCTGTCTCCTTCATGTTTTCCATCACAATTATTCCCCACTTCCTCTTACTTAGTGTGGCCACGTAATTACTATTATTATTATTAGCAGTTGTAGTAGGAGGAGAAGATCGATGGTGGAGGGGTAACTGAAGTCGCAAAGCGCGAAAGAGAAAAAGAAATTGGGATGAGCACGTACAACAGTATATGTCATGGAGTGCGATACTCCTTCAACAGTATACGGGGCTTGAGTTCGCTCTATGTAGGCTGCTGCGACGAGCTCTTGAATGCATGATCAAAATGTGCTTTGATTCTGAAACGAGAACGCTCTGGCCGGTCCTTGTATAAATGGTTAAGACTGTGGTAGCAGGGCCAGCGCTGGATGGCTGAACGGCACCGCGGCAGTTACGTCATTCACGAGTCCTCAAAGTGGCCACGAGGTAGGGTTCGGACAAGCTTTGTTTTATGGAAGTTAATGAGGCCGGCATTTCCGCACGGTCCCTCGCTCGCCTCCCAGTGTCAGATTGACACACATAAGCTTGAACGCAAACTGCTTCACGAATTTCAACTATCAGGGTGGCAATATGTTTTAAAAGGAAGTAAGTTCTGTCTTCTTTTTGGCATTGCTGAATACGGCAGATCTAAAATTGACTGCTCTAGAAGGTTGTTAGCAGAGCGTTAACCTTCAAAAGCGGGAGCACCCCCGACAGACAGAAAGAGCCAAAAGAGAAACTTGGGGATTCCCGATGTAGTTCGCCTGTTTCCTTCTTTCTTTCCGTTTTTGTTTTCATTAGCTGATTTTCTTAACTTGCTGTGTTTGCCAACAAGTATGACGCTTGTCCCCTTTGGCTTGGCGTTCACTCTTTCAACGATCGCCCCATCGTCCCCTTTGCTTGCTCGTTCGAGAAACTCAATTACCTGTTTGTTTTCCTTCATTGATATGGGAGAAAGCGATGAGCTTTCAAGTAATTCAGCCAGCAGCAACCATTACGTTCTCGATGACAGCGTACAGTGTGGCGCAACCCGGCCTCGCTAAGCTGCTTCATCGTCTCTTCTTTCTTTTTTTTTTTTTTTGTGGTGAGCAAACATTTCTCAACAGCCAGCGCAGCTATACGAAGAAAAGAAGAAACAAGTACCAAGAAACTGTGGTCGGGATTTTCTCCACAGATCTTCGCTCTTGCCGTTGGCATTTTTCCATATTTCTGTTCAATACTGTATTATCCTTCGCATCTTTGTTTTTGATTCACTCAACATGGACATCTATCCTTGGCGCCAATCAAGTACTCGCTTTCCCGCGTATAGTAAGTGGACAGCGTTGACACGTAGACCTAATGATTTGTAACACATGCATGGGTATGTGTATGAATGTATGTGTACACACAACACGTCACTGAGCGCCAGTCACCCTCGATGGGAATCCCATGGTAGGAAGTTCAGAAGGAGTACTTGAGGCTATCAGAGATGAACACCTAATGTCTTCCTCTTTGGCTATCTGAAGTACACTCCCAATAATCCTTCCTTTGGGATTCCCGTCTAAGGTGAGTGACGCTTTGGGGCGTGCTGTATGTACACACACTCGAACTCTGCTGCAGCGGACGTGCAAATGACTACCCCCACATCCATAGATGCACGTGTCGTTTGTGTCACCGCGGCCACGCTGCTCGCTCCATCTCCGCACGACTGCACTTAGTAGGTGCTGGTTCCTTCTTGGAAGAAAGGAGAGAGGTATTCAATTAAACAGCGGAATGGCTCTGTTTACCACTGCTTCTTTTGTTATTATCTTGAAGCAACCCCTCACAAGAGGCAAGGAAGTACGGGATGCGTTGTCACAGCGGGAGAAGACACTGACGATTAGCTGGCGCTCGCAGAAGCGTAAGGGTAACAAAAGAGTACACGATAATTATAGTCTTTATTCTCTCCGGCTTTGAGGAAAAGGCTTTAAAACATGATCTCATAGTTTGCACTTGTTTTCGCGAAGCTAATTGGGCTCTTAATGTTACGAACGCAAAGGTGAACCACCTCGAGAATTTAGAAAGAAGCGTACGAGGGCTGCACGCCATGATATGCATTTTCCTTTATTTCTTACCCTTTCTTAAGATGGCTCCGGCATTCCCCGCCGTTACACAAGGCAGTGAAAACACTCCTGAGCATGGAGTCAAAATGAGGAGACGGCTTAAACGGCCCGTCGCGGTGGCTCAGTGGTTACGGCGCTCGGCTGCTGGCCCGAAAGACGCGGGTTCGATCCCGGCCGCGGAGACCGAATTTCGATGGAAGCGAAATTCTAGAGGCCCGTGTACTAGTGCGATGTCAGTGCACGTTAAAGAACTCCAGGTGGTCGAAATTTCCGGAGCCCTTCACTACGGCGTCCCTCATAGCCTAAGTCGCTTCGGGACGTTAAATCCTAATAAACCAATAAACCAAACCTAAATGTTTTAGTGTCGATCGGATTGCGTACAGAAGCTCGACAATCGAACGCTACAATTTAGATTGTTACAATAGAATCCACTGCAAACTCAGCTGTATGCAATTGTTGTGCACTTCGGCTAACTGTGACCTACAATTAATGTTCAGAGTTACTCGTATAATCAAAAACAAACTGTCGTTATTTATGCTTATACTATAAATTATCTAGTGCGAATGCCTAACATGCCAGTCTCTCAGACTTTTGGGCCAACAAGCGAAGGCCTTGAGTAAAATGAGTTGCATGACTTTTAAACAATTTATCGTATCTGGACGCCGCTGTCTTGCTTTCATACTCTGAAAACCTGGCGTGAACGCGCTGACTGCCTAAAGAAAAAAAAAACTATGTTAAACAGCACCCTTGCTTAAGTAATACAAACTATGTTCATTTGTTCACCTACGCAGGGCAGCCAGGATGCAAGCTAGCTCAAAATAAGTCGCTCAAAATGTAACGGCCCGCTAAAGCGTGAGCCAAGTCCTACCTTAATGCTATTGCTAAGGCGATAATAATGCGACCAAAGGTTACGTTAGATAATGTTAATTAGCTAATAACTATCGCTCACTGGAGCAGCCATGAGGATGACCCGACGTAACCCTGGCCTCGAAGCAGGCAGTAGGCATTCTGCCAAAATCTGTCCGAAGGGGAAACCCACTGGGCATTGGTGATTCCTGCATGCAGCCTTGAACTCGAATTTATTCTGAACGAGGACCGTACGTGATCAAGTCTGTGCCAGGGGGAAGTGGGCAGTGATATGAGGATACGCCACTCAGCGACATGTGCATTGCTCGTAGCGCGTCAGTGTTTTCAAGCTGCATGGAATAACGCGGTGGTAACATGCGATGTTAATAACTTTCCCAGGTGCCCCTTGCAGTCTATTTTTAGATTATTTTTTTTTCTGCTTAAATAATTCATGCAGCTCTCAAGAAAGCCTGCTAGTTATATTTAGAAAGCAAAGCACCAATGATTATTTTTTTATAGGCCTGCCCAGAATTTCGTACAGGGTGTTACAGTGGTTGGAGATTGCAGCATCGAAGTACCAGGATTTGTCAGATGAGAACGCGAAGGATCAGGGGACCACGTATTTTGTCTGAAGATGCTCACAACGCTGAAAACCCAGAGAAAAAAACAACATTATTACTGGTGACAAAATTTGTCTTTACACGAGTATGCTGACGGACGTTCTTCCGATGAGAAATGAGTACTGCGTT